>NC_090990.1:50250833-51452500 GCF_041146395.1 Eulemur rufifrons
ATAAACATTTTAAGGTATGGAATTATTTCCATTTAATCAGCATGCTTTCCTACCATAATTTAAGAGTTTAATTCTTAACAGTGTACTAAAATACTGACAAGTTATAAATAAGTTTGTAGCCCTATTTTTTAAAAGAAAACTATTAATCTTATTATAGTGGAGGGTTAGAGGCATCTATAATAGTTTATGGCTTTCCTTGGTGATAAATTGTTGGTTTTAGTTACTTGAAACAGTTTCTAAGAGGATGTCCGTAGCATTCAAATTCTCCTTGCTCAAAAAGGGATGGTATTTCTTTTTATGTAACTATAAAACTTGCATTGTTAATATGGAACATTATATAACGTCTCAATATACTACACATGGGGTACTATCATTGTGTAATTTTGATGTTATATTCAATTTTACCTTTTACTGTTAATCTTTGTTTGATGTGGAGTCAAGGAAGGTAGGTTGGGTGTCAGTATTTTCTCTTGATTTGCTATTGAAATTTTAGATCGATCGATTAACTGTCCTAGACCTCAATTCCTTCACTTGCAAAATAGAGAAAAGAGCCTATAGTCAAATATTTTCAAATGTTAATTTAATTAAAAAATATCTGCTAGCCATCTACCTCTTGAGATAATCTGTTAAAGTACTTAGCACAATATTTCATGCACTATAAGTCACATAATAGATGTTACTGTTTAATTATCTGACTAAATCTCTAAACATACACAAACATGCACATTATTGTCAGACTTGATTAACAAAGCAGAAACTATTTTGTATTTTTTGAAAAGCATCCCTGTGTTTGGAATATGCCAATTTGAAAAAGTCATAGTGCATGTGGATTTGTAAAGAATACATTTATAATATCCACAGCGTTATCATTCAATATACTAGAGAAACAAAATATTATTCATTTACTGTCATGTAAGATCACATCCTAATGAACCAGGCTAGATAATACTAAAATGCAAAAATTATCAGAAGACCCAATGTGAATAGCTTACATTCCTAGTAAGAAACCTTAGAGCCTTGTTTTGCTGTCACCAAGATATTTTAAAAAGCCATTTATTATCGTCCACTGTGTGAAAGAGATAGAAGGAGAACCACTTTGAAGTCATTCTATCTGCTTCCACCAATAAGCTTGAAAGCAAAAGGAAGAAACAAAACAAAAGAAGATGTCTTGCTTATTTCAGGATCCACATATGAAAAGGCAATATAGGATTCAGTGAACAAATGCCTTGGGAAGAATCTCAAAATGTCTCCTTGCCACCCTTCATATTCCTCCACAAAATTAATAAAGTCAGTCTGTTTGTTGCAGCATAGAGGACCTAAGAGTGCTTCTGTGGCTTATTTGTGCTGTAATTACCTCAGCAGTTTATACAGGAAACCTTTATCTCACCATCAGGACTATTTAGGCCTCCTCCAGAGAGGTCAGGGAAGACAGGACAAATAAGTGATTGTATCAAAGTTTTTCTTGCTGGTATCCTAACTGCCCAAGATTTCCTCCAGAGATGGTACTGTTGAAATTCATACGCAAATTTTAACTTCCTGGGGATAACTGTGGCCTTTGCCTTTGCCTATCAGCTTACTCAACCCAGGTATAAGCTCACCCATAAAACATAGTTGTGTCTCTAAACATGCACCTTTACCAAAACAACACAAGAGACGTTAGAAGGCCAGGTGGTATGGTGCAAAGAGCACAGCATTTGAATTCCATCTCTACCTTTTACCAGTCACTAGGTTTTGGGCAAACCATTCAACGTGTATGTATCTTAGCTATCTGAAAAATTAGAGAAATGCAACTTGTGTTTCATTAGGCCTTTATGAAGAAGATTAATGAAATAATTTGATGAGTGCAGTCCCTGGCCAATGGCAGGTAATAAGCAGACATGAGTTCACTAATGTATCCAGAGCTTATGATTTCATATAAAAATGTATATAATATATATCATAATATAAATTACTTAAATATTTTTATAACATGGTTTAATTAAATCAGTTTTGAGCAACTATAGTGCACCTTAAATTCATTTTTTAGAGCACTTTGGTATTAATACTTAATTTCATAAGGTAAAATTTTATCTTAAAGCCCATATTAAGTGTTCTTACCACAATAAAATAATTTTTTTTTAAATTGCTATGTGTTAGAGTGTGTAATCACTCTCATTCATCACAGAGACAACTGCAAATTGTAGACTTTGGCCACGAAATAATCTTTCTTCTTTAAAATTATAGTTACCATCTTTAATTTGCTACTTTTCTCCATTAGTGAAACTACATGCCAATGAAACACTTTTTCTTTAAGTTAATGTAAACAAATTTCCACTAAATTAAAAAAAATTAATGGTCTTTTCAAAGTACGAGAATGTCTCTGAAGTTGTTTTCCCTAGTCAGTAGAATCTAACCTCCTAGTGACCTGTTTATATAAGAAAGTTTATTCATGAGAGGCGATGGAAACGAGCCTAGGATCTAGAGTCAAGAATCTAGACATGTATCCTGGCGCCACCACTGACAAACTGTTTTGTTTTTTGGGTTTTTTTTTTTAAGTGGCAAAGAGGTAGTCATTTAAACTTTGGGACCCTCAACTTTCTCATCAATAAATTAGAGATAAAACAACAATTATTTCTCTATTTATATGATCTTATATGATTATTTACAAATATTAATTAGCATTGCTGAAAAATGCGGGAGAAGATAAGATTATGGAACAGAAAGTATCAATACACTATCACTAATGTGTAAAAAGCAAAGGGCTTGGTTTAAATATTGTAGGTGTATTTGCATTGTCTGTAAAAAGCATCCTGTTAATAAACATTACTAAATACCATAAACATTGCTCCAGATTTCTTTTACAAAAGGGGAAAGAGTTTCTGCTGTATGGGACCACTTAAGTGAGAGACTGTGGAGACAGGGGCTAGACTAAATGGTGCCTGAATCGTATCTACCCCATGGGCCTTTATAGCACTGTATGCTTCCTGCAGAAAGATAATAACAAGATCATATAACCAATATGCAGTGCAGTGAAAGTTGTATTTAACCTTTATCCAGACAACTTTATAGTATTTAAATCAAATAGTTCTTTATTTCTCGGTCATTTCCAAGAATATTGAAGGATAAAAACGTAAGTAAGGGTTATAGAAGGGGTTATTGCTTCCCTTCTGATAAAGGCTTCCTTTTCACAATTTTTTTTTTTTTTTTTTGAGACATGGTCTCACTCTGTTGCCCAGGCTGGAGTGCAGTGGCATGATCATAGCTCATAGTTCACTGCAGCCTCGAACTCCTGGGCTCAATCAATCCCCCTGCTTCAGCCTCCCCAGTAGCCAGGACTATAGGCACATGGCACCATACCCAGATTATTTTAAAATTTTTTGTAGAAATGGAGTCTCACTATGTTGCCCAGGCTGGTCTCAAACTCCTGGTCTCAAGAGATCCTTCCACCTCGGCCTCCCCAAAATGCTAGAATTACAGGCATGAGTCACCATGCCTGACCAGGCTATGTCTTTAAAGCAAGAGATTCTATTTAGATGAATTGGTATGTCATTAAAAAAAGGCTATTTAGATAAACTCAAAGCTTAATGACAGTGAAAAATAAGATAAAATACTTTTGAACTTCATAAGAATCATGCCAAGTCCCTGGCTCTGTCTAAATTAATAAAAATAATATTTTGGGGAGCCAATCTGGAAATTGTAGATTAAATTAAGCAACTGCTTCATCTGAATAAAGCTTTGCAGATTCTAATATTATGAAGCTTCTAATATTATGAAGGAGCTATCTTCATAAACACACTGCTTGCTTGGGATTCAAGGGATTTGAGTTTTAATGCCTGCTGAATCCCAAATGCCTAGGGAGCAAATATGCATAAATTTGCTGCTGGTAGCATTTTTGTCAAATGGGATTAATAATTACCTACTCTACCACCCTTACCTTATGTATTAGGGTATGAATATTCAATACTGATGTTTATAGAGTGCTCTGGTTTTCTACAAAGTAAGATGGCAGAGGCATTCAGAAGGAAAAAAAAAGGTTTCTAAAAATGGTTTATGCATATCATCAGATTTTCAAAAATGTGTCTCGGCTTTAAAATGCATTAATGAATTTTGTATTTTATGTGAACCCTAAAAATGCTCTTGCCAAGTACTTAGTACTCTGAAAGTTAAGAAGATTGTATCTAGGGTTTCTTACAGCATTTCTGCATTTATGTATGTTAGTTTTTTTTTTTCCCAATGGATAAAAACCAGATGGACATTTTTTAGTGAATTAACTCTGATGTGTGGCTTGCATTTTCATTTTTCTTTGATTTCAATCAACAGATATTTACTATTCGATGATGCAAACATGATGCACCTTCCCATCAAGGAGTTTTGTTTTGGGCAAGGAGAGTATATAGTCATTTGACATGTGAAATGATTTATTTTGCATAGATACAAGTGTTAAAAGCATATGAATATAAACTATAATGGCTCTCCCACTGCTACCATGTGGTGCCAATCTGGTTATGGAACTAAAGGTTTGAGGAGCAATGTTGCTACTCCCCTTTCCAATGTCTGTGAACCTTGAATCTGCTCCTGTTCTGGTGACTTATTTTCTTGAGCAACAAATCACTAGTGAAGTATCCTTGGGAATCTGGAGTACTAGCAAGAGGCTAGGTAGTCCACTGGTGTGAGCAGCCAGGAAATATGTTCCAAGAGAGAGGGAAACAAAATGGCAATGTCTTAACTTTTCACATAGAAAATGGGGCAATGGTAGAACAGTTACATCACATACTTCTTATATCATTTAATCCTCATCTTCATTTACAGATAAGGAAACTGAGGCTCTGAGAGAGGTCAACTGACTTATCCTAGGTAACCAAGCTACAAAATAAACAAAGAATTTGCCCATGTGTTCTGATTTGGAGTTCTATCATATATATTGGCAAGGTCCACAGATGCAGTGGTACTCCGTCACAGAACCCCCACTCCCAGCCCCTTCTCAACCTCCACCTCCCAACCCCTGTGAGAACACATCCAGGGTTATCATACTGTCATGTCTCCTTATTAAAAGCCTCCTCTCAGTGAAGACCTCACAAATTCATTTGCACTTAAGCATAATTGACTCATGGGGTTTAATGTGTGATTCCATTTGGGGATGATAAACATTAAACCAGAAGAATTAATCTCTACTTATAGAATTTAACACATTAGAAAGCAGAAGCAAAGAGGAGTATTTTGGAGGATGAAAGGGTATTTTCCAGTCCCATAAAGGCATGGGACATAGATGATGGGTTAAATGTCCCAGGCACATAGTTTTATTTGCAAACCATTCATTCATTCATTCATTCACCACATCAACCACCTGCCCATGTTCCCTGCTTTTCCTCCTGTTTGTCCAGATGAATTCTGTGTATCTGGTTAAGGCTGCCCCCTCTGCTGTGCACTGCATTTCATCCCCTCTCACCCACAAGGGCCTTGCCCTTGCACTTGCCCCTGCTGTCTCCTGCATCATCAGATTTCCATCCTATTAGATGATTTCTATCAGTCTACAAACATGCTATTCTCTTTAAAAAGCCCTCTTTGACCCCCATGCACCCTTCCACCTATTACTCTGTTTCTTTTCCCCTTTATATCAAAATTCCCCCAAATAATTGTCTATGCTGCTTTCCTTGTTTCCTCTCATCCAATCTTCTTTTGGAAGTTTCTAATCAAGTTTTCCCCTCACAACTCCACTAAAGGTGTTCTTACTGAGGCTATGACATCCATGTACCAAATCTAGTGATTAATACTTAATCCTCATCTAGCTCAGCCTGTCAGTAGCATATCATATAGCTGATTATTTTCTCTTTCTTGAAACGCTGCCTTCTCTTGGCTTCTAGGACATTAACGTCACCCTTTCCCCATAGGTTGCTCTTTCTCAGTTTCTTCAGCTGCTTCCTCCTCATGTCCCCAAACTCTAAACATTGAAATGTCCCAGAGGGTTGTAGACCTCTGCCTTTTTGGTCTACAATCACTCCCGAGGCTCATGACTTTAAATAACCTTCGTATGCTGATGATGCACAAATTTATAACTCTAGCCAGACCTTCCCCCTGGACTCTAGACCTATGTATCTATCCAGCAGCCGTCTTGACAACTAAAACATCACAAAACTAGCATCATGGTTTTCACGTCCCCCACCACCCTTGTTGTAATGTGCTCCCAATCTTCTCCATCCCAGTAAAATGCAATTTCATTTTTCTAATTGCTCAGGCCAGAAATCTTGGAGCCTTGCATGATTCCTATTTTTCCCCAATATTCCACATTTCAACTGCATCAGCAAATCCTATCAGCTCTACTTTCACAATGAAGCCTGAATCTGACTGCTTCTCATCATCAGCTGCCACCATTGTGATCCAAGTCACCACTGTCTCATCCCTGGATTATTAAGTTAACCCCTTACCTGATCTCGCTGCTTTCACCCTTTGCTCTTCACTGTGCATTCCCCACGTAGCTGCCACAGTGATCCTTTATGATGTCTGAGCAGTTGTGCCACTCCTCTATTCAGAATCCTCCAGTAGCATCCATCTCACCCAGAGAGTGGGTCACTGTGCCTGGACCATGCCTACAAGGCCTCACTGGTCTCAACCTCTTACTTCTCAAACTTCTTTCCTTCTCACATCATTTCAGCCATACTGGTCTACTTGCTGGTCCTCAAGCAGTCTAAGCAGCATCCCTTACCAAAGCCTCTGCTTTTTCTTTCAAAATTTCCCCCACATATCTCATGGCTCTTCTTTTTTCTTGTTTTAGGTTGTTGCTTGCATCCACCTAATTAGAGAAGACTTTCCTGATCATCTATGTAAAATAGCACTGCCCCAGAGCCTTCCTCTCATCCTTATCCCTGCTTTGGCTAAGGTTCTTTACAGCACTTATCAACATCTGATGTAATATCTACATCTATATCTGTATATATTTACCTATATATACATCTATATTTATATTCATGTTCATGTCATCTATAGCTATAAGTATAATGACTTAAAATTCATGGTCCAAAACCGCAATTACTTTTGCACCAAACTAATATCTTATTTTCTGTCCCCCATCAACTAGAATATAAACTCTATGAGGACAGGACTTTGTCTGTTTTGTTCATTATTAAATCCCCCAAACTATAACACAAGCTAGCACATGGTAAGCAGTCAATATATATTTGTTGACTGAATAAGTGAATGAATAGACAAATGATTTGCAGACTATTTGGGTTCCTTCCAGTGTTAAGCACTGAGCCCCCAAGTTGAGTGGGAGAGAGAAATATGAACTGATAATTTAAATATGATAAATAAAATGATAAAAGTAACTATTCCCCTTAAAAGTGGCAATTTTATCTGCAAATATAAATTTTAAAATTTAAAAACTATTATATAAAATTTAGAAATATATTAATTTGTATATACATATAGAGAGAGGGGGGAAGTCTGGAAAGTATACTGAACTTATATTAAGTGTCAAGAAAACTTAAATTGATATTTCGATTACATTGTTTCCTAGTTGTATGAACTTAAGCAAATAATCCAGTCTGTTCTTCCCATGGTACCCTCTACGCTATCAAATTTATCTCATATTTATGAAGATTAAGTCAGATAATATGATAAATAGTAGGCATCAGTAGATATTATTTTTTATTTCTTTCCATATCCAATATTTCACTTTACATTCACAGGTTAGCCTTCTATACTCTGTCTTATTCCTCCATAATTTCTTAATGACTTTCTAAATTCCCACCTCATTGACTTTCTTCCATTTTCTTCCTACAAGACTTTCTGACATCATGTGAGGCTTTAATCAGTCTCACCATCTCCACAAAGATTGATCTTGCTCTCCTTGCTTCAACAATGTGACATATAGAAAGAACTGGTGAGCTCTTCAGTTCTTTCTATGGGTGGAAAGCTACATCAGTCTCCAACATTGTGGGACAGTAATAAGTGAATATTTATTCTTTAATTGGAAATATGTTTCTTTGAATAAAACTAGAACAGTGGTTCTTATCATGTCACTAATACGTCATAAATCAATGGAATTAAAAAGGATGCTCATAGAGTAAGTGCACAGTGAATTATACATAAATCAAAACCATGGCTATATTTTTTTCTTGTGCTACAGCTGGGTTGTTGAAACAACAACAGCAACATGAGTATTTTCAGGAGAATATCACAGCTGTAAATATAATATTATTTGTAGAGCATTATGTGGAAGAAAAAGTATCAGTGATCACTATATTACACTAATTTCTTTGAGAACAGGTGCTATTTCCTATTCATGTTGCACTATAACTACCAAGTAGTTGTTGAACTGATTCTTTTTTTCTCTAAGGTTTCTGTATTTTATTACATGTGGGACAGACTTATATTGGTCCTTATGTTGCCATTGGGATATTGGCAGGCAGAGGGTGACACAATAATGTAACATCTGAAATTATAGACTATGAAGAAATCCACACACATATTATTTGTCAAACAATTAGAATATTTCTAAAATGTGAACAGATATACAACAGAAATTAGCAAAAAGAAAAACAACCCATTTTTTGTTTTTGATATAAACATAAATAGTTTATATATGGCCTTATAGGTTTTACAAGTCAAAACCTCTTTCTTTCTTTCCTTTCTTTCACCACCCAGAGCACACATTCATTTGCTGCCCTGAGTGTAGTCACAATGAAAATCATGTTTTCAACTAGGAACATGGAAGAGGTTTAAAACTGGACAGTTTAAGTGTAAACTTGAAACCAGTCAAAATAAGAACAGTAATGAAAAATAAGAACAGCAATGAAAATGCTGAACACTCAGAAATCTGTGCCATGTCAGAGCTGTCATGGAAGACATTTATAATGAATGTAATGAAAATGATAGCACCACTCTAACTGTAACTAAGAAGTGGTAAGAAGCAACAGTAAACCAAATTCATAGGTAGTATTTATGTACCGATTTAAAATACGGACCCTGTTATAGTAAAAGGTCAAATAAGCCTAAACCTAATGTCTTCTTGTCTTGAGCAAACCTTGAGCAATACCTGCATGATTAAGACTGCCTCTTTATATGTATACCATGGAATACTACTCAACTACAAAAAACAATGGTGAACTAGCATCTCTTGTATTATCCTGGGTAGAGATTGAGCCCATCCTTCTAAGTGAGGTATCACAAGGATGGAAAAATATGCACCACATGTACTCACCATCAAATTGGTACTCACTGATCAACACTAAGGTGCTCACATGGTAGTAATACTCATTGGGTGCTGGTCAGGTTGGGGCATGGGGGGATAAACCCACAACTAATGGAAGCGGAGTGCACTGTATGGGGGAAGAACATGCTTGTAGTGAGGCTTGGGTGAGGCAAGCACATTCCATGTAACCAAAAAAAAAAAAAAAAACCAAACCAAAGACTGACTCTTGAAGCAAAGTCAAAAAGGCAGTGATGCAGTCGTGAGGTTTTTGTTGTTTTTTTTTTAACTTCAATAGATTTAGGAGATACGAGTTTTTTTTTATTGTTGTTGTTTTGTTTTTTTTATTGTTGTAGTTGTTACATGGATGAATTGTATAGTGGTCAAGTCAGGGCTTTTAATGTACCTGTCCCTGAATAGTGTGCATATTACCCAATAGGTAATTTTTGATTCCTTACCTCCTTCCCACCCTCCTCCCTTCTGAGTCTCCAAAGTCCATTATACCACTCTGTATGACCATGTATACCCATCGTTTAGCTCCCACTTACAAGTGAGTACATGCAGTATTTGTTTTTCCATTTCTGAGATATTTCACTAAAGATAATAACCTCCAGTTCCATCCAAGTTGCTGCAAAAGACATTATTTCATGCTTTTTTATAGCTGAGTAGTATCCTGTGGTATACACACACACACACACACACACACACACACACACACATTTTCTTTATCGACTCATCAGTTGATGGGCACTTAGATTGATTCCATATCTTTGCAACTGTGAATTGTGCTGCAATAAACTTAGGGGAGAATCTGTCTTTTTGATGTAATGATTTTATTTTCCTTTTCCTTGGATTGAATGATAGGTCAGCTTTTATAGTTCTTTGAGGAATCTCTGTACCGTTTTCCATGGAGGTTGTACTAATTTACATTCCCACCAACAGTGTAGAAGCATTCTCTTTTTACCACATCAGCACCAACATCTATTATTTTTTGACTTTTTAATAATGTTCTTTCTGACAGGGGTAAGGTTATATATCTCTTTGTGGTTTTAATTTGCATTTCCCTGGTAATTAGTAATGTTGAGCATTTTTTCATATGTTTATTGGCCATTTTAATATCTCCTTTGGAAAAATGTCTTTTCATGTCTTTTGTCTACTTTTTAATGGGGTTATTTGTTTTTTACTTGCTGATTTGTTCAAGTTTCTTGTAGATACTGGATATTAGTCCTTTGTCAGCTGTATAGTTGTGAATATTTTCTTCCATTCTGTAGATTGTCTATTTACTCTGTTGATTATTTCTTTTGCTGTTCAGAAGTTTTTTAGTTCAATTAAGTCTCATTTTTTTAACATTCGTTTTTGTTGTATTGTTTTTGGGGTCTTAGGGATAAATTCTTTGCTACGTCAATGTCCAGAAGAGTTTTTCCTAAGTTTTCTTCTAGAAGTTTTATGAAACCTCTTCTTTCTAGGTATTCAATGAAGAACTCATTTTTAATTGAGACCTAGAATTTATAATTGTTTTTTCCTTTTTGTCTCATAATAGTGACGAATATCAAGAATTATATCTTATCATTTTTTGCACAGGTCCAAGTGCTAGTTTTTGAACTTTCATGACAGATTTTTTTAGCCAAGTTTTAGCCAGTTGGGAACTCTTAAGGGTTGTTTATTTCTCAGTGAAACACAATCTTTTAAGGAGCTTATGTCCTAAATATTTTCTGGTTTCACAGTAGCATACATCAGACATAGTCATTGTGTTTGGATTGGGATTTTCATTTTTAACGTGTTCTCAAATTCTCTAGGCATTTAGTGTTTCCATCTGGTCCTCATAAAAGATTTCACATTTGTAATGCAGCTCAGGCTCCTACTCAGAGAGCATCATTGTAATTCCAACCATGACTCTAGTTTGATAGAGCAAATACTTTTTAAACTTTGGACTTGTTTTTAGCTTTTCTTTTTCCTTCTTAATCCTAGGAATAACACTTAAGTTTAATGGTGCATCTCTCTGAAAATAATCACAGTGTGCACACCACAACAACAGGTTCACTCCCCACTTCCTTTTGTGCAGTTTGAAGCTCCTAGAGCAGGAGAAGTAACCAAATTGTGAGCCCAGTACAAGGAAACTTAGCAGTTGTCTTACTTTCTCTTCATTAAACAATCTGTTTTCAGTCATCACAGATGGAGGGGATATTTTCAAGGACTTGAACGTTTTCTTGAAATAACCCAAACAGCAAAGAATCCACTTTCAACATGTTAAACTGTAGGTTTTAGGGCACAGTTTGAGCAAAAGTTTACAGCTTCTAGCAAGGGCTTTTCTATGTAGTTAGGTACACAATACATATTTGTGGATTTGTTTGGAGTATGTACTTCTGTTGCCTTTACTGTGTATCAGGCAATGCTCTAGCAACTTCACAAACATTAGCTCATTTAGTTGTCACAGAAACTTTATGAATAAGGCACTATTAGTATCACCATTGAAGTATGAGGAAAATAAGGCAAAAAGACCACAGCTAGCAAGTGGCAGAGCCAGAATTCAAACTTAGGTGGTCAACCCAGATCCATGGTCTTCACTACTAAAGTATATTATAATTGACTATGTTCAGCTGCAGATTTCCAAAGGTCTATTATTATGTTCCAAGTATTGAATTGTACACTCTGTGTAATTCCTCCTAGCACCATGCTTGACTCATAGTTGGCACCAATGAATGTTTGTTTATTTTAGTGTTTAATTAAGAATGGGTAAAATAATAACCGAGTTCCCCATAATCTGAAATAGAACCAAAGGCAAATCACAGTGGTAGCCAGTGGAGAGGGTGCTCTTCCTTCAGAAATACCAGTGGGCCCCAGTAAGGCCTGGATACTTCCAGGATGATGCTTAGGATTTTGCATTTTCAAATCTGGAAGAACTGTCTTCATTTCATAATTGTTTTTTACTGTTACAGTTTTTTTTTTTTATTTTAAGTGTAGTAAAACATAAAATACATGAAATTTACCATCTTATCTATTTCTGACTGTACAATTCAGTAGAATTAAGTACATTCACATTGTTGTGCAACCAGTCCCCAGAACTCTCATCATCTTTCAAATCTGAAACTCTATACTAATTAAACAACAACTCTCCATTTCCCCTTTCCTCTAACTCCTGGCAACCACCACATTTTGTTTATTCTTTCATCCACCTATGGGCATTTGGGTTGCTTTCACCTTTTGGCTATTGTGAATAATGCTGTTATGAACATGGTGACAAATATCTCTTTGAGACCTGACTTTCAATTCTTTGGGGTCTATACTCAGAAGTGGAATTACTGGGTCATATGATAATCCTATGATTCACTTTTTGCCCATACTGTTTTCTATAATGACTGGACCACTTACCATCCCCACCCACAATATACAAGGGTTTGATTTTCTCTCCACATTCCCAGCAATATTTGTTATTTTCTCTTTTTTTGATAGTAGTCATCCTAATGGGTACTAGATGATACATCAATGTAGTTTTGATTTGCATTTCTGTAATGATTCATGATGTTGAATATCTTTTCATGTGCTTATTGGCCATTTGTATATCTTCTTTGGAGAAATATCTATTCAAGTCATTTTTAATATTTACGAATATTTAATATTTGTACATTTTTAATATTTTGTGTTACTGTGGAGTTGTAGGAGTTCTTTGTATAGTATAGGTATTAACTCCTTATTGGATAAATGATTTGGATATATTTTCTCCTTTCCATGGGTTGTCATTTTACTGTACTGATTGTGCCCTTTGATGCACAGAAGTTTTAAATTTTGATGTAGTCTGCTTTATCAGTTTTTACTTTTGTTGTTTATGCTTTTTGGTGTCATATGCAAAAAATTATTGTCAAATCCAATGTCATGAAGCTTTTCCCGTGTGTTTCCTCATGGGAGTTTTATAGTCTTGGCTCTTGTGTCTAGGTCATTGATCCATTTTGAGTTGATTTTTGTATATGGTATAGGGTAAGGTTCCAGCTTCATTCTTCTGCATGTGGATATCCAGATCTCCCAACACCATTTGTTAAAAAGACAGTTACAGATCTAAGTGAAAGTCAAACCACATAGCTATATACCTGTAGTTCCTATTATATTTTTGTCCAAACCATAATGAATTTAGAAGGAATTATTTATAGAGTTCTAGAAACTGTGGGAAATTTTGTCCCCCTGAGGACATTTGGCACTATGTGGCGACATTTTGGGTTGTCACATCTTGGGGTGGGAGTTGGGGTAGCAGTTGCCCTTGATATCTAGTGGGTAGAGTCCAGGGATGCTGCTAAACATCCTACAAGGTACAGGGCAGCTCCCTACAACAAAGAATTATCTAGCCCCAAATGTCAATAGTGTGATGTTGTTGAACGCTGGCCTAGAGCACAGTGAGTAAGGTTAAGGTTGTGGGACTGAAAAATTGGGGGAAACTCTCTTTTTTTGCCAGTTGAGGATTTGACGATGATAATTCCTGATTCAACTACCTAATAGTCCAATTAAATGAATAGGTGGTTTTTAAAGAGACTTGAATTTCATATACATCGCATACATGTTAGGTTTTAAGAATAGAATGCTGTTTTGCAGTTTACTTTTGCTTTCAAGACTCGTTTTTCACTGTCTTTCACCTTGACTTTGTCCATTCATATATTTATTTTCGCTTTTCTGTCAGGAAGCAAATAAATAATTTTAGAGCTGATCATAGGATTTGGGGTCCTATTAGATTACATAATGGCCAAGGATTACAGGAATGCCTACCACTCATCTCGGCCTAACTACTGCTACCACTGCTGAGCTACTTGCAGGAGGAAAATGCCCAAAGGACAACATAAACAAGAAATAAGTTACTTTATAATAATAAGTTAATTTATAATACCTGGACTTGTATTTGAAATTCCAAAGTTTGGCTCTCTGTTGATCTGAGCTGGAGCAAATCAGCACAAGACAGTTTCGTATTGGGTGGTTATGGCTGGGCAAACTTCCTTGAGGAGGTCATGACTGAGCTGAGATCTGACTGGCTAAAAGTCTCAAGCCATGAAAATTTTTGAAAGAAGAGTATTTCCACCAGAAAGAACAGAAAATTACAAGTACAAAGATCTTAAGGTGGCTGGTGCTATGAGTTAGTGAGGATAACAGCAGTATGTTATAGCAGAGATCAAATTAGTATTTCTTTCTCCAGAGGAAAAGAGGGGACACACTGCATAGAACTTCTCCTGGGATAGGGAGAATACTTGAAGAGTTCCTCTCAACCTTGGAGACCTGCAGTGGGCAGGTGTGTAAGGAATTGGTTTTGTATTGCATGGTTGGCTCATATTATCAGTTACTGTTAAAGTATTTATTCATTCATATATCAGAAACTACCAAGAACTTTCTGTATTGCAGGCACTATTCTAGGGATAAGCATTGGAGAGATTGAGATGAATAAGACAAAATGCTCATGTCAAGGAACTCATGGTGTGTGTTGATGGATAGGTAGTTTGATAGAACTCTTCTCATTATTGGCTATGTAACCTTGGGTAGGTTAATAAACCTCTATGTGTCTGAGTATTTGCATCTATAAAATGAGAAATGTATGGTAGCTCCTTCATGGGGTTGTTGTGAGAATTAAGTAAGTTAAAACATTTAAAGCATTTAAAACAGTACTTGAGACATAGTAACCACTCAATAACTATTAACTATAATTGTTGTGATTATTTTACAAAAGGACAGAAAGAAACTAGTTAATTCCATCCTACAGGTTAGGAAAATTTAAAGGAAGAGGTGAAAATTGAGTTCATTCATTCACTCACCTATTTACTTAATAAATATATATCAAGTGCCTACTGTGTTTCCGATATTGCTTTTCTGGTATTGCACGTACTTCCTCCTTGCTGCCTGGATGGACTGTCCCTGATACCATCATTTAGCTGTCAGACTTTAGCATCTGCGTCATCCTCTTTAATGTAGCCTTGTTTAGTGTGGGGAAAAGTACATATATTAAAGATACAAATTACACAAATAATAACAATTGCAAGCCATAATATCAAGTGTAATCCAGTCAGTGAGAGGAAAAATGCAGAGCATCTTGAAAGACTGAAAGATGATGAAATGTCTTAGACAAGAGATGCAACACCAAAGAAATAAAAATGAAATTTATCATTAAACACAGAATAATCAATAACTTTGTAGATTCCTTAAGCTTCCTATATTTCATGTATTTATTGTCTTCTAATTTTCTAATATTAAACCCCTTACAACCAAAGGGCTTCAGCACTTGTTCTTTGATCAGCCATAAATACACAAGGAGCAGAGCAATGCAGCTTGCTTTCAGCTCCAAGTCAGACTTGAGTTGTGGGAGGTGTTTACAGAGAGATTATTCCAAGGTGGCAGAATACGTAGGGCACTTACTGAAGGAGAGGTGCGTGGGCTCTTTGGGTATTCTTGCAGAGAAAAAAGGCAAACAGGGTTGGGGTAGGATGGGGAGAAGAACTGGGGTAGAGTAAGGAGCATTGGGTTGGAACAGGAAGGTTTGAGGTGGTTCTCTGAAATTTGGGTTGTGCCTATACAAGCACTTCTTTGCCATTTTTGGATTTACATACTTGATACCTTCTATTAAACTGTTGAATAATAGAGCAAAGTTTTCAGAGCAGAGAATTTCTTGTCTTTGTATAACCAGCATCTCTAATTGTGCTGCGTATATAAAAGTCTTTCAGTAAATATTTACTGAATTACTAAATCAATTTATATATCAATTAATGAAGTAATAAAATAAGATTGGAAGAAGAAGCTCATACTCTCTAGACTTAGCCTATAATTTGTCGAATATTGATGTGTTTAAATATAAAAAAGCTATCTAAGTAAAAGATCAAAATATAATATGTGGTTACCATAGTCAGGATTTGTTTAGCATTTCTTTTTTTTTTTTTTTTTTTTTGAGACAGAGTCTCACTCTGTTGCCCAGGCTAGAGTGAGTGCCGTGGCATCAGCCTAGCTCAAAGCAACCTCAAACTCCTGAGCTCAAGCGATCCTCCTGTCTCAGCCTCCCGAGTAGCTGGGACTACAGGCATGCACCACCATGCCCGGCTAATTTTTTCTATATATATATTTTTTTAGCTGTCCATATAATTTCTTTCTATTTTTTTTTTTTAGTAGAGATGGGGTCTCGCTCTTGCTCAGGCTGGTCTCGAACTCCTGAGCTCAAACGATCCGCCCACCTCGGCCTCCCAGAGTGCTAGGATTACAGGCGTGAGCCACCGCACCCGGCCTAGCATTTCTATAAACCAATAGCTTTTCAATTTATTCTATATGTATTAGTGATGGTGGTATACAACTGATATTTTGTGCTCAAAAATTGCACATAGAATTTATTGTATTGCTAACTCTACTTGCTCTCTTGAAGTGTAGTCAATATTATGGAAAGAAAAATGGTTCCAATATTTCTGTAGATTTTCTTGTTTTTATATCTTCACTTGTAACTTGAGAACCAGAAAGCTATTTAGAAAATTTTAAAATAAAATAAGTCATTCCTTCCTGGAAAACATCCCTATACCATGCATTTCTTGGATTTAGAAACTCAGCTTAGAGACACTAGTGATTATTCTGTAACTACAATTAATGGTGAGGTACAGAAATTTTAATGATGATAACCTAGTATTAGTGATAGTTAAAAAAAATTATATTTAAAGGTTCTTTCTAAGAGCAATTTACACTTCACCAATTATATACAGAGTTGTATGTGGAAACCAGAGTTAGCTGGCACCATTTATTTCTTATACTTTAAAACCACTTACAGATTGACACTTGGGTAACTGGCTATATTTTACATAGCTATGCATAGATCATGGACTCTTAAGAGATGGAAGTTGTTTCTTCTTTTATTGTTACTCTTATAACAGGATACACTTAACTGTTTCAGTAAAAGTCAGACAAACATTTTTATCTGAAGAGTATGTAGTTTTGACTTTTATAATAAATTCTTCTTGAATAAGTTTTAAGATTAAGTATTTCAATTTTGTACTTTGCTTGTGTAGACACAGTAGAAATCTCACAAGACATTTCCAATGTGAGGTTAATATTTTAATATCCCATATCAAAATATCTGGGCACCTAGAAAGTGGCAGTGACAAAAAACAGCTTAGCTGGTCCTTCAAATAATTCAACTTAAGGATAGGATTTAGAAACAAGTAGTGCTAAATGGTACTCATTGGACTGAATACCATTTTATAAAAGTGTCTATGAAATATAATCTTAAATTGGTGGAATATACTTATGCTACACGTTTATCCAACCAATATCAATTGAGGGCCCATTGTATGTTGAGGCAGATAATAAATGTGTATTATTATAATTCAAAGGTTTTTTTATACATAGTATGATCTGAGGATAAAATTTATAAGATGTAAGGATTACCATAATTTCATATTTTATAATGATGAAACTACCTATAAAATTAAAATCACCATATTTTACTTTTTTGCTGCTTTTGGGACTAATTATACTCTTAAATTGATGGTAGGAGTTCTTAGTTACTGTTTTCACATTTAAATGCATCCTGATAATGATGACATACAGCTTGGATGACCTGATTAATACTGATGAAGATTTCAGTGGCATTGCCTGGGGAAAGTAGTCTGCTGCATATTTTATTTTGATATCATTGCAATACTAACTAAATGTATTGGTGCTTTTCCTAGCTTATAAGTCATCAATTAAGGGACTGAAGGCTCACTTATTTAAAAAGCAATTTTTAGAACAAGTTTACAATTCACACAGAGTTATTTAAATATCCCATGCAAATTTATGAGATATTCTAGCAAATATCTTCCAGACTATTATTTTCAACAGATTACATCCTTTTGTATGAGTCCTTGCAAACCAGTATTCCATAAGAGTTCCTTTGCATCCAGAAACACAGACAATTAGATATTTACACATCTAATCACACTCTTTTTTGTTTAATCTTACTGTATAGTGCTAACCTAAATCCAAGTTGGAAGTCTGTCCAGCTCCAGTTTGGAGGACTAGGTAAGTAAATAATATACTCAGAGAGTTACAGGAGCCAAGTGTATTTCTCTGGTTAACTTGTGGGCATTATTCAAGCATCAGATTTGGATTCTTCAGTTTAGGTCAGCCAGTCTATGAGAATTCACTGAACGGTCACTTATGATTGAGTTCTGTACTAGACTGTGTACATGGAAGTCAAAGAAAAATAAATGAATTATTATCAACAAGCATTTAATTGATATGCATAGGCATAATTTCTCTTTCAAAAGTTTGCATTAATGTTGAGGAGACTAGACATCTATATTTTTTAAGTGGCTACTTAAAATATGGCCAGGAAATTTTGTTGCTGGTGAACAGTATAGCTGGGCCATTTGCAATAACAAGTCAAGTACAGTAGGATTCAGATTTAGGCAGGTGTCTGACATCGTCATAGTAGAAGTCTGGAAGGTAGTATTCCAGGTATATAGTGTCACTTAAAGAACACTTAGAAACAAGACTCTTACTATTGTGTGGGGAGACTGGTGAAAATCTCTTATTACCTTGGAGAGCTCCCATTAACCTCTAATTTTGATTTTGTTAAGGGACTACTGAGGGTTTTTGCTTTCTGAGCCTTAGGCCTGCCTGATTGGTTCTATCATCCTGATGGAGCTAAAAGATACTTAATGCAGCTGTAGTCCAGTTTTCTGTGATTAGATGTTGTGATGCTAGGACATCCTCTTCATTCCACCAAATCCTTTGGCCCTCACACAAATCATAGGCAATATTTTTGAGTCCCTCAAATGTTCCTATGCACTGAAGCAGACAGATAAGCTTATCAGGAGTTCACAGTGTTGGTGTACTCTCTCTGCAGGGCAAGGGACATTTTTGGCTCAGACAGGAAAAGTGTTGCCAAGGGCAAGATGGCATATGCTCAGCTCCAATTAGTGGTAGAGACAATAAACACCATAAGAGTTCAGAGAAGGAAGTTTTTACTGAGGGCCATAGAACCCATGAGAGACTCCACACAATAGCTGGCCTTGCAGTAATGAAAGTGTTCAGACAACTAAGAGATGGAAGAGGGAATTCCAGGTGAAGAAAATAGTTAACATCAATATTCCATTGAATTTAGGGAAGGACAATTACAAAGCAAGGTCTTTATCTTTAATTAGCCTATAATCCACCTGAAGGAGAAAAACATGCAAGCAGGAACCAACATTAGAATAACTAACTGTTAAGTGTAAAAAGAGTAATGAGGTAGAGTATAAATTTAATAATGATACTGAGGAGATAAAGCCTTAGGAATAAAGGATCAGTGCTGTGTGGAGATTTGTCTCCTAATCTGAATTTTTATTTTCTGTTTCTTATATCATTATAGTACCTCATAAGTATATGTTGTGTGTGCTTAACTGGAGGATTGAATTCAGGAAGTAATCCCCATAAAGTAAAGGAAAAAAAAAAAACTACCATATAGAGGAAGATATTAGTTATACATATTTTGATCATTAACAATGTGGGTTATTTCAAGCTGAGTTTATTTTCTATATCTTGTGCTGCCTACCCTCTACTGCTACTGCTCACTTTCCTGCCAGCATTTTGACTTTGGAGTTCTCCACTCTGAGAGACTGTCCGTACAAGTATCTTCCATTAATGTGACATAGAGTTGCTTATATTTGCAGAGTCTAAGATGATAGGAAATAATCAATAATGAGTATAAATAATACATAAATACTATTTTCAGTGGTATTCAATTAGGTCTTTTGGCAAGGCATTTTCAGAATGTCCCTAAAAAATATAAATAGAGCATCACAATATCTTGGAGCTGGAAATACTTCAGAGGTCATCTCATTTACCCCTTACCCAGTCAGGTAGCCATCCAACTTGCATTGCATTTCTTACAGCTGGTCACTAGGCTGTGTCAACATTTTCAAACATGGGAAGCTTACTACCCCCAAGGAAGCCATTCCACTGTTAACTAACTTTAACACTTGGAAAGGTCTTGCATTAAGCTAGAATCCCGTCCCCAAGACTTTTTTTTCTTTTTACTTATTATGGGAACATAATAGTTGTATACCTTTATAGGGTGCATGTGATGTTTTGATATAGGCATACAATATAAATTAATCAAATCAGGGAAATTGGGGTATCCATCACCTCAGGCATTTAACATTTCTTTGTGTTAGGAACATTCCAATTTCACTCTTTTAGTTATTTTAAAGTATACCCTAACTTACTGTTGATTATGGTCACTTTGTTGTGCCATCAAATATTGTTCATTCTATCTAATTATATTTTTGTACCCATTAACCATCTCTACTTTATCCCCGCCTCCTTGCTACCTTTCCCAGCCTCTGCTAACTGACATTCTACTCTCCATTTCAATGAGATCATTTGTTTTTAGTACTCACCTCCCACCTATGAGTGAAAACATGCTAGATTTGTCTTTCTGTGCTTGGCTCATTTCACTTAACATAATGTTCTCCAGTTCCATCCCTTTTGTTGAAAATGGTAGGATTTCATTTTTGTGGCTATATAGTATTCCATGATGTATATGTGCCACAATTTCTTTATCCATTCATCCATTGATGGACACTTAGGTTAATTTCATATCTTGGCTATTGTGAATAGTGCTGCAATAAACATGGGAGTGCAGATATCTTTCTGATATGCTGAATTCCCCTCCTTCGAATATATACCCAGCAATGGGATTGCTGGATCATATGGTAGTTCTATTTTTAGTTTTTTGAGGAACCACCATACCGTTCTCTATAGTGGTTACACTAATTTACATTCTCACTAGCAGCATACAGATGTTCCCCTTTCTTCACCTCCTCACCAGCCTTCGTTATTGCCTGTCTTTTTGATAAAAGCCATTTTAACTACAGTGAGATATTTCTTTGTAGTTTTGATTTGCATTTCTCTGATGACTAATGATACTGAGCATTTTTTCATATACCTGTTGGTCATTTGAGAAATGACTATTTAGATCCTTTGCCCATTTTTAATTGGATTATTTTATTTTTTCCTATCAAGCTGTTAGAACTTCTTGTATATTCTAGCTATTACTCGCTTGTCAGATGGGTAATTTTCAAATATTTTCTCCTATTATGTGGGTTATCCCTTTGTTGATTCTTTCCTTTGCTGTGAAGAAGCTTTTTAACTTGATCTGATTCCATCTGTGAATTTTGCTTTAGTTGCCTGTGCTTTGGGGTATTACCCAAGAAGTCCTTCCCCAGACCAATGTCCTGAAGCATTTCCCCAATGTTTTCTTCTAGTAGTTTCATAGTTTCAGGTCTTAGACTTAAGTCATTAATCCACTTTTATTTGATTTTTGTATATAGTGAGAGATAAGGGTCTAGTTTTATTCTTCTGTATATGGATATCCAGTTTTCTCAGCACCATTTATTGTACCTTTTCCCAATGTATGTTCTTGGCACCTTTGTCGAAGATAAGTTCACTACAGATGTATGGATTCATTTCTGGGTGCTCTATTTTGTTCCATTGGTCTATTTTTATGTCATTCCATGCTGTTTTGGTTACTACAGCTTGGTAGTATAATTTGAAGTCAGGTTATGTGATTCCTCCAGTTTTGTTCTTTTTACTTAGGATGGCTTTGGCTATCCTGAGTCTTCTTTGGTTCCATATAAATTTTAGGATTACTTTTTCTATTTCTGTGAAGACTATCATTGGTATTTTGATGGGGAATTGGATTGAATCTGTAGATTGCTTTGGGTAGTGTGGACATTTTAACAATATTGATTCTTCCAATCCATGAGCATGAAATATCTTTCCATTTTCTTATGTCTTCTTCAACTTCTTTCATCATTATTTTATAGTTTTCATTATAGAGATCTTTCACTTCTTTGGCTAAGTTTATTCCTAGGTATTTTATTTTATTTGTAGCTATTGTAAATGGGATTATTTTCTTGGTTTATTTTTCAGATTATTTACTGTTAGCATATAGAAATACTAATAATTTTTGTATGTTGATTTTATGTCCTGCAATTTTACTGAATTTGTTTATCCATTATAATAGCTTTTTTAGGTTTCTCTAGATATAAGATCATATCATCAGCAAACAAGAATAATTTGACTTTTTCCTTTCCAATTTGGACACCCTGTATTTCTTTCTCTTGTCTGATTGCTCTAGGTAGAACATCCAGTACTATGTTGACTATCAGTGGTGAAAGTGAGCATACTTGTCTTATTCCAGATCTTAGAGGAAAGGCTTTCAATTTTTCCTCATTCAGTATGATACTAGCTGTGGGTCTGCTGTATATGGCTTTTCCTGTGTTGAGACAAATTCTTTCTATGCTCAGTTTTTTTTGAGAGTATTTATTATGAAGGGATATTGAATTTAATTGAATGTTTTTTCGGCATCAATTGAAATGATCATATGGTTTTGTCCTTCTATTTCTTGATATGATGTATTACATTGATTGATTTGCATACGTTCAACCATCCATGCATCCCTGGGATGAATTACATTTGATAGCAATGAATAATCTTTTTAATGTGTTATTGAATTCAGTTTGCTAGTATTTTGTTGAGGATTTTTGCATCTATGCTTATCAGAGACCATGGCCTATAGTATTCTTTTTCTGTTGTGTCTTTGTCTGGTTTTGGTATCAAGACTATACAGGTCTCGTAGAATGAGTTTGGGAGTATCCCCTCCACCTCAATTTTTGGAATAGCTTAAGTACGATTGATATTAGCACTCAGTGGGAAGACATATTTTTAATGAATATTTTTGTATCATCAGATGGATGGGTAGATGAATAGATTATAGTGTGTTCTCCTTTTCACCATTAAGTAATAGGAAAAACTCTTGATATATAGGTAAATTTGGTGCATTCATTGATGAGTGAACTTGGACTTGATACTATCAATGGTCCCTTTCTAGATCTAACTAATATTGTGTCTCATGTCCTCTATTATCCCAGCATGGCCCTAATTATGTAAGGCTATAGCCTGGCAGCGTAGCTCAAGATTAAGCTCTCAGGCTTGGAGTCAGATGATTTGGATATATATCTTGGTTCTATTAACTGTGATAATAGGAAAAAAGTATTTACTTTCTTTATGGTTTTTTCATTATCTATAAAATGAAGTTAATAATAGCACTTAATTCATGGGTTTGTTGTGAGGCTACCACAAGTTAATATACAAAAAATACTTAGGACTAGCATATAATAACTACTATGTATTTGCTATTATTGATATCTATATAAAACACTATGCATACTGCCTAGCATATAGTGTGCACTCAGTAGATATTAGCTGTTATTCTTATTGCCAGAGACTCTATCCTGATAACAGGAGGAATTTGTCTGTAAACCTTATTTCAGACTTTGGTCATAAGGCAAAACAAATGAGAGTATATCCTCTTAAATCTATATTCTTCACTTCAGCAAAGAAATCAATAGTATAGGTTTGGCAAATGGCCTCCTGAAGAGGAGTGTGAGCTTCATCTTATAATGTTATAACATAATCTGCAAAGAACTATTATACAGTATATGGCTGTGTAAACTTACTTTTTCATTTTCAAGCTGCAAACCAAGATTTGCTTTGAGTAATCCTATTAGTTTTTGCTCGGTGTTATGTGAAAGTGCATATTCAAATTCTTTGCCTGTTAGTTTTAATGCACTTTCCTTTGTAGTATTATAATCCAGTACAATTCAAAATTTTATGATCAGATAGAATGCTTGCTGTAAGTTGGTAGAATGTAATTTAATGCAAGAGGGGTTGAATAGAAACATTTTTAGATAAATATGATTTGCATTACAAATATTTTAGAGCAAATTTTTTTCAATTTACCATTGTTAAAAAAGTGTTTTAGATTAAAGATGAATGATGAAGAATCTGCTTACTCTTCTTTCTTTTTATTTTTTTGGATTTTTTAAAAAATTTGATTTACTCTGAACTTAATCATCATATATTACATGCTTGTATCAGAATATAACATGTACTCCATGAATATGTACAATTATTATGTATCAATAAAAAATTAAAAAAGATAAGCTTCCCCAAATTTTGACCGATTTATGAAATTCCTTATATCCCACCCCTGAATAAATTGATTTTTTTAAGAACTAAAGGACACTATTAGTTTCATGAAAAACCCTCTGCTCTAGCTACTTTTCTTTCTTAAACTAAAATACCAATAATTATTTATGTACAAGATGTACAAATGTTATTAATGTAATACTTTTACTTTTTGATAGGAAATGGAAGTCATACGTTTCTATAATAATAAGCACTACTGACAAAATTTCTTATTACTTGTAATCATCATAACCTAGTGATTTCCACTTGCTACACCTAGACATGAAATACTTTGAATATTGAATTTAGGATAGATTTGATTTTATACAATCTTAAACTTGAAATTACCACTTTCAAATTTCTCACTCAGTAATCATAATAATAAATGATATTTTCTTTGTATACAGAAGTGCTTTCAAGCAGTATACAAATTATTAACCTGCTTGTTGCTCCCCACAAATTATTAACCCTAATTTTAGAAGACTTCAGAGAGATTAAGTGGCATAGTCAAGCATAGTGACAGAATTGGTATTTAAACCTGGACTCTGATGCCAAATACTACATTTGCCATTATTTAAAGTAAATAGACTAAAAGCATTAATTAGAGAATAGTACATGACAGTATAACATTCTTTCTCCATAGACAAATGAAAAACAAATTAATATTTCTTCTTTTTTACTCTCATCTCACATTCCTTTACAGAGAAGGGCAATGGAAAAGAGGGAAAGGCCAGGGAGACATGGTCAAGGAAGGAAAGTAGTTCAGCCAATAAACATGTTTTTTCCAGGAGGAAAGATAGCTCTCGTTGGTGAAAATTTGCTGCAGTCCATTCAAAATATAAAATTCAATTCGTATTTTTAAATTGACAAATATTTTGAATTGATAACATATGAAGAAATGAAATATTTCAGTAACCCATATATTTATTTTTATGTGTTTATGTGTGTGGGTTTGAGTTTTGGGGTGTTTTTTTTTTTTTTTGCCTGTTATTTCAGAATTGGGTTGCAGCCTGCAAGTAAATTAGAGAGCACTTGTTGTTTTCATTTTTAATTATTGATCAGCTGCCTGTAAGGTTCATTTTCTATTAATGTGGAGGTGGAATTATGTTTTTTCCTTGCTCTTTAGTTCTTGATGAAACCCATATGGTTCTGGTGCTCACAGCTCTTCAATAATTCAAGATTATGTTGGAAAAAAATCATCAAGTTTTGAAAATCTAGATCAGTGGTTTTCAAATTTTATTCCTCTTAACAGTAGACGTATTTTTTCAAGTTAAATTATAATCTAGACTCAAACTTTTAAACTGTATTTAAGTGACGCTGCTTGGTTGCATATAAGAAGGATTTTTCTTCATGGCTCATTCAACTCTCTATCCCTCTCTCATGGCCTCACAGATGGCTCTTTCAATTACTGGGGCTCCCATAGAACAGAATTTTAAGTACATTGATGTAGATGATAAAATGATTAGTAGATAAAATGTAGCTCAGGCCCAGTGATGAGACAGATCTGATGTGGGTTCAAACAATGGCCTCACGATCACGTGGCCTTGTCACCTTGAACATGTAGCTCAACTTCTCTATTGTCAGTTTCCTTCTCAGTAAAAATGGCAATAAAATAGTACCCACCTCATAAAACTATTTTGAGAAATGAATTAATGCATATAAAGTATTTATCATGCAATATCAATATTTAATAATTTCTTGACAATTTAATAATTTCTTGACAATATTAATGTCAATATTTAATAATTTCTTCTAAGACATTCTATAGTCATACAATATTGGCAGTATGATGAAGTGGTAGAAATAATACTACTCACAGGAAGCATGGCTTTCTCTTTTTTCTTTCTTTTTAATTTTTTATTGATTTGTTGGGTATATGTGCAAATTTGTTACATGGATTTAGTGCATAGTGGTGAAGTCTGGGCTTTTTGTGTAATCCTCACTCAGTTGATATACATAGTACACATTAGGTAATTTCTCATCCCACACTCCTTTCCCACCATGCATCCTTTCCTTCTTTCCGAGTCTCCAGTGTCTATTATTCCACTCTCTGTGTTCATGTGTATTCATTCTTTGGCTTCCACTTATAGCTGATAACATGTGGTATTTGACTTTCTGTTTCTGAGTTATTTAACTTAAGATAATGGCTTCCATTTCCATCCTTGTTGCTGCAAAAGATATGATTTCATTCTTTTTTATGGCTGAGTAGTATTTTGTCGGGGACATATATATATATATATATATACACACACGCACACACATACACACGTAAAAATAGATGCAAGAAAAGCATTTTATAAAATTCAGCATCCCTTCCTGATAAAAACCCTCAACAAACTTGGCAGAGAAGGAAGATATATCAAAATAATAAAAGCCATATATGACAAATACACAGCCAACATCATAATAAATGGAGAAAAGTTGAAAGCATTCCCCCTAAAAACTGGAACAAGGATATCCACTCTCACCACTCCTATTCAACATAATGCTGGAAGTCCTAGCCAGAGCAGTCAGGCAAGCAGAAGAAACAAAGGGCATCCAATTGGAAAAAAAGAAGTCAAATTTTCTCTGTTCACTGATGATATGATCTTATACCTAGAAAACCCTAAAGAACCCTCCAAAAGACTCCTAAATATAATAAATTTAGTAAAGTCTCAGGATAGAAAAGCAACATACAGAAATCAGTAGCATTTCAATACATTAATAAGAACCAAGCTAAGAACCAAATCAAGAATTCAATCCCAAATAGACAATAGCTATCAAACAAATAAAATACTTAGGAATATATTTAATCAAGGAGGTAAAAAATCTCTATAAGGAAAGCTACAAAACAGTGATGAAAGAAATCATAGATGACACAAACACATGAAAAAATATCCCATGCTCACAGATTGGAAGGATCAATATTGGTAAAATAACTATACTGCCCAAAGCAGTCTACAGATTTAGTGCAAATCCTATGAAAATACCAATGTCATTTTTCATAGAATTAGAGAAAATAATCCTAAAATTCATATAAAACCAAAAGAGAAGCTGAATAGCCAGAGCAATCCTAAGTGAAAAGAACAAAGTTGGTGGCATCACAATACCTCACTTCAAATTATACTACAAGCCTATAGTAACCAAAACATCATGGTACTAGTATGAAAATAGACACATAGATCAATGGAGCAGCATAGAGAACCCAGAAATAAACCCTCATTACCTACAACAGATTGGTCTTTGACAAAGCAGACAAAAACACACTACACTGGGGAAAGGACACCCTAGTCAATGAATGATGCTGGGGAAATTGGAGAGCCATATGCAGAAGAATGAAACTGGATTCCTATCTCTTACTGTCTACAAAAATTAACTCAATATGGATTAAAGACTTAAATGTAAGACCAGATACTATAAAAATTTTATAAGAAAACCTAGGAAAACCTCTGTTGGACATTGGCCTAGGCAAAGAATTTATGTCTAAGGCCCCAAAAGCAAATGCACAAAGATAAAAATAAATTGGATTTAATTAAACTAAAAACAAATAATCAACAGACTAAATAGAAAACCTACAGAATGGGAGAAAATATTTAAAAACTATGCATCTGACAAAGGACTAATAGCCAGAATCCACAAAGAACTCAAACAACTGAACAAGAGAAAAACAAATAACCCTATTAAAAAGTGAGCAAAGGGCATTAACAGATATTTATCAAAAGAAAACATAAAAATGGCCAACAAACATGAAAAAATTCTCAACATAATTAATCATCAGAGAAATACAAATTAAAATCACAATGAGATACCATACTCCAGTTAGAATAGCCATTATTAAAAAAAAAAAAAAAATGGAGGCAAGGAAGCAGAGAAAAGGGAATCCTTATATACTGTTGGTGGGAATGTAAATTAATACAACCTCTATGGAAAGCAGTATGACTTCTTTGAGGGACATGAATATTTCAAATTATAATCCTGGGAGGCTATATTTTATACTTCTTTTCAACTCAGATTTATGTAAAGACAGCTATAAAACACACTCATTTTGTTTGTTTTTTACTTTGGGATATTATGGGGGTACAAACATTTTGGTTACATGTTATGACTTTGCCACACCCAAACCATGATTTGAGGTGTGCCTTTTCCCCCCTACAATGCTCACTGTGTCCATCAGTTGTGAGTTTACCCATCCCCAACTCCCCAATCCTTGAAGAATATGACTACCGAAAACACACCCATTTTGAATAATAAATTGCAAAATATTCTTTAAAATATTGCACTGGTGAAAATTCTTATGGCAATTTATAATTTTCTTTGGCAATATATACAATATTTAAGATAATTTCACAAGAGCACGATGACAAATCTAATATTTCCAAGTGCAGATGGACTCTATTTCATTCAGAGTCGAGTCTCTAAAATTTTTAATGCCATAGTACTATTTGATCAATTCTTAGGCAATCCATTTTACTTTCTTTCTTCCTTCCCTCCCTCCCTTTCCTCTCTCCTTCCAGTTGGTACCAAATACCGTGTTTTATTTAGGATGTAAAAATTAAAATGGAAATCTAAGTCTCTTAGACGGTGGCTGGCCACTACTGTGCCTTCTATCCCTAGAAGTCACTTTAATCTCTAAACTTTTCAGTAAAAGCATCAGGTGAGAACTCTAGGACAAGATATCCTACAAGATAATATGAACAGAGTGGAGCAGTGAACATAGTACTCCCATTGTTTCTCTAACCACCAAACCATCTTGATTCTCTTAGATTCCTTGCCATGTGTTGCCTGGCTCAGGTTCTCCTTGTTTATTCTGTTACATTGGCACTGGCTTCTTTGAGTGCTGCACTAAGCTCTGTGAAGGTAGGACCTCATTCTCTATCATCTCCCAGGCCTGGTGCATACTATGCTTCAATTTACTAAGTGGAGTAAAAGATATCATCTTAAAAAATAAAAATACATGTTGCTGGCATGTAGTATATCTAAGAGTACATTTTATTTTTGTTTAAAACCTTAATTAGAATGTATTAGAATCCAGATGAAAGCAAGACTAGCTCAGGAAAGAAGCCAGAGAGAGGGTAGGTGTGTCAAACAAAAAAAAACAAGACAACCAAGTTGAAAAATTGGGAGGAGAAGGAGAAGAGACTGAAGGTACATTTCCTCTTTTATTTTTTATTTTTTATTTTTGTGTAATTTTGCCTTAAGCTTTCCATTCAAATCATCTTGTGCTTCTTGGACTAGCTATTAAAATTAGACATTTGGTTAACTAGCATTTCAAAGAGAGACAATGGATGATGATTCTGTGAGTCATCCCCTCCAATGAATGACAGCTTGACTAACCCAGTGACACACACAGGTCCCAGCCCCACCCGTGCCCTACACTTCTCAGAATTTGCTCCCTTACTCTTGCTTGATCTTTATGTGCTTCTCACACATTCTGTTTTATAAGTCTCTTTTGCCTCTTGTAATGAATCCTTTTTTCCTAATCTTTTCCCATATCTCTTTCTATGTTTGTATATTTCTCTCTCCCTCTTGTCAGTTAGCTTTTTTCTCTTTCTCTTTTTCTCTAAATATTTTGCATACCCTTAATTCTTATTTGCACAAGCCATGGATTTTTGAATTACATGTTTAAAGCATTAACTGCAGTTATTTAATAAAGATTTGTGCAAAACCCTTTTACCTTAAATAATGAATAAGTTGAAAGTTTAAAATTTCACATTTCAAAGGAGAGGAAAAGAGCTTTTTTGCTAGGTAATGCACTCCCTCTTTGGATTTGAGGTCAGAATATTCCAGTAGAAAAAGAATCCTTAGCCCTAATTTAAGCAGTTGTTTTAATGTTATTAGATAATAAATTAAATTTATATGTGGTATCATCGAATATTGCTGGGTATCTTGGTTCTCTAGTTTCATGGAACCACAGAGTTTCATCAACTGGCTTAACTATAGAAACCATTATCTGAAATATATACCAAGCATTAAAAAGGGTAGAAAAGGAGAGAAAGCATCCAGACACTGAAAAACTTCTGCACAAATCTCAGCCTATAAATCCATTGAACTCACTCACAACCTTTGTTCTTTTTCCTTCTATGTTTTGGAAGATTCTTGCTTTTCTGTTCAGAACCCTAGCATGTCTAGGAAATTATATTGTATGTGCAGAATCTCAGAAGTGACCATATTTCCTTTTTATTTCTATCTGTTCAGCTTCATCTGCTCTAGCTTTTCCTTTCTGATTATAACGCTTTGATCTTACCATTCACTTTCTCCCAGGAAGCCCCTGAGCTGGACCAACTTTGTCATTTCTGTCTGCTAAAGCATCCTCCCCCACCTCCTTGATGGAATTAGGGTGGGGTGGAGATTATTTAAAACCTTTCACATTTAAGTCATGTTGTAACTCCCTCCTCTCCAGTGTCAATATTCTCTCTGCTGGAAAGTAGCTTCCCAATCTACTTGGGTCCTTTAGAGCCCTCTCTGCATCTTATTCACTCAATACTTCTCTGCATTTTACTTTTATTATATGTGGTTTGGATAATTTCCTGGTCTGAGTTGCGAAAATTGGCTAAACTAAGATAAAATTTTAGTTTAATTAAGGATAGGCATCATTTTCTTTTTTAAGATTTTTTATTTTTAATTGACAAATAATTTCATATATTTATGTGGCACAATATGTTGTTTTGATACATGTATACGTTGTGGAATGATCAAATCAGGATAATTAGCATAAGCATCACCTCAAATATTTATCCTTCTTTTGTGGTGAGAACATTTAAAATCCTCTCTTTTAGCAATTTTGAAATATACATTATTATTAACTATAGTCACCTTGATTTGCAATAGAACATGAGAACTTATTCCCACTATCTAACTGTAACTTTGTATCTCCCAGCCTCTGGTAACCATCATTCTACTCTCCACTTTTATGAGTTCAACTTTTTTGTTTCCACATATAAGTGAGATCCTATGGTATTTGTCTTTCTGTGACTGGATTATTTCACTTAACTTTCATGTTGTTGCAAGTGACAGAATTTCATGGTTTTTTAAGGCTGAATAGTATTACACTGTGTATATATACCACGTTTAAAAAAATTCATTCATCTGTTGATGGACACTTAGGTTGTTTCCAAAGCTTGGCTATTATGAATAATGCTGCAATGAACGTGGGAGTGCAGATCTTTGGCATATTGATTTCAATTCCTTTGGGTGTATACCCAGTAGTGGATTGCTAAATCATATAGTAATGCTATTTTTTAATTTTTTGAGGACCCTCCATAGTGTTTTCTGACATGACTGTGCTAATTTATAATACCACCAACACTGTATAAAGATTCCATTTTCTCCATATCCTTGCCAGCACTTGTTATCATTCATGTTTTTGATAATAGCCAATCTAACGAGTGTGAGGTGATATCTCATTATGGTTTTAATTTGGATTTCTCTGATAATTAGAGATGTGGAGCATTTTGGCCGTTTATATGTCTTCTTTCAAGAAATGTCTATATATAAGTACCTTGCCCATTTTTAATACAGTTATTTGTTTTCTTGTTATTGAATAGCTTGAGTTCCTTGTATATTTTAGATGTTAGCGCCTCATCCAATGTATGACTTGCAAATATATTCTCCAGATCTGTGGGTTGTCTCTTTACTCTGTAAATTGTTTCCTCTGCTGTGCAGAAGCTTTTTAGCTTGATGCAATCCCATTTATCTACTTTTGCTTTCATTGTCTGTGTTGTGGGAGTCATATACAAGAAATCACCGCCAACACCAATGTCATGGAGCTTTTCCCTTATGTTTTTCTTTAGCATTTTATAGGTTCAGGCCTTACATTTAAGTCTTTAATCAATTTTGAGTTGATTCATGTTTAAGGGGTGAGATTAGGGTTCATTTTAATTCTTCCACATGTGGATATCCAGTTTTCCCAACACCATTTATTGAAGAGACTGTTCTTTCCCCATTGTGTGTTCTTGGCACCTTTGTCAAAAAAAATCAATGAACTGTAGATGTGTAGGCTTATTTTTGTGCCCTCTATCCTATTCCATTGATCAATGTGTCTTTTTTTATGTCAATACCATGCTGTTTTGATTACTATAGCTTTGTATGTTTTGAAACCTATTGGTGTGATCCCTCCAGCTTTGTTCTTTTTGGTCAACTTGCTTTGGCTATTTGGGGTCTTTTGTGTTTCCTACAAATTTTAAGATTGTTTTTTCTATTTCTGTGAAGAATGACATTGAAATTTTAATAAGAATTGCATTGAAACTACAGACCACTTTGGGGAGTATGGAAATTTTAGCAATATTAGTTCTAATCTGTGAATGCAGGCTATCTTTCTATTCATTTGTATCATCAGTGCTTTATAGTTTTCAGTATACAGATCTTTCACTTGCTTGGTTAAATTTACTCCTAATTATATTAATTTTTTTGATGCTATTGTAAATAGACTTGTTTTCCTAATTTTTTTCAGACAATCCATTGTTAGTATATAGAAATGCCTACTAACTTTTGTAAGTTGATTTGTGTACCCTGCAACTTTACTGAACTTATTTTTCAGTTCTAGCAGTTTTTTGGTGGAGTCTTTAAGATATTCTATATGTAAGATCATGTTATTAGAATATAGGGATAATTTTACTTCATTCATTCCTATTTGGATTCCTTTTATTTCTTTCTCTTGTCTAATTGCTCTGGCTAGGATTTCTAGTAGTATGTTCAACAAAAATGGTGACAGTGAGCATCCTTGTCTTGTTCCTGAACATAGAGGAAAAGCCTTCAACTTTTTATCATTGAATATGATGTTAGCTGTGAAGATTGGCATCATTTTCAACAATAAAAATATTTTTAAAATTTTGAGTTGCAATAAAAATTGCTATGGAAGATGATTTTATCACTGCATAAAAGATTATAGATCAGGAAAAAATGAAAAGAAAAGAAAATATATTAAAGTTCCTTCTATTTTCTTTATTCAACTTAGTTCTAAATTGTATGATAAATCAGAAACAAAAGAGATTCATAAAATAAAGGGCTTTATAGAATTTTGTAGAAATTTAAAATATTTATACAATTTGAGAAAAGTTGAGACAAAAAGTTGAGGATAGTCTTCAGGAGCTCAGAACTGTAGGATAAGGGTGCATTAAGGTAGTGGAATAAAACTGGTACATATTTGTGTGGTACATTTTGACTAGACCAAGTGTGTGCAGTAGGTAGGATTTATTTATTCAGCTAGTCATTCAGTCATACATTAAAAAAAATTATCTAGTTGCTCCTTGTGTCTGTCATTATACAAGGATTTAGACTTTTGGTGGTGAATAAAAATACACAATATAAAATGTATTCCTATATAGATATTAATTGAATAATCACACAATAATTTAATGATAAACCATGTAATATATGTTTTTCAGGAAAGGAACTGAAGTCCTAAAAATATACAGCTGGGGCTCTGTTATATAGAGTGGAGAATGAAATATTTTCCATGATAAAATGACATTGACCTAAATATTAAAGTGAGAGTGAAGAAAGCATTCTTTTTGTTTTGTTTTAATTTAAGATTGGCAATGCTTGGGCATCCTTAAAATTTAAAGGGAAGAATTCAGCACCTAGGGAGTAATTGCAAATACAGAGGAAAGGAAAATGTCTGCAAGATTTGTGAGATGGTAGAAATAGGAAATGAAGTTGTAGGATTTTATGGGGGGGTCACATTTTGATGGTGTTTTTAAGATAAGAAAAAATAGTTGAGATGATTTTGTAAATAGGCTCTTGAGCAGGGAGTAAATTGGTGAAGGTATTGCTTTAAGAATGGTGGCAACAGATGTTGAATGACTGGAGTAGGGATGGGCTAAAGACAAGGTCAAGTGAAAGATTGCTGCATTTCAGGCATGGAGTAATAAGATCACGAATCAAGATAGCTAATGTCCATGTAAAAAATAAGCTTCTGCACAGCCAAAGAAACAGTCACGAGAATAAACAGACCACATACAGAATGGGAAAAAATTTTTGCATACTACACATCAGATAAAGGACTGATAACAAGAATCTATTTAGAACTCAGGAAAATCAGCAAGAAAAAATCAAGCAACTCTATCAAAAAGTGGGCAAATGACATGAATAGAAACTTCTCAAAAGAAGATATAAGAATGGCTAACAAACATATGAAAAAATGCTCAACATCCCTAATCATCAGAGAAATGCAAATCAAAACCACAATGAGATATCACTTAACCCCAGTGAGAATGGCCTTTATCAAAAAAGCCCAAAACAACACATGTTGGCGTGGGTGTGGAGAGACAGGAACACTCATACACTGCTGGTGGGACTGCAAACTAGTGCAACCCCTGTGGAAACATTATGGAGGTATCTTAAACAGATTCAAGTAGACCTACCATTTGACCCAGCAATCCCATTACTGGGCATATACCCAAAGGAAAAAAGGTCATTCTTTAACAAAGACACATGTACCCGAATGTTTATAGCAGCACAATTCACAATAGCAAAGATGTGGAAACAACCCAAATGCCCATCAATACATGATTGGATTAGTAAGCTGTGGTATATGTATACCATGGAATATTACTCAGCTATAAGGAATGATGAAGATACAACATCTCTATGGTTCTCCTGGAGAGAATTGGAACCCATTATATTAAGTGAAGTATCCCAAGAATGGAAAAACAAGCATCACATGTACTCACCAGAAAACTGGTTTCCCTGATCATCACCTAAATACACATCTGGGAACGACACCAATTGGATGTCAGACTGAGGTGGGGGGCGGGGGAGGGGATGGGGGTATGCCTACACAATGAGTGCATTGCGCACCGTTTGGGGAGTGGTAACACTTGAAGGTGCTGACTCGGGAAGGGGGGGGGTGGGGAAGGGAGGGATATATACCTACATGATGGGTGCAATGCGCATGACCTGGGGAACAGACACGCCTGGAGCTCTGACTTGGGGGGAAAGGCGGTACAGGAGCAACGTATGTAACCTGCAATTCTGTATCCCCCATAACAAGATGAAATAAAAAAAAAATAAAATAAAATATTAATAATGATAAAAAAAAATATCCTGTATGTGTTTTCTGTTTTTGTGACATCTTTTCACTCCTAAAAACATGGAGTTGTGTGTAAGTATCTCACAAGTCATATATTCGGTATAGTATTGCCCTATTCTCTCAGGAAGAGTTTTATTGCTACTCCCCCAGAATCCCACAGAATTCTATTTCTACCTCTTAACACATACTCTATGAAACAATTAATTATTTATGTTCTTGTTCCCTGAATAAAACTCATAACTTCCCATGGGCTGGGAGAGTTGTTATTTATTTTATATAGAGGACCTACGGCGGAATTTGGAGAACAGTCAACAGATAATAGATATTGTTATTAGTTGACTGTGTGCCTAAATGAATAGAATCAACACTGACATTTTTTATGTCTCTCCACATGTATCTAGTCTTGTTGCTTTTCTTTTTAGTGTATCTTCAAATAAAAGACTTCTTATTTTGGAAAGAGCCCATATTTTCTTGTTGAAATCAATTGTAAAACAGAAGAAGAAAGATGGATTACTGTTAAAGACACAGAGAGTGGAAGAGTGGTAACTAAATTATTTAACAGTATTATTATTTACTTTTCAGTATAATACATACCAAAACATTTTCTGTTTTTCTATTCTTACTGGCTGGTCTTGGAGTTTCTTCAACAATATTGTTTATTCTTTGCTCTCTTTCATATCTCTATATCTATCTATCTCTCAATCTATCTGTCCATTAATCTATAATCACATATATATACATATATGTATGCTGAAGCCAAATAAACATGGGTTTAAATTGTGTTGCCTTCATTTAGCTGTGACCCAGAAATGTCATATAGTCACTCAGCCTCAGTTTCTGCATCTTAAAATGGCGAATAATTTCTCTTGTCTTGCAGAGTTTATGGCAGGATTAGAAATAATATCTGTGAAGCATTTAGTAACTGGAACACAATTATTTTGGTATACGTTTTATGGTAGTGTTGTTATACACTTGTAAGTAGGCGTAAATGGTTATTGCTTTCCAAAACTGACTTAATGCTTTCTGACATTTGGTGGACATGTGAAGGGAAAGTCTATGATTTCAGTTTCTGCCCCTTTAAAAATGGAGAGCTGGGAGGAAGAAGCTGGGATTCTGTATTCCTCTCCCTCCGTTAGCATCCAACGTGGATCCTTCAAGTTAGAGGGTAGGATGGGTCCTCCTATTAGAGACGGTACCTGTACCATCTGAATGCTGGTTGTTTTTAGGACTCCATGTCCATCTTTCAGTGTTTTAAACTAGGATGACTATTGTATTGGCAGGAAGAGTGCTTCTTGGTACTGGTTTGTGTCTATGCCCAACTTTGAACACATAAATCTTTTAGCAGAAGGCACCCAGGGCACTCAGGCCCTGTCTCGTGTTGAATTGAGAAGCAAGCACCCTATTTTACTTAGAGGAACCACCTCAAAGTCTCTTACAGTGGTGCTCAATTCTCTCCCTTTCCTTAGCCAGCAAGAGGAAGGGGGATGGAGGTACAAATGCACATTTCTTCCCACTTTTAAAGAGAAAGGCTATGTAGAGGGAGTAGGCTGGATGTTACAATTCTTTGCTTCATTAGAAGATTAAAATGACAGGTGACACTTCTCTTTTAAAAGCCAGGCACCTAGGGGGAAAAAAAGCTGCTTGCTTTTTTTTTTTTTTTTTAATAAGAACAATATGCTGAGGCACAGCATGTTGGAAAGTAGAGAGTAGGTAAGAGGTTTGATGAAAGGCTGGGAATAAAAGCAGTTGCATTTCTAATACAGCATAAAAACGTAATCCTGTAATGTTTGAGATTGTTTTGGGTGCAGTTTTAAAGAACTGACTTTACTCAGGAAAATAAGTTTTCAATCAGGGAAAGCAAAAGTAAAAAAAGGATTTGCAATTTGGGCCCACTTTTAGGGAACACCTCGGGTGTCATTGTATAGGGGCCATTTGGGACATCAACCCTTAGCCTAAAGTATTGGGAAAGGGAAGCAGAGAAGGGCTTATAAAAGGAAGTAGGAAAGCCAAAACCATACCTTGCTCACTTGATAGTTTTTCTTAAAATCTAATGTGCCTGATCTTCTTGGCTTAATGGCCCCATCTTCTTTAAAACCTTTCAGCCCATCTTTTCTGAAATTGGTAAGATTGGAAGTGGAGAGGAGCTAAGTGTGTCTTCAAATGATTTCCTGTTGAATAGAATCATTTTTTCTCTAGAACTAACCCACTAAATTGTTATAAACAGAAGGAGTTAGGTGGTGGTAAGTAGTTATTTCTTGGGCAAACATGCTAAGCAAAGTAGCTTAGAGAGCATGATGGCCCAAAACTAATTAGTAGTTGGCTTCTAAATATTTTTATGATCTAATACTCACATATAGGCAAAAATTTTCCAGCTTTTCCCCAATAATGAAATGAGCACTATCTTTGTGCTGACAATATCCCTTGTTGTTTTTCTGTTCCACATTTCATCTCAAGACAACAATAGTTAGTGTAGCCTCTGAAGCTTTTTGTCATTAGATTTCATCAATCTCTCTCCTTTCTCTTTCTCCAACTTAAGACTCAGCTGTCTAGAACTATTTGCAACTTCTACAACATGCTGTCTTTGTCTGTGCTGTACCCAGTGGATGGAACATTTGAAACTACTTCTCCACTTGCCTTATCCTACTGAATCCTCAAGACAGGATCAATGTCCTACAGGAAATATGGCCAACCGCAGGAGAAAGTCAGAGTTAGCTTTCTCCTGTGTGCTCCAGTTGGATTTTTGAGCCTTGTAATAGCGCTTGTCACAACATATAGCATGTTTTTTTCCTACCTCCCTCTTCCTGGGTCATGAGTAACTTGAGGAGCGAGAACATGCTTTACTTTTGCTTTGAAATATATGTATATGCACACACATATATAGATGTACATACACATATACACAATACCTAACATATGATTTGACAAAGTGTCTGACTCAGTAGGTAATCAACAGGTTGAAAGAATAAATGAATATATAAATTTCATGTGCTTTACATAATGGATACATAATATGTAAATGTTAAATGTTTTCAAAGGATTTGTTTTTCTTGAAGAAAACAAACTCTTTGATTCTATTTTTATTACAAAAGCTTGAAGATATATTTAATTAGCTATTTTCAAATGAAATGTCATAAATGAAGGTCATTAATCATGCAGTAATTCCTTTTCAACCAACTTCTGATTTTTCCCCCAAATACCATCAATTCAAATAAATATTAAAATTCTTAGTATAGATATTAAAATGATTGATACAACTTAAATTTAAATAGCTAAAAAGAAAAATGTTTTAATAGTAACATTTTCAGACCAAAAAATAGCGTTAGTTTTTCTCATATGTTTTCCAAAAAAAGGAAGCTAGACTATTGAGACTTAATTTATGATATATTTTAACATGAATGGATGAAAAGATAATAAAGTGTTTATCTGAAGAAAGTAAATGTTGAGGCCCAGTACATCTTAATATACTGGTTCATTGCTTATGCAATGTATATATTATTAATTATGCATAATTTCATTATGTAACATACATATTGGCAGTAATTCTTGTGTGTCTGAAATATGTTTTTGTATGAGAGATTTACTTACTAAATTTGAGGGACAAAATAATAAGTTCAGTACAAAGCATGGCCAGAACTGGGAGGTAGCTGAGGAAAATAGTGGAGTCAAATAAACTTGAGTTCAAATTCTGACTTTCTCACTTAATATTATACCTCTGAGAGCCTGATAAATGACTTTTCTGAGCTCTCTTTTCCTAATCTGGTTCAGGCTGTTAATGTTTCCTGGTTCATATTGTTCTTAAGAGGTTTGAAAGAGATAACTTAGGAAAAGCACTTAGCCCTGTTCTCAGCGTACAGCAAGCACTCAATAAAGTACCATTTCTCTTTTTAAGGCAGTATGTTGCAGTGGTTTTGAGTCAGACAGTCTGGATTTAATAGGACATTTCACTTTAAATTTTCTAATTTGTTAAAGGAAGAAAATTTTTATTGAAAAGAATGGTTATCATATATTAGAAAAAAGTAGATATAATTGTTAATATAAAAATAGATTTGATGTATTATTTAAAAATCTGACTACCCAATGGCTTTCAAATTTCCAAACACCAACAGTCATATGAGCCCAGTAAATAGTGAATCAAATTGGAACTGTCCTTTAGCAATAGTGTAGTTCTTTGCAGTGTAATCTATTAACTATTTTCTTATTATATGAAATTCACATGTTGTTTCTATGAGCCTTGGATTATACAAAGTCTTATGTAGTTTGTGAGTGTAGGACTATGAATGCAACTTTAGTCTCATAAAGGAAAAAGGGCACAGATGGATCAGTGTGCCTACTGTGTGTTCTAGTGCCTACTGAGTGCTTTTGGGATAAAAAGATGAATAAGTTTGAACCCTTTGACAAAAGTTTTTGAGAGACTTTAGAGGAAGGAAAGGAAATTAAAGAAAATTCCTTTGAATTTTTGACCAGTTAGAAAATAAAGTGAAATGTAGAAGTCAACTAATTGGATTCGTTTCACTATTTCAGTAAATCTGTGCTGAATCCTTGAGCAAAACTGGTCAGGCGGCTTACATGACAGTTCTCCAAGTAAATGGAAAATTTCCCAAGCTCATGCTGGTTAGGAAACAGAAGGCCTCTTTTAAAACAGTGCAGAACTCAGCAGTTTGGGTTTCATTGAACTGGTTTAGTGGTTTCAACTTATATAACTTCCATATGGAAACTTAAGGGAAGCGGAGAAACTAAACCCTCTTGTACCACCTGAGAGCAGCTGCTCTTTCAGGGTAAATTGCTCAGGACCCTGGACATTTTTTTCTTTTTTTCTGAAAAACTGAAATTCTTTCCAAAGACCAAAAAAACCATGAAAGTCAAACATATGAAAACGAATTTCTAATGGCGGTGAGAGGAGGAAAGTCCAGTTTAATCTCTTCAAAGTGCAGGAGCACTTGGAACTGCTTCACCTAAAAGTCAGCAAAGGGTCCAGATAGAACCAAAACCAGACAGGCAACAGAATTGTGTTCTGTAGTGAAGCATGGATGGTGCAATAATTCTGTATTTCTTTTGAAATGGTCTAAAGGCAAATAAGAAAAGTAGGTTGAGAATTGTAAATTACAGACAGCTAGGGACCACGATTGGTAAGGACGAAAGACGAAGTTTTGAAACTAAAAACAAACAAACCAAAAACTTATCTCTTACTTGGTTATGGGAGGGCATTGAATATCATTGAAAGTCTGTCAAGTATTATGCTACGCTTCTTAAATGTGATTTCTCATCTAATTTTCTCATCATTTTTGTGGGTAGGAATTATTTCAACCCCATTTTAGCTTCTGAACAAACTGAGAGATGTAGTGTCTTTCTGAAGGTCACATGACTGAGAAGGGATGGATCCAAGATCAAATCCAGATGTGTCTCTACCTCTTTCCAATGCACCACACTATATTTTGAGGTGTTTATAATATATGTCTTAGTTGTATGGATTTACAAATGGTATGAATAAGTTGAAGCATCCTCAAAATATTGATAGATTTTTTAAAAAAAATTATTGTAAAAGCCTTTGCATACCTAAAATTTTTGATTACTCCTTTGAGAAAGTTTCCACATGATTGGATATCAGTTATGAAATGATGTGTTTTAGAACAGAAAAATAATGAACTATTTGATGATTGTACAGTGTTTCCATCAAATGATTTAGAACTTGGATACTTGTTTGGATTGCTTTAGCAGTGGGATCACAACTTTGATTTTTTTTAAGTAAATTGTTTGAAATGTTGGCTGTATCTTCAGTTAGATAAAAATTTCTGGATTCTTAGTGTGCAGAGGAATTTGAGAAAATCAGTATAGTTAAAACTCATATGTCCAGCAAAGTTGCATCACATTTCTTTTATGCTTCATGAGATGTAAATGAGATATTCCACATGACTATTTTTACGTGAATTTTAACTCTGTAAGGGAAGGATTTTACTTCTAGGATTTTGAATAAAGATCTCTCTAAGAAAAAAATCCACATTATTCTGCCTCATGCAATCAGTTCCCGAATAAGATTTTACCTTTCCTGGAATCTGAAGTCATCATTATAAACAGCTATTGAATTATTCTGTTAACTGTCATTGTTGTAATTTTTATAAAACATAAACTTGAGTAACAACTGGTCCTAGCTTTAAAAAACAAGACTCTAAATTACTCATTTATTTGTAATTATGACATTTTATTTTTAAGGCCCCAGGTGGTTGGATAACCAACCAATATAGGTATTTGACTCACCTGCATCCTAATTCCAACCACTTGAAGGTGAAGCTCCTGCTAAGTGCATGACCTTTGTCTTGACATAGAACTTATCAGGACTTATGACTCCTTCCAGACTGACCTTTTTGTTCTTTGAATCTTTTTTTTTTTTTTTTTTTTTTAGTATATGTGCTGCCAAAGCAAGCACTCTCCCTTGACTCTTTCCCTTCATTTTAGAATCTCAGAATAGTACTTGATCACCAAATATTTGTTTCTTCTGTTTTAAAGCCTAATCTAACTCCTCTAGCTCCCCAGAGATAATGCTGATTCCTAAAGAGAAGACATCCTTAACTCAAAGTTAGATATGATCCAAGTCCCTGAGATCCTTCAAATATCTCCTGCTAGTATGTTCTACTGAAATTATGATACAAATTCTTTTTTTTATGATACAAATTCTTGTAAAAAAATTTACAAGCAAATTTTTTTTTTGTAAAAATATTTTCCTGACATGTGTCTCCTAATTTTATTCAAGAATGTAGCAGGAAGTTCATGAAGCATTTATCAAGAGCCTACGGTATGGGAAGTACTCTCAATTACTACACACACAAAGATGGCTAAGAGGCATGCTCAACCCCCAAGATGCTCGTGTTAAAGATGGGGACAGAGGCATAAAGATGTAATATGTATGGACTGTCGTGGAGGGATATATATAAGATTCAATCAAAGGCAAGATGTTCTTCAAAATGAATCTTGAATGAGTTAAAATTCTGCCTAAGAAAATGGCAATGAGCATGACAGGCAGTGGACCAAGAGACGTACGTGCAAGTAGATGCTCTGTTCCTGGAACTATGCATGGTTAAACAGTGCTGAGCACAAAAGTGAGAGAAACAGGGAGTGGCAGGAGAGCAGGCTGTAGGGTGGGAACTATACCATGAACAAGGCCAAGCTAGGGAACCAAACTTGGTTTGGTACATGGTGGGGTGCTTCTGGAGTGTGTTTATTAATATTTAGCTAAATTAGTTTCTAGTAACAGTGAAGAAGAGACCTTTGAAAGGGGCAATGCTGGAGGCAGGAAAACCAGTTAGAAAGTGACTGTAAATGACCTAAGCTGGATATGAGGAAGACTTAGATTCAGTCCATGAGGATAGCGATGGAGGAGGAGATAGTTAAGAGAAATACTTAGTATGACATGGAGAGTTCTAAATGTTTACATCAAGCAGCAGAAACAAATCCAGATTTTATGGGGCATGAAACATAATATAATTTAAGAATAAGTAAAGTTATTAATTCAAAATTAGGTGTGAAAATAAATATTTATTTAAAATGAGGGAAGAAATCACAAAGTTATACATTTTAAGAAAATGGCAAAAGCCACAAACCTCATAAAATTCAGAAAAAGATCTCATTAACTACATGCCAAATGTTTCACCATCTCAACTTCCCTTTAGCCATATCCAAAAACTGTGTATACCTTTTCTAATATCTCCCAATATAAAGAAATATGACAGAGATAAATCAGATTTTGAAGAGAATCAGGAGAGAGCAGGATACATCCCAGAACCTTTTGTTCTCCGTGGTAAATTGAGCAATCATGCCTGGTGAATGGTCAATGTAGATATGGACTTATTTTTGTTCTGTCTTATTTGCATAAAATATTTTCAATTCTTTATCAAGGAGATTCTGAATTATCAAGTATTACATGATTTTGGCCATAAGAATAGAATAATGACTATGATTATTAACAATGAGAAGTAAAGGAGGCTATTCAATGAGGGAAAAAACTATGTATTAATAACTTTGCTTCACATAGGAATACTATCCCCTTCTAGCATTTGTTCTTCTTGTGCATTGCTAAATAAAATGCCCTCCAGTATCCAGATACAATGATCTCTGCAATATTCTTTAAGAGCCAAAAATCTTGAAACCTATAATGAGTCAATGTAGGTAAACTTCTCTGAACTTTAACAGAATTTTATCATATTAGAGGTCTGTGAGCAGAAACAAGATAGCAAGACTAAGAAAACAAGATTTTATAAATTGTTTTATTTAGAGAATAGTAAATATTAACCTTTTACTATTAATTCCTATAATTTTGTTCATATTTGTGAGACAGCTAGTCATTCCAGTGAGAAATATGGCAAGACTGGTTGAAGCATGTCATCTATGAAGCTTTCTATATCTCTACTTTGAGAGAAAGTACAGCATAGGGATAACAGGCAGAAACCCTGGACCTTGACTGATTGAGTTGGACTCCAGGCTGATTACTGGCTGTACTTAATGCTTATGTGCCTCAGTTTCCTCATCTGTTATTTGGGAATAATAATACCACGCACCTTATTGAGTTAACGAGTATATTATAGGTGTGGGGTATAGAAAGATCTTAGAAGTAATGCCCTTTAAATAAACATTACATAAGTGTTTGTTATTGTTGTTATCCAAGAAGTAAGAAATATAGTTTTCCTTAAACTAGCCTAGAAGTACCTGCACAACTGAGTCATTCTGATTTCTACACTTTATTTCTAGCTACTGTGCCAGGTATGCTGAGCTTCAGCCCAAAGTCTCCTAAACTGTGTTTCATATGGGTGTTCTGAGATAATTCACGATGCCCAATAAGTGTTGAGTTAAATTAAATATTTTGAGAGAGCAGAAGCTTCTGTATAGTTTTTCATGGCCTAGACCGGTAACTTCAGGTCTACAGGGATGTGCTTTGAAAATGATTGAGCAGTACCCTTTCTATTTGCGACCTTGAGCTTTCACTGAATACGATTGACTCTGCTAAGACTTTGGCCTCTCTTAGGCAGTGCTGGAGGTAGTGCTGGTTCAGACCCTTTGGAGAGGCAGATTGTAAATGCCAATTAAATAAATTCCACCCCAACATTAGCTGTCCTGTCCTGCCAAGGGAAGTGTTGCTGTTTGCTTAGCATTTGTGATCTTGTTAATATTGGTGATGGCCACCTGTGGGTATGAATAGGACTAACGGGCTGTTAAGTGACAGATGAGTCATTTCCACAGGGTGTGCACATAAATTTGTTCTCTGGATCGTGACTAGAGTTGTCCTTGGCAGACCATTGCCATTTTCAGACTTGCTTCCAGTATCCTCTTTTATTTGTCACATTCTAGCAACTTGTCCCTTCACTCGGGCGGAAAGCTCACAGATCTCTCACGGCTGTGCTTCTTGTACCATCCCCTGAACACAAGGGTTATGTGACTGCCATTATCACTTCCTTGGCTTTTGATCACTGAACTTCCATCATCCAGGCATCACTTGCATTTATGAGTAAACTTTTCCTTTTGAACCACCCCCGTACTCCAAGGCTCCCAGATGAGCCATTCCCTGACAGCTAAGGAGCAATCATCGACTCCACCGTCCTCCTACATAACAATGAATAATCTTTTCTGCAGTCGACAATACAGGCTCCCACGATGGTATCCTTTTATGACTTGGGGGTGGTGGTGAAGAATCTTGACCAGATATTATTTGATTTGGGAGAGTAGAACAATATGAATTTAGTATTCAATATACTCTTTATTTAGTAATAATTATCTGGAAAGTGTAACTATCGTATCAAACATGATTTATGCTACAAAGAAAGTAGTCTAAGAGAAATAAATCATGGAACCCAGGGATGTTCAGTGACAAAAGGAATAATACACTTGTCTAGTCTTGCTCTTTTGTATTAGAGTTGTGGGAGCTGAAGCCAAGTAGAGCTGACTTGCTCAAAAGCACACAGTCAAGGAGCAGCAGAGACACGGGAATAGAGTCTTCTGGTCCACACAACCCAGTGCACTTTATTCTCAAACATTTTATACCTGATGATATGTTTGAAAATGCCTAAATACGTTTGGTTTGTAGGCTATTTGTGATCACTTCCTTTTTACCTGATATGTCAGAGGACATCCAAGAAGTCTACTTTTAATTATCGGTAAGTCAGTGATGGATTAAGTGAAGGAGTAAGTAGAGACTCCTCCACTTTTAAGTTACATTGGTGGGAGGATGGGAGAACACTCTCAACAAATCTGCTCTAGGTCTTTCTTGAATGTATCTACTACAATTGCTACAGGAGTCTACTGGTCCCCTGAATTGTGGAGCTTTTACTAGATTCTCTGTATTTTGTATTTAGGTTCATTTTTTTTATATTCATTACTTGAAAGTAGAAAGAGCATAAACCTAGAATAAGGAGCTTAGGTGCTACTCCACATTCTACTGTGAACCTGAAGCCTGATCATGAAAAAGTCACTCCGCCACTCTTTACCTCATTTTCCTCACATGTGAAATTGGAGTATTGCTCTAAATTACGTCATCTGAAATTCGTTTAAGCTATTATGAATGGAAAAAGCTACAACCCCTGAATGTTAGAATTGTTGGGTCAGTTAACCTTATGCATTTCATACATTTCCCATGCCTGGTTGTTGGAAAAGGGACAAGAGTGGGAGTTTGGCATCTGTGTTAGCACTACCAGCTGAAAGGCTTTCAAACAGGAGTAGTATGGTTTGAATGGCAAAAATACCTTCTTAGGGTGTCTCACCAAATAATGAGAGGATGCTGAAGAGAATTCCTGAGTAAGAGTACTGGGATATTTTTGGGGGTTTTTCAACTAGGCCTCCAATTCACAGTTAAAAACATGAAAACCCATATAATTAATATGTAGCTGAATTATATTAAACTTAGTATGTTGACATGATATGTTCTAAAACTGGATCACACAAGCCTGGATTTCCTAAATAATCCTTCAAGGGAATACAGCAGGAAATTAGAGTTATAGGACTTTACTTAAGCTCATTTGCAATATGGTATGGGTCTTCCTGAGAGTATAAATATGGAAGGCAGCAAGGTGGGTTTGGATATCAGTGAGGCAAAGAGTTTGATTTCAGCATTTCTTGGCCCTTAGTATTTAACCATTGTGCACGTCCTCAAAATGTCTTTCAGATTTCTTTTGCAGAAATACAAATTGAACCCTGGATTACTTTTTGCCTTAGTGATGGAAAAAGATGTTTAAGGTTCTTATACTGCTGCTGAGAATTTTAAAAGTAACATGAAAACCCCACACAAATAAATCATAATACATTTTAGAATATTCCTGGAGGAATAATTTGAAGAGAAAACTAGTCTGGGTAATAGGCAATAAATAGTCCATTTTACCTAGGTTTCTTTGATTCAGAGATTCATCATAAGACTCACAGAGATAGATATGTCCTCAACAAATTAAAGAATACGAAATATACATTGTTGCCTAATATAACATTGAGAAACTTTAAAATTTATTTTCATAAATTCTTTGTTCACTTGGAAATATACATTTAATTCAGTATCAATAGAAAATCTATTGTTTGTTCCTAATGACGCAGATGCTCAAATGATCTATTGTATCGGTGGCCAGTGGCAGGAATGGGGCTCTGTGCAGTGTTGTTGTAACCATGACATTAGTGACATCATTTGGTGGAAGTAAAATTTGGAACATTTGGGAAACAAAGCAGTGGCTTCTTTGCTCGCCTCTGTGAGAACCTAATGAATACTAAGACAGTGTCACGGACAGTGTTGATATCCCTACCTATATTTAGCAATTTTATATATATTCACACACATACATACATAATAAAATATTTTATCTAATTTTGCCTACTGATGTATGAGATTCACAATGCCCTATAGACTCTGGGAAGAACATTGATCTTGAAACGCAAAGCCACGCTCTACTTGAAAAGCAATACCTTTAGATTATACTGCATATGACAGGGCCAAGAAAACACATAGCATTGGTTCTATTCTGAGATACACCTTTGTTAAAAGCGATCCCTTCGATTTTTACTGTCTGAATAAAAATGATGAAAGGGAGGGTATCCTGCATGGCTGTGTTAGAGATCCGTGGTGTTGGAGATCTGTGAGGGGGAGCATCATTGTTACCATAGAAACAAATGCTGTTTCTGTCATGGACACACAAAGGACAAACTGAAAACCGAGGAGTGGAAAAGCAAGGGGAGGAAGAGGTGCCATCAAATGAGAATAAAGAAACTACACATGAAGTACTGCATTGATTAAAAAATAGCATGAAGCAGAATGGGGAACCTCGGTACTGAAAGTTCCCAAAGGAAATGTGAAAAACTGTATCACCACTTGGGTGGGTGCAAAGAAATGATGGCTTTTCTATTTTTAAAAGTTAATTTTTTTTCTAAACTAGACACATTTTTTTTGCCTTTGGAACTAATTTTTAAATCCTAAAGTCTTTCTGAAAAATTAAATTTAAGAGAAAACAAAATAAGGAAAATACTGAAGTTTGTTATAAACTATGTATTTGAATCCTGAGTCTTAGAATTTGTGATAAGTTGTATGACCTTACCTTAAAATAGGGAAAATAATACCAACCTCACAATTATTAGGTTAGCATATGAGAGAACAAAATTCAAACCCTGTTGCATAGAGTGAATATTTCTATTTGGGGGAAAAGATTTGGAAATGAAATCAGAATATAAATCACTCATTTTAGCATTTGAGAATGAAGAGAACAAAAAAAGGTTTTTTTCACTCATCTCTCCCTCTAAAAAGGAGAATTATTTGTTTATGTTTGAAGACTGTCGATAGAGGTAGGAAACATTTATTATACACATGGAAATATATAATTGGATTATATTTTGCAAAAAGAATAAATAAAATGCTATTTTTATTACTTTTGACCTTTAAAAATATCTTTATAGTTTTGATATTATTCAGTCATTTGCTAATTTGAATAGATTATCAAAGTAAAATTTTATTTTAATCATCTCTTTATGCCATGAACAGACTATAAAAGGTAATATTTCTATAAAATTTGATATATTTTCTAGAAATGTTTACCTACAGATCAATATCATTCACGTACTGTGGTAGACAAGGTGATGTGACATCCAGATACCTTTTATGGAAACACTTGCCCAGCTCCTGCTTCTTTATCCAAGGTCGTGCTGTTCCCAGTGCAGTCTACTTTCATGGCAGATGGAAACTGCGGTGTAAAAGTCTAGCCATCTCGGTTCAATATGGAACAACTCTGATGTCCTGGTGGGTTGGCCAAGACAGGAGTAGGGCCTGCATTGTAGCTCAGCTTCTTCTGCCAATCCCACTTCCCTCCCCTCCCTTCCACGGTTGTTAAGCTCAATGACACTCCTTAATAAACATCCTGCCTGCTAAACTCCAACTCAGAGTCTGATTTCTAGAGAACACAACTGGAATCATGTACTTTTTTCTATAGCAAGCAAATTTTTATATGGATAAATTTTTTTTCTACTTGAAATGTCTGCAAAGTTAAAAAAGTCAGTTTTCAAATGTATGCATAAGACATCTGCACTAGAATGATTATTTCAGCGCAATTCACAATTGCAAAGATGTGGAAACAACCCAAGTGCCCATCAATACATGAGGGGATTAATAAAATGTGGTATATGTATACCATGGAGTTCTATTCAGCCACAGAAACAATGGTGGTCTATCTAGCACTTCTTGTATTATCCTGGGTAGAGCTAGAGTCCATTCTACTAAGTGAAGTATCACAAGAATGGAAAAACAAGCACCACATGTACTCACTATCAAATGGGTATTAACTGATCAACACTTAAGTGCATATATAGTAATAACACTCATCAGATGTCTGGCAGATGGGAGGGGGAGGAGGGGTTAGGTACATTCACACCTAATGGATGCAGTGAGCACCATCTGGGGGATGGACATGCTTGAAGCTCTGACTCGGGTGGACCAAGGGCAATAGATGTAACCTAAATACATATATCCCTGTAATATGCTGAAATAAAAAAAAATTAAATAAAAATTCTTAAAGTCCAAAAAAAAAAAAAAAATGGCTTCATATTATCTGTATTAGTCTTTAAGAATTCACAAAGAAAGTAACAAATGCCTGCAAAATTTCTGTTTGCTCATGTTTTATATGCAAAATCTTAGCTACTAAAGAGTATTGAGAAAATGCCTAAAATTACAGGGTTTAAGGAGACCCCATAGATCCTATCAAATCCACTGGTATTGATGAGAAAGCTGGATCCCAGAGGGCTAAAAGGACTTACTCAAAGTCATGCTAGTAGGAGTATTAATAGAAGTAGAAGTGAAAGTAGAAGGCAGACTTACTACTCTAGTTTTCTGTGTTCAAATATATATGTTTTTTCTTTTCTTCTCTCCTTCTTTCCCCCTCTGTTTCTTTAACCTAATTTCCTTTCTCATATCCCTAAGCCACAGCTGGTTCCCAGAACTGTGAAATACCTTCAGAGAAATGATTAGGAGCCTGGTGTGTGTAAGGAGGTATACAAAGGGCACATATAGTTCCTGTAATTCTGTCAACTTATAACTGTGCCTAAAATTTATCAAATTAGAGGGTGAGTTCTGAACCCCATGATACTAAGAAGTTCTCCATGATGAAGTGAATATTAGTCAGGCTTCTTCTGAAAACCCAGGAGGCAGGCTGGGGGACAGCTTCTGCATTTCACATTCAAGACTACACATTTGTACCTTCCTCCCAGGAGCACAAGAAATGTATTTAGTATATTTTAGGCATTAGATTCAATAAAGTGCCATTAGGAGTTTTGCAGTCTAGAAAAAAGTATTATTTCAGAGCCCATTTTAGCCATTGCTGTGTGGGAAGACAATGTATTTACCGCAAAATATGTTCCATAGCGTATGGCCTGGATTTATTCTGCTTTCATCTAATATCTAAGCAGATACTTAAGTAGTGGTGATCCATTATCTTTCCTCTAATGCTTTAATAATGTTTTTATAACTCTTTAACATGTAAAAAATGCTTTCAAATATATATGTAAAAATATTTCTTGAGTAAATACTACTAAACACATTTTTTATTCAAACAGTAGAAAGAGTTATGTAATAATTTCACTTAATTTAAGCCTCACAGTAACTCTATGAAGTAGATATTATCATTTCCATTTTCAAATAAGAAAGCTAAGGTTCTGCAAGTTTAAGTGTTTTTTTTTTTTTTTGGTTGTTTTGTTTTTGTTTTTGTTTTTAAGACACAGAATATCTCTCTGTTGCCCAGGCTGGAGTGTAGTGGCATGATCATAGCTCACTGCAGCCTCTAACTGCTGGGCTTAAGTAATCCTCCTGCCTCAGCCTCCTAAGTAGCTGGGACTACAGGAGCGTACCACCATGCCTGGCTAATACCATGCAGTACTACTCAGCCATAAAAAAATGGCAAACTAATACCACTTGTATTAACTGGAGACCATTCTTCTAAGTGAAGTATCACAAGAATGAAAAAACAAACACCACATGTACTCACCATTAAATTGGAACTAATCAATCAACACTATGTGCACATATGGAAATAACACTTATCAGAAATCAAGCAGGTGGAAGTGGGGAGGGGGATATGAGTAAATTCACACCAAATGGGTACAGTGCACACTATCTGGGTGATGGGCACACTTATAACTTTGACTCAACTGGTACGAAAGCAATTTATGTAACCAAAACATTTGTATCCCCATAATATTCTGAAATAAAATTTTTAAAAAATATCCATACAGATAGAGTCTCACTATGTTGCTCAGGCTGGTCTAGAACTCTGGGGCTAAAGCAAACCTCCTGCCCTGTCCTCCCAAAGTGCTGGGATTATAGGTGTACACCACCACATCAGGCCAAATTTAAGTTCTGATAACTACTTGTTTGTGCTTGCTGTTTATTATATCCCAGGCATGTTCTAGGAACTTTATGTATACAGTTGTTTATTTCTCAGAACAACCCAATTAAATTTTGTACTGTTATTATCACTGGCATCTTACAGACGAGCACACTGAGTCACGGAGAGATAAAGTAACCTGGCCAAGGACACACAATGGGTGAATGTTATGAGGGAGATTCAGCTGAGGTAGGGTGACCACCCATCTTGGTTTGGCCAAGACTGAGGGGTTTCCTAGGATGCAGGGCTTTCAGTGCTCAAACCATAACAATCTCAGACAAAGAGAATAGTTGGTCATCCTCAATCCAGATTGTCTCCTCAGGGGCCACACTCTGAAGCACTTAGCTCTTCCATCTCTCAGGCAGAAGGTGGTGGTTGCAGGGTTTGAACTCTCCTTGAGTGACTCTGAAGCCTGTGCCCTGGTATTTCTATCATGTTGCTGTGGTTTGTGTTTTGATACAAATATACCACAAAATGAATCATGGATTACTAACTTGTAATATGCTTGGGTAGGTAATCATATGCCAAAGCCTAATACATTCAATTAGATAGGAAAATACATTCAGATATTTGTTATGATTCTTTTCTTAATGCTTAGTTGAGATATAATTGATACACCCCAAAAATCACATCTTTAATATAATTTGATGATCTTGGACATATGCATACACCCATAGAACCATCACTGTAACCAAGGTAATAAGCATATGCATAACCTCCAAAAGTTTTCTCATGCCCCCTCATTTTTAGTAAGTTCTAGAGATCTGCTGTACAACAGAATGCCTATTCTTAACAATACTGTATTGTGTACTTTAAAAAGTTGTTAGGAGGATAGATCTCATGTTAATTTGCTTCATCTCACTCAGTAGCAGGCCATTTATTTTTCTTACACTTTGGTTTCTCCCAAGCCCATTCCCTATTTCCCATAAGTCACTATAGACTTGTGGTATAGATTGATGCTTTGTTCTCCCCTCTCCCTTCGGTCTCTCCTGAGTGATATCTATCTCTCTCATGTGTACCCAACTTCACTTTCCCTGATAGGTCTGTAATATATGATGTGAGCATCCACAGGTGCCCGTTAACTTCCTCTTCTGCCATGTTTGCTCCTTAGGCCTCTCCTTCTCTAAGTGCTGTTATTTCCTTTATCCCATACTGCACACCTCCTGGTCAGTTTCATGTTATCTTTTTATAGTATACTACTGATAAAACTGCTTTTGGATTTGAGGGAAGAGAGAAATCAATTTAGACTAGTGTCATGAACAACATTGTAGAGATGATATTAATTGAGCTGGATTTTGAGGAGCACAAATGATTTAGATGAGCATCAGTAGTATCAAAGGCTTAATTTTACTGATTTAGATTTTGAAGGGCAATTACAGTCTAGGAATTAAGGACAATTAAATTAGTTTTGCTTTCTGATTGCATGAGCTTAACCATGACTAACTCACTGGCTGACTTAACCACTTTTCTAAAGTCTATGTTTGAAAACAGCATTTCCTAAATATGTGGAGGCTCATAGTACTTAATTGTGTTGGAGGTTGGTTTTGCATTGTAAAGAGCATACTTGTGTAGTACTTATCAGATGAGTAACTTTTGGATAGCATTTACAGTTCTCTGAGCCTCAGGTATCTTTTGGCTAGCAATACCTGACACATGGAGTTGTTGTGAAGACAAAATAGATAAAGGATTAATAGAATAGCTAGTTTAGTACCTGACACATAGTAGCCATTATTAGTCTTACCTAAAGAATGATTATAATCTGTTTGTAGATGAGAGCAACTGATTTTCTGCTTGTTTCAATAGTATGATGAGACAACAAGTACATGGGAATGGATAGCTGTGGTTAGTACTCTAGGTCAGGAATAAGTAATTATTTTTAAACTCATCCACTCTTTCCCTCTATAGCAACGCCTTCCTTGTCTGGATTGGGGTGTATGTAGATGCTCTCCCCTTGTGTTTCAGTACGAAATGTTTAAGAAATCCAGATATTTTAATGTTTTAAAGCATACTTTTTAATATAAAATCATATGGCAGAAATCTGAACATTAACAGTAGAAAATATTTTGAGATATAAAATAAATCATTATAGCAAACTCTGAACAGTTTTGCATTTAAGCTTGTTTGTATGTTAGATGTTAGAGTGAGGTAGACAGGGAGTGTGTGATTGCATATTTTGTCCACAAAAAGGCAACTATCATAAATGTTTTATTGCTCAACACAGTTTGCATTTGCACTTCAACAGAGCTACTGTACTGTTTTTTGCAAATACCAATACGTGTAACTTTTTCTGGCTACAGTTCCCCTAGGACAAAATAATAGGGGCAAAAATGGTTCTAGCTTATATTTTACCCATGATTGATTCAACTTTATTATTTGGATATATTTTATCGTCAGTTATGTAGGTGATGTTTACTTTATCTCTGCTACTAATTTTTTTTGTTTATTCTTCTATTGCATGGTGACTTTCAGGGTGATGGGTCCTCTGAAGGCAATAAGAAACAGCTGGGGGAAATAAGTGAAATTTTAATTTCAATTGTTATTTGCATACAATTTCTTTTCTTTCAAACCTTGTTCCATTACAGGGGCTGTGGGATGGAGGTGGAAGAAAAAGGGAAAGAGAGAGAGAGAGACAGAGACAGAAAAAGAAAGAGGTGTGTAAAATAGCCTTTCCTGGATGTGGTCAGAAGGGCACTTGATCATGGAAGAATGAATGGGTCAGAGAGATAAAATGCTGATGGCTATTAAGAGGGAGGAGGGTGGCCAGGAGCCGAAGAATGTATACTTGGGAAAAGCAAGGAAATTGACTATATATGTGGCTTTACAATTCATATTTGTCATTGTGGTAGACAGAAAATAACGGCCCCCACAAAGATGCCAACTAGTCACGACTAGTTCTGCCAAAGAGTCTTCCTTTTTGATTGCATATTTCTTGAGGATTAGGACTTTTTATATCTTGGTTTCCACTTAGTGCTGTTCCAGCATTGTGATGACACAGTTTTTAAAGAATGGAAGCTTTTTAGAAGCTAATGCATATATATTCATGTATTTTAATATTTCCCCATATAATGTCAAATCAGAAGAGAGCTTATTTTCTTTGGCTTTACCACATAAAGTTTGTAAGATACCTCTCACAGTGGAAACTCTGAGAATTTAAAACAATTTCTGGCCAAAACGGCAGTGAGCGAGGAAAAAGCCCCAAAAGAATTCCAAGTCTACACACATTTGGAATCCAACCCTGACTTCAGAAACAGTTTTTAAGTAAGTTGTTTTGTGAAAATTAAATTATAAATGACAGATCTGCAAAGATTAATTTTTAACTACTATAGCAGAACATGTTTCATGAATGTCAGCAGTTCTTTTTGATTCAGAAGGGACTTTAGCCAACAAATTATATCTTGTGGTTTTCAATCTCGAATCATTTGTCACTGGGTTCTGAGGCTTCAGGATTAAATTTTGTAGGACTAATGGACATAGGCTCTTTCTCTGATATTCTACTACAGCTACTAGCTCTTTAGGTATTATGCAAAAAGTAGGAAGAAAAATACTTAGGACCTAAAATTTGAGGAGTTTTCACTTGCTATAAAAATTATCCTCATATTTGAAATATGTAATGCAATACCTATTTTTTTCCCTCAAAGAACATTCAGAAAGATGTAGCACTTTCTATGTGGTTTCCAACATGGTAGCCGTTAGCCACATATGGGACTCCTGAGTGCGTGGAATGTGGTTAGTTCATATTGGGTGTAAGTGTAAAATGCACACTAGATTTTGAAGATTTAGCACAAAAGGCAAAGCATAAAATATCTCATAATAAATTTTATATTGATTACCTGCTACAATGGTAATATTTTGGATATATTTGGCTATGTATATTATTAAAAATAATTTTACCCATTTCTTTTTACTTTTTAAAACATGGCTACTAGAAAATTTATAATTCCATATGCCCTTTGCTTTTATGACTCACATTATATTTCCATAGGACAGTGCTGCTTTGGATGATTAAATTAGTCATTCTAATTGTAGAGAAATATAGGAAACCATGTTTGGATTCTTAAGTACTAAGTAGGAGGTCAGTGTCTCTTGCCTTGTGAAATCACTCCTGTTCCATCCTTCTCTTCTTCCTGATTCTGGTGTTTCAGTGTGGAAATCTTGTTAAGAGAGAGAATAATAGATGCAATACATATCAGAGAAAGGTTAGAATGTCATTGAATGCCATCAAAAGAAGTGAACAAAATTGAGAAGAGAAGTGGACAGCATATTCTCTCAGTAACAATTAGGTTCTTTGTCATTTTTCAGGGAATCTCTAGAACAATGTCCCTTGAAAATGAGAAAGTCAGACAGATAAAGATTACATTTGGTCTTTAGCAAGAAATGTGAACCCAGGAAAATATGAGAATGACAGATTTTAACCTTATCTGAATGGAGAGAGAAGAATCGGGTAGGATGGAGCAAGCACTGTGACTTCACAGTGTCCTCATAATAGATAATGACTGAAATTGGATGGCAATATAGCATTTATTATTTTATTGTAATACTGTTAATAGAGTATGGGAAAGTTGTTATCCAAATGCCCATGCTTTCTAAAGAAGAAACAAAAGGGCTGATGTCTCCTGCACATGAGTAGAGACTATCCTCCCATCAGGAGTAAAGACTTCCTAGTTTCATGAAGAACAGGATGGAGAAAAACCATCTACAAAATGAGTACAGAGAGAAGAGGTGAAATCATAAAGTCTCTAACTTGTCCAATTATAAGATATTTTTTCCTTTTGTTTCCAGTGTTTGTTGAAGTACTGTGGACTACACTCATTGTGTGGAATTGACAAAGGTTAATATTATTACCATCTAATCTGTGGAATCTTATTATTTTATTTAAGCTGATACACCAAAGGAAACTATGAGCTCTGTGTTAACAAAAAGGAAGAGATCTTCAATATCCTCTTACTGCTTATGAACATCTGTTTTAGAAGTTCTTAATTATCTCTGGGGAGAGAAGGACATAATTGTGAGGTTTATATGGAAGCAAATTAAAAGTAATCACACTTGGTTCCCCAAATGGGTCTCTCTGCTTGTTTTAGGGGAAGCGGTGGGAGGTTGCTTATTCATATAGTTTGGCAAAATGTTGAATACTTTAGCCATTTTAGCATTTGAAAATTGCTAATATTTTATATCCCAAGCCATGGAAAAGGGATAATTTCGTCTAACCAAGCCAGCCCAAACACTGTAACATCTTGGTTAAAATAAAAAACAAGAGATAATCTGGGTTTCTTTACAAAATGCAATTTTCTACTCTACAGATAAACTCCTGGGTGCTAATCATGGAAACGGTGGTAGCTATAGTGCCTAAATAAAAATGGCACTCTCTCCATCAGCATCATGGAGGGTGTGCAGGAGATGACTTTGAAAGATTCAGTCAGGGCGACAATTTGGAGTTCTGTATAGCTCTCTTCCAAGAAGTTAAAATGCTCTCCGATGGTAGACGAAATTAGACTTGTTCTGCATGACTTCAGGTGCATTAGGAAAAAGAAATGATGTTAAAGGAGAAGGAAATTTTAAGTTTCCCAAAGAGTTTCCTAACAAATAGATAGATTATAGTGAAATTGATGACACATTGAGGCCCTATTCACCTACGAAAGGAAGTGTTAACCAGAGTATTGACAACAGTCTATAAAGTACGCTAGAATGAGATTTCAGCCTTAGGTAGAAGTTAGGTAGGATATTAGACAAGGTAAGGACCTTCAATGCTAAGATTATGACAAGCAATGATTAATTTGTCTTATCAGTTTTCTAAAAAGAAACTTTATCTGTATTGCATTACACATTGCAAATATAAATGAAATGCACATATGTATTTAAAGCTGTTGATAATTTTTATTATAATTCATTGTGATCTCTTTCACATCCCCTCTTCAGTGCAGTAAAGAACATGCTTATTAGTAAGTATCCTCATATTCCAGAAGAGCCCTTTGGCTGAGAGGTAAATAAAAAGTGTAAGCGTTACTGCAGCCCTCCCACATACAACACAGCCTGGAGCTGATAATTCTGTTGGCACCACTTGTCTCTAGTCTGACCTTATTAAAACATTGATCAGCAAAGGCCCCATGAAACTTATTTGCACACAGCTGTCTCATAGTAGATATCATTCATTTTGTTCCCTAGTGGTTTTGCACAATGAGTAATTTGAAAAACACCAAACTTAAAGTCCTCACAAAACTATGAAGATAGGAATATGTCTTTTCTCTAGTTTCTCACTCATTTGGAATGAAAAAAATGTTAGAGCAAGAAGAGAAGGTAGACATTATATATTTCAGTGGTTCAAAACCCTGACTATCGGCCGGGCGCGGTGGCTCATGCCTGTAATCCTAGCACTCTGGGAGGCCGAGGTGGGTGGATTGCTCAAGGTCAGGAGTTCGAGACCAGCCTGAGCGAGACCCCGTCTCTACTAAAAAAAAAAATAGAAAGACATTATATGGACAACTAAAAATCTATATAGAAAAAATTAGCCGGGCATAGTGGCGCATGCCTGTAGTCCCAGCTACTCGGGAGGCTGAGGCAGTAGGATCGCTTAAGCCGAGGAGTCTGAGGTTGCTGTGAGCTAAGCTGGTGCCACGGCACTCACTCTAGCCTGGGCAACAAAGTGAGACTCTGTCTCAACAAAAAAAAAAAAAAAAAAAAAAAAAAAAAAACCCTGACTATCCTTTGGAATTGTCTGAAGATTTAAAAAATAGTATCAGAGTCTGGGCCCCATACTCAAGGATTCTGATGTAATTTGTCTAAAGTGGCTGCTGGACTCTGGTATTTTTTGACAACTCCCTGGGTAATCTAATGTGAAGCCAAGGTTGAGTAGTGCTAGTCTTTTGTAATTATTTTTTATTATACTTTATTTTTTTATTTTTCAAATTAATACATAATAATTATACATATTTATGGAGTACATAGTGATGTTAGATACATACAATATATAGTAATTAGATCAAGGTAAGTAGCATACCTATGATCTCAAACATTTATCATTTCTTTGTGTTGGGAACATTCAATATCCCAACTGTTAGGAAACTGTTTTACCTTTTATTTTTTAATCAAATTCAAACACCTTTTAAATAAAAAGATTCCTTATTCCAATAATTGAGCCCATATTAATTTCTATAGAGAAATTTCAAGTTGGGTCTTTTTGGAAGTGATAGTGAAATAGTCTTCCCTAAGAAATATCGTCACCCCTCTCTCTAAACTAACATGACAGTCTCAGAGGTGATGAATTTTTCCCTCAAGTAAGAGTTAGGGCTAAAGATACACGGAAAAGACTGATCTTTCCTGCCTTCAAGCCTTTGCACCTGCCATGCCATCGGACTGACATGCTCTTTTCTTACTTGAGGTCAGTGAATGCCTATTCATTTGTTAAATCCATTGCCAGTATCATTCTTCCTGAAGTTTTTCTTAATATCTTCCAGGAAATATTAGATGCTCCCCTCATCTGCATACTCGCATACTCAGTTCATATCTCTCCTATATGACATATTCCAAGTTCTGTACAATTTATTTACCTGCACATAAAAACCTTCGCTCCTCCAAGATAGGCACCCTACTTAGGTCTAATCTATTGGTGTCCTCTCTAATATAGTTTTTGGCATGTATTATGCATTCAAGAAATGTTTATTAAAATAAAATAAACAATTGAGTAGAAGCATGAATGAGTGAGTATAAGTGAAAATACAAATATTCTTGCTCACACTGGGAAGCCAGAAACAGATTAAATGAATGTTAAGGCCATGGGTTTCTGCCTTGAACCCTTAAATGCTAAGTATACAAGATCCACAAGAATCTTGCTTTGATGTGGAATAAAAGCATCTAACATCTTAGAGTCGGGAAACAAAGGCTGTATAAAAAAGCATGGTGGAGGCCCCTCAGGAACTGGTTTTATGTCAGCCTGCTTCCTACCAATTTCGTGGAAGATGGCATTTTAGTGACTGTGAGAATAAGACCATATTTTTCAAAGTGTCCCAATGATGTATGCGGAGTTATAACAATCTGGGAGCCAGGAGCATAGGATCTACAGTCTTTTGGCTGGTTTTCTAACTGTGTGAGTCCGAGATTATCTGGAGCCTGTTTCCCATACACTGAGTATGAGCTGGCACTTCCTGAAGAAGCAGGTTGTCTATATGTTACTTACTATCCTGGTTGCTTTTCAAACTCTGAAAACTTTGAGTTCTGAGAAAGATTTTTTCAGTCCTTGGCCAACAGACTCAATCAACTGCTGCACCTATGACATATGGGAGATAAGGGGTTGTCATCCAGGTGCTCATTAGCAAGTCCAGTCAGTTCTCAGCTAGTTCTCATGTGACATCTATCATTTCTTCACTTTCTTGCTCCAGCTTCCTTTCCCCTGGGTACCTCCACATCTCCTAGATATGCTGCCCCGAAGGCCCCAGGAGCCCTCCAGCTAGAGTTGTACCCATGTAAAATACTATTGTGGGTGTCGGATTCAACTAGTATTCTTTCAAGTCCTATAAAAACTTAGCTTATACCCAAAATAGAACACTTATTTTTAAAAAATAACATTAAATATAAGAGTAAGGGTTCTTTTTCTTTTGATATGTTCATTTTTTAAATTTCAAAGTGGGAAATGTCTAAATGTGTTAAAAATAAATGAACTATCAAAGCCAAAATCAGAAGCACAAGGTTTTATAGAAGACACTTGCATAAAGTAATCCATAAAGAACATCCAGTATGTTTTCCCTGAGTCCTCTGTAATGAGCAGGTGCTTTCCTGTTTAGTTAGAACTCTTAATGTTAATCATTATAATGATATTTGGCAAAGATCAGAATTAACAGCGGGCCATTGAGTGACTCGAAGTTGAGTCACTGCTTTCTCCTGAGAGTAATGAGGTAACTTGGGACTAGGTAATGAGGTATAATGAAACAATTAGATTCAAACACCTTATAAATAAAAATATTATTCCTCAAGATTATTTACATTTTAGGTTTCATTTAAGTTTTTCCTAGGCTTTCTGGGTCAGAAACCTGGCAAAACAGAATTTGCCCCAGATGCTTCTAAGGAGGAGTTTTTAATGAAAGAACTACTTATAGAGGTGAGGTCAAGGTGAGGGACAAAGCAAAGGTTGATGTGACACCAAGAAACTAAGGACAGTGGGAAGCTTAGGTCTAAAGAAGATAGTCTTCCTGGGGCCATGAGCTGAAGCTGAAGGGAAGGACCAACCCATGGAGCTATGGAAATGGAAGTCACCAGCTGCATCGGACTACTAATAAAGAAAGGAAGAAAGAAAAAAAAAAAAAAGAAAAGAAAGAAAAGAAAAGAAGGCAGTCCAGAGCTAGAAGGGAGTCCAGAAGTAGTTGTCATGTCCTGTTTCTTTTTTGCCCTCAAATTTCCTGCTGTTATTTGCTGTTAGCCAAATCCAAATGGAATCTAACTGGAGCTTCCTCCTTAGACCATTTACCCGTAGTGTTCTTGTGGACTGTCTTTCCCCTGGTTTATTATTTTCCTAGACTCTGAAGTCCGTTTTTTCCTGCTACCTATATGGAACCATATATTAATAGTTGCAGTATGTCATATTGACTTCTTGGGCGCTGCACTCTGCTCTCCCAACTTTATTAGAATGTTACACCATATGTTTCAACTTGAATGCCAATTCTTAACTATTAGAATTTACTAAAAAATAAGTATTCTGAAGAATGTACTCTTTAGATTTCTGCATGGAATTTTTTTCTTTCAATATTTTAAGTCAAACACCAGCATTCTCTTACAGGTAGATTCAAAATGATATATTACATTTATTTTTTAAAACATCAAATAAATCTTTTATAGTGTCACTAATAGAAATGAAATGAAAGATTAAAATCAATTTGTCCTTAGTTCACATCCATCTTTATTCATTCATTCATTCATTCATGGAGCCAAATATTTACTGAGTGACTATTATAGTATGTCATTAAATGTAAGTTGCCATCAATTTAAATAGCATCCTGATTTCAGCAATATTAAAATGTCAAAAAATATATATACTTTAGAATTGATGAAGTAATGTATGTGGTGGGTGTATTTCAATTTAGAATAGCTTTCTTCATTCTGGCTAAAAAGTTATACTTTCATGTCCATTTCTGCTTTTCAATGCCTTGTAGCTTATATCTCTTATTCACTGCCCCCTTACTAATCTTCTGAAGCTCAGCATTTAATAATGTTGATTTTTTAGTTCCAAAGGCTTAAATATGAATCTTGACTCAGACTCCTAACTAGCTGTGTGATGTTAGGCGTGCTATTTAATCTCCTTAGACTTAGTTCTCAAATATGTAGAATATAGAAAATAATAATAACTTCATAAGATTATTCTGGAAATTTAGCAGGAAAATGAATATTTTATTGTTGTTCGATGCACAGTTTTGGATACATTTAAGCTACTATTTTTTATGTTGTAATATTTACACAGCAAAACTTAGATTGCTAAAGCTAGGGAACATATAAGATACAGCAACCAAAAGTCAGTGCCTTGAGGGGGCTATGTCTGTAATTGGTCTTGTTCCCCTGAAAAGCCAGGAAGCCAACACAACTTTGAGAACTCTCACTGAAAAAATAGCACAGAGCAGAAATACAACCCAAAACCAGTGAAGCTATTCCCAGGGAAACAGGGAGAGAGTGAGCAAGCATTTTGCAGAGTATGCATCTTAAGAGAAGAGACTTCCTTGGAGATCTGTGTTGCAGTTATTAGAGTTAACCAATAGCTAGAAATTTAGAAACAGAATTGATAAAGAGTTGCAAGGGTTTTGAGAGCGGTGACTTATCATATTTTTTAAATCCAAAGCACACACAATCCCCACCCCTTTCAAAATTGATACTTTAGCATTTCTAAATTTGGAATTGATCTTACTATTGAGCTTAATGTCCTGTTTCTGCCCTGTTAACTTTGTATCTTATAATCAGGCCCCATCTCTGGATTGAGGAAATAAGATAATACATGAATTTCTATATTAACAAATGCATTTTAAACAATTGCAGATTAACATATAGAAAAATTCTTCTTATTTAAATATAATCCTTCATGCAAAGCATACTTTTATACAAAATTATTATAATATAATATAGACTGAAATGGGAAGTAGAATATAATGAGAAACTCAAGAAGACCAGTCCAGGATCACAGAAAAGAAAGATCCAAATGAGATCAAGACCTAGACATTTCCCATTGTTTTGATCAATTCCTTAATACCAGAACCACAAGTCTATTATTTATGATTTATAATAGGTAGGTATATGTTCAGTTCACTGTTTGGTTAACTGTTGGTAAATTTCATCTCATAATGTGGCTAAATCACTTTGAATTATTTTTTTTTTTGTCTTTACAATGTCCTGAATTAGAAAAATCCCATTCTTTTGTACTACATAGGTACTAAATAAAACTTTGAATTGCATAGGTAGGTGCCAAGACCAGATGGATACCTAACTGATAAATGCAGTAAGAATTGTTTGACAAAGAATGGATAGAATAAACTGTATGTAGCCTTTCTAAGAATGGTTTCCAGATAACTCTATTTCTGTTTGGTGACTATGTTAACTCACTGCTGTTTCCTTCTGTGGTTCCTGATTGTCTATTTCAACTCTGGTATTGAAGTTCATCAGCAGTCACACTATGTCCCATAGCTCCAATTGACTTTTCCAACCTTATTCCATTATTGTGTCTTTGACATCCAGTCAAAGCATACCTTTCCCCGAACATCCTCTACTTCTTTCCTGCCCCCGTGATGCCACTCAACATTCCCTCCATTGTGAAATACCCTCCATGCCTCATCTCTGTATGATGAAATCCTAACCAAACTTCAAAGCATACCTTGAATTGTCGCTGTCCCCTAAGATAGTTTACTTGATTATCATACTATTAATTCTTATTCTCAGTTCTTTTCTAGCATCATATTTTTGTACTTCTGCTTTTTGCATTTTCTAAAATTAGTTTTGCATTATAATGATTTCTACATTTATAGCTCTGATTTTCTATAATTCTGTCTTCCCAGTATAAGTTTACTGGACACATACTATATTTGGACACTAGCAGTGTGGAGATGAAATGGCCATACTCCTTGCTCGCCTAATCTCAAGTCTAGTGAGGACATAGGAAAGAAAATCTCTAAAATGGAGTATGAGTACCATGATAGATATATAACAGAGTGTCATGGGAGTTTATAAGGGTGACACTTAAGTTAACCTTCATTTAAGGTAATAGTGAGAGTCTGAGTCAGAAAAAAATTCTAGCAGGAAGCTAAATGTTAACTCTGTAAACAGCCCCCTCATTGTGTTCTCACATTTAAAAAATTTTGGGTGGAATTCTGTCTCCTTTGGGACCTTAACTGATATATTTATGATTATTAAAAATCAGATTTACTCCTTTCTGATTCTTTGTGCAAACCTCAGTTATAATAATATCTATTCCATGCCTCCTTACATTTACATGTGTGTACATGTGCATGTGTGTGCCATGTATTTGTGTGTTTGTTTATCCAGCAGGATGTGAAATCTCAATCAGGGTGTCACAGTGTTTCTTTATACTTGCTACTCTGAAATCATCTGTTTCATGTTCATACACTTTTACAAGATTGTGAATTCTTTTTGGGCAAGTGCCACCACCTACTCACAATCATATCCTCAGGTGGTCAGCTCAGTGACTATAACATATAGCACAGACACTTAGTAAATGTGTTGAACTGGGTTGATTAATGTGTCTATATACATTTTTTCTCAGAAGGAAAAGGTATGTTGCAATTTTTAGTTGAAATATATGAGTGTTCTTGTTACTATATATGTTCTGTAACTACGTGGAGGAAAGGCTTTGAGGGTGGAAGAGACAGATTTGCAAGCTGGAGAAAAAAGAATGTGTCAGTATATGGGAGAATGGTAGACGGAGAAGTAGATGGAGTGGGAAGCTGGGGGTGGTGAAAGGTGGTAAAGCGAGACACAAAGTGACAATAAACCATTTAAAAATAACTTGTCCCAAAGTGCTGGCTGTTCTAAATTCATCTTTGCCGAGAAATTCTACATTTTTGGCTCACCTTTTGGGAAGGTGGAGATTTAGGCTAGGGAAAAAGTAGACAAGTACAAGTTTCCATGGAAACAATTACCATAAAATATCGATCAACAAAGATATTAGGAAGCAGGAAAGGAAAGAGATCGTTGCCATGGAAACATGGACAATCAGAGACATGCACTTGAAGAGATTCCTTCTTATTTATTTTAGCCAAATTATCTGAATAAAATCACTATACCTTAGTTTGTAGTTAATTTTTAAAGATTCCTAAAGATTCGCTTAGCAACATTTTTTTTCTATCTTGCTAAGTTATATTTACAGGAATTTAGGGAATATCCTTTGATTTTGATTTGATCAGATATCATTTTATTGATTATCAAATCCATTTAAAAGCCAAAAGATTTATACAATCTGAAGAGAAACCAGAGTATATAAAATCCATTTAAAATATGACATATTTACTATTAATATATAAGCTATGGAAACATTTTTTAAATATGAATCTTTTTATATATATGAATCTTTTAACTTTAGAGTACAAAGTGATATTAATAGTGATATTTTTCTTAATGAAATTTAAATTATTGCTTTTAATTTGCACTGAATAGCAGTGTAAAATATGCTTAAAATATTAATAAGAGAAGGTCATTGCAAGCATTATGATACAGTAAAAGCAGGCTCACTTTTTCTCTAAACAAGTTTGTATGACTTGAATTTTGAAATCCTTTTTAGATTTATGATCTTATTTTGCTTATTTTGGCTGTCAACTTACTGTAGAAACATAAAGGAGTTGCTATTAAGGAAAATGTATCTGTAGTTGAAAAATATATAAAGATTTGATGATTTTAAATTTTCCCATGCCTTTAGAAATACAACCTATAGAAATATGCAGTGATAAAATAGGATATTAAACTTTAGTGCTGCCTGCAAATTTGTAGGATTCCATTTTAAAGTTCTCTTTGCAGATTACTTTAGATAATATATTCTGAAATGATTCCTTACTTTTTCAGTCCCGTGAAACTGAAATGTAAAGAGCTTATGGAGAGTATATCATTTCCTATCAGATACCGAAAGACCTTAAGTGTCAACTGAAGATTGAATTGCCTTTTTTGAGAATCACTTTTCCCTCCTGACTCACTTCTTGTTATCATCTTTGGCGTTCAGACTTCAGCATTCCAAAAGAAGAGCATGTAGACCTCTTGCGGACAGCCCCCCTGTTATTACTAATCTTTTGTATCTTCAAAAGTAGGTTACAAAAAAGCCTCTGTAGGTGCTATAAAACTGTGTTTTCTATAACCTTAGGAAAACAGAGCATGTTGATTTTTCAGACTTTGTAGGCAACTAAAAAGCCCACTTGTTTTCTTAAGGTCAAATGACTTTTTTAGGTAGGAGGAACCTAGAGGTGAACTTATCCAACTCTTTCGTTTCAAAGGGGAAAACATTGAGGTACAAAGAGGTGAGGTGACGTACTTAGAGCCATGTCTCCTGTTTGTCAGTTTAGTGTTCTCTCCTTAGCACCAGTACATCTCTGAGGCATGACTTGGTTATACTTTGCCTATTCCCTCATCTCCCTTAATCTACCCCTAAGCCACCACAAGTAAACGTACACAAATAGACAGCTCACCATCCAAAGCAAGCATCAAGCCAAACCCTTTACTGAATGCTTCTCCTCTAAAGAAAATTCTGGAGGTCAATGAATATATGGAGGCTGCTTAACAAATAATGAGAAAGCAGTGAAGAAAAAGTGTGGTGTACTTATGTCTAAATAGGAATAACTTCCCCCAAGAAGTATATATCCAAACCACTTGCAAGTAAGAGGGACAGACCTGACTTCTATAATCATTTAAAACTTTCCATATCCCTTCTTATTGCTGACATTTTTCACCTTATTGTGTAGACATTGTCTTGTGATTTCTCTGAGAGAAATTCTATCACTAAAATGGTTTCACCAATTTTAGTTTGTAGAAATAACATTTTGGGGGGGGGGGGTGAGGAGGAAAGCCAGGTAGCTCTCCAATCTATTAAGCAGCTTGATAGATAAGCTTTCTTCTTACAGAGTGAGCACAGCAATTTTGAGAACATTCTGCCTATACAATGTAGCCTTTCAAAATGGCCCCCACATGGCCAACTCACTAGTATTCCCTGTTCTAGGTACTCTGCTTGGTTCTAGGGACACCAAGACAAATCATATATGGCCCCTGCCCTTGAAGTTTTGTAATCTAGTGGGGAAGAAAAAGAAATAAACAGAAAATAAATTATAATATGGTGGCATGATAGAAATGGGAGCTCAAAGCAAAGACATCTAATGCACATTTGTGGAATCAGAGTTTGATTGATGGAAATGAAGGTGAAACAAATTGTCAAGCAACCAGAAAATCCTACTTCTCTAACACAAATTGTACCCAATTTTTACGTTTTTTAAGACATTTAGCCATTTCCTCATAAGAAAATATTTGCCACTGTGCAGCAATTTGACAATACCCCGGTACTGTGGTTTGATAGTGGGTCCTGCCTGATCTTGTAATTCTCTGGGACAGGGATTGTATCCTGCTGTGTCTGGTGTGAGTTACTGTGCCCAGCAGATTGAATCCTTCTGTGGTATGTCTTTGTACCTTTCTTTACAATGTCACTTAGTAGCTAGGAGCAAGAGCTGTGGGGTTAGGCAGATCTGTGTTTATCCAAGGCTTTGCCACAAACTGCTTCATCTTGGGCAGTGACTATTTCTTCAAACCTATGTCAGGCATTATGATGAGAATTCAATGAGGCAGTGTTGGCAAAAGTTTTATAACAGTGCCTGGAAAGTGAAGTCTCAATATTATGTCAAATGCTTTATTGATGACATGCATGACTGTGGAAGAGATAGAGGAACTAAGTCCTAAGAGTCTTAGGAGCCCAGGTCCATATAACTAGCTCCTGTCACCCTCCTACCTCCCATCCCTTCTTTGGCATATAACGATGCAACTATGTCTCCCCCTTGCGCTTTTTGGTAAAAAAAAAAAAAAAAAAAAAAAAAAAAAAATAATCATTTGCAGCCAACTCCAAGCTTTAGTTGACAACAAATGTAACATGAAACCAGACAACATGATTTTTCCCAGAGCAAATATAAACTGCATTAATAGAAATGCAGTTTCCAGAACTCTGGAAATCCTTCCCTGGCACCCTTGTGGACCACATTTGGATCACTCAGCCTAGTTTTAGATGCTGCCTCTAAGGACATTAACAAACTAGAGAGCATCTCAGAACGGGTGTGCATGTTACTTAATGGTATGAAAACCCTGTCATAGAAAAAAATGGTTGAAAGACAAGAGATATTTAGTAGGGGAAAAATCAGACACAGGGTATATGAGAACTATCTTTAAATATAGAGAGGGTTTTAATGAAGAGTAAAGTGGTCCTCGGGAACTTCAAGGTCAACAGTCCCTCAGCCATTGCTTATATTTTGTGAACACTGTCATTCAGGCATAGACAGGCAGCACGTGCCTTTTAGGCAGCACCCCCAACCCCATTTCACAATCACTATCTGTGTTGGAGAAGGTCCTGGAGATATAATTGCTCATTGTTGTGTCCTCAGGAGAGGGGTTGGAAGACCTTTGGTTTAATGGCGGCAAACATATCCAAATGTTTGCATACTCAGAAGTAATATTAATGACACCTGCTTTTTGTGAGGAGTAATCAGGTCATGATTTCTTTTACCCCATAATTATTTGATATCCATTCTCGCAGTGCTGATTAAGCCATCTTGTTTAAGACAGAGCTTACTGAACAAAGACACTTTGATAAAAAAGAACAAAAGGGATCTCAAAGAGATCTTTGAGAACCTAAGTCCTATGAGCAATGCCTTTTTTAAAATTGTGGTAAAATACACATAACTTAATATTTACCATTTTATTCACTTTAAAAGGTAAATTCAGTGGAATTTTGTGCAATCACAATATTTTGCAACCATGACTACTACCTAGTTCTGTAATATTTTCATCACCCCCAAAGAAAATCTTGGACCAATTAAAGCAGTCACTCCTCATCTGTCCCTCCCCCAGCCCCAGCCACCACCAACCTGCTTTCTGTCTATATGAATTTGCCTATTCTGGGTATTCATATGAATGGAATCATACCATTTGACACACCAATTTAATTTAATTCTTATGACAATTCAATTGAGGTAGGTGTAATTTCATTGTCATTATTCCCATAGCATACTTCTCAGAGTACTTCAGTTATGTATTTATGAACTTGACTCTCTTTGTATATTGTAAGCTCCTTGTGGGCAGGGATCATGTTCCCCAGTACTGAGTCCAGTGCCAAGGATATGTAGATATGCTTTAAACTTTGGTTATGTGAACAAATGAATTGTATGTTTCCCTGACTATAATTTTGGTTTACCCTGCAATAGTATAGTCACTAATATTTAAGGCTTTCTATGTACTTGAGACAGTGCCAGGCACTTTCCATAGCAGTTAGTTTATTATTAAAGACCACATTGTGAAGCAGTTACATACTCAGACTCTAGAAATAGACTTCCTGATTCAAATCTTGCCTCTACCAGTTCTGGTTTGTGTGCTCTTGATCAAATAGCATACCTCTCTGTCCTTCATTTTTCTTATCTTCAGCTGGTGACAATGATGTAAAAATAGTCGTACCCAACCTGTTCTAATGCTCACCATGTGCTCTGTACTGTTCTAAGCGATTTATAGGAATTGTCTCTCTTAATGGTACCTAGCTGGTGGATTTTATGAGGATTAAATGAGTTAAATCACGTAAAGCATTATATTTTGTTTGGCACACAGTAAGCACTGAAAACAGTTGGCTATTCTTATTAAATCCATTTGAGCAAAGAGGAAATTGAGTGATAGAAAGATTGAGTCAATTGTGTAAGGTTACATGGTTAGAAAACTGCTTCTGAGGCTACTTTCTACCTGACTGAAAGCCCCTTCCTTTAACCTTCTTGCCGTACTCCCCATCTCCCTGAATAGTCCTTCCCTTTCTCCTTCTCTCCACCCCCACGCCTCTACCTAGTCCCTAGAGTCCAGTCAAAATTGGTTATCTCTCTTTCCTCTGACCTGCTCTGGTGTTTACTGGGCAATTCATTTTGTGCAAAGTTGTGACATTTCCCCCTTATCGTTATCTTAAACTATACTTTAAATCTGGCCGTAGATTTTAGATGTTGTCTTATCTTTTTTTCTGCACCACAGCCTAGCACAGGACCTCGTATGAAAAGCATATGAGGGGCTCTAGCAGGTAAATGGAATCACTTTAGTACTTTGATCAAAGAACACTCCTGTTCCCTTGAAGTGCAGGTCACCTGCAGCTTTGGGGGGATGGGCATAAGGGAAAGAAGGAGACTCACCTCGACCACCCACCATTCACCTAGCAATTCATTTATTTATTCAAGAAATGTTCTTCATTTCAGGGCCCCTAACGGGTACATATGCTAGACTCCCTGTCTCTGAGGAGCTTAACCTCGGATACATCCAGGTCAGATGGATCAAGCCTGGTGATCAAACTGTGATGAATTTGGCAACCAGACAGCCTACACATTTTCTCATATAGTATATGCCGATTCTCTTGAAATATAATTAAAACTGAGTGCTCTGAACACTATCTCACAGAGTTTCTTGTCTGTCTGCCTCTGTCTCCTTCCTTTTGTCTTGGTCTCTCTCGGTCCCATTCAAAGCTTTCTCGGTGGGCTCTGGGGTGTAGACAGGTATTTCTAGTTAAAACAGAACTATTTCTAGTTTAAAACTGCTGATTGAGTCACCGCTGCACAGGTGCCCATCTTGGTGACTCGAGGGAGCTTGAGGATTCTGACTATCTCTGTCGTTTTGTATACCTGGTAGCCTACAGGTTACGTGTGAAATGTCACATAAACCTGCTGGTGCTCTAAATTCCTCCTGGATTTTCTGCAGAGTAGTTAATGGAGTGTATTGTACGTAGTTTTTGTAGTACACCTGTAGAGCCACATGTAACGCAACTCAACAAATGCTAGGAGATTATAGAAATTTCAGAGAATGTACCACAAGTTAAGAAAATGGAGAGAATTATTTAAAGACAAGATTAAAGGAGCTAATTATGCACAGCTTGATTGAGCAGAAACTAAAGGGAGAGTTAATTGCTCTTTGATATTATTTGAAGATACTAAATGTTGAAGAGGAAAAAAATATTTTGTATAATACAACAAAGTGCTATTGAGAGCCATGAGACAGAATTGAAATGAGAATATTTAAATGAAGTGCGTGTGAACTCTATTAAAAAGAAAATTTATTAAATTCTGAAGTAGTCTTTCTAATTATAAAATGAAAGATTTTCCTCAAAGAAGTAAAAATAAGCATAGAAAAGTATACCAACAAGTTTTTCATGAAAATGATTTTAATACCTGGACAGTTTAAGTGACATGCTATTTTTTTAATGTTTATTTAAGTTCCAATTTGAGCAATTCTTTCATTCCAACAAGGGTCCATCTGTCCCGAGATATTTCTACAATATATGCCCTGAAAAATCCTAGGTCTTTAACTGTGTGAGAGGTTCAGGAAACCAAATATTAAAGGAATTACTCTTAAGGATTTTGTTTCATTGGCACATCTCTGAGAATAATGGGAGCATTGACCAGCCTGTGACATTTCCGTGTTCCTGTGCCACTGTGTTTTCCTTTCCTAAGTGAGAAAATGATTCCAGTTCACACAGGAAAATTGCATCGAAGTGTTACTTAACCAAGCCCCCCAAATCACCATGAAACTACCAGTAGAACATATCTGTAATTTAAGTTGCTGAAAATTGAACAAAGAAGATGAACCTAAATCATTACCTTGACAAAACCAACCAGTTTAAGAATATAGTTATCTTTTTAGCAGGTGAGAAGATACTGGTTTATAACTTGAATTACAGTATTGGGAAAAAGAAAAGGCTTACTTACATAAGTACTGTTCAAAATATAGTCATTGAAAACATTGGCAAAGGTTTTAACATTTGGACATTATTGCAGAGATAGCCTGAATTTATGATAAAATGATAGGAAGCCTAACATATGATGGGAATTAGAGAAAACAAAATGAGGGGAGCATGTCTTCACCAAAGTGACCCCCGGTGGTAACAGAGAGACCCAATCTTAGAGACAACAGCAAGGTGGTCACTGTGAGTTATAAGTAGACTCTGTTTGGCTTTCTTACCTTTTATTAGAGTGTTGGAGAGTTTTAAATGAGAAGGAGATCTTTCATATTACATTTGGTTCTCAGTGCAGACATACATTCTAAAACTTCCTTCCGTTTTTTTATTGTTTTCCTGACTCATTGCTATTGCATGTTTTACAGAGCTTTATCCACAGTCTTTTCCTCCTTATAAGAAAATTCAAGTTTAATCTCTTATTTTTTGTTTTTCCTCCATAAAAATTACTGTTTTAGTCCTAAGGGTAAAGCTTCCAACACTGGCATCAACTGAGATGAGTTTGCATCCAGTATGTGTCTTTTCTGTTATCAACATTCTCAGTCTCAGTCAAAACCTTCAATGCTGAGTCCTGGTCACTTGCATGTCAAGTCCCACCAGCCTTTGTCTGAGAATCTTACAGAGATGATATTCCATATCCCAACCATGCTGTGGTCTGCAATTTTCTCACAAAATTTCAACAAAATTCAACGTATAGAAATCATTAATTGAAAGTAAGTCTCTTTAAAGTCTTGTTTTTAAAAAAAAAACTCATTGAAATATGTATATTCTAATCATCCATATGTACTAATTCCTAAAGTAGAATAAAAGTTATACAATAAATAATTATGAATAGCAGAAATTCTATTTATGGAATTAGCAATTCAATTCTACATCATTAATGATTCCAAAGGAAATTTTGTTTTTTGGCAGAGAACTACTAGCAGCGTGGACTGATGGAAGGTGACCAGGTTATGACGGTAGTGCTGGAGAGATATGCCGCCTGTCTGGTCACTTGCCGCTTGACCTTGACTTAGTTACTTTGTTGAGGATTAGTTTCCTCATTGAGAAAAGAGAGATCATGAAACCTACCTTTCTGTAGAGTATTTGTTAAGAAACCTGACCCTGCCACTTACTATATGCATCTTCTAGTTACTTACTTAATATTTCAGTGCCTTAGTCTCCCAGTCTATAAACTGGAGATAACAATAGTAACTAACTCATAAGAGTTGAGAGGATTAAATGAGTTAAGACATGTAAAATACTTAGAATAATGCCTAACACAAGCTAAGCATTGCAGAAGCATTTTTGTTATTATTGTTATTACAGCACTATTACAGCACTGTATTATTGTTATTACAGAATTTATCTTTATCAAATTTACAGGATGGATTATGTTATAGTGACTAGGGAAGAGGAGTCTGGAGCCGGAATACTGTGGTTGTGTCACGTATAAACTGGTTGTATTACTTGTAAGCTCTACCTTAGGAAAGTGGTTTAACCTCTTAGAACTCCACTTTTAGTTACCAAATGCTTAGTTGGTATTCCAGTATGAGTATGATTATCTCATTTTATCCTCCCTATGTCTGTTTGAGCTAAGTATGAATTAATAAGGCCATTTTACAGATGAGAGGACTGAAGCACAGAAAGGTTAAATAACTTACCTAGTATAGATTAGGCTGGTAAATGATAATGATGGGATTTGAATCCAGCTACTTGAGAGCCCAGAGCCCATGATCTATGATATTAATCACGTGTTATACTATCACCAAAGATATTAATACAGTACCCACCTCCTAGTATTGTTGTGAGAATGAAATTAATCCATGTAAAGCATTTAACCCAAAGCCTGGTACACTGAAAATGCTCAAAAATCTTAACTATCTTCAAGGAGTGTGATTATCTTAATAAGGCTTGAACTGTTTAAGGTTGTACCACATGGAGGGCAGTGTTGGTCAGTGGTTAGAAGCGTATATGTGATAACAGATCTGAGTCTAAATACTGTCTCTTCTATTTTCTAACTGTGTAACCTTGGGAAAGTTACTTATTACTTTCCTGTCCCTTTATAAAACAGGTGAAATGGCACTACCTGCCAGTGCTGTTTGTTTCCCTCTTACCTCTCACCTTCAAGTCCTTCCTTTGCACACTGTGCTGCAGTGCTGGGGGTGGAACTCGGCGGACATTCCTCAGACTCGCTTGCTACTGGACTTCCAGTCAGGCTCTGACAGTGGGGGCCCAGCGGGCCGCTGAGAAATGGGATTTGGGTAGAAAGGAGCACCGTCCTATTTTCAGATCCTATCAGCATCTCTTCAGCATCACAGGCAGGTAAGGCTTCAGATTCCAGCTTCTTCTGCTACTCCTAGTACCAGTCATGCCTCTTCCGCCGTTTGAGCATCAGCCATGTACAGCATCCTCCTCTGAACTTTTAAGTTCTACTAATACACGTCTTCCCTTTACTCCCAGCCCGAGGACTGTCAGCCACTTCTTGTGGTTACTAATACCTGAGTTACCTCAGCATGTTCTCTTACTCTTCAATCATCTAATATCCGTGCAACAAATTCCCTGTAAGAAAACCCCCTTGGTTTGAAATATCTAGCATGGTTTTGGTCTTAATGACTGAGACCTGAAGAAAACACTCACTCCTAGGATTCCTATGAGCATCAAACGTGATAATGGTGTGGAAAGCACTTACTCCAGTACCTAGCACAAAGCCAATTTTCAAGACATGATAGTCTCTGACATTATCTGGAAACCAGCTTCTGGAACTTTCAGATGTCAAGATTGGTTCAGGTCCCATAAGCAGTGTAAGCCAGAACCTTCCATACTTTAATGATGAGGATCCAGCTCCCTAGTAACCAGAATGAACACAGACATAGTGCGCAGAAGACCTGGGAATTGGACGCACTGCTGTTGGTCAGTGGTGTTGTGAAAGTTTGCTCTGTATGACAGGTGATCTATAAAAAGCCCATCCTTTTCTTTACTGCAGAAACACAGTATATGAAAGTGAAAAGTCTGTGTGTGTGTGTGTGTGTGTGTGTGGCTACAAATACTCTGGATTTGCAAAAACACCATTTTGCCTGCTAAAATGGCATGTGCTTATTTCACAAGTGATCTATTCTAAAGTGTTGTTAGATGCCTGGACAGGGGACTTTTTGTAAAATACTCGTGAGATGGGCTAATATATTTTATACAGCCTTATAACAGAGCAGTAGAATTGGAAGTAAAAAGCAGAAAGAAGTAAGAAAATAAAATCACAGGAGCATTGGAAGTAAGGAGTGTGATAACATTCACTCCCACTCCCAAAATGCTAATTTTTATTAACCTGCATTTTCATTGTACACTTAATCAGGTGCTGCTTTGCAGTCTATCTTTTGCTATTGTCTTTCATGCTTATTTGATTTTTCACATCTACTCTCCTCTACTCCCTGAGAACAGGGAGCCTCTTTTTCTCTCTCTCTGGGCACCTTGCTTATCTGCAGTAGGAGACCAGTTTAAACCTAAGTGAATATCTATCTACCTGTGAGATTGATATGAAAATTAAATGCTTATAAAAGGCAAGGTATATAAAAGTTAACTGGTTTTCATTACTCCTGTTACTCTTTTGATAAGACTTTCTCCTCTTTCCAAGGCCCATTCCCACTTCCTTGAGTAAGTGCATAGACTCTGACATGACAAGACATGGGTTTGAATCCTAACTCTGTCATTTTCTAGTTAGGTAATCTTGGGTAAATTGCCCAAACTTGCTGTGCCTTAAATGGAGATAATAATAGTATCTACTATACAGAAATTTTGTTAGGATTGAAATAAGATAATTCATATAAAATACTTAAAAAGAGCTTAATAGAAAATGTTCAATAGGCTGGGTGCAGTGGCCCACACCTATAATCCTAGCACTTTGGGAGGCTGAAGAAGGAGAATTACTTGAGGCCAGGAGTTTGAGACCAGCCTGGGGAACACAGTGAGACCCTTTCTCTATAAAAAGTAAAAAAAAAATTAGCTAGGCATGATGGTATATGTCTGTAGTCCCAGCTACTCCCCAGGCAGAGGCAGGAGGATTGCTTGAGGCCAGGAGTTCGAGGTTACAGTGAGCTATGATTGTGCTACTGCACTCCAGCATGGGCAACAGAGGGAGACCCTATCTCTATTTTTTTTCAAAAGGCTCAATAAATATACATTGTTATATATTATTTGTGGCAGTCATTAATGTTATTTATCTATTTGATTTATTTTCCAAGAAAAAAATTCATTTAATTCACTATTCATTAATGAAATTTGCTTAAACATATTATGATTATCTTCTATGCTTGAAATACTATGCTAGGCACCAATGAGTAAGATAGAAATTTGTGTTTTTCCTTATGGAGCTTAGAATCTAGTAGGAGATAAAGACAACCTACGGGTAATTAGTAGGACAATTACCATGATTAGGCTTGACCTTTGGCTTGTTCATCTCCGCCCTGTATGGGCAGTCACAAAATCCTTTCCAAACAAAGTAAAGAGATATTTTCTTTAAAGTATTTCAAATCCTCTCCTTTGCACCTCCCTTATCCTGTAGTTTGTCACTTTGTGTCTATTATCACAACAGCCTTTTAGTTAGTGTCCATGCCCATAGTATTTTCGCCTTCATTCCCTTCCTGCACGGCCACATTCATCTTCTTTAAACACTGCTTTCATCATGTCACCGCTCTGTTCAGTAACTTTAAATAGCTCACTCATTCCTCCTCTATCAAGTCTAAACTTATCTGCTAACTTACAAGACCACCCACCGTTTGTCCCCAACTTAACCATATAATCACTTTTTCCACCTCTCTTTAGGGCATAGCAGCTGCTGTATGGTAGATAGAATCTGCTTGGTGGGGACATTAAATCTTACCTCCAGACTTACCGTGATTGTCATAGAAATGGCTAACCTTTAAGTGCTTAAGATGTGCTAGGTATTGTACTACCTGTTTTCCACAGTTTAACTTGTCTAAAAGTGAGACTCTTCGTAAACATTATGATCCTGATTCACAAATGAGACGTATTCTAAGAAGTTAAGGAATCGGGTTATGGAATTCAGGATCCACACACATGTCTGTTTCACCTCAAATTTCTTGTTCTTTTCACTGTGCCCTCACTCCATGCTGCTCACGTGACCCAGAATGTCTTTCTCCTCATTCTATCAATCCATAACCTTAACTTATCTCCACCAACTAAGTGCTACTTCAAGTCCTACATCCTTTGGAAAATCTCTAATTCTTCCCGCCTTCATTGATTTCCTTCATCTTTTCTTTTTTTTTTTTTTTTTTTTTTTTTTTTTTGAGACAGAGTCTCACTCTGTTGCCCAGGCTAGAGTGAGTGCCATGGCGTCAGCCTAGCTCACAGCAACCTCAAACTCCTGAGCTCAGGCGATCCTCCTGTCTCAGTCTCCCGAGTAGCTGGGACTACAGGCATGCACCACCATGCCCGGCTAATTTTTTTCTATATATATTTTTTAGCTGTCCATATAATGTCTTTCTATTTTTAGTAGGGATGGGGTCTCGCTCTTGCTCAGGCTGGTCTCGAACTCCTGAGCTCAAACAATCCACCCACCTCGGCCTCCCAGAGTGCTAGGATTACAGGCGTGAGCCACCGCGCCCGGCCTTCCTTCATCTTTTAACTCCAGAGATACTAACTTTTACACTTGCTTTGTGTTCTATTATTCTGTATGTGCCAGTCTTCTTTCCCCAGCTACATTGTAGATACCTTAAGGGCAAGGACCTTGTATAAAACTCAGATGAGCTGCATTTTTCTGAGCATTGGGTGGGTACATAATGTATACTTGTTGATAGGATTAATTGTCACGCTTAGCTTTTGAGCTATCTTGTTATCTTGGGTCCAAATGGTCAGTACAGGAAAAAGTCAAGAGTAAGCCTTAATTCAATTTTTTTAAAAAATTAAGACAGCTTACAAGAGATATGAGAAATATAGCAAGAGAGTATACATTAAAATCAAAGAAAATAGAAAAATAAAGGTGGGGATAATGTTGCTTAGAATGTGACATAAAGCATGTAACATAATGCTAGAGGTAGGCTCTGCTTCCTAGCAGTCAAAGGTAAGAAACAGGAGTCTTCTCTCTCTTACAAAATTTAGAGTCCATGAGATAAAAACAAATCAATTGCTCATAAGCAATAAATCTATTTTTGGTATCAAGACCAGACAGAAACTTCTCCCCATGGGTTCTCATTAAGAGGAAATGGCATAAAGTAGTGAACAACAACACCCTTGCTGACCTCATTACAGTAGTTACAATGAGGAGTTTCATAGGAATTTTTCTTATAATGACCCTCAGTCTAGCCAATGACATCATAGCAACAAAGTGAAATACCTTAAGAACAATTCTTCAGGTGGGAAGCAGGGCACACTTTGTGATGTAGACCCCAAGAAACGCAGCCAGTAGAAAGGCTGAGGGATTAGCCCTCAAGGAAGGTGGTGGTCCAAATCAATGCTCCAGGGTTCTGGAGGCTCAGGTATAGAAGCAGGAGGATAGCACACATCCAGGAGGGTCAGATATGGGAGGTCTGGGCTGTTTTTATAGTCATTTTTCAGGTATTTTCTAGTCTCTTGATTCTACTTGGGGGTCTGTCTGGGTTTTGGTGGAAATTTAGGCTGTGGCTTGGGCGAGAGTGGAAGGGATTCTCCCTGATGGGAACTAGGCAGGCCCTTAGTCATCAAGCTGAGGTTATAGGCACAGTTCTTGTTTTGGCTGAAAACAGAAGTACTAATCAAGAAACCAAAGCTAACATCAGCCATATGCATGGAGTTAGGGCAGGGATGGTGGAAGATGTGGAATTAGCTTAACAGACTTAGGGGTGTGTCTGCTCAGTTGCTCAGTCAAGACACACCAAATGTCAGGATTAGTGAGGATGGAGCTGGAAATATACCTATACAAGGCTTTGTTCTCATTGGCTCAACAGTGGTCCTCAGTGTGTTGGATATAATCACCTGGGGGCGGGCGGGGGGCGGGGGTCTTGTCAGCCTGCACATCCCCGTGCTAGAGCCAGGACCTCCTGAGTCAGTATCTTTGGCATAAGTCTTAGGCAGCTCAATGTTTAATAAACTCCCCAAGTGATTCTCATATAGCCTAAAACTTGAGAACTACTGCATAAGGGACTAAGTGGGGCTGAACCTTCAGGTTTGAGGTATAAATATCTGCTCTCAGGCTGACTTGGAGCTGACATTGGACACAGAGCAATTTTAGTGGGACTTAGAGGATTAGATACCATTAAATTTTTTATACAGCACAGAATGATGAAGTGGCTCGGAACAAGTCATTGAATTGAAAAGGGGATTTTTATGAGAGAAGTGCAGACAGGGAAATTTAGAAGTCCTCTCAATAATGAGAGAAGGTACAAATTTAATGAATGGGGAATTTTTAATATGAGCTAGCAGCACGCCCTGCCATTTACCTTCTTGGGAGGCAGCTCTGAGAGCATCTGAGAAGTTTTATTTTGGGAGAAGGGGAATCAAGAGTGGCTGTATATACAGCTAGAGAAATAATAACTTGGCAGTGGATGAAAACAAAACCATGGGTTGCTGTAACAAGCAGAGTGGCTGGGCACTCTGATTCCAGAATGTTCTCTTCTGGTTCTGGATACAGTTTTACCAGCATGAGCACAAAGATCCAGGGCACGCAGTGCACATTTCCCTTTGTCTTGACAGGTAATGGGGAATCATGACAAGCTTTGTTTGTGTTAGACTCAAAAGTAGTTGTTTTGACTGCAAGATTGCAGCTGTCTTTGGTGATGAGGAACTCAACCTACCCTGCTGCTTGTTGTGCTATTGTTTCATTTGTTTGTTGTAGTGATTTTAAATAGAGAAAGAAAGGAATTGGGGAAAACGTTTGAACCAAAACAATCAGGCAACTTCAATAATGAAATGGTACCCAGGCTTTTGCAATAGTAAATCTATGTAATTCCACTGCTAATGGAATCCTCGCTATAGGGATTCATGGAGCCTATTTTATCGGCTCAGTGGGGTTCAATGCCTCTCTACTCTGAAGGGAAAAAGGCAGAATTATCACCAGGATAATGAAAAACACCCCTCCCACGTTTATAGGGTGTTTTATTAAAAGCATGTTGCTTTGCTCTCATATCCCAGTTGCAATATGTGAGTATAAAGTGCTAGAATAGCTCTCAAGGGAAACACTTTCTTTTGTGCTAATTTAAAATTCCTCAAGGAGCATGCAGTCAGGTGTGATGTTAATATTTTGTGTTTTTGCTACCTGAGATTTTCATAAAGCAGCTGGTAGGTGCAGTAAAGGATCAACTGAGTTTTGGAGCCACCCGACCAGGGCCAACAGTTTATTATGACTTGCTCTAGGAACCATTCTTTACTTTCCGGATATCCCACACTCTCAAGTTTATTTTCTTTTGTCATTAATCATTAAGGAATTCTAATTAGTGTTTCTATTGTGATTGGGCCAATAACATTTCATTTCTTAGTCTGTTAATAATCATATTTTACTTTTTATAAATTAATTTTCCATTTTTTCAATGGAATTTTCACATTTTATTCCTAGTTTCTGAAAATTTTAACCCAATGTTGTTTTTTGTAAACTCCACTGTTAGTTCCTTTTAATTAGCATTTCATTCTCCAGCTCATCTCCAGCCTAATTCTGTCAAAACTTTAGGGCCCGTGTTAAGTTCTAAGACAATTAATTCCTACCACAGCATGTAGTCTAGTAGAGGAGATAGACTTATAAAGAAATAGTTTCAATATAATGTGATAAGGATAATAATAGAGGTGTTTGAAGAGACAAGTACAATTGAGAAAAGTTCCATTTGAATTGGATCTTAAAGGATGGTGTGGAAATTTACCAGACGTCGAAGGGAAAGGTACTTATGCCAGGGAGAGAGACCTACATGTACAAGGGCATGGAGTCGTGGAAGAACACAGTGTTTGCTCTGTTCAGAGACTGGTGGGTAGTTCCAGGCCTGTGAAGTGGGGGCCGAAGGGCTAAAGACAAGGCCAGAAATGTAGGATCCAAATTGTGAAGGGCTTTATGGTGTGCAAACTTGGGCTTGGACTTTATCCTTGCGGGTATTGATAGGGCTGTCAATGGCTTCTAAATAGGGAGACAGTATTTTAAAGAGCTTCTTAGAAGATTACTCTGGCAGAAGTATGTGGAATGATTTTCAGTGGACCAGACTAGAAGCAGGAAGATTAGTTAAGTGTTTATCACAATAGTTCTGAGAAGGGCTGAGAGGAACTACAAGTTGGGCTGAGATCCTTGGGATGGAGAAACCTTGCTAAGTAAAGAGTAAATGAACTTATTATCAATAATTGCCTGTTTGAAGCAGAGAAGAGGAGAGGAAGAGAACACCGTGAGTCTGAGATTTCTAACTTAGGGAGCTGGCCGGTGCTGTGTCAACTCAGGCAGGGCATATGTGAGGAGAAGGCTGTACTCTGCTGCCCAGGCTGGAGTGTAGCGACCTGATCATAGCTCACTGTAGCCTTGAACTCCTAGGCACAAGCAATCCTGCTGCCTCAGCCTTCTGGGTAGCTGGGACTACAGGTGTGTGCCACCATACCTAGCTGATATTTTATTTTCATTTTTTAAGAGATAGGGTCTTGCTATGTTGCCCAGGCTGGTCTAAAACTCCTGGCATCAAGCAATCCTCCTGCCTCAGCCTCCCTAGTCTCTGGGATTACATGCATGAGCCACCATGCCAGGCTCTATTTATTTACTTTTTAATGACAAGAAGTTAATAAATTCAGTTTTAGAATGATGAGAACCAAGTACCTCTGGGTATCCAAGTAGAGATATCTAGTATTTAGTTAGGTAAAGAGGCCTGGAGCTCAGAAAGAAAGTTGGGACAGGGGACTTGGTTTAGGAATGTGGGGACTTATTGGCCTGCAAGAATTATGACTTTATAATACTATTGACATAACCTATTTGTGCAGCTTTATTACATATGTGGCTCATTTAGAGATTCTATCCTAATAATTTTTAAGTTATTTTTACATTTTCTGCTGCTGGGGCAGATCTACCCTATGCTATACTTATATTTCTGTACTTTTTCAGCCCAAATGAAGTAGAAAGAAACCTGTCAATTTATCTTTTTTCCAATGTTATTCTATTGAATATTCAACAAGGTAAAATGGCCAGAACTTGGACTTGGGAGTCCGGTAGTCTTTGGGACTTTTCTTATCTTCTGCCTGAAACAATACAATTGCATCCTTCCCTCTCCCTCCCCAAGTTAGACTTAGCTCTGTGACTATCTTCTAGCTCTTGAAATGTGAGTAGACAGACCATATCTTTCCAGGCAGACGCTTTAGGAGTTAGTTTGTGACTCCCCATTTCCCCCCTTTTCTGCCTCTGCAGCATTGGAGATAGGATCCCCGTCAACAAGGAGTGTTGAGTGGCTGCAATGAGCAGAGTTCCCCATGTGACCCACCTTAGGCAGTGTGAGTTGGAGATACGGTTTGCTGGGTTGAGCCACTGAGATTGTCATTGTTGTTCTCAAAGCATAAACCAGCCCATTGGAATGGTAAAGAGCTAACCAGACACGAGCTCAAGTCCTTGCTGTTACTAATTAACTAACTGTAAGCAAGTTATACAACTTCTTTGAGCCCCAGTTTCTTCATTTTGGGGATGTGAACAATGACACTGAATTTGCTGGAACTCTGAGAATTAGAGACAAGGTATACAAAAGCACCTTGCAAATAGTAGCCATTCACTGCAAAACAGTTGTTATTACAGTATCCATCCATCTTTTTAACTAGTTACTCAATTTTTATATATCGACTTTGTAATACCTTATAGTGGCTGTCTTTCTCAGATTTGTGTTGTACTCAGACTTGCTGAACAGGTTATCTATGTGTTTATCTGAGCAATAGCTTAACAAAGGGAAACGAGATAGGGCCAGGGATAGGACCAGGTGGTCATGTCAACATAGATCTTCTCACAGGTAACATTAATGGATTGTCTTTAGATAGAGTTGTACAATTAATTTGCCTTGTAGTAGCCCCAAATTCTTCATCTTGTCCCTGAGGTTATACAGCTTTTTTTCAGAGTTACCCTATAAAAGGGCTACTTAGCCAGTTACTTTGCTAAGACTGCATATGAGATAATCACATCTGCTTCTCAAACATTGGTACACTATGTGTTTACTGATATTTTGGCTTTTTTCCCCCTCAAGAAAGCTTATTGTTCTGTATATTCTGAAGTACACAGATGGTTTCTGAACCATTCTCTTTGCTTCCAGTGTAATCCTACACCAAAACTTCGATCACGCTGCCATCATAGAGTTATCTTCCTAAGTTATCCTTCTGTTATGATCTGATTATCTGCTTATACCACCTGCCTTATTTAAAACTCTCCATTGGCCCCACAAGACCAATGCCCAAAGGATAAAGCTTATGGAAGATTTTATCCATTTGATTATCAACTGAAAATTTAAATTTACTAATGAAAAAATGTCCACTATACCCTTGATCTGTGCAGGTGACAAATTCAACACTTAGAAAAATGGAAGAAAGGATGATAGGAATTACATCTCATAACTTCATTTTGAAAAACAAAAATTGGTTGGTATCGTGGAAGAGATGGGAAGTTCAGGACAAAGTGACCTTAGGTAGTATAGAAATAAAACTAAGGAAAGACTAGAGGGTGAATAAGGCAAATGTAATTCTAGAATAGGAGAAAGAAAGGGTAACTTTCAGAGTTAGGTTTGATATAGAAGGAAATATCACATCCAGTGATGGTGTAGTTAAGCCGTAAAGCTTATTTATTCTAGGGATGGTTCAGTCTAGAAATATATTTAGATTCTAAATAGGTTTTGATAGATTTACAAATACATCAATAATGTACAATGGAGGGCAGGACAGGTCATAGGAACATGAATATGATATTTGAGGGGAAGTTTGGGTGGCCTTTTATTCTAAGAGGGAACTTATGTTGCAGGGTTTAGGAGCTTGAGCAAGTTTGGCCATTCTTTTGTTCTATTTATATTTATAAGGGTTGTCATAGTCCAATTACTCATAGGAACAAATAGCTATAGGTTCACCAGAGCCTTAGATGACAAAATCATTTTCATATATATATATATATATATATATATATATACACATATACATGTGAAATATTATATATGTGAAAATAAATGTATACATTGTGTGTATATATTAAAATGTATATATACCTTGACATTGTGAAACTCATAATTATAAAACATTTTAACATTTTTAGGAATGAAGCACAGACTTCTTTTACTCTGCATGAAGAAAACTGGAGAATGTTAAAAGTCATAGGTTTGAAAATATTCGATTAAAAGTGTGTTTTCTTTAAAATCTCTCTCTCAGTTGAGGTGACAGTAGCTGTCCCCACACCCCATCCCCTAGGTAGCCAAATTAATTGGGAAGAGGAAGAATGTGTGCACTGGAGTAGAGGCTCACACACGATCACAGTGCCCTTGGCAGCACCCTGTTGTGCCCTCCTGTCCCACCTGTGTGATGGCCTTTCAGAAATGACAAATCGTTTCTCTGGTTTCTTTAGGTGAAAAGACTGAAATGGCAATTAAAGAGGCATCCTAGGTTTAAAAAAAAGTAACTATAACTTCATAATTTTATTTTCCTAGCATCTGTTCTATTCAAGCCAAGCCTACTGTGGTGATCTTCATCGAGACAATTCAGGGGTTTCCTAGCAACCAAGTTTCCTGTGGTTTCCTTGGTTATAAGCAATGACATAACTCTTGTGGGCAACTTCAAAAGCACAGAAGAAAGCCCTCCTAAAGAATGAGGTTCCAAAAAAATCAGGTTACTGCTCGCTGAGTGTCTCTGTTTATAATGAAGAAATTTCTTGTCACAGGCATTAATAACACTAATAAATGATTATGTGGAAATTGCAAAGTAAAATTGCATGTTAGATTATATGTTCTTTTTCATTGCCTTTGTCATGTGCCTGGTCCTAATATGTCTTCTGAAACTGGAATCCTTCTTTCAATCTCTTCTAATTGATTGTTATCCTTACATCTATCTAGTGGTTGAAATTTAGACACTTTCTTAAAACAAATCACAAGTGGTCATTTATGAATACAGCAGAGTTGTAGTTGCTCAGGAATAAGAACCAATAATACTGCCTTTCTTAAGCTTCTCAAAAGAAGATAGACAAATGGCCAACAAACATATGAAAAAATGCTTACTGTTGCTAATCATCAGGGGAATGCAAATCAAAACCACAATGAGATATCGCCTTACCCCAGTCAAAATGGCTTTTATTAAAAAGCCCTAAAACAATAGATGCTGATGTGGATGCAGAGAAAAAGGAATGCTTATCCACTGTTGGTGGGACTGCAAAATAGTACAACCTCTATGGAAACAGTACAGAGATGCCTCAAAGAACAAAGTTGACCTACCATTTGATCCAGCAATCCCACTACTGGGTATTTACCCAGAAAAAAATAAATCATTTTATCAAAAAGACACCTGCAATTGAATGTTTATTGCAGCACAATTCACAATTGCAAAGATGTGGAATCAACCCAAGTGCCCATCAGTTCATGAGTGGATTAACAAAATGTATATGTATACCATGGAGTACTACTCAGCCACAAAGAAGGATGAAATAATGCCTTTTGCAACAATTTGGATGGAATGGAGACCATTATCCTAAGTGAAGTATCTAAATAATGAAAAAACAAACACCACATGTATGCACTATCAAATTGGAACTAACTGATGAGCACACATGTGCATAGAGGGAACTAAATCTCAAAGGAAATCAAGCAGGGGGGAGGGGGGCAGTGGGAATGAGTGAAAACCTACCTAAGGGGTACAATGAACACTATCCGGGTGATGGGCATACTTTTAACCCCGACTTGAGCATTACAAAAGTGATCCATGTAACCAAAAACATTTGTGCCCCCATAATGCTTTGAAATTTTAAAAAAGTATGTTTTAGAGGCTTAGATGGTAATGTCAAGGGCTTCTGGTGGAGTCCATTCAATCAGTGGTAACTTACACTGACTGGTAACTTTTCAGTGCCAGCATTAACTACTTCTACCTAGTTTTTTCCTTCGACATTCATAAAGAAAAACTACATTGGGTAACTGTAATCTCTGATGATATATCTAAAAATCTATAAGATGCCAACAGAAGAAGGAAATAGAAACTTACACAATTAAGACTAAAATTTGTGCTACATAGACTATGCGTCCTTGCATCTTCAGTGGTTATCATAGAATGTGGCTTGTGATAAATATCAAAGATGGAATTAATGAATAACCAGGTATCAACAGCTCCTTTAGTTTTTCCAGTGGAAATCAGGATTTAGTATGAGTCTCACCACTGGACACTTTAGATTTTACAATGTTTGCTGCTGAGTTTTATTGGTTTTTTTTTTTTTTTTAATAGTGATTGATTTTGTTCTGGCACAGTTGGGCTACTTGGAATCAGTTTGATTCTTCTGAAGCTTGCTTTTAAATTTTATTAGACTAGGTCCAGAGTAGCAGTTAGTCTAGGGCTAATTAATTTTTATTACTATGGTGATACCTATATGATAATTCTTATGGATGCTCCATGTAATCGCACTGGCTGGTAGAACCATGAATTACGATTAACTCTACATGTGCTGTGAGAATTGTTCAGACTGAGGTTCTTTCTTCAGCACTGGATAGCTTTCTTTCACACTGTTGCGTACCAGAATTCAGCCAGACTCCAGGGGATTTCTCAGCAGATTGCCAGAGCACTACCTCTGTGCAGCTCCCTCGTCTCTGGTATTTAGTCTTGCAGCCTCTAACCCCCTTGTCCTCCCTAAATTCTGATATCTTTCTTAACTCAGCACGAATGCTGGTATCTGTCTGGGTTCCCCTTCTCTGAACAGCCGCCTAGCAATTGCCTACAGTCTGTACACTGGACATTCATTGAACCCACCTTCTTTCTTTACTTTCTTTCAGGAATCACAATCCATTGTTTCATTGATTTTGTTCAGTTTTCAAGTTATTTAAAGTGGGAGGGTTAATCTGGTTCATTATTCCATCATGGCCAAAAGCATAAGGCTAAATACTTTCAAATAAAATACCATCTTAAATAAAATACCAAGCATAAGGGTAAATACTTTCAAATCAAATACCATCTTTGAAATCTGCACGTTACATAGGCAGCCTGAGTTTTTGCTTTACGTCAACGGTTAAAAATATCAGCACTCCATGTGGTTCTTCAAGAGGTTAGTTTTAAATTTTTGCTCCCTAGCTTCCAAGAAAAGCTCAGGTAAGAATGTTAACACTTTATCATTCAAGAAAGGAAGTCTACAGACTATAATGAACATGTCTGTTTCAAATTTCTAAGACTTCATTTCTATGTCAAATTAGAGCATTAAAAAGCACTTTAATTGGAGTACTTTCCTTTAACACTCCCATAAATGGCTTCACTCAGCTATTTTTTAATAATGTGCTTTTAGCTTTCACTAAGGCCATATAAAAACATATCACACCTTCTGTCCACACACACGCATGCACACAGACACACACACACAAACATGGACACAATGACAATTGAATTCCCATGACACATCTCCCATCAGTTCCCACAACCAAATCTAATTCTCAGATTTTTTGTTCTTGGCTTGCTAAAAATCTTGAAAATTTTGAAGTAATAAGTTAATAGATGCCACTTAATGTATTTTTGATATTTTTAACTCATTTCAACTTTGTTGTTCTAACTCATTTTTCTTTATGTGATTATGATTTTTAATAGCAGAGTATAAATTTTAAGACAAAAAATGAATAAAATCTGGTTTTCTGCTGTGACAATGATGGCCACATAGGTAGTATTCAGTAAACCCTGGTAAAATGGATGTACGTTGCTGATAGACTTAAGCTAGTGGACATATCCTTTCTTCTTTTCTCGAATACTGAAGTGAGCAGGAAGTGGGTTAAAGTCAGTGTACCCAAGTCCCAAACACATATTGGCACCTACATTGTGCAACATATTGTGGTGGGTGCTAGCAAATAAGTTGACAGAGATGTGGTCTCTGTCCTCACGGAGCAATCGCACTAGAACTCTATTCCATGTTGATGCAGTGAGAACAGATTCCTTCCTCTTCCTGAAATGTTCCCTTTCCCTATAATAAACCTCACCAGATAATCTCCCATCTTGTTCTTTACTTCATTCAAGCTCTTGTTTAAGTGTCACTTTGTCAAAGAAGTCATCCCTGGCCATTTTTCCTAAAATACAACTACCTCTTTACACTTTACTCTCTTACTCTGCCTTATTTTTCTTCATATCTTTTGTCATAATCTGATATATTCTGTATTTATATTTTAATTTTCCCTCTCCCCCTCACTTCAAAGTAAGCTCTGTGAGGGGAGGGATTTTGGCTGGTGTGTTCATCACAGCACCCATAAGTACTGGAACAGTGCCTAGCACAAGTAAGTGCTTAATAAATATTTGCTTAATCAATCAATTAATGAATAAAAATGAATTCTCTGTTATTAATCTGATCCTATACATGTTTAAATTGAACCAGGGATGGGGAACCTGTGGCCCTCTAGATCCCCAAGTGTGGCCCCTGAACTGAATCCAAACTTCACAGAACAAATTCCTTTAGTAAAAGGATTTGTTCTGTAAAATCTGGATTAAGTCAAAAGGCTGCACTCAAGGATCCAGAAGGCCACATGTGGCCCCAAGGCCAGCCTGAACTATTTGTACCGTGCTAGCACTCCTGGCCAGTTGGATCAGGACTCATCAAGAATGTCTTCCAGTCTTGCTGTCCTTGTGAGGAGGTTATTCCATGCGGACAGTTTAATCACACATAATCCCCAAAATTATTACTGAATCAAGATGCCTAAAACTTTTGCTATTATCTATCCACAGCTAAGCTAACAATAAGCTTTCAAATTTTTAACCTTTTGATTTTCATAGTTAATGTAAATAGACCCCAGTAATTTTATATAATTTATATAATAAGATCTTTTAGAGTTTTGTTTTTTGTTTGTTTTTAAGAAAAAGTTTTCCACATTGTACTAGTACTCTGCTTTGAATATGGGATTTCGTTATCGTGTTTTCAGAGAGAATAGATGTGTCTACCTAAATATGCTTTATTTTGAAATGTTATGAAAATGTAATGAGTCCCAGACAGTGTAAATTTTGTAAATCAGAATTTGTCATTCTAGCAGCACATGAGAAATACTGGAATTCATTTCGCTGTGAGTATAACTGCTGAAGTGAGCAGTATTGTTGCACTTAGAGTCTTTGATATTTTCAAAGACCATTATGGCCTTTTAATCATATAATTTGGACTTATGAGAAAATCTTGGGGGTTATCATAAAATCCTAACGGATACCTTCTGTTAAAATTCCTGCAAAATATATCTCTTTTCCTGTACTTTGATTTGACTTCTATGTTTATTTAATAAAATAAAGCAAACAAGTATCTTTTATCATTAGGAAAAAACAAAAACAAAAATAGAAGGGATCTGCAAGATCATTTACATCTACTTCTTCATTTTATGGTTGAAAAAACTGAGACTCACTTTCCTGAGTCAGAAAATGACTTTCTCAACAACACGAGGTTAATGGTGGCCAGAATCAGAAATCAGAAACCTATTGTGTTAGCTTGACTAGCACACCAAGCCTCTTTAGCTCCAAATACTTTATATACCTTAAATATTGTTTCAATAGTAAAATTTTCTTCCTAGAGGTAGATATGCCAAAGAATATGCCACAGTCTACTTTTAAGGAAATTAATTATATAAAAGGAAGGATCCTATGGTTATTTATGCATATAATATTTTAAAAACCAATAAATTCAGCATTATTGTTAGCAATAGAGTACAATCACTTTGCCTCCCTAGGAGTATTTAGTTTAGTTGTAGGACTGCATTGTAGACATATTTTTAAATTGTTGATTTTTTTTTTTTTTTTTTTTTTTTGAGACAGAGTCTCACTCTGTTGCCCAGGCTAGAGTGAGTGCCGTGGCGTCAGCCTAGCTCACAGCAACCTCAAACTCCTGAGCTCAAGCGATCCCCTGTCTCAGCCTCCCGAGTAGCTGGGACTACAGGCATGCGCCACCATGCCCGGCTAATTTTTTCTATATATATATTTTAGTTGTCCATATAATTTCTTTCTATTTTTAGTAGAGACGGGGTCTCGCTCTTGCTCAGGCTGATCTCGAACTCCTGACCTCGAGCGATCCACCCGCCTCGGCCTCCCAGAGTGCTAGGATTACAGGTGTGAGCCACCGCGCCCAGCCTAAATTGTTGATTTTGTTAAAAATTAGCATCTGCTGCTAAAGAATCACCATGATTCCTCACCAAAAGGTTAAAATGAGTTGTTGATCTTATTAAGCATTATGAAGTAAGAGAAATCATGCCTTATATAAATTTCTTCACATTGCTTCACCCTTCTCTATATTTTTAGGAAGTTCAAGGACCTGAGACAAAGCTGATGCTGAATGTGTCTCTCCAAAGGGTTGGAACTTTAAAATATTTTGTCAGTTTCCTTTCATTGGATTTCCTTTTCTTACTCTGATACTTATTTTGTGTCTTAAACTTCTAATATGGAGCCAATATATCTGCCACTGAAAAAAGGTCTTATAGTTTCTCTTTTAGTGAAGCTGAATATTTTTCCATACATGTTGATAGTGATACAGTATAGACATTGATTTAGCATGATAACACTCTGAAAGTTGCCTTGACTTTCCTAATGAAGATCATGGCAACCTTTTTACCATACTTGTAGTTTTCAGTATAGTATGAAACGCACAGGAAAAAAAAAACCAACCAAGTAAATATAAATAAATAAATAACATACTATAACTCCATAATATTGAGTTAGTATGATAACCCTTATGCAAAAAAATAGCTATAGATATTTTCCCCTGTGCAATCTGTCAAAACATTTTGGGCTTCCATGTGGTCTGTGAGTGAAATTTAATTTTCATTACAAAATCTGTTTATACTAAAGCATATGCTCCATTACTTTCCAGGAAATATGAAGTCATAGCCCACTGTGAATGCATATAAAGCATACCAAGCATATACCAATGAAATTAAGATTAAGAAACATCATTAATTATTTTCAATGTGCACCTGAAATGATAAAAGCACAATAATGAACTTGGGTTGTTGATATCAATCCATTTCCCAATATTTATTATGAGTTATGCACATCTTTCCAGTGGTGACAACTTCTCCATGAGAAAATGCCACACACAAAGGATCTCCTTTAGCCCTCTCCAGAAGAGGAGAAGTGGAAACACAAGAAGTGTCTGATGCAGAGCCCCAATTCCTACTTCATGGATGTGAAATGCTCAGGATGCTGTAAAAGCACCAAGGTCTTTAGCCATGTACAAATAGTAGTTTTGTGTGTTAGTTGCTCTACTCTCCTTTGCCAGCCTACAGGAAGAAAAGCAAGGCTTACAGAAGGATATTCCTTCAGAAGGAAACAGCACTAAAAGTACTCTGAATTAAGATGAATGGGAAACCATGCCAATAAACACATTTTGGATAAAAAAAAAATTATTACATATGATGAGCTTAAAAGCTATTTTGATTTTTGCACTTAGAAAATGTTTTCAGTTGTTCACATGATTTAGAAAACAGCAAAAAATACCTGCCTTCCCATGAGATTTTTCACGGTAAGTCCAGCATGATGACTAAAAAGGCTTTTTATTTGATAGCGTCCTTGCTGCAGGAAATAATATATTTTCATGTAGATATATTCATTTCCAGGCAGAACACCAAGTTATTTTCCAGTGTTTTTCCCTTTAGGAGCTTTCGTGATTCTAAACCTTTTATGAGATAGATAAAGCAAGTCTTTCTGAAGACAAATTGGATCCTGTAGAATGTGAAACTATTCTAAGCTACCAGGTGTATATGATCAGTCTCAGTTGTGTAAGCATCAACATAGGACAATAAAAGCTATTTTGAAGCTTTTATTGATGTGAAGTAAATGTCAATATAAAACAATGGAACAACAAATCTCACACATTATAGTGAAATTAGAGTTAAGATATTTCATTTAAATTTTTTAAAAATGAAACATTTATTTTTTTAATTCATCATTTAAATTGATAAATAAAAGTTGTATATATTTATGGTGTACAGCAGAATGTTTTGATATATGTATCCATTACCTCACACACCTACCTTTTTGTTGTGATGAGAACTTTAAAAATCTACTCTCTGAGCAATTTTCAAGTATGCAGTATATTGTTATTAACTACAGTCACCATGTTGGACAATAGATCTCCTGAAGTTATTGCTCTTTTTTGATTAAAATTTTGTATACTTTGACCAAAGTCACCCCAAACTCATTCACCCATCCCAGCCCCTGATAACCATTTCTGCCTCCATGAGTTTGATTTTTTTTTTAATTCCATGTATTAGTGACATCATTCAGCATTTGTCTTTCTGTGTCTGGTTTAGTTCACTTAGCGTAATGTCCTCCAAGTTCATCCAAATGGATTAAAGACTTAAGCATAAGACCTGAAACTCTAAAACTATTAGAAAAAAACACAGGGAAAAAGCTTCTTGACATTGGTCTGGGCAAAGATTTTTTTGTATATGATCATAAAAGTGCAAGCAACAAAGGTAAAAATAGACAAATGGGATTGCATCAAGCTTCTGGGCAGCAAAGGAAACAATCAATAGAATAAAAAGACAACCTACAGAATGGGAGAAAGTATTTGCAAACCATACATTTAATAAGAGATTAATGTCCAAAATAAATAAGGAACTCAAACAACTCAGTAGCAAGAAAACAAATAACCCAATTAAAAAATGGGCAAAGGACCTGAAAAGACATACAAATGGCCAATAGATATACGAAAAAGGATCAATATCACTAATGACCAGGAAAATATACATTCATTTTAATGTCTTTTATTAATGATATTATGGTGTCCATATATATTTGTTAGTATTTATTGTCAGTCATAGTATTCAAATTATGCAGTTTCTAGTTATAGCACTGTTATAAATTATTTTTATTCAGCTGACTCATAAAATCAAACAAATGACTTATTTGATTTTCCAATGAAATTAGCTTGCCTAATTGCTAGTTTTTGACTGGATTTAAATCCAACCATTCGTCATATAAAAAGTCCCTGTTCCCACACCATTGTCCTCATTCCATTATTCTCTTAATCAACTCTTTTTCTGCCCAATGTCTACTGTAGTACTGATGGTAAATGGAGAGATGAAGTCTATATGGAAAGAGATAAATAAGTTATTTGAATATCCCTTGCTAATCATTGTACCTGATCATTAAGGGATAAGGCAATTAATGCAATTGTGACTAGGACATAGAGCCTGTGAAATTCTGTCATAGAATGTCATGGTGGAGATATATCTAAAATAAACCAATGGATGTCTTAAAATTCTTCTTGTTTCATAGAGTTTCTTTATCCAATTACATGTAAGAATACAAATGTAACTGGTGATGATGAGATAATTCTTTGAGTGAGTGTAACAATAGTTCTGTAGGTAAAGTTAAAATGCCATATTGACATTGCTAGGATATTTTTTGCAGTGGGTATTTTTATTAGAATATCAGGGTTTGAATTTGTGGAACTCTTCTTAAAATGATCCACAGGTGACTTCAGTGTAGTACTTCTAGATTAGAAGTTTCTATTTGTCTAGTTATAGAAAGATAGAAATATCAAGTAATTCACTGTCAATACTTTTCAATCAAAATGTTAGCCTTACTGTAAATTTCTAGCCCTACAGTAGGGTCCAGGTACCACATAAACCTGATTATTCTAGGAAAAGCATTCATAAATGCAGAATAATGCTGAAGAGGTTCTTGATTTTTAAATCATTACTTAAACCTAGCTTTTCAATAAAGAGCAGAAATTGGTGAAAGTTTAAGGGAATAATAACCAATAGACACAGTCAAAATAGTAACTTCTATCACATTTATAAAGAAGTATGAAATAGAGGTGTTTGGAGGAACTTGGAGCTTCTCCCTGCCTCTAACTTAGGCAGCTTTAACTAGATTGAGAGAGGTCCAGTGTATATACCTGGCTGTAGATGTCTACCCTTAGAGAAAGTGGAAAAAGGCAATGGATAAACAAACTCCACAGGTCGTGTCTACTGCTAAACCAACTCTTCAGTGTGATTGTGTGAGATAATGTATGGAAAAGCACATAGCACGATTCCTGGCACACAGTGAATGCCAAATATATGGTAGAGAGTAATTACTAAGGGAGGTAGCAATGCTTAATGGCTAAAAGCATAGATTCTGAAGTCAAACCATCTGTGTTTTCATCTTTCTTCCACAATACCAGCTGGGTAAACTTGGGAATGTTATTTAACTTCTCTGAGGCTTGGAAGATAAAAATAGTGTCTACCTCATATGGTTGTCAGGAAAATAAATGAGTGAGAATATATAAAAAGCAATTAAAACAACCCCTAGTATGTAGTAAGCACTCAATTTAAATACCAGCTATTTCTACTACAACTACAACTATGAAGATGGTGATGACTACTACTCTTATCACTACTATTTCTGAAACTACTATTATCTGGCCTATCTTGTTGGGAATTGGCTGGGAGCTTGTAGAGGCTTTGGCTAAGCAGTGCTGGATAAGTCAGCAGCTGACTGATATGACCAGTTTGGACAGAGTTGAAGCTTACTTTGTAACAACTATGTAGCACATGTGAAAAAACAGGTTACCGTGAGGATTAAGCTATCTGATAAAACAAAGCACTTTTACCAACTTTAGCAAATTATTTATAAGTAAATGATGAAATGATGCTATTTTAATCACAGATTTAAGGCACACCAAATTCTTACCTAGATAAAAATACCTGATTCCCAAGATTTATTAAGAAAAGCTTTATATGATATAAACATTAAAATAGTTTTCTCATAGTTATTTTGTGTGTTTTAAAAGAATTGACATCTACTTTTTAATTGTGGTAAAATATACATAACATAAAATTTATCAGTTTAAACATTTTATTCAGTTCAATGGCATTAAGTACATTAACATTGTTGTATAACCGTCATCACCGTCCATCATCATCTTCCCAATCTGAAACTCTTTCCCCATTAAACAATAACTCCTCATTTCTCCCTCTGCCAAGTCCTTGGCAACCACAATTCTACTTTCTGTATTTATAAATTTGACTACTATAGGTGCTTCATATAGGTAGAATCATATAATATTAATTCCTTTGTGTTTGGCTTCACTTAGCATAATATCTTCAAAGTTCATCCATGTTGTAGCATGCATCAGAATTTTATTTTTTAAGGCTGAGTAATATTCCATTGTATGTATGTCACATTTTATTTATCCATTCATCTGTTGAGGGACATTTGGGTTGTTTCCACCTTTTGGCCATTGTGAATAAAGTTAATAATGCTACTATGAACATTGATGTACCTGTAGTCATTTTTAAAGACTATTATTTAACCTAGTGTTTCTATTGAAATAAACTTTTCCCCCTAATAGTCCAAATTATTGTGCTTCTCCTATTATCTCTTTTCTTTGATATTAAAATGTACCTTAAATGTTGGTCATCAAATTTTAGCCTGCATCACAGTCACCTACTTAGAGGGATTGTTAAATAAAATTAGTGGGCCCTATCCCAGAGTTTCTGATCCAGTAGGTCTAGAGTAGGGCCTGAGAATTTGCATTTTTAATGTATTACCTAGTGATGCTGTTGCTGCTGGTCTAGGACACATTTTGAGAACCACTGTTTTATAACATTGCTTTAGTTGATAAAAACCTCTAATACGGCTTTTGCCACTAGCTTTGTGACTTTGAGCAAGCACATTTCCCTCTCTTCACCTCTACAAACTGAGTACATATACCAATACGTGTACTCCTCTCTACTCTAAAATTCTATGAATATTTACGTTAGGATCCTAGCTGGAAACAGATGGCACTTTCAAATTAGGATAATTTGAGGAGATTTGTCGAGATTTATTTACAAAAAGTATATAGAAAAGAAGTCACAAAAGACAGTTCAGTTGCCCAAGTAAGAAATGGTGGCACCATTATTGATTGCCCCTAAGCCTCACAATGAGAGGGAAGGGAAGAATTATAAGCAAGGGTGAGTGGAGACAGCCATCTTATAACAGATGTGCCTTTCAGTTGGCCCGTGACGACCCCTTGGGAAGGAGGCAGGAGAATAAATACTTCTCTCTACTCCCCATTGGCTGAAGGCAAGGAGAAGTTGGGGCAAGAGAGCCAAGTGCTGTAAGTCAGGCAGGTCAGCCTTTCCTGGTCTAAAGCGTAGTGGTGAAAGTGAGAGTACCTATGGGGGAATCCAACAGAGCATATCCAGCACCATGGAACTAGCAAATATAAGAAGCATCTGCTGGAAAATCTATCAGAGTGAGTTTTTAAAAAAATATGTAGTTAATTTTTTTCTATTGTTACTAAGATGTCTTCAATCATCCTCTCAAATCATGTTATTTTTTGTCTTTTTATAAAGCCCCGACTGAGCATAATTGTTGGTGTTGATTAGTCACAACGCTGATTAGTCACATGCATCATAGTCTGGGGCCTCTTTTATGTCATGAAAATGTTTGCAGGTGTGATTACATATAGAGTGAGGCTTAGAGGGAGCATTGGTAAGTGCTGAATTAATTAGATGACCACATAAATACAGATATATGAAATTTCATAGGTTGCTACTTGAAAGCGGATAAGCAATGATTTACTGTAACAATTACTTCTGATCACTTGTGGTCAAAATAAAAAATAAAAAAATAAAAAAAAACCAAGATTTACTAGTTGTCTACTGTGTGCCTGATGTTTTCCCAAGTTTCTCATTTAATCAACATAGCGAAGATGACAATTATAGACAAAGTAGTGAGGACAAGCACGAATCTCTAAAGGATCCTGTGTCATCTGTGCTGCCTGATTGTTATACAGATTCAGTCTCCCTTTGTTTCTGTTGTAGTCTGTGTTTTCCTTCTATGCCTCTAGCATGAATGCATCCACACTGTATCATATTTAATGGTTTTAAAACGCTTTTCAGTTTACAGAGGGCTTCATGTCCATGCATCAACAAATACCCATAGCAACTCCTTGGAGAAAGTAGTGTCCTCCCATTTTAACAAAAGAGAAAACAGACTCGGAGAAATGTGGTGACTTTCCCAAGACTCCATATAAGTATATAGCAGAACAGAACTTAAAACTGGGTCTTCCTCTTCCCAAGCTTGTGCTGCCTCAAGCAATGGGATCATACTGCGGTTTGTCTGTAGTGATTGTGACAGCTTCCGAAGTGGCCAAGTTTCTTCTTTGTTCCTCTTCTCCCCTGGTGTTGAGATTTTGAGACAAAATTGCATTCAGAATTCTCAAGCACCGAAAGGTGCTTTTCCCCATGGATTTGGATCAAATGTGCGAATAGCATCCAGAAAGGTTAATCTGTTTACCCAACTAGAACATTTTGCACTGCAGAAAATAACTAGAAGTTGCATTGCTGGGCTGCTCCAGATGTCCTATGCTTTGAGCTGCTTTATTTGCATTTGGTATTTCAAAGCTCGTGATCAATTTACAATTATAATTGCCATCAAAATTTTACTTTAACTAGCACTTTGTGAAGGAAAACATCAATTTACATTATTTTGCAGAGTTGGAAAATATCTAATGATTTATAAAACAAAAATGAGTTTCATCAAGATAAGTACAAATTGCTGTTGCTTTTCTATCTTATAATCATTTCCTAATGTAAGATTTTGTTATTCTCATACATGTATTTTATATTCAGTATGATAGTTCATAATAAGATAACTGTAATCATTTAATTATACAGCTTCTGTGAGAGAATGAAGAGCATGCACATGAATAAGAAAATGAAACAGCTCATTACAAAATGTACATTGGATGTCTGTCTTAGTGGCACTTATAATTATATTAACAGCAAGCCTAATTCCATATGTAAGGTATTTTTTATTTTTCATATCTCCTTTGAAATACACAAAAATGTATTCACTCCATACACTATCAATAGAGTTCTTGCCAGTGAGTCAGAGGAATTCTTAGAAATGTCTCAGTTTCCTTAAATTATAATAATAGCAGGAAGAAAGATCATAAATTATGCATTGAATACATTGCTTTGAGAGTCAATAGATAATAACAAACATTTATTAAGTATTTGCTTTGAGCTAGGCTTTATGCTAAGAACATTATAAGCATAAGTTCATTTAATGCTCACAAGAATAATTTGAGAGTAAGCACTTCCACCATTATGAACTGCTATGGTCTGAATGTGTCTCCCTAAAATTCACATGTTGAAAACATAATCACTAATGTTATGTTATTAGAGGGTGGGGACTTTGGTGCATGATTAGATCATGAGGGCAGAGCTCTCATAAATGGGATTAGTGGAAAAGAGGCCCCAGAGGGTTGCAAGGTCCCTTCCACTATGTGAGGACACAGCAAGAAGGCACCATCTATGAATCAGACAGCGGGTACTTACCAGACAATAAATTCGCCAGCACCTTAAACTTGGATTTCCCAACTGCTAGAATTGTGAGAAATAATTTTCTGTTGTTCATGAACCATTTAGTTTATAATATTTTGTCACCGCAGCCCAAATGGATTATGATGGGAATCCTTTCTCAAAGACAAGGAAACTAAAGTTTATAATGATTAAATTGCCTAAGGTTCTGTAGCCAGTAAGTTTTATCTATTTATAAAACATCAAATAATCAAGTAGATTTTTCAAATAAAAGTGAAATCCAGGAAAAGGAAGAAAGTGCTAATACTTGGTTCTGAATTTTATTATTAGTCTGATAAAAATAAAATAATTGATGTGCAAATTATACAAGCTTAGAATGAAAAGAAACCTTAGATTGAAAACTCCCTGAAAACAAAGACTATGTCTTACTTATTTTTGTATCTCCTTACATACAGAAAATATCAAGTTAGATTTTGTCCAGCCTCAAAGCTTTCCAAGGTTAGAGGTTTTACAATCCAATCGATTTTTGAGAAGTTCCAGGTATCAAAAGATTTTTTTATCTGTTAAGTAACAGTTTTCTGTCCATAATTTCCGTTTGTTGAAATTGTGTGATCATGAAGTATAAATGAATATAATGACTAATGATAATAAAATATTGATATTCAAAATGAATAACACAATTCATACTGAACCGTCAGCAGCCTGATATTAAACTCCTGACCTACCATGACTTACCTCAGACCAATGGTTCTCTTTTCTTGCTTACTTTTGGGTCAGTTAGGAATTGCTTAAAATACACCAATGCCCAGTTTTTACTACAGATCAAACTGATCTGCATATCTGCAGTTCATCTAAATATAAGAATTTCTTAACAACTCCCTAGATAATGCTAATGTGTAACCAATATTGAGAACCACTGTTATAGAGAAATATACACTAAATATAGAGGGTTATTTCCAGGCAGGTAGTTACCTAGCTGCCTAGCCAAGGCAATCCAAAATGTCATTATTTTTGTGAATTTATCAAGCATTGAGGTCCAAAATTTGATTCTAACCCTACATAAAAGTTAATCAGACCCTAGGAAATGGATAACATGTTAATCAAACATGAAATTTTCTGATATAGAATATGGAATGCCAGACTCTGGGGACTGTCCATTGGGCACATTCACTGTCTGAAAATTTCTTCCTCTTTTTTGATTAGCTGGATGGATAAATTTATCAGATTATTGCTCTGAAAGACTAGAATCTGAGCAGAAAGAGTTGGTAGTGTTGTAATATTTCACTTAAGGTGTGAAGAATCCTGATAAAATGTCCCTGTGACAATGGTCTTTTGTTCAAATTCTGATATCCTACAGATGCAAGGTCTGTAGGATATCAGACCTTGGATACTCTAAATTAACATCGCTAAATGGACTTCTTTGACTCCTGTTTTTCTGAGATTTTGTACTTAGCCCTCCTTTCCTTCTTTAAATAGAATACTTTATCATACAGTTTTTAGCATTGGCAACATTCTACTTTTATTATATTTTCTTGATTGTATTAGTCACAAGTTCTAGAGCCCCGGAAGCATATCCCATATGCTTATCAGATGTGTGGCAGTTAGGAATCTTGGAGGGATGGAGCAAACATTAGAGGAGCAGTTCGTTCTTAACCTACTTTTCCACTGAGATGCTCATCAAGGTTGATGTTTACTTGCATGGGTATACCCAGATTTTAAAAACCTTGTCAAATTATCTCTATTTCTGGTTTTGTTTTGTTTTGTTTTAATCTGGGTCTGTCTCATGTTTTAAGCTTTCTTCAAATGTCTGGTGATTCTTGATTGTCCATTTGTATTTAGGAATGAGTCAATATAAAAGCTGATTTGGAGCTCCGTATTCAAGAGTAGGTCTAGCTTTAGGGTAATTTGGCAGAGAGAGTGGACAAGGCATTCCACTGGGGACTTCGTGCTGGGCTCCCCTTGCCTCCACCACCACACACACATCCTTGAAGGTGCAACTCTAGTTTCACCATACAGTTTAGCCAAATTCTTTAGAGGGGCTCTCCCAATTTTTTGCCTGAGGACTGAGATGAGGGTGTCAATATCTGAAGGTCTGTATAAAGACTTTTGACTCTTTTTCCAGTTTTCCAGCATAGGGTTCATTGTGGTTCACAGCTGCAGCCCCCAAGATGTCACTGGGCTGAGCCTGTCTCTGCCCTGCCTCATTCTTTGATGCTCCTCAATCCAGCTTTGGTCATCCAAAGTGTTAACGACCACCCCCTACCTTTTTCCTCATCACTGTGTATTTATCACTTTTTGAAAATTCCATTTTTATTTAAAAGTAGCTAAGGAGGAAAGGGAGATCAATACCTTTGATGCTGGGAAAATTGGATAGCCACATGCAGAAGAATGAAAGAGGACCCCTATCTTTCACCGTATACAAAAATCAATTCAGGATAGATAAAAGACATAAATGTAAGGCATGAAACCATAAAAATTCTAGAAGAAAATGTAGGGAAAACTCTTCTAGATATAGTCCTGAGCAAAGAATTTATGATGAAGACCCCAAAGGCAAATATGGTAGCAACAAAAATAAATAAATGGGACTTGATTAAATTAAAAAGCTTCCGCACAGCAAAGGAGATAATCAACATAGTAAATATACAACTCACAGAATGGGAGAAAATATTCGCAAACTATACATCCAATAAAGGGCTAATATCTAGAATCTACAAAGAATTCAAATAAATCAGCAAGAATAAAGCAACCCCATTAAAAAGTGGGCAAAAGACATGAACAGAAGTTTTTCAAAAGAAGATAGAGAAATAGCCAAAAAACATATGAAAAAATGCTCAACATCACTAATCATCAGGGAAGTGCAAATTAAAACCATAGTGAGATTATCACCTTACCCCTGTCAGAATGGCCATTCTTAAAAAGTTAAAGAATGGTAGATGTTGGCATGTATGCAGCTAGAAAGAAATGCTTATACAATGCTGGTGGGACTGAAAATTAGTACAACCTCTTGGGATAAAGAAAAACATTCAGGAAAAATATTGACTGTGGATTGCAGCTGAGATAAGTAGATGTAAATGATGCACAATTCCAGCTGCCCTAGCTACACTCCACCTTTTGTCCTCTCAAGAAAGCTTTTGTTAATTGTAAAAAGAGCAAATTGATGATCATATAGAAATCTCCTTAAATCAAATCCATGAACCCAGATACTTGAGTGTTAATGAGAAATTACTTCTAACCCTTTTCACAACTGTTTATGAATGGCCACTTTGTTGTGACACTGCTTTAAAAGTGTCATTAGAAGATTCAGAAGTCCAGAAGATCTTCACAAGCTATAACTATGAGAATTATCTGGCAAGGTGACATTTAATACTGGTAGATATAAGATTGTACTGGTGCAGAAAAAAACTAGCATATTAAGTATACATGTTGGAAGAAATGTGGTAGCAACACACATAGAATTTAACTACTCCTTTTTAAGTCTTCAAGGCTATAGCTATTTCTAAAGTATTTTTGCATCCCCTCCTAGCACCCAGCAGAGAGCTTTATTATAATGAGTACTAAATTTTCCATTGACAAACTGAGTTAATTTCTGTGACCCTGGAAGCCCAACAACTTATAAAATAGTAGAGCTGGAAGGAATTTATCAGATAATCTAATTTTCCTTTGATTCTGGGACATTTTTATTTTTCATATGTCATCATTGCTCAAAGAGAGGATGAGTATGAAAATTGATCTGTACAGAAAATTGATCTGTGAATGCTTCTTTTTCTTTAAAAATGCCTATTATATTTATAGTTGTCTTACGGTTGGTGGCACTTAAGAATTGAGTAAATACAGTCCTTACTTGTTCCTAATGTGCCATACTTTTTCATTCCACTCTACTTTTGCACATGCCTTTTGTCTGGAATACTCATTCCTTCTTCCTTTGGTTGGGTGAATTCCTAACCAATTTTTTCAAAATCAATTCAAATGTTACCTCTTTGCTGCGCTTTCCTGGATTCTCATAGGAGCAGCTATGCTATCTCTTCTAGTGTGTCACCTTCCTCATGTTTATGTATACCCTTCTTCAACTGCATTTTACAAGTAACAAAACTTGTTCAAAGACATGAAGTGACATTTTCAAGGGTAAACGTCAGGAGGGCCTCAGAGTTACAGAGGAATCTCATTCAAGACCCGAGTAAGCTCAATGTATCCAGCTGGGTGGCCCAGCTGGCTTCTGGATCATCTCTATTTTGGTTGAATTTCAAAGGTGTCTGAAGAAGAAATAGGGGAGTAGAGAGGTCAGGAGTTCATTATAGGAGATGCTTTCAGAAGATCTCTTTACCATGTAATTTGTGTATTTGCAAAAGTTCAGCAATGTGTTTTCCACTGTGATTTTGGACAGTTTGCAGCTGTACATAGGCATTTGGTACATTTAGTCTTGCAGAGTCAGGTAGGATCTGACCTTTTAAAGTTATTATTCTGGAATAGGACACAGAGAATAGCTGCTTGTGCAGCTGGCTACATGTACAGGTAACATCCTCAGAGTACAGAGAGGAAGGAAATATATTGATTTATTTCCCAGGAGAAATATTACAATATTGTCTCCAGCATTCTCCACAAACCAAAGTATTACTAGAAAAGTAGTCCTGTGATCCAGGATCCTGCCCTGATATTACTGCCACGTTCCCCAGTTCTCTTTTCCCGGCACAAGCTTCTGCTGGGATTTCCAATTAGCAGAGGGAGCTCTGCAAAAGTGTTGCGTTGTGGACCCTGTTACTGTTATGAGTTGAATTGCATTGCCCCCAAAGATACTGAAGTCCTAACTCCCAGTACCTGTGAGTGTGATCTTATTCAGGAGTAAAGGTCTTTGGATGATCAAGGCAAGATGAGGTCATTGGGGTGGGCCCTAATCCAATATGACTGGTATATTTATCAAAAGGGGGCATTTGGACACAGGGACAGATATGCGCACAGGGAAGACACAGTGGGAATGCCACCTACAAGCTAAGGAACCTCTGAGGCTACCAGAAGGTAGGAGAGAGGCATGGAACAGGGGTTCACCCTCTCAGCCCTCCAAAAGGATAGACTCTGCTGACACCTTGATTTTAGACTTCCAGCTTCCAGAACTGTGAGGCAATAAATTTCTGTTGTCTAAGCACCCAGGTTGTGGTACTTTGTTATGACAGCCTTAGGAAATTAATGCAGTCACTAACTTACTTTGATCTCTGTGTTGCCTCTCCAAACCTCAGCTCCTTGTTTCTGAAATGAAGGAACTAGCGACAGGATCTCAAGCTCTGAACTTCCCTGAACTCTCTCTGAGTAGACTGATACACTAGATCTGCAGCTATATCTCTCTTACCGTTCTCCCTTTGATTTCTTTCTCTAGACCCTTGGTTTGGATGTGGCATAGCTAGGAGTAGCTCACCCTTCTCTGGTGCCTGGAGAAATTTAAGTGAAGGACATCCTCCTCCTGCCCAGAAGTGAGGGCAGGAATTAGAGGAAAGACTCGCTGTGTCTCATATAAATGTCATGGATCTCTGACCCCATCCTTCTGTCACATCTGCCTGAAAATCTCAGGCTAGATATACCACGCTGGAGATCACAGCCTGGATTCAGCACACAAATGGGTTTTATTTGCTTTCACTGTGTTTTACTTTTTTTTTTAATGAAAAAAATTAGTTGCTGAGATTTTAAAAATTGTAAGATTTCACATCAAAATCTGAATTTCTGGCATAGTAGGCCAGGATTCCCACACAGTAATGACGAGCTCATTTCCAAGGAGAGATGGTCGCCTTTGAAGAAGGATGTGCTCTCTGGTTTCCACTCCCTCTTCCTCCCTTCTTCGTCCTTCACCAGGCCCAGTTCTGGCTTCTCTCATGGTTGCTACCTCCATGGGCCCCACAGGCACTGGAGTCTGGGGCCTCAGTGGACATTATGATGAGAACTATTGATTTCTCTAGGAGCACAGAATTTAGTTTAAGTCATTATTTGTCTCACATGTCATACAGGGTGCATTATATATCTATATGTTTATGCCCTTTAATGATTATGGATATGTCCTTATAGTGTTGTGCACATTGTAGAAATTAAATAGATATTTATTTAAAAATCAATCTTTTTTCAGTACCATGAGGTCTGTAAAGACAGGCCACGTAGTGGTGCTGCCTCAGGGGGTTACAGCCTATTTTGAGGAAATTATGATATTGAATCGTGCAGGTCAGAGATTCAACAAGAAAGTGAAAAGTGTAAAGAAAAAATGCAGACCAAGTTTGAGGAGAATTAAAAGGAAGGAAAGAGCAATTCTAACCGGAGCTCTAAGGGAAAATTTTGCAGTGGTGGTGAAGGATACTTTAGCTGGGACTTGGAAAAATGGTAGGATTTGCTCAAACATGAGGAAAAACAAGCATCGGGTGGGTAAGTATGGGGTAACTTTGAGAAATAACAAATAGCTCAATTTGACTGAGCTGAGCTAAGTTGTGGGGAATAGTAAGCTGGAGGGGATGAACTTTTGGACTATCTAGCCATGGCATGAGTGTCAGGCCTGAGGGGTTTAGGCAGCACTGACTAATGTATCTCTTAAAGGAGCTAAATCTATTCTTTAGCCTTGACTAAGAATTAGACAAGACGGCTGCGCTTAACCTCTGTTGTTCCAAAAAGAAAAGTGGCCTTATGTTTGCATCTACTTTAAGTTTCAAGGTGGAAAATCTCCGTTTTTAATTTTCTTCATTCTCTTATAGTAGCAGTTTTCAGGGAAAGTGGCCAGACACAGTTCTTGGCAGGCAGTGCTAATGTAGCAATACAGCATTCTTATCTCCACTACGACTTCCCCTCCCTGAACGTTCTAGCAGGAGTGTGTCAGCATTCTTCACCTTCACAAAAGTACTCTCAATGACTTATTAGCTGTTCCTTGAGAGAACTCATTTGTCATTTGGAAACTTGAGTTAGATAAATCATTTCCTTTCCCATTTTGTTCTTTCTTCCTCTCACTCTCTCAACAACTTTTTCTCCCCCTCGCTCCCGCACATTTCTCTTTGTCTCCCTCTATGTCTTTCTTCATTCTTATCTCTTCACTTCCTCCTTTCTTCCTCCTTTCCCTCTCACTGCTTCCTTCCCTGCTTTCTAAGATAACCAAGAGGTTAAGAGCAATGACTTGGGAGTCACATGGTCTGGCTCATAATCCTGGTGCTCCTACTGACTGGTTGTAGAACCCTGAGATAGCTACTTAGCTTCTTTGAGCCTCAGTTTTATCATTCGCAAAGGGGGATATGGTAATACTCACCTCCTAAGGTTATTGAGAATAGTCGTGCATTAATACATGCAAAACACTTAGAACAATGCCTGGCACATGTTAAGTACTCAGTAAATATTATCTATTATTACTGTTGTTATATCTGCTGCTTTTCTTTTTCACATTTATCCTCACTGTGGATGGGTTCTTATAAAAATATGGAAAGAAATAAATTATAGATGTTCCTTGTTTAATTTTAGACCTAAGAGATATGTTTTGGTATTCAGGAGATTTTTGCGTTATGGAGTAGTATATAGAATCCACAACCCAGATCCATATAATTAATGAAATGTATTATTAGACACTGACTGATAAGTGGATTAATTTTATACATATAATCATGAAATCACTTTTAGGAGGATATGGCCCTCTTGTAGATGCCTTCTATTTGCTGACTGAGATAGAGGAACTTGACTGTGATATGGCATATTTTGTATGGAAAGGGTCAGAGGTTTTGAGTTTCTTTGGAATTTTTCAAGAGCTCTGTGTTTTGACCATTTATCTGTTTCTCTTTTCTTTTTCCTTTATTGGGTACATCCAGCCTATCATACCTTGACATTTGAAAAGGTCAGTATTTTTCCACACACTAGTAAGCATATTTTACTTCGAATGGGTGGAACAATGAAATTCTGATTCCTTTTTGTGAGGACAATGATTTTAACAAGAGAAAATAGCATGACTTATGCCAGTTCTAATAACTGTGAGTTCAACAGATATGGTAAATGAGAGCCTAATAAGTTTTGCGAGAAAATGTACAAATGTAACATTCTGGACACCAGTTTGAAGATTATCCTTCCACAGTAGCTTTGTGTATCTGTGCAACTTGCTTCCTAAAACACTGGTGTTCCTCAGCAATTTCAGATATTTGAATTATCATTTTTGGATATGATTTTTCAAGTGAGGTTGATAGGATATAAGCAGGAGTGGAGCTTGCCTGCCTTTCTTCCTTCTTTCCTTTCTCCCTTTGTCCCTCCCTCTCTTATTATTTGTGTTTTCTTTTTTTCAAAGGCTTTAATGTCATTCTGCTCCAGTTGAACTGGTAAATATTGCCATTAAATACTCATCACAGACATTTTCATCCTCCTCACCACCAATTCGTCAATAAAAACCCAAATTCATTGTATTTAAATACCATCTACCAAATTGTGAGTGCCTTTAGACCAAGAACAAATACTCTTCAAAATACCTAGAAGAGTGGATTTTTCTCACAGTACACATGATCAGGAGAACTCCCTTAGCCTGCTTATGGTTATATTGATCTATAAACTGGAATAAAGATTCTTGCTCTCCTTGTCTACCTCTCTAGGTTATCATATCACAATAATGACAATAACAACACATAACTTTTGTTCAGCTCATCAAGGTTTTTAAAATGTTCCCATATACAAGGTGATGCATGTGAAAGCTCTTTGGAAATATAAAATGCAAAGTAAATGCAAGGTACTGTTTTCATTAGCAAGAAAACTGCTCTGCACTGAAATAAGTCTGTGTGATGCCATTAAGCATTTAATTTCATTCCTTAAATTTTGAATTTGTCTCATGAGAGGTGATGTGCTTAACAGCAGCATGCATGAAGCAGGACTGGCATAATGCATAAATGTAATTCCAGGGGAGTTGGGAAGGCACCAAAAATGTGCTTACTTTTGCCATAGCTTGAAATGGAAAATGATCATTCCCCTTGGTTAGTTCTGAAGAACTAACAGATTGACAGTAATACGAAACAGGATCTAATTTTACACTGATGCAATTTAGATAAAATATAGAAGCTCTGATGCTAGAAAGAACACATGTACTTGCTTATAAATTTTATTCAATTGGACACTTTGAAGAGTCTACCATGCTCATATTTCGGCAACATCCAAGTAGATGTTAGAATGATGGAATGTATTATTGTTGAAAGTGACTTTATGGATCATCTAATCAGTTAATTTGATGGGGAAACTGAAACCCAGAAAGGTAAAATGGTTTTGCAACGGCCACATGACTTTTTAATGGCTGAGCTAGACTCTTTCAATATACTGTCCTCTACATTTTACCCACGATAATTCAAATTCTCACTAGATGGACTCCCTGAGGGTAGGTACAGCAGGTCCTCGAATAACGTCATTTTGTTCAATGTTGTTTTGTTATAATGTTGATGAAAAACAACTGATTCCCAGCCAGGACCACTATCTGTGTGGAGTTTGCATGCCCTTCCCAGGTCTGCATGGGTTTTCTCTTGGTATTCTGGTTTCTTTCCACATCCCGAAGCTGTGCACGTCAGGTGAATTACCGCAGTCTGAGTGAGGCTGGATGTGGTGTGAGTGTGCCCTGGGAGGAAACGGTATCCTGTCCAGGGTGGGTCCCCACCTTGCACCCTGAGCTGCCAGGGCAGGCTCTGGCCACCTGCAACCCTGTAATGGAATAACCAGGTAAATATTTATTTCACTTGTTTTTATTCATCTTTCTTAAATGTATGTATAGCTCACACTTATTTCAATGTTTAATGCTAGAACTGTTTTGGGTCTTTATTTAGAAGTTTAGTGATGTTTTGTAACAGAAATATGCCATAGGAATTTAACTATCGGATTTTTATTTCAGAATATTACAGGGTTACAAATGTTTAGGTTATATATATTGTTTTTGCCCCACCCGAGTCAGATCTACAAGAGTGTCCATCCCACAAATGGTGCGCACTGCACCCATTAGGTGTGAATATACCCATCCCCTCCTCCCTAACTCTTGTTTATATCAATTAGGCTGTGGCAAAATTGATTTCCTAGTTTCTAAAGTCGCAGTTTCCAAGAACCTATCAATAACATTAAGCAAGGACTTACTATAATTTCACTCATCAACAAATGCATCCTTCCACCCATCGATCCACCCATCTGTCAAGAATTTATTAAGCATTCATTTAAAAGCCACATATGTGTTAACACTGTGTCGTTAAGTGATAAAGATAAAAGGATAGTTAAGATGAGTGGCTGATGTCAAAGAGCTTGTAGTCCAATGGGGGGCAGGGAAGAGCAGTGTCAGCAACCGAAATACAATGTAATAAATGTGACCAATATCGGAGAAATGCACGAAGGGACAACAAAAAGGCATGAATAATCACTCTGCAGAGTAAGTTAGAGAGGTATTTTGAGAAGAGATATTTGAGTTGCAACATTAGAAAAAGTCAGTTCTTCACCTAGCAAAATTATTGAGACTTGATAACTTTCTAATAAGCCTATTATGGTACTAATATCAAAAACAAATAAAGTATTTCAGTGGTATAAGCTTCCACTGGAGTATTTACTCTATGACCTCTTCCCCTTTTTTGTAAACTTTAATCTTCGTGGCCCCTGGTGATATTAATTCACCCCAGCCCTGCCTTATTAAGATAAAAGCTTTGATCTAATATTTACATATATTTCAGAAAACCTAGAACAAATAAGTGAAATGGTCATTTATTTTCAAACCAACAAACAAACAAACACAAAAAAAAAATCCTGTCCTTAAAGCTCCTCCTTTTAGAAGAATTTCACTTACTAAATGTAGAAGGAATGAGAGAAACAGGTATTTTCATAGTCTCAAAGTATCTACTCCAAGATACTTACTAGTTACAAAAGCAAAAGTGCTAATGTTGTGGTGTGAAAGCCCAGGAGATTCCACCTTAAGCAAGTGATCAAGTTTAATGTCAACGATAATAAGACATGGATATCATGTATCTCCTCAAAGGATACACTTGAAGGGTGCATCATGAAAGGCAAAGAAAGAGGGAGGAATTGTCACAGACTGGAGATGAATAAGAAAATCTTAAACCTAAATGTAATAGGAGATACTAGATTGGATCATGAAACAGGAAAAAAGGGCATTAGTGGAAAAACTGGTAAAATACTAGTAGATACTGAAGTTTACTTAATAGCATTGTATTAATACTACATTAATTTCTTAGTTTTGACAATTGTACTATGGATATGCAAGATATGAACATATGGCTTTGCATACATTAGAAAAATGTTGAGGAACTGGGTGAAGAACCTCTACAATTTTTTTCTGCTTTTCTGCAGTTTAACATAATTTCAAAATAAATCCAATTAAAAATAATTGTCTTTACACATTAGGGACATTTCTAAGTGAACTGGGAAGACAGGGTATGTAATGCTCAAAGCTGATCCAAATCATTGCATTAAAGAAAATTTGAAACAAAGGGGGAAAGATGGATGCATTTCTGTAACATCTTTGTTATAGTATTTAAATAAGTATAGAATTTAGGTACAGTATATAATTTAATTATTGTAGATGATTACTTTTACTGAAGTAATCCTTTTGACTCTGAGATTAGTCTTGATTAAGGTCAGAATTAGTTTTAACCTGTCTAATGTACCACTTATGTTCACATCTTTACCCTAAAAATAGAACATAATATGAAACAACAAAATACGTGATTTATCAAGTATATCCAGGAGATTGATTCTGGAGTGTAAAAAAGTGTGGGACTATAAGTCCTCTCCTTAGCAAAGAAAACAGTATTTATTTCCTTTAGAAAACATTTTCTATTCCCAGAAGATGTTATTGGCTTGAGACTACCAGCATCATAGCATTAACTATCTCTTTATGAACTTTCTAATAGTAATATTTTTATTACTCAACTTATGCCTTTCTTACCTTCTTCTTTATGACTGAGAACATTATTTTAGTCAGTGCATGATTTTAAGTGGGGAATTTTCTCAACTATTCACATTTAAGAGTTCTTAGATAATTCTCTTTCAGTGTTTAGAATGCCAGACGTCTATATTTTTAAGTCATGTAAAGGTTTATTTGTCTGACCTCAACTGATCTAAGTGGGTTTTATTGAACTCTATTTCTAATAATATCATGAGTTTGAAAATTCCACTAGTTTTAAAAGAGGTAGATTCTGGGCCTAATTACTAAATTTTCTGTGCTTAAAATTCTGTGCAATCAAGGTGAAAGGGTTTGTTTCCAAGGAAACAAATGCACTCCATTTTTATCACATAAAATGTTTTCTGCAAGAAAATTCCATAACCAGTCTCCAGGGAGATACCGTGTCATAAAATAGCTCTCTCACTGGAGGTTTTTCCAAAGGAACACTTTATTTTATTTTTGTTCCCTGAAAATTATCCTACATTTGTATAATCGTCATTGTATTGGATTTCAAAAAAATTTACAACAGAGCTGTTGTCATCATCTTATTAGAGTCATAAAATGTACAATTCTGGGAGAATGTGATTTTTCTCTGACCATTAGGTTACATTTATATTGTAGTCTAAATAGCATGTATTCAAGATGTTCGCTTGAAAAGAAACAGCCTGTTCTAAGTATGATATTCATCACCCTGAAGGCTGCAAAAGAACTTCACTCTTTATTGGTTATCTATCTAAAGTTGGACATGACTGCTTCTTCTTAAGAAAATTTGAAAACCATATAAATGTTCTAGCTTGGCAAACTTTCATGATTGAAAAATAAGGAAACTGAGGGAAGTAGATTCCATTCACAAATATCTGAGACTTTGTTTTCTAATGTATCTCTTGTTGTACTAGTTGGTCTTGCCCATGTGAGTGCTTGCACTTAGAGACACTGTTACTCATCTTGCAGTCTGGACCTGGCATATAATACATGCAACAAAAATGTTAGATAATGGAACAAAAGACTTAACTAATTATATATTATGAGGACAAATTTTTGAAGTAGAAAACAAAGTAACTGAAATTATGAGCGGTGGGGAGAGCATAATAGTAAAAATTAGAAGTCACAGCTCTGTGCTTTACTAATTCTACAACTTAGCACATCAGTCATTTAAACCTCTCTTTAAAATTGGGAAAGGAGTGTCTATTAATACCTCATAAGGTTAAGTGTAAAAAGTGTGTCTGTTGGAAGAATTTCTTTAAAATATGAGAACTATTCCATAAAAGGAATGTGATTTCTTACTTTGTAAATTAATAACATAATATAACTTTCTCTTAATTTAGGAAATGTATACATCTTGTTTCTACTGCAAATTTCATGCATGGGCCAGTTAAAGTGAAACCATTTAAAAAAATTACCTTGCTAGGTTAGCCTATATCCTAAAAAATATAAGTGATTTTTAAAAAATTATGTGAAAGATTGAACTTCTGTCAGCCTAGTCCTAATTCTTCAAATCCCCAAAATTCTCTCTTCAGAGACTCAACATGTAGGTACCTAACTCCACTAACTTAGCCCAAACCTTTACGTGACTTAAAGGTATAGATTGTCAATCAAAGCATATGGAAGAATAGGTTGATTTGTGAAATGGAAACAGAGCCTTCATGAGAGACTCAGTTGAGCTCTTTAAAAAGTTTAACCTGTATAACCACATGCTTTGTGAAAAAGAAGGGGGACACTCATGACAGATGGTAGCACATAGGAAATAGTAAGATGGGATATCAGTAAAACATTTTTTTTTTTTTTTTGTAAAACAATTATTTTTGAGTGCTGAGTGGCAGGGATAAGGTTAGATTCTGTCCATATACAAGATCTCACATGAAATTTGGCAAAATATGATCAACCCCATGTAGGTACGCCCCCCAGACCCCCCTTGAGGACTGAACTACACTCACTTTCCCAACTGTCCCCAAATGTTGGCAGTTGAAGACTCTTGTGTAACTCCCTATTCAGAAATTTTCTCTCAACCAAAGACAGCCACTTTACCCAGGATCATGTTCCTTCCTGGGGCAGCCTGCCTCCAGTGACTGATTGATGTGGGTCATACCTACTGTCAATGTGAGACATCGTTGGAGGGTCATCCTGGCTTCAGAGAGAGCCTCAGTAGGCTCAGCTAAAACCTTGGCTGCGACAGGATCACAGTTTATCTCCCTCTGTCCAATCCTGTTTCCCTCACCCCTCAGGAGTGAGTTTTTCCCCAAAGCACTGACCAATAAATCTCTTACACACCAATCTAATTGCTGGAAATGCATTTTACAAGTGAGGAATCTGAGGTTATGGAGTTTTATTATTTCACCTAGCCCACACAAGCAGTATGTCATGGTGCTGTTTTCAAATGTCATGCATGTTGTAAAAGCCCAGCAATTAGAAATGGTGTTCAAGGTTGGAAATAACTCCTACCAGGTCAGTTCAATTTCTCAGTTCCAGACTGGCTGCCTGAAGCTCTCAGAATTGGTCAAAAGGGTTGTGCAGAACTAAAGCTAAAGGTAGGGCGGATATGTCCAAGTGTCACCCTTAGCGGGAAAAGGGTTGGAGCTAGCGAGTAGCTGAAACTTGGCTGGCGTAAGTATTGACAACTGAAAGCAGATATTTACAGCATTTGTTTTACTGGGATCTTGTTAAAAAAGTCAATTCCACTGAGCAGATATTTAACCATATCATTTTCAATATGTAACAAAAATTGGATGATCAAAATAAGGAACTATAAACAACATAAAATAAGAGAAATCATTTAAAAAATTTTTTTATAATAGTAAAAAATTAGTGAAATTGAAAACAGGTCCTGAATCTGGAATGGTTTTGCATATAAGAGAAAATTAACATTTATATTTAAAAACATTGATATGTTGGCTATGAAAATGGCAAAATCGTACCTAATGCTAATATTAACCTTCAACATTCTGTGAATACAAACATATATTACTAAAGAGTGAAAGGATGATGATTTAACATTTTGAACTTTTCTAGCAATAACAAATTAATTTAATTAACAATATCTGTTGAGAACCTACTGTGCACCAGACGCTATTCTAAGCAATGAGGACAGAACAATGAATGAGAGACATGGTCCCTGCTCACATGACCTTACCTTATACTAGTAGTGGGAAGACAGCCAACAAGCAAACACATGCGTAAAAAACGCCTCTTTGTCAACTGTCCTCTGAGCAGTGAGGTGTCAACCACTTCAGGATCTGTGAGAAGAACCTTCTAGGCAAAAGGCCAAAGTAGAGCCCTATGAGGGAATAAGGTGGGCTTTGAAAAACAGAAAGAAAGGCAGGATTGCTGGAGCAGAGCAAGTGTTGGTGAAAGTTTGGATGAGGCTTTAGGGTTAGGTTAGAGATGATTGCTTGTGGGCTATAAAAGAGAATTTGGGTTTATTTTATGTGTGATGAGAATTCATCACTGTGTCTTAAGCATTGGAGTGACATGATCTTATTAGTACTTTTGTAAAATCATTCTGACTTTGGAATAACCTTGGAAAATGTGAGTGAATTCAATAGACACTCAAGCATTAGTTATTGCCCTGTGCTAAAGAGGAGACAGTGAGAGAGCAGCAGGGAGAATGTAAGTTTGGGAGTCTGATAGATCTGTGTTCAAACTCCAGCTCTGTTCTTTCTAACTGGAAATGATCCTCTGAGTCCTAGTTGCCCTATTTGTAAAAGGAGATAATAAAACTTAGTTTGCAGGGTTATTTTTAGGATTAGATGACTCATGTTCGGTGGCTGACACAGGGTTGGCACTCCATATTTTGTGATAGAGATGAATGTGGAGTATGGCACCGTGAGGTAAATTATGCTGGCTTTTCTCTGATCTTATTTGTTGGTGACACTAGAAAAACCTAGAAATAAATTCTGACCTGCCTTAAACAGAAAAATAACTGTCTTATTGGCCATGTAGTTTCAAAGGGAGTTAGATATGAAGAGCTGCTGAGGCTGTGAGACTGGAATGTTTCTTTCTAATTTCTCCCTCTTTTTTTTTTCTCATTGCCTTGAGATGACATACCTCAGGCATACTTGTTTTCTTGACGCCAGGTCACACAGAGCACCCTTAGATAGCACCCTGGGCTGGCTAGAGTACATTGATGCAGTGTATGCGTTTGCACTTAATGCTCCTCTTCTTTGCTTTAGCAGTAACTCAAGAACAAGGCACAGGAGAAGAGCAAGGTCATCCAACTTGTTTAACAGGCTTTTTAGGACTAGGAGATTCAGATGTAGCTCAGAGGCAGCACGGGCATATCATAGAAAACGTTATGTTGGGAAATTTTATTTCCCTGAGGTGGCAGCTAGATGCAGGGGTTGATACGCCAGGGCTGCTTGCTTAGAACGCATGCAACAAGGACAAGGAGTCCCAGAAATATTCTTCCATATTGCATTTTTAGGATTTTGTTTAAAGTGAAAAACACAGGACGAGGAGGAGGATGCCTAGAGGGAGATAAGGATTCAGATACAGAAGTAAGAAGGTTGCCTTTGTTTCTCTTCAGTGAGTAAGTCTCTGTGCAGTGCTATTCCCAATTTCCCCACTAAATTCTAAGACCCAGGTCATCTTCCCAACTTCGCGTATACTAGAGGCATCTTTGGATATTACTATCAAGCAGGTATCTGAAGAAATCCCAGTGTATGTTACTATTATTGCTTATATATGACTCTCAGTTCACAGACTTGGGAATGCAATAAATATTACTGTCTTAATTTATGTCTGTGAGTCCTATTCTGCTTTCCTGGTAGAAAACTTAAGCTTAGGTCTTTTTGGTGTTGTCACCCTCAAGAGTGAGTCACAATTCTTGCATCTTACTGCAAAGTATGAACATAGGGCAACCTTGTGTCTGGCCATTAGGCCTATAGGCTGACTTGCCCATATGAACCTAGAAGTAGTTGTTCCCATCCTTATAGCTTCTTTAGGTCTACTCTAACAGCCTTTTGTTGCTTCCTTGCAACCCTTGGGGCCCAAGAATCTTAAGCAAGGCTACCTCTGATTCAGTCTGCCTAGGAGCCCCATGAAGCCATCTCCTTCCTTGGGTCTCACTACCTTCCCAATGATACTACTGGGAAGTAGAGCCCAGTGCTTTTCTACTCTCAGGACCCTAGCCTGGTGGTGGGGAGTAGGAGGGAGTTGGTAGCTGGGGTTGGGCTCTCACTCTTTCTATGTCCTCTTTATCTACTGGCCTAAAAACTTTCTGACCTTCTGCATTGCTACCTGGGGCAATGACTCAGCGCCTGCCTTCTGCTTCAATGGGAGAGAAGGGAAAAGGGAAAAGGCAGGGAGAGAAAAGCGTAGGTTGCTGTCTCAAATATCATATAGACAAAACTGGAAAAAAGACTTCTAAGGCTGCTCTTAAAGAATGGAAATCTTTTCTAAGATGAGATAGAGATGCAGATGAATATGTTGAAACCAAAAGAACAATTTTCTTGTTGTGCCAGAAGCATGCTGGCTTCCTAGGGAAAACATACTCTGATTCAGCCTGAGAAACAATTGTGTCTCAGGCAGAAAGTCACAGAGTTGGCACCATAGAGCTGCTTTGGATAAGCCAATGCAATGATGTGGTGATTTAAAAACTTCTCTATTTAATAATACGAGGCACTGGGATAGAAGTAGCACCTAGAACAGCAGAGCTCTCAAAGGTAACATGGCCTTTTAGTGCTTCTCTCCATACTCAAACAGCTTGGTCCTCTTTTTTGTTTCTACAGTTTTATTCTTCTCTTTTTCGTGTTTCGGGTTTGGAGGAAACTCCTATGAATCTTTTCAGATACTCCATGTCTTATTTCACATATACACTTAGATTCAGCATCCAAAAAGTGCCAGTGTGGCTTGGTGGGCTACACATGTCTCCCAGCCCTGGGAGACATAGGTATACATCCCTTACTACACTTAATTCATTTGCTGGTCTTTAGCACATTATTGCTTATGCTATTTAAGGCTGTTTCGCTGTTTGTAAAATAGAAATGAATAATATCAACTTCATCATTTTGTTCTGAGGGTCAAATGAAATAATATGATAAAAGGTAGTTTGTAAAATATCAAGTTTTTGGCAGGTAGGATTGGAATGGTTTGACTCACTCTAATCTGAGTGGGGTGAGAATAGATAGTTTGAGAATAGGCAGCAACCTTCTTAGGTTTCACCAAAATTATAGCCATACTACATTTCTAGGAAAACATGAACTAAATAAGAGCTAGATTTTAGGCAAAGCAGAGAATTCATATTTATCCATTCACATATGCATTTATCCATTCAACAAATATTTATTAAGCCTTGCTCAATGATATGCTGTACTGGAGCTGTCGGGATTCTTGGACCAGACACTGTACCTTGGTCGCTTCCGTATTATATTGGCACACATTTTACCAATAGATCATTAAACGCTAACAAGTATTTTTTGAATTTAATCCATCAAAGAAATATAGCCCAGGTAGACTTACCATTTTTGTGCATATATATAAACCCTCAGACTTTGATATTAAAGCCAAATCACCAAGCCGATTTTCCCTCCTCTCAGGTCAATTTCCCCGTAGGACCTTTACTGCCAGCAAACCTAAGTAAGAACCTTCACAACAATTGTGATAGGTTCTAATAACACTGAACTTCAAAAAAGTAAGTGGATGAGGGCCTTGATCGTTTTCCTTCTGAGGAGGCTCTTTGACCCCCATAAAAATTACTGACTTTCCCCTAATTTATCCACATATCAAAGGTATATTGGGAGGGTCACCTTGAATTGGGACCCAAAGGGTCTGGTTACAGTCTCTGTATTAGTTTTCTACTGCTGACATAACAAATTACCACAAATTAAATGGCTTAGATCAACAGCTATTTATTATCTCTTGATTCTGTTGGTCAGAAGTCCAAGTACAGCATGGCTCAACTAAGTTATCTGTTTGGAGTCTCATAAGCTAAAACCAATGTGTCAGCACGACTTCCTTCCTTTCTGGAGGCTCTGAAGATGAAAATGCTTCCAAGATCATGCAGACTGTTGGCAGAATTCAGTTTTTCGTGGCTGTAAGGCTGAAGTCTCTAATTTTTTTTGCCGAAAACAAGCCAGGAGCCTCTCTCAGCCTCTTAACATTGGCTGGTTTCCTTGTCATATTGTCTCCTCCACCTTCAAACCAGGAAAGGAACATCCTTCTGATGCCTCAAATCTCCCTGACTTCCCGCATCTCTCTTCTGCCTCCATTGGGAGAATGTTCTCTACTTTTAAGAGCTCATGGGATTAGATTGTGCCCACCAGGATAATCCAAAATCATCTTCCTATCTTAAGGTCTATAACGTTAATGATATCTGCAAAGTCCTTTTTGTCCTTTAATGTAATATACCCACAGATTCTGAGGGATTAGAGCATGGACATCTTCTGAGATCCTTCTGCCTGCTGCAAGTTCTTTCCAGGGACAATGCAGCACTCCTCAGAAGAGCTACTAAAGTCATTCTTCCTAAGAGAATACACATCTGCTCCAGAGATAGATCTTTGCTGTCTCTCCAGCTCTAGCCAGAGAAGAGGAAGATACAATTAGAAAGAAAAGAATTTTCATCAGGCATTCCATTGTATGTATACTGGATATTGGAACATTCTCAACCTGTGTGAGGTGCTCAGTAAACAGTAGCTATTGTGATGGTGATGACGGCAGTGATCCTACTGGATTTAACTTAAGACAGTATTCCAGTTACTGGAGCAGATTCAAAGTAGATCAAACATAGTGTCTTCTTGGGGAAAACGACAGGTATACAAATAAACACAAGATGGGGTGGTAAATGCCTTGTTAAAAGGGATTTCTTTTCCTCTTGATGGCTGTTTTTGATGCTCGTTTTAAACTGGTCCTCACCCAGATAAAAATGATGCCAAGGGTGGACAGCACAGTTTGTTAACGTGTGATTTACTCCAGTGCCACTCGCGTCCTGTGCGATGCCAGTCTGGCAAATCCAGGAAGGCCCAACACTCGATGAAACTGTCTCAGAGACAGCCAGGAACTGGGAAAGGTCAGCAAACCCTCTCAGATTTAAAAATAGAGAACCGGGAAACAAAGGACTCGATGCAACTTTTACAACTACAAATTAAATGCAAAGAATGACACATCATTACATAAGCAGCATAAAATATAATTTAAATGTCAAAAGAACTGAAGATTCTTTAATCATGTAAGAAAAACTTGCAAAATGTGTTAAATGTCTCAATTCGTACTATACAAAAAAAGTGAAAAGTAAAAATGGCATTGTTTTATAATGCAAACATACAGAAATCAGTCATGTTTTCCTACTGTTTATAGGAATCCTTATGTGTATTTTACCCAACTTTAAAAATATTCATCTTTTAAACACGCTCACGATTTTCGGGGACTATGGATATATTTCAGTACAAGAGGGTATTATTTAACTTATGACAGTGCTTAAATGAGATATGTGTGGCCAGTAAAGTTGTAGTGAAATCTTACATGTGAAGGATACATTTCCATTGGGAGGAGTAGGCATTATCACAGATTGCTCTATTACTTGGAATATGATTTCACATACATTTTTGCTTTCTTGAAAATTAGTTTTGTGGCAATTGGTTTTCCTACTTCTGCCACCCACTTACATTTTAGATCTTTGTTTTGAAGCCTGTGAGATATATTTAAAAACATCATATTAGCGTTGTAGGTCTCTGTCTGGATACAGTAGTTCCACATATGCCATTCTTTGGCAGGTGCAGAATGTTACTAGTTTGGTTGTCAGAGATAACACTCTAAGCAAAGCTAAATATAGCTATACATATGTATGTATGTCTATACACATGCATTTACATATGTACATATGTATAAACTATACCTAGAAAATTTACTTTTCATTTAGCAACATTTTTTTGCTCCTACTGTGTTCCCTGCAATGACCTGAACACTGAGAATATTCAGGTTATTAGGACACAGGACCCTGGATTCAGACAGCTCTCAGAATACGGGTAGATGGCTGCCAGAAGTGTATGTAGAGAGCTTTGGGAATACATAGAAGAGAAACTTACTATAAAGTAGGGCAGAAAGAATTAAGCAAGGTTTCCTGGAGACGACTTTATTTTAGTGAACGAGACTGTAGAAATAATTTGTTTATTCAGGTCTCTGACATTTTTGGTATATTTTCAGCTTGGATGAATTCCCCAGTTTAGTGGAGGGTGGGATGCGAAGGAAAGGAGAGTGAGTTAGAAAAGAAGAGAGAGTAAAGTTCTCTCAGAAGACCTCTGCAAATTGCCCGGGGCTAGAACTTTCATTAGAGGCGATTGTTTCCCTGCTCTGAACCTCTTAGGAGTGGGCAGTGAGGACCATCTCTCTGCCTCTGGGAGGGGTCAGAGCACAATGTGTCGTTCTTCTGGGCTTATGCCCGAGGGCATCTTAGAACAGTTTCCTTTAGGGCAACATTTCCCTGGCCAGTCTGGGGTGGTGCTTCATGAAGTCACATGGATTTCCCTTCCAGATCTGTCATTGCTCCAACTAGGACAGCAACACAAAGCATTCTGCACCTGGGATATCATGAAAACAACAAGGGGGTAGAAATATGGTCGACCCTTGAACAACTCGGGGGCTAGGGGCACCAACCCCCTTGCACAGTTGAAAATCACGTATAACTTTTTACTCCTCCAAGATTTTACGAATAGTCTACTGTTGACTAGAAGCATTATCGATAACATAAACAGTGAATTAACACATATTTTGTTTGTTATATGTATTATATACTGTATTCTAACAATAAAGTAAGCTAGAGAAAATAATGTTATTAAGAAAATCATAAGGAAGAGAAAATATTAATATATTCATTATTCATTAAGTGGAAGTGGATCATCAGAGAGGTCTTCATCCTCATCGTCTTCAGGTTGAAGCAGCTGGGGAGAAAGAAGAGGAAGAGCAGGGCTTGGTCCTGCTGTCTGGGAGGTGGCAGAGGTGGAAGAAAATCCCGGCATAAGTGGACTCATGCGGTTCAAACCAGTGTCGCTCAAGGGTCAACTGTAATTCTATGTAACCTCTAAGAAAGTCAATAAATGGTAGTGCTGAAAGAGTCAAAGTCACTCCTGCCAGTTTACATGTTGCTTTGCTTGGCTAACTTCACAATTAGAAAAGCTACAATCCTTTGCCAGGAATTCAGTATGCAAATATTTTCTAATAAAGAAAACCATAGGAGGAACTTGAATTTTGTTGCAGTATGCCAACACACTGACAGAGTGTTTTTGTGTTGACAGACTGCAACATTAGAAAGCAAGTACAATAGAGTTCATTTACAACAGCACCTGCTTTAAAAATAACCCCACTGTTAAGAGGAAACAAGTTCTGGACTAGTTTTTTTGTGTGGAAAAATCCACAGATGAATAGGAAATATAGTAAAGTTTCTGTGAGTTATACACACGCCATTTACATTGTGGGCAAAGCTTTATATTCCATTTGAAGTGTCACAGTTATATTCTGATTTAATGATTTTGTAATGTTTCTGTTTCCCTCTTTTGTTGACATCTGTCCATATCTGGCAATTTTGTGTATATGTAGCTTTCAGTCCAGAAAGGAGGTAGAGGGAAAGAACATTTGAGATTGGCTTTCAACATTCACATCAGCCACCAGAAAAGGTCTCTAAAGATTTTTCTCCCAGCATCAGAGAATGGGTGGGTAAGACAGAGAATACAGTTGGGCAGAGAGAACAGTTCGGCTCACATCTGTGTTATAACAGGGATTTATAAGATTATAGATGCAGTGTGAGTATCTCAATACAGGAGCCAGGCGGTTGATTAGAATAAAAAGTCTCAGCTGGGTGTGGTGGTTCACGCCTATAATCCTAGCAGGGGTACAAAAAAGTATGGGATGTGGCTCCCCAGGGAGCACATGCTCTAATGGACACTAATGTGTCAAAGTTAACCATAAATAGGATTTGGAAATTGTGATTTTTTTTTTAAAAAAAAATGCTAAAATTCTAATAGAGAATAAACTATTCTCTTCCAGCTGCATCAAAAATTTGGAGTGTAGATTGGTTATTAATTCAGATTGAGCATTTCAAATCTAAAAATCCAAAATCTGAAATGCTCCAAAATTTGAAAATTTTTTGAGTGCCAAAACAACACAAAGAAAATGCTCATTGGAGAATTTTGGATTTCAAATTTTCAGATTAGAAATGCTCAACTGCTCAACCAGTAAGTATAATACACATATTCTAGAAATCTGAAATCCAAAACACTTTTGGTTCCAAACATTTCAGATAAGGGATATTCAACCTGTACATTAGTGGAGCAGAAGAAAAGTGACCATGAAGCTTTATCACCAGTGACTTTGAGCTATGGGAGCCCAAAATGAATGTCTTTCTAAAGGAAAATGGACTCAAGTAGCTAAAGAGACATCACCCTGGGAGATATGTAAAAGCCATCAGTGGACAGTTATGGATAGCTACTCTTCTTTGATAGACTTTGGAGGCTCCCATCTCCACTTTTAAAGACCACTGCACCCTATCAAACTTCTAATTTCTTAAGGTAGTCGGATGGACCGGTGTGTGAAATACCACCTCTTCATGCCTTGATAAGCCTCTGGTGGCCAAGAGCAGCAATCTAGAAACTTGACTGCTAGCTTCTAAAATAAACATTTAATTTGAGGATTAATCTATTCCTTTCCAGACATTCATCAAACATTATTGATCACCTACTATGTGCTAGACACCATGGCAGGTGATGAGAAAACGAGGTAGGGTAGCATAGTATTTGCCCTCAAGCTCCTGGGAGCCTGTGCATGGAAAAGGAAACAGGCAGGTAGCAGGCTCCAGAGCAGGCACCTAAGAGAGCTGCAGAAGGTGCCTGGATGGTTAATTAAATAATAAGCCAAGAAGATTTGATAGTATCAGAGTCCAAGAGAACTTTGTAGATAGTATGACTTAAGCAATGCTAGAAAGAATGTTGTAACAATGAGCAAGGCTATTATTTCTCTGCCTTGATATTTGGACCTTACTACAAACAGGTGGTTAAGAGCTCCCAGGTATATCACTGAACCCTTAGGAGCTGTGAGCTCTTGTGTCCTGCAAAAGTCAAAACATGGGCCTTTTACGGAAATGAGAGCACATCATTCATCTTTGGATTATGCATGCAGTGTGTTTTGAGATCATGAGTTTCAGGGACCTTTAGAAGTCACTTCCAAGCTTTTTATTTAAGAAACAATCCTGTGGTCTTCAGATGATGGTAAGTGATTTCCACAAAAGCTTTTATGCTTTATTATTGCTTGCTCTTTAAGACATGTGGGCTGAAATAAAACGAAGAAGGTGCTTTCCAGCCGATTCATGGCTGCTTTGCTTCCCATAGTAGATTCTTGTGCTTCTCTGGATAAATACTGAGTATTGTTTTTCTCATAATTACTTCCTCAGTGATAGTATCAGCTCTCTAACATTGAGTAATGATCCCTGCTATTATTAAGAATTTGTGTGTATGTCTTTTGAAAATTGTGTGACAGCAATATTTGCTTTGCTTCATGAAAGTCAGTGAGGATAGAAAGATATTTGATATGTCAACCAGTTCACTTTACCTCCAACTCCAATTTCTGTAAGTAACTTCTAACACAAGCTATCACACATTCTTATTCTTCTTTTCTGTTCACACCATAATAGGTATGTAGCAAAACCACTCATCTTGAGTAAGACTTAGGAGAAGGCCTTAGCCTAGGCAGCATGATTTTACAGACCTAGCCTACCAAGACCTTTTCCCTAGATAAGCAGCTAAATGGTTACCACTGTTGCACACCTCCCAGGAGCACTGCTCAAATTAGAGTCTATGTGAAATGTGGCCCTGAATTGTGTAATAAATGGTCCACAGAGTCAAACTTCACAACTCTGAGCTAAGATACATGAAATATGTCCCCCTCAGCATCACATACTTTGGGAGTCTGCTTGCTATCCTAAGACTCAAGGTTATATATTAAAATTTAATGTAAAATTTGCTTCTATTCTAAGCTATATCTGTTTATTTTAAGATAAAAATCATGTGTTAAGCTGCTTACCACAGAGGAAAACTAATGCTCTAGGAAAACTCATGTTTAAAATCCTACACTTTTTTGTACCTATTGCACACTAAAAATGATAGGTAAACACAAAGGGCAACTTCTCCGGTGAGAAGCCGTATGCAACTCCAGGGCCTGCAAATCCAAACTGTTTTGATTGGTGAGCCCATGCTCTCAGGGGTTTAAGTATGACTACATTAATGAACCAGTCAATAGCTTTCAAAAAGGCTGACAGCCCCTGAAACCCAAGTGAGCCAATTCCTGTGATAATGAACAATTCACATGGAAGGAAAACAAAAATAACATCTTATATTTGATCAATATGTTATATTTTAGAAAGTGCTTTCACAGGAGACTGTGACCTCCTTCAGTCAAAGGCCATCTTTGAATTCTTTGTGTTCCCATTGCCATAGACCAAAGTAAATCCTTAATGAATAATTATTAAGTTAATCAGCATTTACTGTATTTGGCCCACCCAACAGCCCCATAAGGTGGAAATACTGCCATTTTGCAGAGGATGGAACTGACTTGCCCAAGATAACACTATTAGCTCATGGCAAGACCAGGAGAGGGAACTTGCACCATACCCACTGGTGCATCAGCAGTGCACTCTCTATGACACGCCAGTTACCTTCCATATGCCCACATTCACAGTCTCCTCTCAGTAACTACACAGTTTCAGGGGAGAGGAGAAACAGTCCACACATATTGAATTGCCTTTTCTGGTTCAAATGTCTGGTGCAGAGTAAAAGCTATTAATATTTTCTAAATCCAGCAAATCTTCTTGTCTGCTTGGATTTGGTCAGACTTCAGGATGGAATGAGCAAATTACAGATGGCAGTAATAGGGTGCTTCCAGGGGGCCATCTCTAACCTACTTTATTCAGCTTCTTAGAGTTCCACTTGGAAATGTTTTAATCAGTGGTCCCCAACCTTTTTGGCACCAGGGACCAGTTTCATGGAAGACAATTTTTCCATGGACCAGGAGTTGGGGGTTGGTGGAGGTGACAGATGGGGGAGAGCTCGTTCCACTCACCTCCTGCTGTGCGCACCAGGGTCGGGGTAGGGAATGGGGAACCACAGTTTTAAATCACTCAGGAAGAAAAACTACATTGAGACAGACTTGTAAGAGCTCTGTCCTGACAGATGTCTTTAATGTTTTGGTATCACACTATCATTTGAGGCTCTAATTATTTGCACTGTACCAAACCCTACCAAATCTTAAAGGAAGACAACAGAAATCAGAATAAACATGTTTTCTCTTCTTTTTAAGGATCACTACCTCATTAGTGTCATTAAGGGAACACATTCCCATGAAAGTAAAAATTTGCATCAGCTTTCCCAAGGAATTTTCTATGACATGCTCCCTTGTTACCCAAATCCTATCTATTCTTGAAGGATGCTGAAATTTCCTTTCTCTCTGAAGCTTTCTGTGCTGATTCTATCTCCCAGGATAACTTCCATTTCTTACTTCGTATAGTTTGTTATTGCTTTTTAAACTTTATATTGATTTATAATTCTCACACCATAACATATATCCTTATAAATTTTACAGTTTGATAATTTGTAGTATACACACAGAATTGTGCAATCACCAAAATCTAATTTAAACCTTTCCATAACCTCAAAAAGAAACCCTGTATTAGCATTTGCTCTATATTAACATTCATAATCCACTCCTACCCTCCTTAGCCATAGTCAACAGAGAGCCACTTCTGTCTCTAGAGATTTGCCTTCGAGATCTTTCATATAAATGGAATCATACAATAGGTGGTCTTTCATGATTGGCCACTTTCACTCCACATGATGTTTTCCAGGTTTATGTATGTAACATGTATCAGTACTCCAATCCTTTTTATTATTGAATAATATTCCATTGCATGGATACACCACATTTTGTTTATCCATTCATCAGTTAATGGACATTTTGTTGTTTCTATGTTTTGGCTACTATGAACAATACTATTAGGAGTATTCACGTACAAGTTTTTGTATATAACTAGGAGGCGAATTGCTAGGTCATATGGTAACTCTATGTTTAAGTTTAAAAAATTATTTTTAACTATTATGGGTACATATATATTTGAAGAATTGCCAAACTTTCCCAAAGTGACTGCATCATTTTACAATCCCACCAGAAATGAGTGAGCATTTTGGTATCTTCACATTCTCACCAACACTTGTTTTTGTCTGTCTTTATTATTTTGGCCATCTTAGTGAGTGTGGGTGATACATATTAATAATTGTGGTTTTGATGTGCATCTCTCTTGAATAATGATGGTGAGTATCTTTTCATGTGCTTAATTGCCATTTGTGTATATTTTTTGAGAAACATCTCCTTAAATCCCCGTTTTTCATTGTATTATTTGCCTTTTAACTATTAAATTCTTCATATATTCTTGACACAAGTATGTCTAATCATCAGTTATATAATTTGTAAATAATCTATCCCATTCTATGGGTTGTCTTATAAATCTCTTGATGGTATCATTTCACAGCACATTAATTTTTATGTAGTCAAATTTATATTTTTTTGTCACTTGTGCTTTTGGTGTCACATCTAAGAAACCATTATCTAACACAAGGTTATGATGATTTAATCCTCTGTTCTCTTTTACGTATTTAAAAATCTGGCTGTGAGATACATTTTGAGATAATTTTTTTAATACGTTGTGAGGTAGGAGTCCAAGTGCATGTTTTTGGTATGTGGATATCCAGTTGTCTCAGCATCAGTCATTGAAAAGACTATTTTTTTCCCACTAAATTGTCTTGGTACCTTCGTAGAGAATCCATTTGCCCTGGATGTGTGAGTTTATTTCTGGACTGTTATTTCTATTCCATTGATCTACACATGTCTTTACTTAAGCTGGCACCACACTGTCTTGATTACAATTTAAGTTTTCAAATCAGGGATTGTGAATCCTCCAACTTTGTTATTTTTCAAGATAGCATTGGCCATTTCGGGGCTTTTGTAATTCCATATGAATTTTAGAATCAGCTTTTTCATTTCTTTAAAAAAAAAAAAGGCCAATGGGATTTTGATAGAGATTGTACTGAGTCTGTAGATCACTTTTTGGAGTATTGCTGTCTTAACAATATTAAGTCTTCTGATCATTAAACATGGGATATCATTTCATTTATTTTGTTCTTCAATTCTTTTCAACAATGTTTCATAGCTTTCATTGTACACATTGTGAGCATCTTTGGTCAAATGAAGTCCAAGATTATGGTGCCTGGCTTGCAGATGGCTACCTTCTTCTGTGTCCACACATGGTACAGAGCTGAAATTGTTTTCTTAATTTTATTTTCAGATTGTTCATTACTAATGTATAGAAATACAATTGATTTTTATCATTCTTGTATCTTGCAATCTTGCTGAAGTCATTTATTAGCACTAATAGTTTTCTACTGTATTCTGTAAGATTTTCTATATACAAGATCATGTCATTTCCAAATAGAAATAGCTTTTCTTCTTCTTCTCCAATAATAGTGCCTTTTATTTCTTTTTCTTGCTTAGTTGTACTGTTTAGAACCTCCAGTACAATGTTGAAAAGAAGTGGTGAGAGTAGACAGCCTTGTCTTTCTCCTGATTGTGGGAGGAAAGCATCCAGACTTTCACTGTTAAATATGACGGTAGCTGTGAATTTTTCAGAAGTGTCTTTTATCAGGCTGAAGAAGTTCCGTTGTATACCTAATTTGTTGGGTGTTTTTATCATGAAAGGATATGGAATATGTCGTGTGCTTTTAGTGTGTCTATTGATATAAACATGGTGTTTTTATCCTTTATTCTATAAACATGGTATATTAGATTAATTACTTTTTGTATGTTAAATCAACTTTGGATCCTGGGTTAAATCCCACTTGACCAGGGTGTCTAATGCTTTTATATATTGCTGGCTTCAATTTCCTAATTTTTTTTTTTTTTTAGCATTTTTACATCTATATTCATAAAGGATACTGGTTTTTATTTTTTTTCTCATGATATCTTCATCTGGTTTTGGAATCAAAGTAGTATTGGCCTCATAGAATGAGTTGGAAAGTGTTTCCTCTTCCTTTCATTTTTGGAAAAAAAAATTGGTTTGCTAAGGATTTGTGTTAATTCTTGTTAAAATGTTTGGTAGAATTCACCAGTAAAGCCAACTCTTTGTTGGGTGTTTTGTGGATCAAGGTACTTACAAGCAAAGAAAACAGTAAGAAGTAATAGAATTTGACTGGTTTTTCAAGGAGTAGTTAGAAAGCGAAGGCAGCTGGAGATGAAGTGACTGACTTCCCATTGCCCACTGTTAAAATGTAATCTCCCCAGTCTGTTACGGCTCTTCCTAATGTGGACCTTGTTCAGCCTCTCTAGCTTCATTCATCTCTTGTCACTACTTCTTTCATGTTTTCAGCATCATCCATGCTGAACTCATGATAATAATAGTCACTGTCTTCCAGGCACTGTGTTAAGTCTGTGACACAATCGCAATCAACTATCACACTCAATTTCCCAGAAATAAGTCCTGTCTTATGTCATGACTTTGTTCACGAAGGTCTTACTACCTGGAATGAACTATACGTTTCTTCATCTCTGATCCCTCTCTACCTCTATTTTGTACAATTGAAAAATACCTATTCATGGTTTAAGACGTACCTCGAGTGTCACCTAAACAAAATATCAGTGGAAAACATCTAACAATCTGGCTATTTTTTGTTAATCTGTCTGTTTCTCTCCAATTATAAATCCTTTGATGGCAGGAACCAAGTTGATTCATATCTTTATCCCCAGTCTACCAGAGTTCCTGGCACATAGCTGACACTCAATGAATACTTGTTGAATTAATGGATAAACTCAGCTATCCAGAATGAGGCTCCTCCCCCAGCATTTTGGATAGCTGAGACGTTATTGTACTTCTCCATACTTCTCACAGCACCTGGTGCAACACTGATAAATGCTTGTTGAAGTTAACTCTACTAAATGACAAATTAATATTATAATGTCAGTAGCACATTTTGAACTCTTCAGGAAAAAGGCACCATAAAAGCCTCAAAGTAGCTGTAAAAAATAGATATGATAAAAATCTGTTTGGATGACATCTCTTTTTGAAAATACAAAAACAATTCTGTTGTGTTTTGATACATAATTACACTTGAAGATTTATGGTGTAACAGAGCTGTGTTTTGGGGATTCTGGTGATCATAACAACACTGCTTGATACTGAGGGAGGGGAAATCCATTTTAGAAGCTTTTCAGTGATAAGCTTTGTTTCCTATATATATCTGGAAGCAGTTCTCAGTGCTGTTTACTTAAGTGCCTTAGAATATAGGAAACTTAGGAGCACTGCGGGATCCCTAAAGACAGGAGCTGATTTAATGTTTCTTGTATTCTCCCTCTGTCAAAAGACAAAGATGAGCAGGCAGCGAGGCCGCACTGGCTGTGGCAGTGGCAGCATGTCTCCACCTAAGCAAGGTCTGTACCTCTTAAAATGGCATTGGTGGCCTGTATCCGCCTTGGTTCTCCAGAGAAACAAAACCTATAGAACATATACACATATATACTAAGAAATTTATTTTAAGGAATTGGCTCACACACTTTTGAGGTCTGGCAAGTCCAAAATTTGTAGGGCAAGCCAGCAGGCTAGACATTCAGGTTGGAGTTAATATTGCAGTCTTGAATTTGAAATGAGTAGGTTAGGCTCGCAGGCTGGAAACTCAGGCAGGTGCTAGTGCTGCAGTCTTGAGACAGAATTTCTTCTCTGGGAAATGCGTTTTTGCTCTTAAGGTCTTCAACTGATAGCATCTTGACTCCACCTACATTATTGAGGGTAATCTTAAAGTTAACTGATTGTAAATGTTAACCACATATGCAGAACATTTTCACAGTGACACATAGATTAGCGCTTAATGAAATAAGTGAGTACGATAGCCTTGCCAATCATCACAAGGTCCTTTATCATGTAGCACCCAACTTCCTTTCCCAGCTCACACTTCTTCCCATGCCTTCTCATGCCCCACACCAGACTGCTAATCTTGCTCTGAAGGAGTCCCGTGCTTCCTTGCCTTTTGGTATCTTTGATGGTTCCTCCATCCCTACCATAGGTTCTCTCTTCTGCTTCCCCAATCTTGTTGTCAGATTCCTACTCTTCTCCCTTGGATCCTGTGCAAATGCCATTTTCCTTCCCAGACCTTGGCTGCTTTCTTATTTAAATATCCTCCCTCTCTCCCTCTGCCCCACAACAGATGCCCTTGCTGTACCTTCCCCCAACACACTCTGTTTTGCATTCTTCTTAAATGTATTCCTGGCAACATTCCCCTATCCCATGTGGCCTGAAGGGGTCAAGAACTTCATGATTTTTTGTTTTGTTTTGTTTTGTTTTGTTTTAATTTATTTGCTCCCCATAGGGTATAGGGCTTTCATTGACATGCTAATCTTTATCCTTACCCTGTGCTGGGGCCCTGCTAGCTGCCCAGGAATACAAAGATCAATTTGACAAGTTTCCAGCACTGAGACTTCATAGTCTAGTTGGGAAGGCAAATAAGTAAACTGTAGGTGTCCACAAATATTTGTTAAACTGAATTAATTCCTGCTGCAGAGGTCTAATCACTTTCCCCATAACATCTCCTCACCTTGATACTCCTACATACAGACAGCAGCCAGAGCGACAGTGGGCTTGCAATGGGCTGGAAAGCTCTGTCCTAATTAGACTTTCAGAGGCATAGTGTGTATGGTGTACTCTGAGGGGCATTAGGAGGCCAACTGATCCAAAAATATCTCTGTTGCTAAGAAGCCTGATATGCCACCAGCGGTGATTCATTCATTTGGGTTCAGAATTATCCTCTTTCCAAATGCGCTTGGAAGTAATTACTAAATACCTATGGTGATATCTTTTTAAAATTATTTTCCCTTCTTTCTTTACCTCTGTCTTTTCCTCCTCCTTTAAGACTTAGTCAACTGGCCCTCCCCGAGAGACTCCCACCAGCCAAAGGAGTTAGAGGCTCCTCCTCTGGGTCCTCATAGCACCCTGAGCCTTTGACAGCATAGATTTTTCACTCTCTAGTGTTTATTTGTTTGATGCTTGCCTTAGTTCCCCACTAGACTAAGATCTTAAAGAAAACATCTCTGTGACTCCAACATCTAGCAGACTGCCAAACATACAGTGAGATGCTCTATAAGGGTTCCTGAAATGACCAGGTGCTCTCTATGAGGATGTACCTGTCAGCTGCCCTTCTTCTTTGATAGAATGAGCCCTGAATATGTCTAGAGGACAGGCTTGATGAAACAGAATTGAAGGGTGGAGAGAAGAGAGATGGGGAAAAAAGGGACCCTAGGGAAACCACTTTTGTGCCTGGGACCATCCTTGATCCTACTGTATGCTATTGCCTACGTTTTGATTTCATTTGTGAATAAAGTGCCTTTTGAATGAAACTTGCTCTTTTGTTTTGCAATGCACAATCTGAAGTACCATCTGCTGACAGGAGTGTTCCTGGAAGCATTTTGTCAAGTGGAAAGGTGGCTACACATGCTCCATTTACAAAAGCAAAAATGCTTTCAAGATATCTTATACTTCTACATGAATTGAAAACACAAACCTCTTCTCATGCCCATCTCTCCCATGCACTAACCCTTCCCCTTTGCTCAAAGAACAAGCTAGTAAAGACAGCCAAAAGGTATTTATCCTTGTGGTTGCACACAAGTCTCCTCAGGTAATAGGGTTGGAGCCCAAAGATGCACCTGGATTTGAGCTGAAATCAAGATGGAAGCCAAGATGCCATCGGAGTTGGCTATTATCTGTTGCTCTGTCATTAGCTGAATCAGCTCTTTCTCACACTGTCTCCTCTCTCCAGAGTTGCTCTGTTTTCCTCTTCTCCTACCCAACATGTCTCCTCTTTTCTCAGGTTTCCTGCTCACCCATGATTTCTGCTCCCGCCATCATGGCAACTCTAGACACCCACTACCTCATGACTTTCAGATTCAAAACTGTATGCCTCCAAACAGAAACCCTGTGGGTCACACTAATTCTATTTTTTCCACAAATGTGTTCTTAAAATTAATTTTTAGCACGGTCAGTCAATATATTCGTTAATTTAACCTAACTTAACCAAGAGGTGATTATATATTGTGGTTACCTGTCTGTAATTTTTACCGGTAGATTATTTTATAGACATATATGTAACAGTGTATAGTGTATATAAGATACTATATATTACATATGGCACTTACAGGATGCCAGGATGTGTGCTAGGTTCTGGGGATACCACTATGTGAACACATAAATCTGGTTGAGACCACCGTGGGAGTGAGCATACCGAGAGACAAGACTGAGTAGTGGGACACCTAGAAATCCAGAGGAGGAGGAGCTAGTGAAGTAGCTGGGAAACCAGTGAATATTCTGATGTCAAGTGAAGAAAAGTGTTTCCGGGAGGAGGGCATGAATAGATATGATGGATGTTGCTAATGACCTTGATAAAAGCAATTTCAGTGATTTCAGTGAAATGATGGGAACAAAAACCATATCTGAGTTGACTGAGGAAAGAATGTCAGGTGAGAATGTTGAGACTGTGAACATAGTCGGCTCTTGGGCCTTGCTAGGTTTCCTAACTGATATCTTTCCCTCTTACTTACCTTCTTCTAACTGCCTCCAAAAGAGTAATCTTTCCAAAACATGAATCAAACCATGATATGCTCTGCTTTAAATCATTATTGACATTTATCATCCAAATGAGTATATGGATGTTTATTTCCTACTTCTCCAGCTCTATTTCCTGCCCCTGCCCAACTTCTTGTACTTTGTGCTTCTACAAAGCCAGTATTATTCATGAAATTTGTTATGCTATTCCATGTCCTTTCCTTGCATATGGCAGAATAGGGAGAAATGGAAAGTATGGGATGAATTTAAGAGATGGGTTGATAGGATTCAATGTGTAAATGACATTATCCTAACTAGTATGTAAATATCAAAAAACTACTATTGCTTTCAGTATAGTAAGCATTTGATATATTTTTGTTAGAATGGATTAAAAAGTGACATTTGTATTTTTGTCTGGCTTCAGATTCAATAGGAATGAGTGAGTGAAAGGAAACTAAAGGGGTGAGTTCATTGGTACATGAACAATTTCATCCTTTTTCAAACTCAATAGCTATTATTGTGGCTAACAAAGCAACTCTTATAAGTTGAACACAAACAAGAAGTAGTCAGGAGAGTGTTTATGATGTCACTATAAATATTTATAATAGGAACATGATACAATGTTTTGTGCAACACGGATTAACAAAGGTTAGACTCCGAATGTTCATTTAGATCAAATTATTAAACACCTGATACTTGTATAGCTTTTCATAATTTACAAAGTGCACGCACATTTATTATCCTATTTAAACTTCAATTTTTCAATTTCCATTTAACTATTATCTTCAGTTTGCAAGCAGTCTGTTATGTCTCCATTCTCAAAATTCCCTTTCTAGACCTCACGCGCCCCCACCAGAATCAAACTGGCGTGTGCTCTCTCTTTTATGGCAAAGCCCAGGAGCTGTCTATGTTCACAGTCTTGACTTTCTCTCCTGACATTCTTTCCTCAGTCAACTCAGATCTAGTTTTTGTTCCCATCATTCCACTGAAATTACTTTTATCAAGGTCATTAGCAACACCCACCATATCTGTTCATGCCCTGGAAACATTTTTCTTCACTTGACTTCAGACACAGAATATTCCACTGGTTTCCCAACTACTTCACTGGCTCCTCCTCCTCCAGACTTCTAGGTGTCCCACTACTCAGTCTTGTTTCTTGGTACACTCACTTCCGAGGTGGTCTCAACCAGACACTGGTTTTTGGTGTTATTAATATCTGCAAGCTGATGACTCTCACATTTATATCTTCAACCCAGTTCTCTCTTGCAACCTCTAAACATGTGTATCCAACAGCCTTCTTAATACTCTCTAGAGAGGCATCTCAAGCTTACATTCCTAAAACAGAACTCTGAAAGTGGCTGCTCTAATGCCAGTGTTCCTCTTCTCAGGAAATGGTGCTAAATCATGCAGGTGCCTTGGCCAAAAACCTTGATGTCATCCCTAATGCCTCTTTTCCTCATGCTCAGCATTTCATCAACTGGCAAGTCTGGTTGGCTTTACCATCCAAATGTACCTAGCATCTGACGAGTTATTACCATCTCTACTTCTGCCAACCTAGGTGAAGCCACTATTATCATCCCTTAGACTTCAGGAGCATCTTTCTAACTAGGCTCTCCACTTCCTTTCTGTACTCCTTCTGCAATACAGCCAGAGTGATCATTTGAAATGTATTATTAAAACTATCCATACAAAGTGTATAATTATTTTTTTCTATATCTGTGAAAAATGATGTTGGTAATTTAATAGGGATTGCATTGAATCTGTAGATCACTTTGGGTAGTATAGACATTTTAAAAATGTTGAGGAATCAGAGAAGACCCCATATAGCAAAAGCAATTTTAAGCAATAAAAACAAAATGGGAGGTATTAATTTGCCAGACTTCAAACTATACTACAAGGCTGTGGTTCTTAAAACTGCCTGGTATTGGCACAAGTGCAGAGACACAGACCAGTGGAACACAACAGAAAATCCAAATATAAAACCATCCTTACATAGACATCTAATCTTTGACAAAGCAGACAAAAACATACTCTGGGGACAAGAATCCCTATTCAATAAATGGTGCTGGGAAAATTGGATAGCCACATGTAGAAGACTGAAACAGGACCCACAGCTTTCACCTCTCACAAAAATCAAATCATGGTGGATAACAGACTTAAACCTTAGGTATGAAACGATTAGAATTCTAGAAGAAAATGTAGGAGAGACTCTTATAGACATTGGCCTAGCAAAGAATTTATGAACAAGACCCCTAAGGCAAACACAGCAACAACAAAAATAAATGAATGGGACCTGATTAAATTAAAAAGCTTCTGCACAGCCAAAGAAACAGTCACGAGAATAAACAGACCACATACAGAATGGGAAAAAATTTTCACATACTACACATCAGATAAAGGACTGATAACAAGAATCTATTTAGAACTCAGGAAAATCAGCAAGAAAAAAATCAAACAACTCTATCAAAAAGTGGGCAAATGACATGAATAGAAATTTTTCAAAAAAAGATATAAGAATGGCTAACAAACATAGGAAAAAATGCTCAACATCCCTAATCATCAGAGAAATGCAAATCAAAACCACAATGAGATATCACTTAACCCCAGTGAGAATGGCCTTTATCAAAAAGTCCCAAAACAACACATGTTGGCGTGGATGTGGAGAGACAGGAACACTCATACACTGCTGGTGGGACTGCAAACTAGTGCAACCCCTGTGGAAAGCATTATGGAGATACCTTAAACAGATTCAAATAGACCTACCATTTGATCCAGCAATCCCATTATTGGGTATCTACCCAAAGGAACATAAGTCATTCTATGACAAAGACACCTGTACCCGAATGTTTATAGCAGCACAATTCACAATTGCAAAGATGTGGAAACAACCCAAATGCCCATCAATTCATGATTGGATTAGTAAATTATAGTATATGTATACCATGGAGTATTACTCAGCTATAAGAAATAACAGTGATACGACATCTCTTTGGTTCTCCTGGAGAGAGTTGGAACCCATTATATTATGTGAAGTATCCCAAGAATGGAAAAACAAGTATCACATGTACTCACCAGAAAATTGGTTTCCCTGATCATCACCTAAATTCACATCTGGGAATGATACCAATCGGATATCAGACTGAGGTGGGGGGTGGTGGGAGGGGATGGGTGTATACCTACATGAAGAGTGCATTGCGCACCATCTGGGGAATGGTCACGCTTGAAGGTGCTGACTCGGGGAGGGGGTGGTGCAAGGAGGGGATGGGTGTATATCTACATGATGAGTGCAATGCGCACTGTCTGGGGAATGGACACGCCTGGAGCTCTGACTTGGGGGGATAGGCGGTACATGGGCAACGTATGTAACCTGAACTTTTGTACCCCCCATAATAAGCTGAAATTAAAAAAAAAAAACAAAAAACTATCCAGTGGGATTCCCTTCATATTCTGATTAAAACTCAGTCTTTTTTAGAACCCATAGGTCTTTATGAGCTAGCCCCTACCTTTCTGTCCAACCTTATTTCCACCTTAGAGTATTTGCACTTACTGGTTCTGTCTGGAATGTTCTTCTAACCAGACATTTACATGGTTCATTTCCTCAATTCCTTCTGATTCTACTCAAAGGTCACCCTTCCCCTCCATTGTATAGCTCTTTGTCCCTTAACCCACCTTATTTTTCCTTATTCACTTACCTGTCAAAATAGTAAATATTTGCTTAACTATTTATGGTCCCTCTTTCTCTCACTAGAGTATAGGTCTAAGAGGTTTGTTCTCTCCTACATTCCTCCCATCAGGAACAGTACGGTATTATTATAGGTGTCCAACAAATATATGTTCAATGAAAAGATGTAACTTAAATATAAATCTTTTACCTAGAAGTTGAGTGCTCTTTCCATGAACCAAAGGCCATGTAAAAAGTGATACTCTTTTTTTTTTTTTTTTTTGAGATAGAGTCTTACTCTGTTGCCTTGGGTAGAGTGCAGTGGCATCATCGTAGCTCACTACAACCTCAAACTCCTGGCTCAAGCGGTCCTCCTGCCTCAGCCTCCCGAGTAGCTGGGACTACAGGTGTGCACCACCATACCCAGCTAATTTTTTCTATTTTTGCTAGAGACGGGGTCTTGCTCTTGCTCAGGCTGATCTCAAACTCCCAGGCTCAAGTGATCCTCCCACCTTGGCCTCCCAGAATGCTAGGATTACTGGCATGATCCACTGTGCCTGGCCTTTCCAGAATATTCTGACTCAAAAACATTTTGAGAACAGTGTTCATATTTTTCTAAATAAATGGAGATTCATTACAGTGCTTATGTAATTGCAGTTTTTGTTGGTGGGTAATAGAGACATCAGCACCATCTCCATTGATACAGAGTCATGTCACACTAATGCTCTACTGCATAGGTTTAGGCACAATGACAAGAGAGGCAGGAGAACCACCGTAAAAAAATAGGAATGCATAGATTTTTAAATTTTGACTCAGTGAAACTAAAAGGGCAGAAGAGAAAACACAGAAGGACTACATCAAACTGAAAAGCTCTGGACTCAGTCAACAAAGTGAAGAGTCATCCTATAGAATAGAAGAAAGTAATTTGTAAACTGTGTATCTGACAAGGCATTAATATCCAGAATATATAAGGAACTCCAATGGGAGTAGTAATGAGAGAATTTACTTGACATATGGAGAATAGAGACAAATCAGAGACAAAGAGACCCAAAGGTGTTTGAATCCTTCTTTCAGTCTTCCTTGAGGTTGGCACCACTTCTTCCCTTTTAATCCATTCAGTGGCTCCGTTACATGGACCAATAGTTTCCTCTTCTTTACCAATATCCATTTCAATTGGATATTTGGCAGTTGCAATTGCAAGAGCCCTACATAATACAGTATATTATGTCTCCATTTTATAGATGCAAATACCAAAGCATGAAGAAATTAAATCACTTGTTACCTGTCAAGTGGCTAAATGAGATTTGAATTCAGGTCTGTGGGCTTCTACGCTCCTCCTGCTCCTCCTGCTCTGTGCACCATATTGCCACTCTTTCTACGCTCTAAAGGGTTGGTATTCACAAGTACTGAAACATGTCACACAATCTACTTAGGTTATTTTATAATGGAGACAAGTATTTAATATAGAAAAAAATTATAGCTATTCCAGTGTCCTCACACATATCCCTGCCTATGTGTTTTTATTTGTAATACAACCAAGTGGAACTCAATGACCTCTGAAATCCTGTCTCTAGGATTTATTTAAATATGAAAACAAAGAGCCGTCAAGTCAAGAGGAGGTGCCTCCGCCAGACTTCATGATTATGAGCCAAGCTGGCTTCCTGCCCTCCAACAATAACTCTGGAGTGGTACTGTCAGAACATCAATATGTTATTTTTTCCAGATCAGAGTCCTATCCTGAAGGACATGTGCACATTGTCAGGAAGGAATTAAAAGATATCCAGAAACAACCAATCTTTTGGAAGATGAAAATGCAGTTCTTTTTTTTCCCTTGAAAATTATAGCATACACTCCTAAATTTTGAAAACATATTATTTTGGAATGGTTGTTATAAGTACCTTCCTTTGGCATTCAAACTGGGTGCCTGACTGTTCCTACAGAACCTTGGGAGCTCTGGAGGTGACCATGTTGGAAGTAAAAGCAATGCAATGAAGCTGGTTTCAGCACCAACATGAACAGACAGGTGTGGGCATCAAACCTGAACAGAAACACACACACATGCACAGAATGGCCTTTTTGTTTTCTTTGGAATGTGTCCTTAGAATGGTACTGAGAAATTGTTCCCTGTGGGTGATTTTGACACTTGCCCATGTCTAAAGTATCAGGATAATCTTATACTGAATGTATTTCTGGTTTAATACTCAATTCTTGGAAAAAGAAAATCAATTCATCTTTTTAGAATCTCTTTTTCATGGAAGCTCTAATTATTTTTTAATTCATATTTCTATGGTATTTTATTGTTTACCAACTATTTTTGTACAAATTACCTATTTAAATTATCAACCATTTCCCTAAGCGTTGGAGGGGAGAAAGGGCACACTTCAAATCATGGCTTGGGTGTGGCAAAGTCATAACGTGTAACCAAAATGTTTGTACCCCCATAATATCCTGAAATAAAAAAAATTATAAACCAAACCTGCAATGTCAGTAGTACTATTATCTAAATTTTACCTATTTGTCTTTCCTTATCACAGCATCTCTATTATTTGCATTTAAAGATGAAGACACTGAGGTTCCATGAGACAAATGACTTATTCTGGGACACACAGCTAATAAGTGGTGTATATCCCAGGATAAATCACTTGTCCTACTTGTCCCTCTACTCAGGCTTCAGATAGGACAAAAAACAAAGGCTTTATAGCCAATGTGTCTTGGTTGGAATCCCAGATTCACCTACTAGTTGGTGACCTTGAGCAGGTGACTTCATCTCTCCGATCCTTGTTTCCATTATATTTTAAATGTAGGTAATCATAACAAAATTACAAGTTTGTAGTGAGTATTAAACAAGAAACTACATAAAGCCCTTGGCACTCATCTTTGCCAATGTGGTACTCATTGTACAAAGTAGGCGTTCATTAATTGCCTTAGTTTTAATCTAAGTGCTCTTGACTGCTAAAAAAAAGTGCCTTATTTGGTGTTGATATATGAGGGATATATATGGAAGCTCCAAATGTTCAGTGAAACTTTTATAGTATGAAGTGGTCGGTGCTGAGGTGCCTTGAGAATCCAGGGATTTTCTACTTCCTCACTTTATCCCTAATTAAAACTAATGCCCAGGGACTTGCTCTATGATTTCTTAGGGTTCTTTGGTGGTTAGGTTCATGACCTTGCCTTCTTTGCTTTTTGCCATTCTGGTAACTTTAATCCGATACACACATAGAATCTAGTAGCCTGTGGCTTCCAGAGAAGGGAAGGAGTCTATTCCATATTCCCTTGATGCTATCATCTGGGACTAGTATCCAATAGAACTGGTAATCTCTGTAAAAGAGTGCATCAAATCTTGGATAAACCAACCAACTTCTCCCTGTCCCGTGACTACAGCTCTCAGCTTGCTGCCCAGTCTGTAAGGTTGAATACCCCTTATCCAAAATACTTGAAATCAGAAGTGTTTCAGATTTCAGATTATTTTGGATTTTTGAATATTTGAATATATTTACCAGTTGAGGATCCCAAATCCCAAAATCCAAAATCTGAAATGCTCCAGTGAGCATTTCCTTTGAGTGTAATGTTGGCATACAAAAAGTTTCAGATTTTGGAACATCTTGGATTTCATATTTTCAGATTTTGGATGTTCAACCGGTACTGGCCTCTGGTCATAGTGTGTGAATGAGGTGGTACTGGACCTCAGATAAACTGAGGAATGAGTTAAGGGTTATCAGTTGTTAGGATATGGCTTGATGAATTATCAATTGTGTTTTCGTCTGTAAGAAACAGAAGATCTAAGTCAACTTTAATCACTTGAAGGGAATTAGTCCTACTGTGTTCATGGAAAGGTTACTGAACTTCTTTTAGTTTAGTATCTCAATTTCCTAAATCAAGATAATAATGCTACCATACTTCTAGGGTTGTCATAAATGGTTCTTTACTGTAAGAGCACTAGCCTTAGATGCCAAAGAACTCTTCTCCAATTCTTTCCCTGCTTCCTACTAGCTACAGAATTGGGCAACTTTCAATTCTCCCTCAGACTCATCTGCAGAATGGAATTAATAATACTTCCTCAAAAGGTGTTGTGAGTTATAAATAAGATTTATTGGAAGATAAGATTGCATGGGCAGCAATACCTGCATAGTATCTGATACACTGATGTTAGTTGAGACTGAATCTGGATGTCAGTTTCCTAATGTATAAAATGAAGATAAGGATACTTTTCTCAGAAGATTGTGATGAGGATTAAATGCAATGTTAAATGTGAGAACATTTTAGAAACTACAAAGTAATACGTAAGGGTAATTGTTAGTACTATTAATTTCTTATGATTATTTATAAACTATTTATGAACTATTACATTAATCATTATTGCTGCTCATCATTTCTAAGTCAAATGGTCAAATAGCTTCTGATTTTTTATATCAAAGAAATATTCATGTAAGGAGATTGCTTGGAAATATATTTTCAAATTCTTCAGTCCATAAAATTTTGTTCAGAGACATAACTAGACCCTTGTAGACCATTGTAAGCATTTTGGCTCTCACTTTGAATGAAATATAATGTACTTTAACCAATTTAGTCATGTTTTAGCATGTCATGTAAAATTGTTCTGAGTGCAACAATTTTTAAAACATCATTTAAAACTATAGAACTTCACCTAGTCCGGGTGCATGACTTATTACTAAGTGAAGCTGTCTGCTCAGGTGAGGTAGTTTGGTGTATTTTATGCTGTTAGCTGTTGATGGACTGCCTACATGCCTTTGTGCTCTCAGATAACATTTATTCCTTGTTGCTTGTCTTCCTAGTAAGCTTTAAGCTCAAGCTTTGAGATTTGTTTTTCTGTAAGCATGCAAGTCCCTGCCATCATTTCTTTTCCATTTATTTCCTGATGTTGCCCAGACCTCTCCACTGGAAACTAAGACTCACTCCAGCAGCAAGACATGCTTTAGTAAGTAGAAAGCCAAAAGAGATCCATTTATAGACATAATCCTAGAGTAATGTATTTCATATCTATGGTCTTTTTTCCCTATCCCAAGGGATTTCTACTACCAGTAGTTCGGCAACTCTGTTATAGGCAGTAGGGCATACTGCGTATGAAATAGAGAATCAGAAGGTTTAGTTTCGAAGCCTGACTCAAGATCTTCTAGATGAGTGACCTTGAGCAAGCTGTGTCTCTCAGACTTAGTTTCTTTAACTTATATTTGAATCCCTGCACTGCCACTATATCTAATTAATTGTGTCCCTGGACAAGTCATGGTATCCTTCTTAGACTCACTTTCTGTTATAAAATGAGAATAAAAATTATTGTTACTTCAGGAGGTTATTGGGAAAATTAAATAATATAAAGTTTGAAAAGTATGGTTCCTGGCATATATAATAGCTATTGTTATTATTACTATAATCATGTCAATATTAGCATTATAATATTTGATAAGAGATGCAAATCACAGTTTATTATTTTTTCTGAGACTGTTATATGAAGGTCAGTGGGTTTCTCTCAGGAAACTCGAAGAAAGACATTTTTCTTCCTTCAGCTCTGGTGTTCGAGTTAAATAAATTTCATTGTCAAAGAACTTAATTTTGCAGATGATATAATTTTTATAGAGATAATTCTAATATACACACTAAAAAACTAATGAAATAAGTTTAGCAAGGTTGCAGGATATAAGATTGATACACAAAAATCAATTGTAATTCTATACATTAAGACTGAGCAATCTGAAAATGAAATTAAGAAAAAAATTCTATTTATAATAGCATTGAAAAGAATAAAATACTTAGAAATAAATGTGCAAGTAATTACACAATTTGTATGCTGAAAACTATAAAACATTGTCAAAAGGAATTAAAGAAGACCTAAATAAATGGAAAGACATCCTATGTTTGTGAATTGGAAGACTAAATTTTAAGATGGCATTACTCCCCAAATTAATTTACAGATTCAGCATAATCCTTATCAAAACTCCAGTTGCCTTTTTTGGAGAAATTGAGGGGTTAATCCTAAAATCCGCGTGGAAATGAAAGGGACCTATAAAAGCCCTTGGGAAAAAAAAAGCTTAAAAAGTAGTTGGAGGATTCACAATTTCCAATTTAAAAATTTACTGAAAAGACAGTATAGTACTGACATAAGGTAGACATATAGATCAATGGAATAGAATTGAGAGATTAGAAATAAATTCATACAGGTACGATTGATGTATTTTTGACCAAGGTACCAAGACAATTCAATGGGGGAAAAAATAGACTTTTTAACAAATAATGCTGAGACAACTGGATGTCCACATGCCAAAAGAATGGAGTTGGACTCCTAATTCAGAACATAAACAAAAATTAACTAAAAATTAATCATGGACCTAAAAGTAAGAGCTAAAACTATAAAGATTTTATAAGAAAGCATAGGAGTAAAATATTCATGACCTTGGGTTAGTCAGTGGTTTCTTAGCTATGACACCAAATACATAAATGACAAATAAAAAATAGATGAATTACACTTCATTAAAATTAAAAACTTTTGTGCTTCCAAGGACACCATTAAAAGAGTGAAAAGACAACCCACAGAATGGGAGAAAATATTCGTAAATCATGTATCTGATAAAGGACTTGTTTCCAGAATATACAAAGAACTCATAACTCAACATGAAAAGCCAAATAACCCAATTAACAAATAGGCAAAGGATTTGAATAGACATTCCTCCAAAGAAGATATACAAATGACCAATAACCATATGAAAATATGGTCAACATCATTAGTTATCAGGGAAATGCAAATGAAAACCACAATGAGATACTGATTCATGCCCACCATAATGGCTTATAGTGATAAAGACACACAATGAAAAATACTGTAGAGACTGTAGAGAAATTGGAACTCTCATAGGTTGCTGATGGGGTTGTCAAATGGTATGGCCACATTGAAACAGTTTGGCAATTCCTCAATATGTTAAACATAGAGTTTACAATATGACCCAGGAATTTCATTCCTAGCATTATGTCCAGGAAAAATTAGAACATACATTCACACAAAAACTTGTACATGAATGTTCATAGATGCATTATTCATACATAATAGCCAAAAAGTGGAAACAACTCAAATTACAGTCAACATAAACAAAATGTGATGTATCAATACAATGGAATCTTTCTTGTTAATAAAAAGGAATGAAGTACTGATATACACTACAATATGAATGAACGACAAAAACTTTGTTAACTGAAAGAAGCCACATATTGTATCATTCAATTTATGTGAAATGTTCAGAATAGGCAAATCCATAGAGACAGAAAGTAGATTAGTGGTTGCCAGGAGGGAGGGGAGGGGAAAATGGAGATGAGGTTTCTTTTTGGGATGATGAACATGATATAAAATTTGAGAGTGGTGATGGTATATTCCACAACTGTGGAATATACTAAAAACTGTTGAACTGGACAATTTATAAGGGTAAATATTATAGCATGTGAATTATATCTTAATAAAGCTATTATTTTAAAAAGGAACGTAAGTTGTTTGATGATTCTATGGAATTGAAAAAGAAAATAAGATGATTTTTCCATTTTCAAGAGGAAAAGCATAGTCTCTGCCTGTGGTTGTGCTGGTGAATTAGTGTGAATCACATGGTGAATTAGCCACATGTAGTCTTTAAAATTCTTCTTATCAAATATTTCCACATAGGCTTTGTTGATTTTATATTTCCTCCATGATCTAAAACCAGTCCTTAAGTTACATTCTCAAAAGTCATCATGCTGAGTAGGTTAAATGAACCATATTCACCAATGCCTCTCTCTCTTCTGTTCAGTCCTTCTCAAAAATTATATTGCTCCTCAAACCTCCAGGGAAAATAAAGGCTATTCCTACAAGAGAGTTATCTTGAACATTCACTCTTATCTAAAATACTATTTTCATGAAAATGACCTCAATTTAATTATGAACTAGCCAATTATCTTCTTTCTTATTGGCTGTAAACCTGTGGACTGGCACGTATTTTTATTCATTTATTAATTCATTCATTTTTCTTTTTTAAGTTTTTAATTTTTATTTCAGAGTATTATAGGTGTACACATGCTTTGATTACATAAATTGCCCTTACACTGCCCAAAAAGCATACCAATCCCCCTGACAGCGCGCACATCGCACCCATTAGGTGTGAATTTACACATCCCTTCCTCCCCTCTCTCACTTGCCCGACACCCTATGAGTGTTACTTTCCATATGTGCACATTAAGGTTGATCAATTAGTACCAATTTAATGATGAGTACATGTGGTGTTTGTTTTCCATTCTTGTGATACTTCACTTAAAAGAATGGGCTCCAGCTCCATCCAGGATAATACAATAGGTAGTTCATCATTTTTTATGGCTGAATAGTACTCCATGGTATGCACATACCATATTTTATTAATCCGCTCATGTATTGATGGGCACTTGGGTAGTTTCCACATCTTTGCAATTGTGACTTGTGCTGCTGTAAACATTTGAGTGCAGATATCTTTTTTATAGAATTCATTTGTTCTTCAATAAATATTTATTTAGCACTCACTTTGTGCTTGGCGCTAAAGTAGGCCCTGACAATAGAATAATGAGAAAAAAATACGGAGATCATCTTTCTCTTGGAGTTGCATTCTAGTGCAAGGATGCAGATGATACATATAATAAATAAATTATATGATATGTTAGTGATAAATATTGTGCAAAAAAATATAATAAAGTAAAGAGAGCACTGGGGTAGGAGTGGTCAGGCTGGGTGACATTTGAGCAATGACTTGAGCAAGTGTGAGAATGAGCTAACCAGGGAAGAGCAGAGAGAATAACCACTGAAAATTTTCTGAGGTGGGGACGGGTCTGGCATGGTCTAGGAACAGAAAAGGGCCACTGTAGCTTCCACAGTGTAAGGGAGCGGTAGTGAGGGGTGAGTGAGATAATGAGGACCACGTCTAGGGCCTCGTAGACCACGGTTAGAACTTTGGTTCTCACTTTGAATAAAATGGAGGCCAATTGGAAGGTGTCCTGCTGATGAATGATGGGTGACCTGAGTTCGGTTTTTAAAGGATTATCCTGGTTGCTTTTTTGAAAATTAACTGTAAAAGGACAAGAGTAAAAGAGGAAGTCCAGTTTGAAAACTGATTTCACGTCTAAGTTTTGATCTTCTGTGAACCTGTATTTTTTTATGCCTGTTGCTACCATTGCACAAAATGAGCCCTCAAGTCAGCTTCTCTGAGACGTTGTGAGGGTTGGGAAGTTGAGTTGAGGAGGAAAATCTGAAATAAAGAAATCAGGCATCCCTTCTAGGAACACAGATCTAATTAAAATATAGGATTATTAGGATCCGGAAGGAAGATAAGTAAGGCTAAGACCTAAAAAAGAAACAAAGGGGAGGCTATTGGAACATGCCTTCTCATTTCATTGCAAGCCAGTGTTTGTCCTTATGAGTAACGATTACATTTTACTCAGAAATCCAGAATGGTAGGACCCTTGTCCTGTCCGTTGAATGCATTTGGGTTGTAATCTGTCACTCTGGGAGATGCCTTTGGTTCTTTGGGGATCTGAGGCCCTTTGAACCTGTTACTGCTGTGCCGAGTTAAAGGTGATCCCAGTGGCCTTCAGAGGCTACTGTTTCTGCTTAGAGGCCAGTGTTTCTGGGCCAGAGGTGGAAATTTAAATACACACCAGCATGCTTAGAGCAGTCAGGGGAGTTGGTCCCAAACCTGAACGTTGAATTCATTATTCCAGTAGCACTGTTATTTCTTTGTGCAACATAGACATTTTCTTTGCTCTGTAATCTTCTGCGATGAAAAGGACTTATAATCTCTCCAGGGTTTTCTCCTTTGTTGTGGTCTCACATATGTCATTCAGGAAATCTGACCCCGTGTGTTAGGTGTTTTCTCATCGTGCACTGAATGGGCTAAACAACGCAGAACGAGTCAGACAGGAGGTTTGATAGCTCCAAACGCAATGTAAAAGGTAGAAGAGGAGAGAATTTTATTTGATTAATCTGATCACTGTGAACTTCAGCTAAAAAGGAAAATCCCAAACATGCTGACATATCACCAGGCATGGAGGAGAAAATGCAAAATGAGAGAGAAAACAGAGGATACTGTTTAAAAGGAGATTTTTTCCTACAATTTTGGAAACTCAAATTCTTTCTTTTCCTGAGGTAAATTGGAAGAAATGCTACACACACCATGGGAAGCTATCATTCAGATTTGGCTGCAGAGCAATTTTCTCATTTGATTTCCAAAGGAAACTATTGATGATATTCCTGTTGAACGCTTACATGTTGATTGCTAAGTCATTTGTATTCATGTTGGAAATGATACCTACTCTGCAATGGGAAGTGACATGCCATCAGAAAGAAAAATAAAAGGACAAAGAGCTAAGCAATGACCATGTAGCAACAAGAACACAGGGAAATGTATGAAAATGAACTAAGTTCCTGAGTGGTGGAATACCGATAGTGTACCAGCTTTTCAGGATGTTGCATGTTAGTGATTTGCCTCCTCCTCGGCGACATTCGTGGATATGGTAGGTGCTGGTGATGCTACGAACAGCAAACTTTAGGTGACAGTTCAGAAATAAAGCTGGGAGATGGTTTTATATTTAAAATCACTGAATAACAAGAAATTTTAAAATAATCAGAATGTCTAGGGGAAAATGTTATGCTTTGTAAAGTTATATGATTTTTAGGGAAAATACTTTGAGTACATTCATATATGAAAAGTTCTTTACTTTATCTTTCCTTAAATTATAGGAGTAGGTAGTGAATTGAGTGGAGTTTTCCTGTTAGAATAAATTATCTGTTTCCTCAGGCCAGGGTAAAATTTGTGAATGATACTCATTGTTGTCTACTTGAAGTTTAAAATAAGACTATTTTTAAAAAGCTTTCCTCTATAAGACTCTTGCAAAAAGAAATATAAGGTAATGAACAACTACTATAAATTGTGAAGATTTCCTTACCACTCCCAGAAATATATTTTTATGTGGCTAATGATTAGTTGATGAGTATGTTTTTAATCTTGTTTTTTTTAGAGCTATCAGAGAGATTTAAAATGCTTCATTCGTATTGCTCAAAATATTTCTGTCGTCTGTGAACTATGTCTCTATTTTGAGGGTTAACACAGTAAGAAACATGGAATTATGGATAGGTGGGCAACAAAGGGTATCACAAAGTAGAAACGACCGATGATTTGCGTGATTTTGACACTGATTTATCCTTGTGTAATGTGACAGTCCCGCATTTACATGTACAACAAAACAGGAATATGAGCATACATTTTAAATGTGGCATTTCTTGCTTGGAGATTATTTAACTTTTGAACTGCTATGAATGCCAAAGCTTTTAGAAGGTGGAAATTATGGCTGGCATAAATCTTTGCACAGTGCCTAGCATAGTACTTTTGAATAGTGTTAATGAGTAAATCAGAAAAAAAAAAAAAAAAACACTCTTAATTTTGAGCATAATTTATTCTCATACATCGGTCCACAGTTTTTCCCGATCACATTTTTTCTAGGATCAATAGAAAATGTCAGGGACATGCAAAGAAAAGGAACTTAGAATTTTTACTATTCCTATCAAAAGTGGAATTCAAAAGAGAATTTTGAGTAACTGAATCAAAAAAGAACACTTTGCCTCCCATTTTAACATAAATTCAATTGAAAGCCGTCATGGATTATACTTCACAGGGTGGAACATTGGTGTTCTGCAAAAACATAAAAGGTGGCAGTGTCTTAAAATTAGAAAATATGTGGTTAGACAGTTAAGAAAGTCCTTGATGGTTTTCAGACCTGTGATGTATAACTAATGTCGGTGTTAATTTTTTAAAAAAGAGGATATATTTAAAAGAGAAAAAGGTAGTTTAAACTTATCTAGCCACAAAACCCTTTCTGGAGGTGAAATGCCTATTAATAGCTCAGTGAACCTCTGGAACACAGTTCGGGTGACGTGATGTGGCTTCAGTGAAACAAACACTGCCTAGAGAACCAGATCAATACCGTTGAAAATTACAGCTTGTTTACCAGCTGTGTGACCTTGGGCAAATCTGAGCTCTAATTTTCTTGTTTTTAAATGAATTTGTAATGCTTCCCTTCAAATGTTATGAAGATTGTGACATGATATGAAAGCACCTAACGTAGTTACTGGCACATATGAAGCACTCAGTAAAAACTAAGTTCATATTAAGAATGAAATATGAAAAAATAGATGGGTATTATGTGAGTGATTGTGTTGCTTAATTGATACATAAAAGTTCTTAGCAGACTAACTGGTCTGAGGAATTAACTCAGCAAATACTGGCTGCCTTATTCCTTGTTTCCGTACCTTCAAATTATCTAGAAGTTGGCTAGCACTTTATTGGAAATTCAGAACTTTTTAAGTAATGATATGATGTCCAAAGCAACTTTTTAAAAGTTACACTTACCCATGTAAATGGTTGATTCATTTATCTTTCCAACATATATTTATTGAGCACCTAGTATGTACCAGGTGCTGTGCTAAGCTTCTGGAATCTAAAGTTGTATAACCATCAGACAGGGTGAACCCACAAACAAATAAATGATTATATATCAATGTGTTAAAACAATAATAGTTGTGTGTACAGTCTGCTTTGGGAACACCTATATCTGATTGGGGCATAAAGGAGGTGACCCATAATTAGAATTTTGATGAATAATTAAGCCATAACTAAACAGAGAATGAGAAGAAAGACCTTTCAGGCATACTATATCAATAGCATAGCATTAATTATTGCTGTTCCAAATCACAAGGGAAGTGATTGCTTGAGACGAAATTGAAAGGACAGACAGGGCTAAATAAGCCCTCATGATAGCTTCTACTTCACCCTGAAATCTGTGAGGGACTAGTAAAAGTACTAAAGCAGGGAAAGACATAAGCCAATGGGTGGGGCCAGCCTGGAGGCAGAGAATCCTCAGAATGTTTTCTGTGGAAGCTAAGGGCACTTCTATTAAAATAGAGTTATGTTCTATTTTAGGAGGAAAAAATTCAGGCAAGTGCTACTAAATCCACAAGAGTCTATTTGCATTTATTTATAATCTTTGAGGTGACTCAATGGTTTGGTCAACTCTTATATGGCATTTTCAACAATCAAAATGAAATATCACAATTAGACTATTGAATTGTTAAGTGGTAAAATGTTTTCAAGGTTCAACAGCTAAAGGCTTGGAAACCTGCTTAGAGTATCCTTGTAAGCCTTCTACCAGATAGAGATTTATCTCTTTTTATATAACTCATCAAGAGTTAAGTGTAAATTTATCTTATCTCCAACTGAGCTCATTTGGCTTACATTTTTAAGTTACATTTGTTTTTTCTATTGAACTACAGCTAACAGTGAGTTCAGGTGAGAAAATAAATTGAGCTCTACATTTTCAATTATACTCTCATCAATTAGTTGTATGTAAACAATCACTTAAATGCACTAGGGGAGCTAAACTTCAAAGGATTTTCTAGAGGAAATCCTTTAGCAAAGAGAATTATTTTTATAGTAAAATAAAAATAATTTATAATAAAATTACTTCCCAATTTATTTGTTTTATATATATCCATTTTGTACTACATGATTCTTATAGTATATGAATCATGTAGTACATGATTAAATACACTAAATGTAGGTCTGCACACCCACATTTAATGTACTTAGTAGGTGGGATTATGGGCTTAACCTAAAACACTGTTGGCTACCATGACAATTACATCAGAAGTTAAGTTATAGATTTGTAAATGTTTCCAGAAACCAGTAAATACTTGTTTATTTTTTGAACTAATAGAAAATCCATACACCTGACGGAGTGTGTTTGTCACTGCTAAACACTGAGCAGAAACTAATGTTCAAACTGTGTAAGAACTAATTTGGACAACCATTAGGTTTTATCCTGTGTATAGTTCTGTTGTTAAGGATACTTGTTTGTTTGTTTGTCTGTTTTTAGCTCAAAGAAGACCCTTTGTTTTAATTACCTAAGCCAGAATAAAAAAAAAAAAAAAAATTGTGCCTGAGACCAGGGCCCTGTGATGAAGATAAAAATCAGTAAAATTTAAATACTCATAAAAATAAAATATATTATCTCTTAGTGATAGTCACTGATAGGTACATACTGCAGAAAAATCCATTTTAATCAACAACTAATTTATGTATAAACACCCAAGACTTTAAAAAATGTATTCATGTTTTTTCTCTGCTGTGGTCATTATCCTCCTCTTGAGACTTTAGCCATAGCATATACAGTATAAGTGAAATGCCTATAATCCTACTTTGATGAAGAAAAATGTATGTAACATTTAAAGAATTGCATTATTTCTTCCTTTCTGCGCTATTTTAAAAAAACTGCATACAGCCTGCTCCGGCAGAACACACAGTTATAAGTCAGTCATCTATCAATCACCGCATATTTGCTGTGCTCAGCATAAAGCCACATATCAGGAGGGAGCAAAAGAAGTGTGAATGTATTATACTTGCCTCAAATTTGAGGCAGAAAAACAAACTCTTTCCATGAGATTATTTCCTTGAAAAGCCATGCAAAAGATTTTTTTTTTTCAGGAGAGAAAAGAACAAGAAGAGACACATTCTTATTTTGTATAAAAGCTACTTAGTACTTAGAAGCTGGTGAAAGGCAGATGGCTCAGGCTATCAGTTCAGTAGAAGACCTAAAATTATTCTGAGAGTTGGTTGCAGGGAGTGCTGTTAGCTTACTCCTAAGACCTCATCATAAATGCAGCTTCCTTTGCATAGTTGAAGCAACAAAGGCAAGGTTTCCCAAACTGAAGACAGATGGAAGAAAAGTTCCAAGATTGAAGACTGGCCAAAAAGCAAGCAGCTAATATGACAGACAATGTCTTGAGAGAGCCCCGCCCACAAAACCGCAGACCTAACATGGCACTGGGTCTAGGCACTGTTTAAAGGCTGCAGGTACATCCACTCTTGGAACATTTCTCTGCCTAAAATCTCAGCTCCCCAAAGTAAGCTCTGTTGTGCCAATCACAGTGAGTTAGATGGCTAAGACTTACCTATTAGAGTAACACAGTAATTTAATTTTCTTCTGATAATTAGAAGGTTGAAGAAGAAATATCTTAACTATAGTCCTCAACTTACTCAAATATAAGCACAGATTATAGTACAAATGAAATTAATGTTCTAAAAGATAATCAAGTCATAAAATTAGTATTTTTCTCAAGATTATTTGTGTCAACTAGTTAAAAGTTAGCTTTTGAATTACCATGTCTGCTGAATCAGCTTTCAGTAACATAATGCTAATGTATTTCACATAAAGTAGTTCTATTTCAAGCAAAATATTTTTTAAATTCATGAATTATTCAGACTTTGATGTAGATGGTATGCAAAGAAACATCCTAATCACAGATAACCTCACAATTAATCTTTCTTTTCCTTACGATAGACTAAAGAATTCATTCTTTAACTTAACATTTATTGAGAGTGCTACTCTATTGTGTTCTGTGGTCAGTGGTCCTGGTGACACAATACTTATTCAGAATTATCCCTTGCCAGGTTCCTGCCTAGAAGGAGCTTGTCCTCTAATAGAAGAGACAGATACCTGTCAGTACAAAGTCAATATGACAAATGCTATAAAAGAGCTATGCAGAAAGCTCCATGAGGCCCCAAGGAGAGCTAGCACAGGCTTCACAGAGGAGGTGACATGTGACCTCGATCTAAGGATGGTAAGGGAGTCAGTCCAGATAGAGAGAAAAGCAAATGCAAAGGAATGGAGACAGAAATAGGCTTGACTGGCTCAGAGAAAGATAAAGCCTGTAGTGTGGCTCATTGTGTTAATATATTGTTTATTTCTGTGCCCCCTCCTCCCATATTACTCCTTACCACAAGCTGGAATGTAAACTCCATGAGGGTAAGAAATTTTGTCTATTTTGTTTATTGATATATCCCAAATACTTAGAACAGTGGTTAGTACATAATAGGTGCTTAATAAATGCTTATGAAAGGAGATAGAGAGAGAGAGAGAGTGTGTGTGTGTGTGTGTATGTGTGTTGGGCTGTAATTGTGTGATTTGGGACTTAGGCATATCGAGGAATCCAAGTAACTTTGTAGAAATGACTTCTGACAAGCCTTGGTCTTTGAGCCTCTTACCTCTAGAATACTGGGCCTTAAGGGGGATTTTACTTAAAAACTAAGAATCACTCTATAGCCATTATTCTGAAAGCTGCAGAGTTGCAAAGCCCTGAGCAGTATCATATGATACAGGCAGGAAAAAGTCAAGTTTAGGCTTGTGTCCAATAGCACATTAAAGCCAGATAATAAATATTCAATCTCTGTGACATTTGAGGAACCTCAGTTTGTGGATATTGAGTGCAGGTCCTTGGTGTTTTATTGATTTCCAAGTAAGCCACAGGAATGCCCTGTAGCCTTTCTTAAAGGTGGGGTATCATGAATAAAGAAACAAGGCTTTAAAAGCGTCAATACAGGCTTTGGTAGGCATTGTTTTTCAGTGAAAACCAGTGAAATTCCACTCATATAACCAAGAGTCCCTTGCTAAGATACAAAAGACACAGTCTTGGAGTTGGAATTATAGTTCACATTTAAAAATACCATCAAGTCTCAGTACAATGCCTACCATTCCTTAAAAAGAAAAAGACAATAAAATGAAGAAATTATATATGTATCTCTTATTCTCTTATATGTTACTTGAAAAAACTCTGGATATGTGACATATTTTGATATTACTATATAATGAATTTTCTCTTCTCCTCCCAAAAAACTCAGAATCAATGAAAATTTATTATATTGTTTAAAAACATTAAATATTTACTCTATGCCAGTTTAGGGTACCTTATACTCATTTATTCTTCATAACAACCTATTAGATAGGTATTCGTATCCCTATATTACAGATTAAAAACTGAGGCTTCGATGGTATTAATTTTCCCATTTTCATAGAACAAATATTGAGCAGAATCTGAATGAAACTTAGTTCTTTTTCTGTATTATTCTAAAACTCTTGCTCTTTCCACCATATGATAAATACATACAATCTGTTTAATTACTGATTTCTTGACTGCTAATGGCAGTGATTTTAATGTTTAAGTTATTATTTATAAAGTTTATAAATATTTAAATTAAGTTAATGAACACATTTAAATTATTTTGTAACATTTATGAACAGAAAAATAATATTTATTTCCCATTTTATTTAGAGCTATTGGTACTCTTAACTAAAAATATTTTGATTGCTTAAAAATACAACACTCAACAAATTTTTATGGCACTCATACATACTACAGGCAAGGAGTAACTATATAACATATGCTGTGTGCTGAAACCATTGTAAATAAGTGAAAGATCCTCAGAGACCTTCCAATTAAATTTGGATAATGAAGCATATATGCTCAATTCCTAGTCTATGCATATCAATCATCTGTCAGAAGAGATCTACAGATCTACTTTTACTTTTCATTGCTTTGATTGATTAAAAGTCATTGATTCATTAGTGTTTGTCAACCTTACTGTGGAAACTCACCCAGCGTATCTCTAGCAATGTCAAAGCATCATCATACCGTCAATAGGCAAGGCCAGACCACGTAGGTATCTGTGCACACTCAGAGAGCCGTCAGTGATCCTTTTCTCCTTTGTTTGTCAATGGCCAGTGGAGCCTGCCCAGGGGCTGGGCAGTAACACAGAATACAATGGAGGGTGGGGACTGAATGCAGAAACAGAATTACCTAGAGAAGACTCAGTAGCATGGCATGGAGAGTGAGTGCTACTCATTGACAAAAAAGAGTCCTCTTCATGGGCTTTGACACATCAAAAATGTATCTGAAGGAAAGAAAAGTATGCCATGGTAAATAATGTGTATAGCTAACTTGTTTCCTCATCACTGAATTTGCAATGGCTAGGATGATGCAGTTGTCAATCAATAGTTGTTGAATGAATGAATAAATAAATGATCCAGGACACTCAAGTCATTTAGACTAGTGTAGTTGTCAATAAACAATTAATTTTCTTTCTGTATGGACTGATGCAGGCTTTTATCTCTGGCTTCACTGCAATTTCTGGACTGATATGGTAGATTATACACTTCTTTTTTTTTTTTTTTTTTGAGACAGAGTCTCACTTTGTTGCCCGGGCTAGAGTGAGTGCCATGGCATCAGCCTAGCTCACAGCAACCTCAAACTCCTGGGCTCAAGCGATCCTACTGCCTCAGCCTCCCGAGTAGCTGGGACTACAGGCACGCGCCACCATGCCCGGCTAATTTTTTCTATATATATATTTTAGTTGTCCATATAATTTCTTTCTATTTTTAGTAGAGACGGGGTCTTGCTCTTGCTCAGGCTGGTCTCGAACTCCTGACCTTGAGCGATCCACCCGCCTCGGCCTCCCAGAGTGCTAGGATTACAGGCGTGAGCCACCGTGCCCGGCCGATTATACACTTCTTATAAGCACAGGGTACCCCCAGAAGGGTTGAATTTTAAATACATCTCTCTAAACCTGATTCTAGAACTTCTAGTGTCTTTTCTCATGGCTCCAGAATCCAATGCCTGTTTTCTCAATAGAAACAGGGCCCAAGTGTGGGGAGGAAATACCCATCCCTGTTCCACAGAAAGGGTTCTAAAATCTCTTTGTTAAAATAGATCAACCGAAATCATAAATACTAATGTTCATAGATTCATTTAGCATTCTTCAAGAACATTCATTAGCATGCCATTCTGTGCCTGGCTAGGGGAAATAGAAATGAATAACATGTTGTGATTCATTTCTACATGTTACTCATTTCTCAAAGTCAAGGAGGAAGAAAGCATACATGAGTGAGTACATCCATTGCAATCTGGTAAGTGTATGTCATAAAAGTATTTATTAACAGGAATTAGAAAGTAAAGATGGAAAAAGACAGAAAATATGTGAAGGCATGAAACAGCATAGCAAGTTGAGGGAATTGTCAGGTTATGGCATGGGTGGATATTAAGAATCGTATCAGGAAGGGAAAGTTATCATGTTAATCAATCTATGTATCATACAGGGTTTGCTGTGACATACTGAGGAGCAGAGACTTTTCATAAAAGCTTTGAGAAGTCATGGAGGGTTTTAAGCAGAGAGCGGCATGGCCAGATTTATAATTCAAAAGAATGATCATATAGGGAGATCTCAAGGCAGGGGAACTGTGTAGAAGGCTATAACAATAATCGAGGAAACAGATGATAAAGACATGAACTAGGGCATCTATGGCCAGGAAAAGGAAACTAATTCAAGAAAGACAAAAGAGGTAGAATCCCCTGAGCTACATAACCACTTGGACAGCCACCCTCTTGCTTATAACATGGGCAAGGTTTGGCAGACCACTAGCTGATTAGCCAGATTTCCTATAGCTGTGAAGGGGCCTCACTTTGCTTTTATTGGGATGGGTAGTGGTGATTAGATGTGAGAAGGAAGAATGATGCTCAAGTTGGTTTACTCTGTGGACTGTGTTTTTCTGTATATGCATGTGTGTTCTCACTACCTAGCACAGTACTTGGCGTTGAACCACAATAATACACATTTTTTAATTAACATCCAAATAATAATTGTCCCACTTAGAGTGCCTCTGAGGTGCTTTATTCCTATGTCATTTCATTTCATTATTATGGTACATATGCAGAGTCATTCAAGGACCTGCTTCTACTAAGAGATGAAGCTGGGATACAAGCGGGCATCTAATAGGCCTCAATGCCCACGTCAATACCATTATGCTGAACAAAAGGGAGGATGCAGGTGATAAAAAGTTCAGGGCTGCATCAGTTAGGAAGCTTAGACTTGTAAATAATGTACAAAATATTTGGTAGCTTGAACTGTGATTTATTGTCTGTTGCACAGCTAAATCAATGGGAAAGGGTAAAAAAAAAAAAAAAAAAGAAATGCATTGTTTAAATCCAAAGATCACTTTAAATAAAAGATCACTTTAGGTATCCTACCTTGGGTAAACACAACGTGATTGGCAAGAAGTTTGTTATTCCAGCTAAACTAAACTCTTAGTGGTGACATTTAAACACATGTTCTCTTGTTTGTTCCTCATTGAAAATGCAAGTCTCATGCATCATGGCCTTTCATATTTTTGGAGTTTGTTTATTAAGTTAGAGAAATATATTATCCTATATACTATTAGCTGATGCAATAACATAGAGTGAGCTGATGATGATACTTGTTCAATAGATAATTGCTGAAGCGTATTGTTTTCTGAGTTTCTTGTCCTTGGCCAGTTTGACTTTCTAGAATGAATGGCTTTAGATCCTATTGAATTTGGTTACAAATCCTTGAGGTTTACATTGATGTTTTCTCCCTTATGTTTACCCCCAGTCTTTTCTCTAGTTCGCTTTATGCTTATTTTATCACCAGCATTGTTTGCCAACAAACACTCAAGAAGGAAAGAGGTGGCAAGATTGTAGTTAGTTCCATATTCTTCACTCTGGTGAGAGTGTTCTATGCCTAGCTCTCCTAGGTAACTTCAAAAACAACAACAACAACAAAATCTATTTTAAAGGTGCTTATTAATTAGATTTGCTATGATTAACCTTGGATATCCTCAGAAGTTTAAAGTTTCCTCCTTAAAAAAATAGCAGAGAAAAAGAGACAGTGGAGACCTTTACTTTAAACAATTAGATTAAGTGCTGCATTTTTTCAAATCTCACTATGTTATTATATACTCAGGCAAGTAAGACTATTCCTAAGAAGAAAGCTTGAAAAATCAGTAAATAATATGTTATGCTTAACAAACAAAAAAGCGGTTGGCTCTGCTTCCTTCTTTTTGGTTTTATTTTGAATGTTTTTGAAAGAAATGTTAATTCACAGAGCACTAGTTTCCTTCCTGTCAGTTGCCACAGGGTTTTTTGCTGTTGTTGTTGTGGTTGTTTTCTAATGATGATAAAGCTTTGTTGCACGCACCTTTTTTTTTGTCCTGGACATTTGGACATTTCTTGGGAACTGGTTAAAGATTATCATTTGGCTTTTATTAGTGTTTTTGGAATGAATAGTAATTAGATTGTTTTGAATTTTTTATACAAAATGTATGTAGAGCGTAATCTTTAATAATTTTATAAATGAAACATTAAAGGAAATTGCTCCCATATTTAAATTAAATATTTTAGCAAGCATTCTCTTCTTTTATTCAGTTTTAATTGCATTGTTAATTATCACGAACAAAATATTCTGAGGGAAGAAGCTGAGCAGATCATCTAATTGCAGCTTTTACTGCTTTGAATGATAAAGTGCCTTTGATTTGATGCTGAGCCAGGAGGGCTTGATTGATAATATCTGTCTCACATGTCACCCTGGGAGAAAAGGATAAAACCTCAGTAGACTCGGTGCATTGCAGCTGTCTCCGCTGCTCCAATTTCTCTGCCCCATTGACGTCATTGGGAGGTTTCAAACCAGTCCAGGGTGTCTAGTAAACCTGCACGTAAATGAAATGAAGAAACAGAAAAACACTGATTCATAGCTTAGCTCTCACTCCAAAGAGGTGGCTGTTATAGTCTCTTGAATAATGGGCAGATGTTTGCTCCTTTCCTGAACTTAAAAAATATATATATCATTAACTATCCAGAAATGTGGGAAAGCCCCCCGACAAGGAATGAGAATTGCGTAAGCCCTTCTGAAATCAGATTATATCACAATGAGCCACATTTATCCAGGGTTCTCAGATATCATAACCTGCAGCCAGCTTGTCTCTAAAATCAGGAATATCTGAAGCAGAGAGCGGCATGGGAAACAGCTATCTCTGGAGACAGGACTACGTTAACCACCCGGGCTAGTTCTCTGCACCATTTCCTCCTCTTCCCTCATCATAGGCAGCCTTTTGTGCTGAGTTTTAAATGAGGGCCCCTTATAGACAAAGATGGAACACAGAATAGAGTTTCAGTTTTTTCCAGGCAAGATTTTTTGTTGGTTTGCTTGTTTACAGATGTGTGTTTTAAAAAAAGAAAGCTGCTTTGATCAGCTTAATACATTAAATGCATGATAAATGCTAAACCTCAAAATAACTTATCATGGAGAAACTTTTGTAAATGCTGCCACATAGCAATTTAGTGACTTGGTTGAGTATTAATGTTATTATAAAAAATGTTATTATAAAAATATCTTTCATCAGATGGGCAATTTTGCTGCTGGGAGCAGCAGAAGGCTCTCCTTTCCCCACTCCTCACTCTCCACAAGATAACGGCAGGGAAGGACTCACAATAACAAAGTAGCTTTCATTTCTTACTCATCCAACAAGCTCCATGGCATACAGTTCAAAAATGCCTGACTCTTTATAGCACTTTAAAGTTTACAAAGCATTATCACTTTCATTTTCCCAATTATGTTCATTAGACAACACTGTAAGGTAGATAATATAATTATCGCCATTTTTTTTGTAATCCTATGACCTACATTTTGAAATCACTTCAATTTAGCAGAGATATATTGACCATTTATTACATGTGGTAGGTTCTTTAGGGTAAAAGGTAACACATGTTGGCCTTAGGGAGCTTACGGAGCTAGGGACAAATATGGACTCACACACACCTATATCACAAGGTAGAATAAGATACGTGCATAAGACAAAGTGATGCACCTGACAGTGGATCTTGAATGAAGGAGCATTTCAGAGAAACAGTTAAGGACCGGTGATATTTCAATAGGTAAAGATGATAGGTGTGGCCATTGTGGGCCAAGGGACCTTCATGAACAGAGTCAAATAAGCAAGATGGTCTGAGGGCTGATGGGAATGACACGAAGGACATTGTTTTGAAACTGAAGGCTGGAATCTGGCCAAGGTTAGGTTAGGCCATCAATGGCCCTCTTTAAATACCAGGATGAGATGTTTGTAATAATAAGGAGATCTTTAAGTGCTCAAGCTAGGGGGTAAAACAAATCTGTGCTTTAGTAAAATTGATTAAGCAGCAATGTGTAAGGTACATGAGAGAAAAGAAAATCTGGCTCATGGTGCCAATCAGGAGGTTCCACAGAGATCTAGCGGGGACGTTTGAGGAAACTGAATAATTGGAATTCATTCATTTGTTTAAAAGTTTTTATTAAGCATCTACTATTTGCCAGGCACTATTCCAAGTATGAGAATATAGGAATCAGAGATAAACTCTCTGCCTTCGTAGGTCTTTCCTTCTGCAAATGAAGAAATAGAAAGGAAGGGGCAAATTCTCCTCTGCTGTGGGGTAGAACTAACAGCATTCAGTAACAGGCAGTTTTGAATGGAAAAAGATTCAGAGCTAAGTTGGGGATTTCTCTTCTTGAGAGAATATGTCTCATAACCCGTTAACTAAAAGTGCACTTACTCTACAAAGTTAGCCTTCCTCGGGTGCTACAACAATATTTCACATGGATGCCATATAGCTCAAATGTGAGGAGATGTGGAAGCATGTTCGACAAAGCACCAAGTGCTAAATAAATATTATCATTATTAGCTGTGAGTGGTCGTAGTTAGTGTACTTTTATTGTAACAAAATATTAATATTTCAGCATCTTTACCTTGGTAAATTGTTTCCCATTTTACTTATTTGAAAGCAAAGAGTTGACATATATTTATATTCATTGTGTTTTCAAATAATCTCAGGAAGGTTATCTCAAAGGAATGTTGTTTGAAAGTTACCTTGCCCTATAATTTTACCTTATTGCCACTGTGATTTTTGCTTTTGTGCCAACATAATGCACATTATGAAAAATGATACTATGAATTGACTAGGGAGCTCTTAAAACTTACATCTAGAGTTCTGGTATCTAATAGATAAGGGACTCAAATCTGCAGAGAACATGCTTTATGTATTGAAATATTTTGTGAGCTACACCATCATAAACATTTAATGTTTTAAATAGCTAATCTTCTTTGAGATTACATATATGAATGATTTATTACAGAGAGTGTAACTGATTTCTCCTATACATCCATAAGTCTTATAGTTTATTTATTGATAAATACTGATTTGTTGGTCATGCTATTAGTAAGATTTTATTATCACATATATTTAAAAATTAGCAGAAATTAAAATATTACTTCACATTCAAGTAAATGTGAGCCACATAATCAGATTATTATCCAGTCCATAGAATCCCTGGGGAATATCAGTAATGACCCTCATTATGTGTCTGCCTTTGTCAGGTTAAGAATGAGAATACACATGCAAGTGGAAGTGGAGAATTGAGACCGTTTTACCTGAATAATTGAGGAGTCCTGTTAGTGAAAATAAGATGATAATAAAATGATGTTCTTACATTGATAATTACCCTCCACAAGCTGCAGCTTTACTGAAAAAGGCTTGCTCAGTACATACTGTTGTATACGTATATGTGCTGGGCCTAGTGCCCCAAATCGCCATTTCTCTCTGTCTCTCTCTCCGTACTTCTATCAAAGACTTTCTTGTGATCCCTTCTGCTCAGCTGAATAAAGATGAGCAGATAAATAACTAATTTGACTTCTTTTTGCCTATAAAATTTTAATTAAAAAAAAACTCTTTAGTGATCATGATACCATTTCCCCTGTTGTCGTTTTGCTTAGAATTTGGACTCAACTGCACTGATCTCAATTTCTGACAAGCCTTTCCCACTTCCACCCACCACCCTTCCCCATTCTCCTCTGTCCTCCACCTGTCCACTGTCCTCACTGCTCACTTGTCCATAGCATATCGTGTTTATCTGTTTATAAGATTCTTTCACGTGTGGCCCATGAAACTCTTGAAGAACATGCGTGTTTCCTTCATATTTATACCCACATCACCTCGTAGAGTTTCTGACACATATTAGGTCCTCAGGAAATGCAAGAAATGTCTGTTAAACTGAACTTACTTTTGACAACGGAGTTATGTCTTTCATGGCTTTGGAGGAATGCTTTGTTGTCTAAGAAAGAGCCCTTTTATCCTTAGTGCCTAATGGAAAGGCTGTATCTCTCATTATCTCTTAAGGTAACTTTCTGAGTGTTGAGTTATATGGCAATAATAATAATAATAATACTGCAGCTATAGTTTACTGAGCACTTAGTGTTTGCCAGACCTGTGCTAAGCACCTAACATATAATAATACCTCAGTCAGTCTAGGTAAATATTCTTATTTTCTCTTTTAGATAAAGAAACAAAAAGTTACATTATTTACCAAAGTCACACAGTTATTAAGACTTGGTAAAGTCAAGATTAATCCAAGCTTTTCTGCTCTAAAGCACATTTTTAACAGCTATGGGAAATTGACAAGTTGACATATAACAAACCCATAAGAAAATATTTGAGTTTGTTAAATAAAAAAAAGAAAGGATTTTATTTGGACACAGAGCTGGAACATGGTAGTCACATAATACTGTAATAACTATTTTACATGACTGTCAGTGTGGGAAAGTACCTGATTTCATGATTATAGTATGGAGAGAAAGTCAGATGTTTCCACAAAAAAAGAATTTCATGCTGTGTGTCTAGCCTTTTAAACATCTGGATATACTTTGAAACATGGTTTTTTAAATTGCCTTTGCTTTGGGTCTTTGAAAATGAAAAATATGTTTTATGAAGCAGTCACTGTACAGACTTAAATGTTAGTCTCAACTTTGTATTTTACTAAACTATGTGATCCTCCCTAATTCCTTAAACTTTCTGAGCTAGTTCTTGGTTGTCAAATCTATGAACTGGATGGAATAATATCTTGGGTTCCCCATATCCCCTTCCTTCCCAGTCCTCTGCTCTGCTTGACTTGATTCTGAGCAACCTCTGAAGGCCAATATCAACTTAATTTTAGTAAGAAAAAGCCTGAAACTTGTGGAAGTACTTGCAGGGGGATATTATCATCTCAGAGCTTTAAAATAATAATCTCCAGGGTTTGGGATTATCATGAAGATGAATGAGTGAAAGGGAAAACATTTTTCAAAATGTTAGCAATTTCCTACATTTGGCCTTTTAACTTTTAGAAACATTGATCAAGGGACCTTTAAATTGATTTTAGCTGACCTTTGGAGAAAAACTATGAATTTTTGAGGTTATTGCCTACATGGAAAGCTTATATGGAACTATTAGCAAAGTAAAAGGGAGACTTTAGGTACACCATGGAAAAATGCTTTTAGCAACTAAAAGCATCATAGTGATAGAGTCATTGAGCTGGAAAGAAACTTGGAAAGCCATCTAGTCCACCTTTTAGCCTGAGGCCATGTCACATTTGAACCATAAAAAGGGATTAGAAATCTTTTTTGTTTTTTTTAAGGGAGATTCCACAACTTCCTTTGGTATCCCGTTCCAGTAACTGACAATCTCACCTGTCAGCAAGTCATTTTTCATAGCTAACCGAAATCCCTAGGGCTGCAGTTTGAACTCATTTTCTTCTGTTCTTAGAGGTAGAAAACAGCTGGTATAATAACTCCTCATGTACGTGAAGATTGCTATCAATATCCTATTCAGCTCTCATCCTAAAGCCAAATTCCTGGAACCTTTCTTCATAATTTCTTTTTACCTAACATAGAGTAATGTATAATAGCATAGTTAGCTATTATACTCTGTGAATTGTTTGGTTGCCTATGTTACGTGAACATGATAACTTGGATTCTGCTTCTATTTAAGCAAACATATAATGAAAATTTTTCCTTTTAACAATAGAAATAGAAAGCATTGTGTTGACAACAAGAGAGATTACAAAGGTGTATATTGCCTTAAAAATCTCAAATTTGTAAAAATTGTGAACTAAAAACTGACAAATTCAGGCAGATAATTTAATAATATATGTCAATGACTACTTTCCTCTAAATTTCTACTCCTACGCTCAGTAGAAGCTTAATATGGTAAGATAAGTTTTGGTATCAAACAGCTCCACTTTCAGTACTGGATGTAACTGGACTCAGTGAGCAAATATATTGTACTTTCTGAGCTTTATTTACCTAAAATGTTAGAGAAAATGATAATAACAAAAATGGTGTATTCCTTGAGAATAACGGCCATTTCTTACTTAGTTTTGTATCTCCAGGGCCTAGCGTCTGGGCTCTAGCCCAATTCATAACACAGATTAACACTCAGTATTTGCATTTTACTGAAGAGTTGCTTGTGAGAATTAAATGAGATTATATATAAGAAAATATTTGGTCAACTATTGAACTCTATATAACTGTGAGTTATTACTATTAAAATTATAAAAGAGTCATTATTGGTAATGAGTTAAAAATAATTAAGCCAAACTTTTATTTATAGTTGTCTTTCCAGAACATTTCTGTTAGCCATTTGTTACAATCTTGTAAAAAGTTAACTAAACATGAGCTTCTTAAGATGAATATTCTATAGTACAAACTTACTGCTTGGAGTTTAATGCTCAGACTCTTTTGCTGAGCAATCCGAGATTGACAAATGAACTCAGATGTGACTGAGGTGGCTTCCAGAAGCCAATCAAAAGTCACCCTGGCACCAGGACAGCAGAGCTACTCTAAAAAATTTATATTTTTCCAGGGCTTCCATGACCCTGTGTACATTTCCCTACGTGGGAGAGAAAATTGGTGATATCTTTGCCTGGCCAAAGCACCCAAAGGTTTAAATGACATTGCTTTATTTATTAAGAACATGACTAAAGGGAGTCCTTAAGTACTTGATCTTCTTCCATGGAGAACACTGCCAAAGGGCCAGAGGAATAATGCAGGAAAAACTTTTATATTAGGGACTTAAAAAGAAAGCAGTGTTTGTGAATAACATTTTAGATCTTTCTAAAGAGTACCCTTTGCTTTCTTTCTACTTGGTTTACAAATATTGGGTTTAAGGAACATGAGCTTCAGAGTCAAAGCAGTTTATCTCTGCCATACAAATAGATCCTCAGGAAAATTACTTAGCCTCTCTACCCTAAGTTTTCTTTCCTGTATCATAGAAAATATATTACCTAGCTCATAAGCTTCCTGGCACTATTGAGTTCTTGGTAACTCCATTACCTCCTGCACCTTCTGTTCTCCTTCTCTTTTGCCTATCTCATTAGTAAGCGTTGGCTGGCTACCATGATTTACAAAACTGGTATGTTCAAGGGACTTGAGACCCCTACAATAAACACCTGAAATTCTTTGATTAAACATTTTATTTAATTTATTTCTAAGAGTGATATTGATTGCTGGACAATGACACAGAGCTATAAACCTTTGAGAATGTGTTGTTATATGAGGAACTACGTTAAAAAAAAAAAGCAAAGCAAAGAAAGAATTAGTAGCTGTAAAAGTGAGAATCAATTATAGCCTGTCAAGCCAAATGGCAGGGGGAAGGAATTCTAGTCAAGGAATCAGCAGCCCTGGGTTTAGTTAGGCCCATCTCTGCTACAAACTAGATAACCTTGGGCAAGTCACTTTTGTTTTCTGGACCTTACTTGCTTCATCTTTAAAATGACAGCATGTTGCCCTCCCAAACACTGCTTAGAGCACCCATGGGTTCACGCCCCATCTTGTTATGTTGTCAGAACTTGGGACTGGGAGGTCGACTACAGAGTGATAGAGTGATGTGGCCTTTAGGCTCGCACATCTCTGCAGGAAGAATATCAGTTGCAGTTGCCCTAGCGTGAACAAAAGAAGATTCTGGGGGCAGTTTTCCCCCTTGTATTTATTTTTTAGATGAAGACCATGCTATCTTGTTTAGTGAGAAAATTTGTCACTAAATAGAAAAGTGAGAACAACAACAAAAAAGAAACATAAGATAAAGAAAATAACATAAAAGGAATGAAAACCATAGCAATTTGAAATCAGGCAAATAATTTAGTTTGCTAAATCAAATTTCAAAGATTGAAGTCTGCATCAGTTTGTGTTGCTGCAGTCTCTCTTGAATTCACAAAATAGGAATATCACTCTTGGTAATTTTATTTCAATGCAGCTAGAAGGTATAGATATTTGTGAATCTCCCACTTAAGGCTCTAAATTAGATCTCTTTATTTAGAATAAAAAATATATTTGAAAATCTTGTATTTTATTTTTTCTCCATTCTTTTGTACTCGAAAAGGGGTTACGTCTAACTGTATGCTCAGGCTAGAGCCATAGTCTTCATCATAACAGATGATACATCAACTCACTTCACCCAACCCAAAAAGCAAAATAACTTATAGATGTTAATCTCTTAGAGCTAGAGCAGTCTTTCTCACTGTTAGAGGGAGCTTTAAAAAAATCAGCCAGTGACACACATCATATTTTTGCTTATTCTAAATAGAATATTTGGGAATGGTATTTCTCATAGTTAAAACTATGTTGAAATTCTCTACAGATATGCCATCCAAACCCCAGTGAAGAACCACTTTCCCTTTGCTCTTTTCTTATATGCTGATAAGGAAGAATATGACTCCCAAAGAACACTGGTTTCTTCAAAATTCCCTTTCATTTTTTTTCTCTCAAAAGATCAAAATAAAATGAACTTATTTACAGCTTAAGGATAAGGCACATAAGAAATGTATAGACAAGATTTAGAATCCTTAACAACCTGGGATTCAGCCTGAAAGTGTTTAAAATGCACTAGCATTTAATTTGAGAAAGAAAAGGAAGGCCATACTGCTGTATATAACTTTTCAAAATTTACTGCTGTTTCGCTGGAATGGAAAGGGACAGGTTTCTGTTGAGTTGGCAAATTAGTGTGCTTGAACTGAACAAAGAGAGCAGGCCAAGGAAATCACACCGCTTTTAATACTTTCTTTGCAAAGAGCTTTTTTGGACCAAATCCATGACTGCTACAAGTAAGTAGTTAGTTGCAAGAAGAATGTGAGTGGAGATCAAGTAGACTGTGGCTTTGTATTAATTCACTATTAATGTTACTTATGTTAATTTGAATCTGGAGACTTAAACCAAGTGGCTAATACTCTGCAGTGGGCCCCATTTCTCTTTCTTGGTGAGTCCTGGGGGTAGAGGTCATTTCTTAAACCTGATATAAAAAGCCACGCTTCTGAGTGACTGCAAAATAGAGGGTATTACAGTTCTATATCTTACCTTTCTATTCAGTTATCTACACAACTCTTTTTAAAATTTTTTCTGTTTATAAAAGAAATGCATTTATAAAGAAATGCATGGGACATTTATAAAAATAACAAATAGTATAAAGAAAAAAATCCCTTTGTATTTAGTAAAACAATCAGAAAGCATAGTCAAACTAGATAAAGCAAAAAGTGGCATTTATTGTAGGTATAACGAGGTTTCTTAGGGAAACTATAATAGAAATGCATGTGTTTCCAAAGCCTCAAAGTCCATTAGGACTCACTTGTGGCTTCTTTCTGCTCCTCTCTGCTCTTCTGCTGTGTTCTTAACAGTCTTTTGGTAGTCCGGTCTTTCCCAGCTTACGTGACAGAAAGCACAGCCACAAAGCACCCAAGTTTTAGAATTTGTGGCTCAGCTACACAGAGAAAAACTGAAGTATTATACTCCCTCTCTATTCCATACCTAGATTCTTTAGAAAGAGGCTCCTGGGCCCAATTTAGGTCAATAGTCCACCCCCGGCCCAATCATGTATAGCATAAGCTGCGCTAGAAGAGTATAAGGACGGGACATACTTGGCTCCTCTGCACTCGTATAGACCAGGCGATGGAGGCAGACCTCCTCCAAGAAAGGGGACTAAGATGACATTGCAATAAGTCTTCCTTTTAAACCTGTAATTTCTTTACCCAGAGATAATTACCGCCAACACTTTGATATATTTTCTTCTGGTATATATTTCTTCTTTAGCTTATGTTTTTTTTTTTTGACATTGCTAAGGTCATTCTGTTTATAAAGTTTTTAATCTTGCTTTTCCAATTACTATTTCATCATTAGCTCTCACATCCTCACCCACAGGTTTTTTTATTTGTTTGTTTTGTTTCATTTTTTTCCCAATAATAACTGTAAAGTAACAGCAATGGCAAGAGGTAGCATGTAACAAGTGTTGCGAAGTATTGCATTATTGTGAAGTAATCCTATTCACTCTCACAGTGGGATAGTATTTAGTAACCTGTTCACAATTTGCTATAGGTTACAACACACTTTCATAGATATCCCATTTGGTCATCCAAACAATGCTATGAAATGAGGTGTTATTATTAATTGCCCTATTTACATATAAAAAAGGAAAGAGGAAAGTTATATAACTAGTAAATGGTCCTTTCTAGTCTCATTTTATATCCTGCTCCCTTGAGATCACGTCCTGTTGCCCCCCTGTATTTTTCTGCATTCAGGTTGACCAACTCTGCTCAATATCCCTCCTCCTGCCAGGGACTTTCTAGACTCACAGTGATTACAGGGACAAAGGGAGAAGGCAGAAAAGAAAGCTGAAGTGTGCCAGGAGTCAGGGGGTTGTAAACTGTGATCTCCCAGGACCCTGGTGGGGTGGCGATGGAAGGATTGGCTTCCACGTGGTTAGGCGCAGTCTCACTTTTTCCCCAGAACCTCTGCTGCTCATCACTGTGGTCTGCACTGCTAGACACCCTCATGCCTGGATATTTTCTCTCAGGGGTCCCTTTTTGTTTCTTCTTCCAATCCAGTTTCCTTCAGGGAAACGTGGAATACACCCTACAGGATTGATACCCAGTTATGGGCTAGGTTCAAATGAAGTACCAGAGAGCTTCTGTCCCTGAACATTCAACGACAGGAGGCTGTTTGGCCTGGGGCACAGACAGAATTTCTAGAGCCCATGCAGCCCAACTCCACACTCCAGCATCTCATCCTGGGTAAAGCTCCACGGCCAAAGAATACAGGTACTCTGGTAAATGAAAAGGAAGCTAGAGAAGGCAGCAAGAAAGTAGAGACTCTGTCATGCTAGGTGTGCTAAGCATTCTGTAATCATTTTTCTATCTTAAAAAAAAAAAAATCCTTTTGGTGGGCTAATAAGAAGTGATACTGTCAAATGTGGATCACATATTATAATGAGCTTCATTCATTTCGCCAGCAGCTGGTTTGATTCCGAAATATGCTTGCCAGTAATTTGCACCAGGTAAAGAAACTGGTAAGTGGCAAAACTGGGGTCTAAACCAGGTAATCTGAGTATGGCTAGAGTTGACAGGGGGAGCCAGTCCCCCATGGGGCAGAGCGTGGAACTAATATAATCATATGTTGAATTTGGGAGACTGTGTGGTCCTCTAGCTCAGGGACTTTCATTTGTCTTTGAATCTCTGGCATGTGAGTTTAAAACATGTAAGTTAAACTGAAGATAGGTTATTGGGGCCAACATAACCAAGATCCTGCATTACAGCACAACTTATAATGGACTGATTTCCTCTGCCACCCTTTAGTGGGTGGCAGAGGAAAGCACCCTTTAGTGCTTTCCTATTTGTCTTCCCCAGACAAAAAAAAAAAAAAAAAAAAACAATCAAGGAAACACTATGTTTTTTTCACTCCAGCCACAAGCATCTCTGTAAACAGTCATGGAACTGATTAAGTAAACACAATTTATTTAGCAAAAATTTATAAATTCTTGATTCACACTGAGATAAATGGGGGAGGTTAAAAGAGTAAGGTTTTTATTTTTGTTTTGAGAGTAATTTATAGTTGTGTTGTTTCTTTGTTATCTATTACCATGTTTTTAGTCTCCGAGTGCCATCATTTCTTATTAATCATATGTAGATTTATAATGAGGTTGTCTTGTAACATTCATTGATTGGAACTTACTACTAAAAAGATTAAAGCAAATTAAATGTTTCTTAATGTGATTTATAGTGTTAGTCTCAAGAATTTAGAAACTCAACTCCAATTATTTGCACAGATGGCATTTTGCTATCATAAATATTTATGAACCACAGGTCACTGAAGATATAAATTAATTTCCCATCAGTTAATACCAGCAATTTAAGGCAAAATGACAAACCTTTCCAAAACACAAATTTCTTTTATTTTTAATAATAGCTTAACTCTATTGCTGATCTTGTTACTGATAAGAATCTCAGAAACAGAATCAAGTTTTTGGGTTTTTCCAAAAAAACTTTTAAGTTACTAGGAAATATAGTCTGCTTAATTTCTTATATGATACACAAAGGAAAAAAAAAACTATTCTAGGATGTGGTCCCAGTTGTAATGGTGAGTCACTGCCTGCAGCAGTCATAATGATAGAGGATTCTATTTATTGCCGTTCCCTAAGCTTCGCACAATGAAGCCATGCAGAAATTATATAATTATTCCTCCTGGATGGATCTTCTTATTAGTTTATAATTACAAAATACTCTTTGAGTACTTTTGTATCCTGAAAATGCCTTCAGAATTGCATAAAGAACCATAAGGTTTGATCTCAGCTTGTTTATCCTCTTTATGTTTGATTTTACCAATTAATAGTGTAGCTTCCTAGGTGTTGAAATGTGACTTCTTTATCTTTTGTATGGCTCAATTACTTGGAGTACTTTTAAATAAATCTTAAGGGAAACCTCTTATTTTCACAATTATCTGGTATATTTTCCCACTATTTGTAACTGCTTCCCGTACAAATTAAACAGTTTATGTTGCTAATGTTCCATGCTCTCTAGGTGTGCCGCCTTCAATATTTCCTGTCATTTTTGGCCATTGCTCATAAATTATTACTAATCATTTTCATGATTTTCCCTTATAGGAACCTTGAGGGACAAACACAAGTTCTCTTACACAAGCTGTTATTGGTGCTGGTTGTTTTTATTCTTTTCCCAACCCCCACTCCAACAACTGTTGAGTGTGTACCATGTGGCAAGCAGAGGGAAGAGAGAGATAAATGAGCTTTCAAAGAATTACAATCTAGATAGCACCTGCTTCTAGCCAGTCCCAGCCAGTTCCAGAGATAGAGGTGCTCATGCAGGTTATCAATACATGCTTAACTCCTTGAAGATTCTTTTGGAATGATTAAGGTAATTGTTGAGAGAAGCTATGATAATCTTTCCATTTGGAAGTTGTACATGTGGGGAGCATAAAACATGCTCTAACATAGTAAGCTTATTGTTATAACTGGAGCCATGCAATAAACTTATTAGTTTCCTACAATATACTTGCTTGCTCCTCCAAAGTCATTCAAATATTACAAGATAGAATTTATTCTATATGTTGCTTAATGGAAAGCTATCACAAATAAAAAGTGAATCGTAATGAGTAGGTCAATTAAATAAATGCAGAAAATATATTGATTTATTATATACAAAATAATACTGTACTAAATGCTTTGCTTGAATTATCTTGCTTAATTCTTATAGCAACTCTTTGAGGTGGCTATTGTTTTTTATTTTTTTAATTTCAGAATATTATGGGGGTACAAACATTTTGGTTGCATATAATGCCTTTGCCTTATCCAAGCCAGAACTACAAGCGTGCCCATCCCCTATATAGTGCTCTCCCGCACCAATTAGTTGTGAGTTTAGCCATCCCCACCACCCTCCTCCCACCCCCCAACACCTAATGAATATTGCTTCCATGTGAGCACCTAAGTGTTGATCAGTTAGTACCAATTTGATGCCCAGTACATGTGGTGCTTGTTTTTCCATTCTTGTGATACTTCACTTCAAAGGATGGGCTCCAGCTCTATCCAGGATAACATAAGAGGTGCTAGTTCACCATTGTTTTTTGTGGTTGAGTAGTATTCCAAGGTATACATATACCACATTTTATTAATCCACTCATGTATTGATGGGCACTTGGGTTGTTTCTACATTTTTGCAATTGTGAATTGTGCTGCCATAAGCATTCAAGTGCAGATGTCTTTATTATAGAATATCTTCTTTTCCTTTGGGTAGATGCCTAGTAGTGGGATTGCTGGATCAAATGATATTTCCATTTTTAGTTCTTTGTGATATCTCCAAATTACTTTCCACAGCAGTTGTATTAATTTGTAGTCCCACCAGCGCTGTAAGAGTGTTCCTGTCTCTCCACATCCATGCCAGCATTTGTTGTCTTGGGACTTTTTGATAAAGGCCATTCTCACTGGAGTTAGGTGATATCTGATTGTGGTTTTAATTTGCATTTCCCTGATGTGGCTATTGTATATACTCCCATTTACAGGTGAAAATCTGAAGTTTAGGGAAGGGACTGGAATGCCCAAGTTTCCTAATTAGTAAATGACAGCAGGCCAAGACTGTCTTGACTCCAAAGGGAACACGTCCTAACCCTGTACAGCTTTAGAATCTTTCATCAGAGCCATGTGATACTCAGTAAGGTATGTCAAGATGGGAATCCTTAGTCTCATGCCAGACCACCTCATGAGCCTTAAGCCTTTTTCATGTGTGTTTTATAGATATGACCTTTCAGTTTGGTGATGATTTCTTATCACACAGTAATCTGCATGCAAGAAATTCTTAATATCTGCTTTACTTAGAAGGAAACGTGTATAGCTTTACTTACAGCACTATGAATCCAATTCAGTTGTTTATTGAAACTATTACTTATTGAGTTTCTACCACATGCTGGAGAGTTTCATGTCATCTCCTTTAATTTTGTTGTAAAATAGATGAGGATACCAATTTTCAATAATCTTCAGTAATTTGCCCAAGGTTACGTAGCTGCTAATTGGATGGAGTGTCTTGGATTCAGACTCAGCTGTTTGATTCTGAAGTCCATACCAAACTACTCTGATAATTAAGTCAGAGGTTATGTTTACCACACATTTGTATCCCAGCAGCATGTAAATTTTTAATGTTATTATTGAAGTACAATATAAAAAAATTATATGCACACGTTTTAAATGTGATGCTTTTGGTGAGATTTTAAAAATTTATATACCCTTATAGCTGCCACCCCACTCAAGTTATGCAACACTTCCATCACCCAGTCAATTGCTCTGTGCCCTTCTGCAGGCTCTCTTGCCCCTTGCCCCAGGCTACCATTGATCTGATTGCTATCACTATAGATTAGTGTTGCCAGTTCTAGAACTTCATATAAAAGAAACAGGACAACATGTTAATATATTCTTTTTTGCCTGCTTTTCTTCACTCACATAAAGTTTTGTGAGATTCATACATATGGTCTATACAAGTATAGACATTCCTTTTTATATCAATGTATTCAGTCTTTTTTATTATTGAAAAGTATTCCATTATATCATTTGACCACATTTGTTTTTCCATTTGCTTGCCAATGGATATGTGGTTGTTTCTAGTGCAGGGCTATTGTGAATAAAGCTGCTATGAACATTCACTTCCCCATTTCATTGGTTCATGAGCATAAATATCCCAAAACATATCTGGAACTCTGCATTTATCTTGAGGGATGCTCTCATTGCTCTTTGTATAAACCCAATCTTGTGGGATATAACGTGGACTCCAGCTAATCTGTGAAACTCATGTTCTTTGCAAGCATTTTTCTCTCATGTATTTGGTTGTACATTTATACTGCCTGCCATTTGCATTGCCATAGATCCTTCTGATTGATTACATTGCTTTTAGAGCTGATGGTCTTTTTACTTCCCATGCAAGTCATATCTATCACTGTGTCAGTCAGGTTTCTTACTTCCAAGCAACTGAAACCAATCCTGGCTTTCTTAAAAAGTAAATGAATCTATGAACAGGATTTAGGGTAGTTCATACAATCAACATGAACCTATAGAACAAGGTTTGGCAAACAGAGAGGACCAAGGAAAGTTAGCCAGCTGCCAGGACCACAGCCAAGATCATATCACAAAACCAATCTGTTGCTGACACTACTGTCACAGCTCCTGACACTAGACTCTCCATTTCTGCTCCTCATCATGAGACCATAATTAGTTCTGCATGACCGACTTTCCAGTACCTATTCCATTCCCCTTTGCCTTCAAATGGTTATGTCTAAGTCAGCAAAACCGTTGATCTAGGTTGGGGCAGGAGTAGAGGAACAGCAGGAGTAGGCACACTAGAGGTATGGGCCAAAACCTCCCGCCTTCTAATTGTGACATCACAATTTGCTTAAGCAGTTCCTTCTGGTGACAGAGTATGGCAGGGGTGGGTATACTTGACTTTAAGAATAGGAAGATAAGACATACCATTCATGATAGACAGCCTGGCCACATGGCCATCTGAATCTCATGTGGTTAGAACATATTACATGATTTATGGATTTAGTCTCTCCTAAGACTCAGACACTAGCCAGATACAACTTCTTGTATAAAAGACATGACTTTTCTCCAGGCAATCATACTAGATACTCCAAGTACAATGTCTCTCCTAAAATTCTGGATGAGTATTTCTCTTCTCCTTAAACTCTCCAAACCTTACCTATCCTCACTCTCAGCTGATGATTCTTCTTTCTTATTCAGAGTAGATCGAAGCAATAGGACTTTCATAGACTCTCAGTTACTAGCATCTGCATGCAAATACTCTACCTTCTGCCTTTAGATGACCTATCCATGTCTTATCAGAGGCCAATTAAATAATAATGCTATGTACTAGAGCAAATGATACTGGTTTATTAATAATAAAATATCATTGTGCTAAGTGCTATGCATGCATCATCGCATTTAATCCTTTCAGAAACATTTTCATGTAGGTACTTTAGCCCTGATTTATAAATAAAGAAACTACAGTTTAGGGGAACTAAGTAACTTGTCTAATGTTCCAAAACTTGCACATGACAGCAGACCAGGTTTGCTTAACTTCAAAAGGAGCTTCAGAAGATTTCATCCCAAGTTTGTGATGTTTTTAGCATATAGTAGAATACAGCACTGTTTTTGAGGAGGTCTCTCATTGTAGGTTACCTAAAAAGCCTTCAGCCTGTGTCCCAGCTGGTGGATATTCTTACTCGTTGGGAAACCGAAACCTTTGTTCTTGCTAGATCTAATCCTTGAGATACTGAGTGCATTGCCCTGACAGAGACTTTTCTTGCCTTTTACCCCTGGAGGTGGAATATCCAAAAGTAGTCCAGAGAATTCCTTGGATTCCCTCAATATTGTTCCCTGCTTTCTTTATGCAGCAGCAACTATTATCCACAGCCTATGAATAAGTGTGGATGTGTACTGGAGTCTCCCCTTTCAAAACAAGTTATGGCAAGACGTATCACATGGGGCTCAGCCACTGGAAAAATGTCTCTTCCTCACTTTGTGGCCAGTCTTAGCTGCCCTCTCCTATTTCATGTCACAGAATCTGTTTACAGTTGATACCAAACCTTTGAACTCTCTTTCTCTCATAACTGTACCCTACTGGACCCGACTCTCCAATACTTCTCTGACTTCTACTTCCTTCTCATTCTTTTCTGCTCTGGGGGCCTTCATGCTATTCTTCAAACACACCAGGTAGTCCTTTGCTCTGGCTGTTTCCTCTGTCTGAGATGCTCCCCATCCCCACAGCCACATGCCTCACCCTCTCATCTCCTCCAAGCCTTTGCTGAAATCTCACATCCTAAGTGAAGCCTAGCCTTCCCCTCCTCTCCCACCAGAACTCATGATCTTACTCAGTTATTTTTACCTTTTTCTATAGCACTTACCACTTTCTATATACTATATAATTTACTTGTTTATAGTTTTTATTTTTATTTTTTTCCCTCAACAATAGAATGTAAATTCCTTGATGTCATTTCTTTTGTGCTCACTGACAAATAATTCTGGCCCATATTAGATGCTCATTAAATATTTGTTTAATTGGCACAAATCTTGGTGACCTCCCTCATGATACTCTTTCTGAGACCTCCTATAAACGCCACACAGCCTTCTCGGCTACTGTACATGGACACTGACAGCATCATTGGACAAGCTCAAGGACAAGGACAATTTGGAATAGCTGTATGCAGCACAGCACAGCAGCAAGGCCCTCTCGTGTTCTGGATCCTCCTCAAAGCTAAGAGCTGTTCAAGCCACATGGTCAGTGAGTGTAGACAGCACACCATAATGTGGTGTATATTGCCTCCAAAGTCTATGGAGGCTGCCAAGTTTTGTTTCTCTTTTTTGGTGGTGGATCAATCAAACCTTATTTTCTGGACATGGATTTTCTTTTTTTCTAAGTTAGATTCTCCCTACTTATTTTGTCTCTAGAAACCCCATGATTAGCTGATACTCCTACAGACATTCTTTCATTTCATTTAGGAGTTTCATTAAATTCCTAAAGGAAGCCTCTTATCTGAGGAAGCTGCAGAAAGCTCCTTGCGACTGAGCTAGATGATATTTCAATGACACAACATGACTAAGTGTGCCAAGGAAGGACCAGTGACTTTCTTCTTTTTCAGAGTGATTTTGCTGCCCTCACAGGGAACACCTTTTTGGGTTTATTTTTTTTTTTCAGGCATTAAGGTGAAAATTATTAGTCCTAAAAATCTTTTCAATATTTATCCTATGATGCCTATTAAGTCTGCAAATAAAATTTTTCATGCCTAGATGTGATATCCAGGTATTCCATGGGCTATCTTCGTCCCTAGATCTTTGCTGCATACCTATGGCATTTCTGTTTTTCTAACAACTTTAAGCACTATAATCATTGTTACTGCAAAACCATAGGCTACACAAAGTCTCTTGAACTGACTTAACATAGGTTGTGCCTTTTTGCCTTTTAGGATCTCCTTCTGAACCCTGAAAATGTAAGCCATCACCAACTGCATGTATAAGTCAATTTTTATTCTTCTTCTTACTTTATGGAGACCATATGGATAGCTGGACTTCCTGGGTTAATTTGCTTTTGGTCCATTGCTCCTCCACAACGTATTTATCTTGACTTGGAATTTTGTGGCATTTTGTTGCAGTGTAGATTTAGAGCACCTCTACTTGCATTCATTTGGGTTTCACCACATTGCCCCTGAATGATTTATTGGAAGCACAGATATGATTTAATCTGATTATCTCATTCATATCTACAGATAATCTTCCTGTGCTTCCCCCATCACTTTCAAGAGAAAAGTTTGAGCTAATTAGCATGACCAAAAGAGTCTTCATAATCTGGTCCTGCTTACCTTTCCAAACCTTATTACCAGCTGTAAAGATGCCTATTGTACAAAAATCAAATTTCTGTATCAAAAAATTTAAATGTCACTATAACCATAACTGTGGCAAGACATGTACTATGATCTTGGGCATAACATAATGAAGCTAAGCAACATCCTTTTTTCTTATGTGAGAAACGTTCTTTGATTCTTGGTCCATGAAATGTCTCCTAGCTCCAAAAGTGGAGTTAGCATTTTCTCCAGGAAACCGTACATCTGGGATTAGTACTGTTTAGACTTTAAATGAAGAAAAGCCTCTGTTTAAGCAAAAAGAAAGATCAAAAGTATCCTCAGATCTTTTATTCATCCTCTACTTTCCCTTCTGGCGTTTTTTCTATAAAACCTTGAGAGGTTTTTTTCAGAGGATGGAAGCAGTGAGGTTGAGAGAAATCACAGACAAGGGAATCGGAAGTGAGCTCCTGTTTGTTCAGCACATGTTCTCGGTTAGGTATCGGGCCGAGGGGTTGTACATATATTATTGCATCAATTCCAAGGTACACATTCATTTAAATTTTAATATCTCAGAAATATGTCTCAAAATCAATAGTGTCTAAGATTTTATTAAATATACCTTGCTTAATCTGAGCATCAATTTTATTAAGTTTTACAGATTAAGAATCTGTAGATCAGAAAAATAATTTGCCCGAGTCCCAAGTGGCAGAACCAGGATTCAAGCAGAGGTCTGGATAACTCCCAAACCCAAATAAATTGTAGATGTTACTTCAGATTTGGGATATATACCTACTAATTATTATGACAAATTCAGGATCCAAAATAATCTCACCTGACTAGGGCAGCCCACGGCAAACTAAATGAAATTGAAAGCAACTCTCATAATATGACCAGGCTTGAAGGAATAAATAGCAATGGGAAAGTCAGGAGCAAGAATTAGACATACACACTGGAGTAGAATAGGGCCTGGGGTCGGGTAGGTGTTAAGAAGTGAACAGCAATGGGTAAAGACGAATGAAGGGAGTTTAGACTTCAGTAACAGGCAGTAGAAACTTGCTATGACAGGTGAGGGGAAGTTTAGTATGAGTTAATTGGGTGTTTTGACAGGAAGACAGAGCCCAGGAGGTGGGAAGCTCAGCACAGGCATTATATAAAGATGCAGACAGAACACCTCAGAGATCTCTCTCAATAGGAAGCCGGTCATAGGCAACAAGCCCATAGAAAGGTTATAGCAGAAGCCAATGCTAGCAAATATTTTCACTGTAGAGGCACAGAGTTCTTGACAGTCAGTGAAGAACATGATTTTTCTAGCAATGATACGTAGGACAAAATCCCAAGGTTGGGAAATGCCAGAACAAGATGAGAGAACCAGTAGTAAAATAATGCAAAGAAACCTAGGCTTGATATTGGAACTCCTAGTTGCTAGCTATGCTCTACTAGAAAAGAAAAAGAGCTCCCCTATAGCTCTTATGACTCCACATGAAAAAGGTTAACACACAAGATTACAGAGGAAGTAGGAACTGTAAGCTGGCCAGGTTACTGCTGTGCAAGTAGCATAATATTCTACCTACAGCTGTACAGGGGCATAGATTCCTTTGGGGGCTGAAGAGCAATATGATGGCTTCCCTCTGCAGGAGGCTTCAGAGACAGGGGATTGAATCAACGCTGGACACGCCCCAGGAAAACCATATGCCCCATCCACATGGAGACCATCTCATCAGCATAAGCCAGAGAGAGACCAGGGAGAGCTCGCCTAAACCAATAAGTGTCCAGTTACCTACATATGTCTCTGCCTCCCCTATTCTGACTGGAGTCAGCCCTTGAAAGGAATGGCAAAAAGGTGACATAGCTCCAGGCTCTGCCCCCATCTCACAAGAGGCTGTACAGGGAGAATGAAAGAATGAGTAAAGGCCAAGTATCTAGACACTGATGAGAGGAGAGCATGACATTTGATATGAGATTGGAATTTTAGAGTGGCATGGACTATACTTCTAAAACTTAGAGTGCTTGCAAAGTTATCTGCCCAGGATGTTATTAAAGTATCACAGCAAAGGGAAACTCAAAAACGTGATAGTTTATTTTATGTGTCAGTTTGATCACATCAATGTGTGCCCAGATGATTTGGTTAAACATTATTTGGGGTGTGTAGGTGAGGATGTTGAGATTAACATTTTAATTGATAGATTAAGTAAAGCAGTTTACAATCCCCGATGTGAATGGGCCTCATTTCCTATTGGTTCTGTTTCTCTGGGGAATGCAGACTAATACAGTACCTTTGAAGAAAGTAATTTTAAAAAATCATTCTAGTTTATCCCCAACAGATTTGGGATTTTGCAATAGGCTGGTTACAATAGTGTTATAAAATGATAGCACAGTACTCAATTATGAATATTCAACTACATCTCTAAATTTCCTGCGTTACTTTTGTGGATTCATTTCTAGTACATCTAGCCAATTAGTCTTTAAATACAATATATTATTTTTAACAAAAGCATACCATATTATTAGACAAGGCAATGTGACTTGGCCATGAGTCTACTTTCTTAAGACGTCTCTGAAAACATCTCAAAGCGTGGTTAGTCAACTATTAGCTAGGGACAGAATTTGACATGTTCACTTCCCAACTAGCCAGTTCATGGTGTACAAGCAAACAAAGGAAAAGGGATACTGAAACAACTTATTTCAGGCACAGGGAAGGTGAGCCTGTTTGGAGTAGAAGTCAGTCCTGGCAGTAGCATAGTCATAAATTTGCCTAATTCTTTCTGTATTTGACTGTGACTCTCTGGATACTATGTTCTCAATCTCAGCCTTACTAGCTAAGCACAGCAAGGTGAATTGAGGACAAATCGTGTCCCTTGATTCCAGCTCTAGTTATAAATTCCCTTGCTCTTAAGATCAAAGAAAGCCTTAGACTGAAATTACTCTTTTCTTATGCCATCCTACCTGCTTCATTTACTCCAAGTTTATTCTTACACCATCAAAAATAAAGCAGGCCATTAAGTGTAAGAGGGGCCATGCAGTGGTTTGTAGTGGTGCCAGCTTACCCTCTCCAGATCCTTGCCTTTGTGTGTCACCGGTACCCACATTTAGGACACTGGATCAGTTCAACTATATTCATTTCTGAAGGCCACTTGAGGCTATTACACCTACTCATTGAGTGTTTACCTCAATGTTGTAGCGGTCATTGGGCTGGCAGGAAACATAAAGCACATCCAGCTGGGACTGTAATGGCATTTGATAACGATTTATTCACAGAGGTGTAGGCAGGGAGGTGGAGATGCCCAAGGGCTAGCGACAGTGGGAAGTGGTTGCTGCTGCGCTACTGCTACACCCGCCTGAAGGAGCAGGAGGAGGAAATGGTTAATATGGGGCAAAATGCAGTGGCCACTGGAACTACAGCGCTAAATAAGAAGGAAAAAGAGAAGAAATGCACTGACGTCTTTCTCCTCCTGCCTGCCTGTCCTTGTTGGTGCCTCCTGCTGGCTGAACTCAACCGAATAGCAAAGATGTGGAAACAACCCAAATGCCCATCAATACATGATTGGATTAGTAAACTGTGGTATATGTATACCATGGAATATTAGTCAGCTATAAGGAATGATGAAGGTACGACATCTCTATGGTTCTCCTGGAGAGAGTTGGAACCCATTATATTAAGTGAAGTATCCCAAGAATGGAAAAACAAGCATCACATGTACTCACCAGAAAATTGGTTTCCCTGATCATCACCTAAATACAAATCTGGGAACGACACCAATTGGACATCAGACTGAGGTGGGGGGTGGGGGAGGGGATGGGGGTATGCCTACACAATGAGTGCATTGCGCACCATTTGGGGAGTGGTAACACTTGAAGGTGCTGACTCGGGAAAGGGGGGGTGGGGAAAAAAAATATGAAACTGTTGTTTTTAACTTGCACTGTTCACTTAATAATTTATCACAGGCCGGGCGCGGTGGCTCACGCCTGTAATCCTAGCACTCTGGGAGGCCGAGGTGGGCGGATCGTTTGAGCTCAGGAGTTCGAGACCAGCCTGAGCAAGAGCGAGACCCCATCTCTACTAAAAAATAGAAAGAAATTATATGGACAGCTAAAAATATATATAGAAAAAATTAGCCGGGCATGGTGGTGCATGCCTGTAGTCCCAGCTACTCGGGAGGCTGAGACAGGAGGATTGCTTGAGCCCAGGAGTTTGAGGTTGCTGTGAGCTAGGCTGACGCCACGGCACTCACTCTAGCCTGGGCAACAGAGTGAGACTCTGTCTCAAAAAAAAAAAACAAAAAAAAAAACAAAAATAATTTATCATGAATATTTCCTATATTATTTCATATCATTGTACAAGAAATAATATATACATTATGAGGACATACTGTATCTAACAAGATATACTGTTAGACTCTTTGATTCTATAAAATTAAATTGAAAAAAAAAGAAAGTCAGAAGGCAGGGAACCCACAGTCACCCTCTTAGATCACAGAGAAGGGTGGAAAATGGACTGGAAGGTGGGGATAGCGGGAGGCAAATGGAGAAAAATCAACCCAGTTGTTTTGCATGTTTGTAAGTTTTTCTTTATTATTTTTATTAGTTTTGCATTTATTATTCAAACACTATTCAGCGAAAAGCTTTATTTCTATGTCAAGGCCTGGGTTTTGTCATGTGATTATTATTTATTATCTACTAACATTCCTGGTACAGGAACTGCACCTGGGATCTTCCAAACAATATATCATTATTCATTACTATAACCGTGAGAGGAACATACTATTAACTCCATTTTCCAAATGGAAAAACTGAAGCTGAGAGTGGTTTAACTTTCCCAATTTCTCATAGCTAGTAAATGGCAGACTGAGACTTGCATCCAGGATTTCTGATGCCCAATCCATTTTCCTTTCTATGCGTCATGGATGCACTTCAGCATGGATGCACTGGACTGAATGTCCTTAACAGACATGCATTTATACATTCATACAATCATCCACGTATCCATCCATCCATCCGTCCATTCATTCACTCTTCCTCTAAACCCCTTTGGGGAGTATTGTAAAAAAGGGAATGAACATTGTTGTTGAGTACTATAGTTCTCTGCCACACTTTTTGTGTGACTTTGAGCAAGATTCATTAATTCTCTGATCCTTAGGCTTTTCATCAGAAAATGAAAGAGTTGGGCTAGTTAAGTTGTTTCAAACTTACTGTTTTAACCACAGTAACCTTTTTAAAAACAAGATCCTACTTCAAAATTTAGACAAAATTAATGAAATTGTAATTCTCTGGATAAAGCCTAGAGAAAAGATCCCTGGAGTCCTGTTAAGTGTTTTCTTGGATCCTGACCTCACCTAGGTTCACCCCAAGTACTGGTAGACAGTTCCTGGGTCACTCCTAATTTCTAAGATCTAATCCAACTCTCTGAAAGTGTGTGAGTCTGTAATTGCTCTCCTTGCACTGTGCAGACGAGGGAGCAGGATGAGGAGTTCTGGCCATGTTTTCAGTAGCAATTAATGGCAACACGCTGTTATAATGTCCAGAAGATAAGGAAAAAGATAATGTTTATAACTTCTTAGATTAGCAGATTTTGGACAATTTGTGAAATCACTGGATTTTTCCACACTAAATTTATGAAGGGCTATCCTTTATGATTCTGTTTTCTTCCTCTTCTATTTCCAAATTACCCCCTCATCCTCAGACAGTGGTGGTGCATTGTTTTTTCAAAATGCAACCAATGATGAGGCTATAAAATTGAAGAGAGTAAGTGTTTCCAACTCTAGAAAGAAAATGGATTGTATTTCTTGTATCGTGACCCAGAAAAGAAAAAAATTAACAGGGGAATTGCATTTCACTTTCCAAAAAATATAGCTTTGTGTGTGCCTGACATCTAGTAGAAACAGCAATCATATTTGCTGAATAAATTTATGTTGTTAACTATTTATATTACCCTCCACCATTACACAGTGGATTTCTTAATGGTAGCTATTTAAATCCCAAGTATCATGAAGAGTACTGTGCACATAGTTTACTGAATACTTTTAAATTAATTCATGTAGTAGTTGTTTACTGAATATCTTTTGAATTAATTAATGTTATGTATATAATTCACAGTGTATACTTGAGGTATCATGTGAAAGCTTTCTGGAGGCAATATTTGAAAAGAGCCTTGGAGAATGGTTGGGATTTGAAGGGTGGAAGATAAGTGCTTTCCAAACAAGGGAATAATGCAAAATCCAGAGACAGGACACTTAATTGCATGCATGGGACCAGAGAAATTCTGTTTAGTTGTTTGTTAAGGTTTAAGAAGAAGACACAAAATGGGATGGCTAGAAAAGTAGTTTGAGGCCAGATCATTGAGAATTTTCATTGACTGGTGAAGATTTTGATAGGCAATGGGAAGATACTGAAGGATGTTGAGGAAAGGAATAGCTTATCGAGAAATATATTACAGAAAAACTAAGCTGACAACATTATATCTGATGGACTGAGGGGGTAGAAATTAAAGGCAGGGAAAATGCTAGGGGAAGCAGCATTAGCCTGGTGATAATTGTCCCAACCCCTCTATAAGGCTGCTGGGTGCAAATTGTTAGTGGTTTACTATCCAGTGCATGGGAAATGCAAGCAGATTCAATGCCTATTCAGAACAGTAACTCCTAACTACCAGATTGAGGACAAGGAGGAACCTAGGATACTCCCAACTGGGGTTGGCTGAGATCTCAAAGGACAGAGTCACTAGGGCAGGAATTTACTGGCCTCCATGAGTGGGAAATGGGAGTGATTCTGGCCTTCCATTGTGGAACAATCTCAAAAGTCACACGATTCTCTCTCTCTCTTTCTTAACTGTCTGGAAAGTACAAAGAAGGGAGATGACTCACTAGCCATACTTTGAGCTCAGTTATTACTGCTGTTTCTTCTCCTTAATGGTCTTATTTCTATTTGACAGAAAGTTATGCTCCTCCTCGATAATCCATTCTTTTCAATCTCCGTGTCACCACCCACCCACTCTCAGCCTAGCAAATTTTAATCTTTCCATGACCCTTCTGGGACCTCTTCCTTACTCTTCAAAAATGCTATGATCTTAGAAGAAATTTGCTGTCAGATCTTTATGTACATGTTATTTCATCAATAGACTGTGATGTTCTTGAGAACAGAGATGATATTTATTCATCTTAGCACTCTTAACACCTAGTATAAGGCCTAGCATTGAATAGAATTAAATAAATTTTGGTTGAATGGTTGCATAGAGTTGTAAGAATAGCAGCAGCCACTTTAAAAAAAAATCTGTTTTACCAGGTTTTAATTGTGGGGTTTAACTATGGTTTTCTTATAGAAAAAAAAATCATGCTTTCATTGCATTTACTAATGTGCATTATTTTTGCCAAAAGCACTTGATAGCATCAGTGTTCCTGTCTTCTCAGGTTGATTAAATTAAGTTAAATTGCCTTTCACTCAGGAACTACAAATATGTAGGGGTTCCATTCTCCTGTGATTCCACTACAGGAGAGGATTTAGTCATTTATGACCTTTCAAACATAGGCTCAAGTAAGATACGTCACTAGAAAAATTTTCCAATATAGTTTCTCCTGGAATATGGTCCAGTGGCAAGGGCAGTGTGATGGCAGGGGGTGGTGGCAGATATCAGTAGAAATGTAACATATGATAGTGTTAAGGTGGCATATTTCTCATCCAGCTCTGTTGGCTGCTACTAAGAATCCAATGCTTTAACTTGGTGCCATAGAAGTTTCACAGAGTTTGAAACCAATTAGTAAACCATCGCAGAGAGAGATTTTATAGCTGATACAAATCATTGCATACACAATAGCATTTTCCTAAGATGCGGTTTTGGTCGCGGTCACAAGGTGTGCTATCTGTTTCCCTTCTGCCTATGATGTTGGAGACCAAGTCATGGGGAAAATCGAAATCCAGGGAAATGTACAAAGCACGATATTATCCCTTCCTGTTGTCTCTGGTATACCGTTTTTATGCAAAAAAGTGTTTTAATGATTTCTGGATCAGGCAATGACATTTGAAGAGATGTTATTCCTCTGGCCAACACAGAGATCAAATTATCCAAATAAAACTACTTGGTTGGAATCTTCGGGTCAAACACTGGCAAGAAGACTGTTGTTGAGGAAGGATTCTGCATGACCTTTCAAAGAGACAAGACCCAGCAGAGAATAGGGGTGGAAATGAGCCTCATCCTTAGAAATACAATCACAGAGGAGGAACTCAAGAGGACTTCCAGTCACCAAGTCTGTGAGGGAGTTAGAAATGACAGACCAGAGATTACATTCTTTGTACAATTCTGAAAAACTTTATCTTTCTCTAGCTCATTATTTTTGTGATTTCTTGACAGTTTTCCTATGGTGACTAGCACGACAGCTCATAAAATCAGAAGGGCCTGCCTATTTACCTTCCAAGGCAATGAGGAATTAGGGAGCTTGGGGAAGATTTCCAGGGGCTAGGAAAAGCTACTTAATGACAGGACACACTAAGTAAAAGGAAGGGGGAGTTCAGGGCCTATCTGGAGGTGTGGAAGGGGTCTGGGGGATGAGCAGCCATAAAGCTCACGAGATTTTGGATATTTGACTTACTACTGGGAGAGAGAAGAGAGGAGTAGGTGATAACAAGATTGCTCTTTGATCTCCTTCTACTTCAAAGCATTATAGCTCTAGATTAATATTCAGGGATTCTTTGTTCAGGTACTTTTCTTTAAGCCTCATCTCCCTTCCATTAGAGTAAGAAAACATTTTATAGTTTCCAAACTGTCTCCTCCTAAGTTCCAAGGGATAAAGTGGGAGACATTCAGGAGCCTGGTGCGTTAGCATCCTCTTACTGCAGGATGAAGTCGAGGGGCTTTTAATGTGGATATTAGTTATCAAAACTGATTATTGAAATTGCAAAGAAGCCTTGCAGGCTAAGATGGATGATGACAGCGGAGCCTTTTGCATTATAAATTAGGATGGATGTTCCCTTTTTAAGTCGTTGCTCTTTTAGGTTGCTAATTTATCTTTTTACCTGTGATTTATCCTTCCCCACTCACATTCTTAAACTGCCTTTCCCTCTGCTACTATTTCTTAATGGCACAGACTTGGATTTACTCTGACTGATTTGGCAAATTTAGAGCTTTAGAAAAAGTGTCTTAAAATTGTTGCCGAGAGCTTTCTGGAGATGGGTAATAACATTGATTGGAATTGATAGTCCCTTGAAGGAGAATAAGTTGACAGTGTTGCCAGGGTTCCAGGAAATGACATGAAGTCGATATCTTCATTTATTTTTTTCAATTAAGCCTTGGCTATTTCTGTCTAAAGTGGTAAACAGATATATTATTTTTACTGTTATTACTAGTAGCAGTAGTAATAGCAATATTTATGTAATGTATATTAATATATCAGTTAGAGTTTTTGGTTTCTTACAACAGATATTATCCTTGACTAATTTAAACAAAGGGAATTTATTGAATTAATTGAAAAGATTTTTGGGAGCGCCTACAATCATTGCAAGCCTGGAAATAGGCAAGAACCAAGGCATCCCTAGAGATAAAAAGCAGGACCCTCCAGCTACACCTCCCAACAAGAATCATCAGAAAATGACCACCCCACTAGGATAAAGAGGAATGCACCCTTTTTAGCCTGTTTATCCCTCTAGCCAGGATTTAAATTCCAAGGGGGGTGGGGAATCTTGTTTGGCCAAGTGGGCTCACGTGTTCACATGCAGGCTCCGTGTTTGGGTTATGTAGAACCTCTGATTGATTACGTATTATGTCAGCAGACTTAATCTAGTGGGAAAGACAGAATTGTTAAAAATGGGAATGAATGCTCAGGAACCAAAAAATAAATCCATGATACTTTATTTTCATAAAAAAAATGTAAAACATTTTCCAACTTAACCGGCAATACACTGAAGTATGTAGGACATATTATGACTATTTTATAGATTGGGTAATATAGGATTAAATAGATCAGATAAAGTCTCCCAAATAATGTAACAAGTGACAGAATAATATTTAATTATACATTTTCTTTCTTTGCTATCTCTCCTATTGTTTGGTGCTTTGATAATCAAACAGATAAGATGCTTGAGGAACTTCAGCTCCAAAATCTTTTCTCCTTTCATCCCTCTGGCCCTCCCACCCTCTATCATCATTCCTTTCATCTTTCTTTATTCCCTTTGGTTAATACTATTGAAAGCTTATTGAATTCCCTTTCCTTAAATAATTTAGATTTGAAAAGAACGACTTCAGGTACTGAATGTACTGACACATTTTCTTCTATCTCCATATCTGTACTAGTTAGGATGAGTTTTGGCTGCATACGCTGGAAACTCTAAAATGTTGTTTAAACATAAAAAGGTTTATTCTCTCACGTAAAAAAGCCAAGGCAAGCCAGGTCTGCTGTGGTGACTCTAGGACATCATCAGCATCCCAGCATTCTCCTGTCTTTCTGTCTACCTGCTCTGGCTTCCAATTTCAAGATCTCCTCGTTAGTCATCATCAATGCGCAGTGCCCGCCAGCGCTCTAGGTGTCCCGGATTGGAACCAGGAGGAAAAGCAGTTGCAAACAAAGGCTTTCTGTGGCTGCCCATGGTCTTCCCAAGAAATCCTCTTGGAAGTCCCTCCCAACAGCTTCTGCTTATACTTTGTTGGCCAGAACGTAGTCACCTGGCTACACCTAGCTCAAGGGCAAATGTAATCTCTTTCTGAGCCTAGATTTTCTCACCTTTAATTAAGGATATCTAATTCTTGCTATTGTTGTGAGTATTAAATGAGATAATGTGTGTGCATTTCCTAACAAAAGGATTTGGTAAATAATAAGCATCTAATAAAAGCTGATTCCTTTCTATTCTGTCTCCGAGGCCTAGTGTTCGGGGTCCCCTCCAGCCTCTGGTGGTTCATTTCCCTTAGCTTTTTGTGGAATCTCATAGTTTAAAGGAGAAGATTTGAGTTTTAAACTCAGTTCAGACTTCATCCAAATGTCAATGATTGTGCTGACTAGATATGTGATCTTGCGCAAATTATTCAACCTTTCTGGTCATCCATTCCTCAGTGTTCAATGTGAATAAAAAAACGTACCTTGTGGAATTATTGTAAGAATGATACAATATAATGTAAAAATATGCTCCCAGCTTAGTCCTGGCATGCCAATAGGTGCTCAGAAATGTGAGTTTTTCCTCTAGCCCTCTCTCCACCACAAAGATATGCAGTCACTTATTAATGGAATAATTTATCTTTGGGAAAAATTTGACATTTTTGTGGCTTTTCATAATAATTTTTTAAAAATAGGAATAAAGGAGCAATAAAATATCATTTATACTGTTTTGTTTTTCCACTTGTGAGTTCAGAATACTTCAAATATGATGGTTCCTTATTATTATATTTTAAAGGAAACATTAACTTGAACTTATATTCTGAGTGTCCACTCACTTGATGCCAGGTATGTTCCAGGTAATAGGAAATCAGCAGTAAACAAAACCTGGCAATGTCTCTTGTTTTGTGAAACACATTCTAGAGACAAAATAAACAAACACACAAATAATATAATTTCAGGCAGTGATAGAAGAAAAATGCACAGCAAGATAGAGGATGGCCCATGTCATTTCAGATGAGATTTTCAGAGAGGACACCCTCAAGGAGGTAATGTTTGTACTCCCTGCCCACCACAACACACAGCCTAAGGGACAATTATTAAGAAAAAGGCTCTATTTGGGCTGATTGCTCAGTTTCCCTAAAAGACCAGGAGGACTAACTCCAAGTCACCTTACATTTCTGTTTCCCTCAGTTACCCTCAGAAGTCCAAGCCTCCCATAATCACCCTGACATTTTGCCCCATATGGCCTGACACATCCTCTAATATAAACTAATCTTTGCTAACTTTCCACCATGCTGCTGAAACTCTTACTGGGGGAATCATTGAGATTTCCTCCATCCTCAATCCCTTAGTAATTGTTGCCTGTTCTTGCTCCAATTGACACTGGTTCTCCCTTGGCCTCTGAGCTACCCTTGGTGGATTCTTTTTTATTTTTTTCTCCTATATTAAATGCACTCTGGCGCTTAGAGGTAGAAGGGGCCTCTTTCTCACTTTTTATTGCTGCTTAGAGATCATTTTATTCCCTTTCTTCTCAAATATCTGGCTCCTTTGAAGTGCATGCCATCAGACCAAACCACCTGCTACCCCTCCCTGGTGTCGTCAGCCACAGATCTCTGGATCATACCCTCTAATTCACTGAATATTGCAGCATCTGAGTCACCCTTTGTCGCCACTGCAAATGGTGGCATTATTTGTGATCATTTCTACATCCATACAGATGATCCATTCTTATAGTTACTTGCTATCACTTTGAATAACCTTTTTTCCATACCAACTCAGCCGCCTTCTCTTCATGTTTACCCTTGAACTTTTACTTATCAATAACCGAGCTGTCTCCAAAATCTTGATATCAAGCATCCCCACTTGATGTTTGACTCTCACGTCCCATCTTTCCAGCTCATTTCTCTATTCCCCTTGCTTGGACTTCTACTCCATCACGACTTCCCATTCATTGACGCTGCCACTCGTCACTGTCCCACACTCCCCTCAATCCTTCTCACACAAATTACCCACTTCTTCCTTCACCCATCTTAGATTTAAATATTTATCATTGAAATCATTCCTTCCTAAATACCCTTAGGTGTCCACCAAAATTCCGGGCAAGATTTCAGAGCTGGTTAGAACAATTCTTGCCTGCTCAGAATCGGCACAAGAGCAGCTAAACATGGCTGGAGAAACATATTCGACCACACTACTTGAGCTCATTCTAAATTAATGACCATGAATCTCAGATGAACTGTCAATGTTACTGTGTAATTTTATTGCATGTTTCTGCTCAACTCACTCTCCCAGTCTCCAAAACAACTATTTCTTATCATCTTATCTCTCCCTAAACCTCCAAAACCATGTTCATCTGTCTCACTCTTACTGAGAAAATAGAAATCACAGAGAGCTAATTTATCCAATTGTCGTAGAATCTACCAATGTGCTGCCTTTTCTTTGGATACGGTCCCTGAATCAAGCCCAGCATTTCCACTGTGCCCTGGACCCTATCCCATCCTGCCCACTCAAGGCCTTTGCACCTGCGTCTCTCTCCTCCCTCACCTTGATCATCAATCTCTCTTTCTCTCTCTCTGTCTCTCTCTCAAACATACAAGCCTGACATTAAAAAAGCCTAAATGGACTCCACAGCCTCCTCCAGCTACTGTTCCATGTCTGGCCTCTCCTTCACAGCAAAGCACTTTAAAAAGTTGTCTTTATTTCCTCCCCTCCCATCCTCACCTCAACCTACTTCACTCAGGCTTTTGTTCTCTACGCCCACATGGAAACCACATCTTCTGTATCCTCTCTTTTGTCAGAACCCATAACACATTATCTATCCTCATCTTACTCATCCTAATACATAATATTTCTAAGAATTACTGCATTCTGAATATGAACTCAAATATTTTTCCACCTTCACATTTTATAATGGGAGTCCCTGAGGGATATGAGTTCCTTTACCTTCATTAAGAGGATCTGAACTGAATTCAGTGAAGAAGGTATGTCTCCCCTTGGGTACAGATACAGCAGCTCCCAGGGTGTTTCTCCTGATGGGCTTTTGGAGAAAAACCTTTTAAGCACAGTCCCAGTCCCAGTCCCAGCCAGGATTCAGCTAGACTTGGGCTCTAGAAATTATAAACCGAATCCTTGGGCCCAGCAACCAGGGAAGGAGTATTTGATGCTTAATCGAGCTATGAAGTCTTTTTAAAATCACCCTCTGTTTAATTTACATAAATTCCTACTGTTTTTTGAGTCTCCAGTTTCATTTTGTTTTCCCGGTGATTGGTGTTTCCAATCCTTTATTTGTATTTGAAAACAAATTTGTTTTCATGGATTTGTAACAATTGCCCATCAATAACACCCCCCACCCCATGGGGAAGTAGCACATTCATCCTATGTGTCATGTTTGTCTCAAAGGAAGCCCAGCTCTTGGATGATTTCTTCACTACAGTACTAGGACAAACAATTGCTTATTTGCATAGTGAAATTCAGCATCATTCTGTGTTGCATTTTCAGGTCCTCAACCTCATGGAATTGTTGAGGGTGGATCAGGAGGTGAAGTAGTGAAGTGCAGGGATTATAAATTTTAACAGACCTGTTGATTTGTCCAACAAAGTGGTGTAAAGCTGAGCATGCATCCAATTCACTAAGACCCACGAATACCTTCCTATTATCTTATGTTCAGTTTTATTTAACAAATCTTTGTTGAGGATCTTCTATATGTCAGGCATTGTACTAGGCTCTGGAGACGTAGCAGAGAGCAAGATAGGGCAAGGTCTCAAATCTCACAAAGGCTGCCTTCTAATGGAGGAAGACTGATAAAAATGAGTCAATAAATAAATGAACAAGAAAATTTCAAATAGTGACAAACGCAATGAGGTAAATTAAGTAATATGATGTGGTGTGAAGTGTTGGCAGGAGGAGGTGATAACATAGATTGGGTGGGCCAGGAAGGCCTTCACGAGGAGCTGACAATTGCTCTGAGTCCTTGATAATGTGACCAAGCCACTTCATGAAGAATCAGGGAGAGGACGCTAAGCAGAGCCAAGAGCAAGGACAAAGAGCCTGTGGTTTCTTCAAGGAAGAGGAAGATCAGCACAAAATACGGGCAAGAAGGTAAGTCGTATACAGTGAGGTCAGAAAGAACAGAGTAGATCATGGAAACTCCTGTACACTGTAATAAGGATCTTGGATTTTATTCTAAATGTGATGTACAGCTATAGAAGATCTTGAAGCATGATCTAGTTTATTTGTTTTAAAGTTTGTTCTGGTTACTGTGAGTAAAATAGTTTATAGGATCCAAGCGTGGAAACAAGATCAGTGACTACTGAAAAAAATCCATTTAACAGATAATGATAAGTTGATTGAAGTTTGGAACTATTAATGTGAACAGATTGTTCAAGTATGAGATGGATATTGGCAAAGAGCCATCAGGCCTTGCTGATGAGTTGGATGTATCACACGAGGGAAAAAGAGGAATCAAGGACAATTCCTGGGTTTTTGGCTTGAGCAACTGGATAGATGACAGTGCCATTTATTGAGATGGGAAGGACTGAAGGAGCAACAGGTTTAGTTGGGAAAATAAGAAGTCCTGTTTTGGCCATGTGGAGTCCAAGGTGCCTATTAGACATCCATGTGTAAATGTCGGGTTGGAGTTGGACATAGGAGTCACTGCATACATTTACATTACCGATAAGGGCTTCTGAGTTTGTAACTTTGGTATAGAGTGGTGGTTAAAAATATTGGTTCAGCAGTATAAAGATCTTTGTTTGAATCCAGGTTCTGCTGCCTACCAGCTCTGTGACCTGGAGCAAGATTCTTCAGTGTCTAGACCTCAGAAACTTCACTTATGTAAATAGAGGAAATATTATACACTTCATAAATTGTGAAGATTAAATAAATTAATTTATGTGGGTATTTAACAAAATGCCTAGAAAAATATAAATACACAATATATAGCAGATATTGTTTATTGAACATCTACTCTGAGATATGCCCTTTCTATACATTATTTCACCTAATCCTCCCAAACTGCTCACATCAGCCTTATTGGCCAAATACCAGTCTACAGGACACTGAGTTGGGATGGATGCAAACACAGATTTATTTTTCACTTTTCAAAAAAAAATGCATATACCTGCACATACTACCTTTGACTTATCAATCTAGGAAACATTCCTGTGAACCTAAAATGGGTTATCTGTGTGCTGAAATACAGATTCTAATATGCAGCTGCCTATTTGACCTCTCTTCTTTGATGTCTGTCATTTCAAGCTTAACGTGATCTGATCTCTACCCCCAAACCCAAACCTCCTTCCACTGACTTCCTCGTCTCAGTTGATAACATCTCAGGTCTTCCAGTTGCTCAGCTGTAGCACTTTGTGGTCATCATTGTCCCTTTACTTCTCACACATGCTTTATGAAAGCTTTACGTGAAATGGCTTCACAGTGTCTTACCCTCACTTCCTGCTATTCACCCCTCTCTTTACTCCAGCCACACTGACCTACTTGCTGTTATTCAAATATGCCAGGCCTGATCTCACCTTTGCACTTGCTGTTTCCTCAGCCTGACATTCAATATCCCAGATATTCCCCCAGATGCCTTGCTAAGCTGACCACCCTGTTCAAAATTGAAGCTCTTTTGGCACTACTTCCCCTTCCCTCCCCTCACCATCCCTCTCCTTTCCTTTCATCAGACCATGTTGCCTCCAGGGAAAGCATCGGGTGTGTTTCTGCTCCAAACGGTTGATTCATTCTGAGCAGTACCATACTCCCTTAAGTCAGTTTCTCTGGAGTCAGTTCTTCCATCCAGTAAAGGTCCATTGGCCCTCTGCCTGCTAATTCAGCACCATGGGTTGTTTCCAGCTGCCATATAAGATACCCTACTACAGCGACTAAACACAGTTTTGTTTGTCATGTGCACCAAGAATCTCAGAGGTAGGTAAGCTAAGGCCTTACATCACTTAGTGGTGTCACCAAAGAGTCAGAATCTTTTTGTCTTCTTTTCCCACCATCCTGGTGCTTATCTTCAAAACCATAATATTGGTTTGTCTGTGCATCGAGTCTGCTGTTCCAGGCAGGGAAAAAAAAAAGGAAAGGGCAAAGAGACAGCAAAGCGTAAAGTGTTCTCCTAGGTAGTAAAGTTTGTCTTCTATAGGTTGAATTATCTGGAATTGCTGATTTGCAGCTATTTTTTAACCTATAAAAATGGCAATTTCATGTTGTCTGACCTCATATTTGGGAAGGAATGCCTTCCCCAGAGATAGAAATCCACCTACATCTCGTTGTCCAGGACTATGTCACTTGGACACTCTTAGTCACAGGGCAGAGTAAGAGACAAAGACTGTGTGAGCCTTTGGGGAAGCCAGTTCAGTGCCTGCCATTCACGTTCGATTTGGCTCCTTCTGTGTTGCCAAGTCTTCCGCACCTCTGTTCAGCCTCCTGGCTTTGGGCCATTCTCCCCAGAGCCTCTGTTAGAGGGCCGCCACCACTCCTTCACAGACTAGGGATTCGTGATTTTGTACTAAATTCCTACTTCGCACTTCAGCACATGAGAAATTTTGGGTCTCCTATATCTTAAGGAATTACATTTCAGAGAGTAGGGCAGTAATGACCAAAGCTCAGGCCTTCTGTTTAAATAAACCATATTGCCATTTCTGTTCCACCACATTTATCCTGTGTGGGCATGGCTAGAAAACTGCAGAGCTGAACATCTAAATCTTTACACATATTAGTTCATCTAATCCTCACAGCAGGTTTTTAGCTTTCTCTTCTATCACTATTTTAGGCATGAGGAAACTAAGTCTCAGAGAGGTTAAATCCAAGGCCCTTTAGCTGGCAAATGACAGAGCTTCTATTTAATTCCAGGTCTGCCTCAATCCAAAGCTTCTGCCTGATCCACTACATTAAACTGCTGCTAAGTAGATCTGTCCCAGGGCAATCATTTCCTACTATCTTAGGACCCCTTGAGTCATTCTGAGTATTTCCTAATGGGGCTGACAAAAAAGGGAAGCTTAAAGTTTCTAAGCAGTCACTCCCACAGTTAGAGGTGCTGCATTTTCCCTAATTCCTGGTCTTCCTGTCCCTGTGTCCTTTGCTCACACATGGATTTGGATTTGTGGAAATATTAGAAAAGATATTCTAGGTGAAGGGATAGTCTAGGAGGAGGAAGAAAAAGTGAATAAATATAGCTCTGGGAGAGTGCATGATTCAGCTTGGTTAGAGTATAGATAAGAGATGGGGGCACACAAGCTTAGGAGGTCAAGATCAAATCATACCATTAGGACCTTGACTGCCAGGCAGAGGAGTTTGATCTTTCTTCTGCCTGTAGTGGTGATATATTAGAAATTTTAACACAGGAGAGTTAAATTACACTTTGTGTTTTGTGCTACAACTTAAAAAAAAAAGTTTGAAAATTGCCTTAAGTACCAAGCAAATATTGTAACCCTACTATAGGGATTCCCAAGGGATATTTTAAAGTTTTGTGTCCTTTTCTGTCATAGTGTTTTATTTTTTCCTAAGATGGCAATAAGATTTACAGCTTGTGCATCAGAAGAACTGTTAGCCTTTAAACAGACAAAATGGAAAAACAACTATCTTTAAACTCAATTTTCCCAGTCAGAATAAAAGTTGCTACTACTTATGTTAAATAAGAAATGACCTTTAGTATCTCCCAATTCTATGTTAAAATAGTTCCTAAATTGTAAAACCAGTGGGGGAAATGGAAGGGAATATTATGGAGTATTATGGCTTCCCTGTCTAGAGTAGAATGGTCATGTTTCAGAATGGAATTGAAGAAAAATATTGAAGAATATTGAAGAAGTTAAGTGACTCATTTATAAAATTGAGATGCTTCATACAATAAACTCAGCTAGATTGTTCAAGGCGGTAATTTTTATTTGTCCAAATAATGCCACATTATTGAGGTGGCACAGAAAACAGCACATCCATCTGTGAGTCAGAAATATGTGAGTCAGCAACACTGTGCAAAAAGCCCTCTGCCTTTTGATTACTGAAACTGATGTTTTGGTTTGACTGGGTAATTTACCAGTAAGTTAAGATAATTGAGTATTAAAGAGGAAATCCATGTTGAGAGAATTGGTTGTGAAAAGATAAAACGTGGAAATGGAATTATTGACAGAGTTGAGAATAAGTATTCAGGCATGTCTTTATCAAATAAATCAACCCTTCAAAGGACTTGTTTAACTGTTTGCGATTGAGTGAGTCAAAGGACAGGCATGCAGGAGAAGCAGCTGAAAGGAATGCTTTGCAAATGTCTTTCCGCAAGTGCTTAGATTTGAAGGCAGGAACTGTTTCTGTTATTGAAAGAATGGATTTGTAAAAAAACAATGCCCTCTTTAAAATAGGAATCTAAATAGGTATTGATATTTGAAGAGGAAAATGAATCCACATTGGTTAAAAAAGCAAGGACTTTTCTGTCTACCTCAAAACACTTCTCCAATATGCCTCTTTTGAAAGGTTTGCTCTGGAAAGAAAAGTTGAAGGCTGTCATAGTAATTCGGGGAGTTTATACTCCATGGGAGGACCCAGCGTGAGGTGAAGGATTGTCACAGTCCCCAAGGATATTGTACTAGTGAGGTCATCCCCCAAGCTTGACTGGCTGCACCTCACCTTGGCTTTAGGGGATAAAATGGGGCACTGCCCAGCCTGATGAAGGGAAAGTTATAACCTTCTCATAGCCATTTGGTTTATATTACAGGAAGATTTAATTTCTAAAAATAATGGCAAAGAACAGCAAAGCCTGGAGACTTTGCTTGAGCTCTAATAGAATCACGATACCATTTATTTTTGGAACGTTGACGTTTCTGAAACTCTTCAGATGCAAAATCAATGCTAAGTAGTTTTATAGAAATTGGATGCATTTTACATAAGATTACCACCAGCACTGAGGACAGTGACGCACAGAAGCGGTGCAGACAGTGCCTTGAATACATACGCTGGAGAGCACAGTCTGGGCGCCTCTCTGGCAGCACCTGGATTCTGTACCACATCTTCCAACATTTATCCTTCAGTCTGTCTATTTGCTCTTCTTGAGGTTTCCAGTGTGTTAGCTTTGTCTATCCAACCGGATTGGTATTTCATTGTGTTCTTTCTGTAGTTCTCACAGTCTTACACCCATTAGGGAGTCATTACTGAACAGGCAGGATTTTTTACCCTGAGAAAAGCAATGATAAAAAATCACCTGGGAAATTGTTATAGAAAAAGAAAAGAGCTGAGAACTAACCCCAGGGACTCTCCAACATTTACAGTTTGGAAAAAAGTTAGAATTTGGAAAAAAACCTAGGAAAGTGAAAGAAATAGGAGGAAAACCAGGAGAAGATGCTGATAGTCAAATGATAGATCGTGATAGTCAAATGAAGAGAAAGATGACTTGGATCAAATATGCCTGACGTTTGAGAAGGATAGTGACTGAGAGTGGACCACTGGTTTGGACATGATGTAGGACACTGATGATGTGACAGAGGGATTTCCTGTGAAGCATTGTGGACCAAATCCTGACTGTAGTGCGTTGAGAAGAAAATAGGTGTTGAGGAAATGGAGACAGCAATAAAGAAAATTCCTTAAAAAGTTTTATTTTAAAAAAGTGCCAAAAAAAAAAAAAGAGGCAATGAATGGAGAGATGTATGGGTTAATCACAAGTATTTTTATTAAAAACATCTTTATTGAGGTACAAATGACTTGCAAAAAATGCACTTTTTAAAGTGTACAGTTTGGACATGTGCATGTACTCGTGAAGCCATCCCTACGTTCAAGCTAATGAATATATCCATCAAAACCAAAAGTTTCCTTTTGCTACCCCTCCCACGCCTTCCTGCTCCCCCTACCCTACCCCTAGGAAACCACCGATCTGCTTTCTGTCCTTACAGATTAGTTTTATTTTCTAGAATTCTAAATAAATGGAATCAAGCAGTATGTATTCTTTTTATCTGCCTTCTTTCACTTAGCATAATTAGTTTAGTATTCATCCGTGTTGCTGTCAGTTATCAGTAGTTCATTCCTTTCATTGCTAAGTGGTATTCCACTCTATGGATATATCATCGTTTGTTTATCCATTCACCTGTTATATTTGTGTCATTTCCAGTTTTCACTATACCAAAGCTTCCATGAATATTCTCTATAGACAATCATATCATCTATGAATAGAGACAATTTTACTCCTTCCTTTCCAGTATAGATGCTTTTATTTCTTTGTCTGGCCTTATTTCACTGATTAGAACCTTCAGTAAAATGTTGAATAGAAGTGATAAGAACAGGCATTGTTACCTTGTTCCTACTTTTACTGGGAAATAATTCAGTCTTTCACCCTGAAGTATGATGTTAGCAGGTTTTTCACAGACGCCTTTTCCAGAAGAATTTCCCTTCTATTCCTAGTTTTCTGAAAGTTTTGTTGTTGCTGTTGTTGTTGCCAGGAATGGATGTTGAACTTCGTCAAATGCTTTTTTTTTCATCTACTAAGGTGATCGTATGTTTGTTATTTTTCAGTCTGTTAATATGATGGATTACGTTGATTGAGTTTTGAATGTTGTAACAACTTGTATTCTTTTGATAAACCCTACTTGATCAATATGTCATCCTCTTCATATATTACTGGATTTGATTTGCTATAATTTGTAAAAGACTATTTCTATTTGTGTTTATGGGGATATTATTGATATTTGCAGTTTTCGTTTTTGGGGTTGTTTTTGCTGATTTTGGTATCAAGAGAAATCTTGACCTTATATAATGAATTGGAAAGTATTCTCTTCAATTTTCTGAGATGGTATATAGAATCAGTATACTTTTTTATAATTTTTGGCAGAATTCACCAGTGAAGTCCTCTGGGCATGCAGTTTTCCTTGTGAGAATGTTATCAAACTTTAAAAGTTAATTTCTGTAATAGATACAGACCTATTCATTTCTTCTCTTTCTTCTTGAGTGAACTTTGGTAGTTTGTATCTTTTAAGGAATTTATCCATTTCATTTAAGTTGTCAGAGGTATTGACATAAATTTTTCATGATATTTTTTCTATTATCTTTATAACATCTTTAGAGTCTATTCTGATATTTCCTCTCTCATTCCTAACATTGATAATTTGCATTTTTAACTTTTTTCTGGTAAAGCTAGCTAGAGTTTTGTCAATTTCATTGATTACTCAAAGAAACTGTTTTGGCTTCACCGGTCTTTATCTCTCTATTTTATTTATTTCCACTTATATCTTTATTTTTTTCTTCTGCTTACTTTAAGTTTTATTTGCTCTTATTCCCCCAATTTCTTAAGCTAGAAACTGAAGTCATTTATGTTTTTATAATCCAATAAAGGCATTTGGTGCTATATATTTCCTTGTAAATACTGCTTAAGCTGCATCCCACAAATTTTGACATGTCATGTTTTCATTTTCATTCAGTTCAAAATACTTTTAATTTTTCTTTTGATTTTTTTCTTTGATCTGTAAGCTATTTAGAATGTGTTTAGTTTCCAAATGAATACCTGGGGCTTTACCAGTATATTTCTGGTTTTGATTTCTAATTTAATTCCAGTCTGATACAAACTTTGTATAACTTGGAATTTTAAGGAACTTACTGAGGCTTGTTTTATAGCATAGAATATCACCACCTGTCTTGGTAATGTTCCATGTACACTTGAAAAGAATATATTAATATATTCAGCCAGTAGGAAAAATTAGCTGGGCACGGTGGTGTGTGCCTGTAGTCCCAGCTGCTCAGGAGGCTGAGGCAGGAGGATCACTTGAGCCCAGGAATTTGAGGTTGCTGTGAGCTATGATGATGCCACTGCACTCTACCCAGGGCAACAGAGAGACACTCTGTCTCAACAACAACAATATATATATATATGTTCAGCCATTATCCAATATAGTGTTCTATCAATGTTTATTAAGTTGAATTGACAGTATTGTTTAAGTTTCCTGTATACTTGTTGGGTTTTTATTTATTTGTTCTATAAATTATTGAGGCTACAACTGCAGATTTTTCTATTTTTCCTTTCAGTTTTTATCAATTTTTGCCTCATGTATTTTGAAACTCTGTTATTAGATACATAAACATTTAGAATTGTCATATCCTCTTTATGAACTGACTCCTTTATCATTATGAAGTGATCCTCTTCATTCTTAGTAATATTCTTGGCTCTGAAATCTTGTTCTAATAGCCATTCTAGATTTCTGTTGATTAGTGTTATCATGATTTACTTTTTTCCATTCTTTTCTTTTTAACCTATCTATGTCTTTATACTTAAAATGGCCTATTATAAGCAACATATAGTAGGGTCATGCTTTTTTACCCATCTTGAAAATGCCTGCCTTTTAATTATGATGTTTAGACCGTTTACATTTAAAGATATTATTGTCATGGTCAGGTTTAAATCTACCATGTTGCTATTTTTTTTTTCTATTTGTCTTATCTGTTCTGTTGAAAGGAAAACTTTAGACAATTTAACAGAGTTTAGTTGAGCAAAGAACGATTCGAGAAATCAGGCAGCCCTCAGAGCAGAGAGGTTCAGAGCGCTCTACTACACAATGTGGGCCAGCGCATTTATGTTCAGAAAACAAAAGTGAGGTACAGAAACGGCTTGATTGGCTACAGCTCAGCATTGGCCTTGTTTGAACATGGTCTGATCAGTGAGCAGCCTGTGGTTGAAGCTCCGCTGCTGTGATTGGCTGAGACTCAGCCATTCCTTCCAAAAGTATACTCCTAAATTAAGTTTTCAGTTGGTTTACACAGTAAGTTAGATTACAGTTCTTTTCCTAAGGACTCAAAGTACACCGGAGTCCTCAGGCCAAACTTAATTTGATGGTTCATTATGTGCTTTTTTTCTCTTTTCCTGCTTTGTTTTGGATGGTTAAGTGTTTTACGCTTTCATTTTTTTTCCTTTGTTAGTTTGTTAGGTATAACTTTTTTTTATTTGAATGGTTACTTTAGGATTTATAGTGTAAATCTTAGCTTATCACACTCTACTTTTAAGCAATATTTTACCACTTCACATAAGAATCTTTCTACAACATACTTCCATCTCTCCCTTCTTTGCCTTTATACTCTTGTCATACAGTTTTCATATATTATGAACCTCATAATACATTGTTTTTGTCTTTCAGTTACTTATCTTTTAAAGAGATTTTAATAATTTTTAATAAAAAGGAAAAAAAAAGTCTTCATTACTTCGTATAGAACCAGATTCCATCTGGTATTGTTTTGCTTCTGCCCGAAGGCTTTCCTTTACGTTTTTGTACTTCAGGTTTGCTGGTGATGAATTCTTTCTACTTTCGTATGTTTGACGGAAGTCTCTTTGGTTATTTTTGTTTTCAGGTTGGTTTGGTTTAGATATAAATCTTTACAGTCTGATTGTTTGATGTGCAGCATGGAAAATGACGGTGCAGGAGAGAGCAAACTTAATGTAGGGGGACAGTCCATGAATAGGAAAGAAGGGGCAGAGGTCAGGACAGAATGATTGACTTCAGATAAGTTCATGTAAATTTATCCATAGTAACAAGAAGAAAGACAGAACAGATGTTTACAGGTGCAAGTGAGTTGATTGATTTCGTTAGTGGATCCAATCTAGAATCTACCATTCAATAACTGAGTGGGTGTCAGCAAGTTATTTAAACCCTTTGAATTTCAGTTTTCACATCTATAAAATCAGGTTCCTTCCTTCCTCATGAAGTGATTACAGCAATGAAATGAGGTAATGTATCCCAAATGCTTAGCACGTGGCCTGGCACATTGTACCTGCTCAATATCTGTGAGGAAAAGAGTGTAGCTTTTCTATGCTAAGTAAAAGAGAAAAGATTCTGGGATCTCATTTTTCCACCTCTACTTTTCCTTCTCCCCCTTCTCTCACCCCTCCTTATTTCCCAAAAGAACACATTTAAAATCCAAATGCCAGGCTGTCTGCAGGTGCAATGTTCAAGACTGATAACATTTGGACGCCAGATGTTAACTGACGTAAACACTATTAAGTGCTATGTAGACCGGAGGCTGAGGCATTGATTTCCAATTTTATGATTATTATTTGAGTTTATAGCAAACCACACTGCAACTCCTTCCACTTCCCTACCTCCATGGAAAGGAGATATATAGTGTATTTATTCTCAAGAGAATAGAAATTATTTTAAAAAATGCAAAGTTCTTGAAATATGAGGCAATGGCATTTCACAAACCTAGAACCGGGAATGCATCCTCGATGTGGACCACAGAACCTCCTTGGAGCTCTCTTTGAAAGGTCAATGACTCGTGAAATTTGATCTGAAAACCAGGTTCATTTTCTGAAGTAAACTGAGAGTAATAAACACCAAAAATGCTTCAAACCTGTGACAAATTTTTATTTCAACTGACATTTTAAATTTCAAGTTTCCTTAGAATTGGTATGGGAGCAGGCCCAGTGGTAAGACATAAATAAAGGAGCCCTTCTCCAAATAGAGAAATAATTTTAAAACAGTAAGAATAAGTTGGGTCTGCTGTGAACCACTGAGGTTATTGTTGGTGTTTAATGCACTCACACAGTCAATTATTTATTCATTAGTCCATTGAACAGACATTTGTTCAGAACTAGCAGCATGTTCCAGGTAAGTGATAGCCACTAGTTAATTCATTGGTAAACACAACAAATGGCCCTTGTGGGGCTTAGAGCCTTATGAGCAAGGAAGGCAATAAAAGAAGAAAAAAAAAAAAAAACGAGGCCAATAAATGTAGCAAAAAGGTGCAATAGGTACTATGAATAAAAGTGGACCTACGTAAATAATGGGTTGGGGAAGAAATTTGTTGGTAGGTAACTTACTCCAAGGCTGAAGGAATGAGCAGAAGGGAGCCATACACAGAGTAGAGGAAAAAACAAGCAGAGAGACCAGCATTTATTAATTCATTCATTCATTCAACACATATTTATTCAGCACTTTCTATGAGCCAGGAACTGTTCAAAGCAAAAAAGATATACCAGTATGCAAAACACACACATGCAAAATCGCTGAATTGGGAAAGGACTTGGCATGTTTCTGGAACAGTAAGGAAGTCACTGGGGCCTCATCGTACTGAGCAGGGGGCCATGTGGTATAAAAGGAGGTCGGAGGGGCGGCAGGGGCCAGATTATGTGAAGGTTTGTAATCCACGGTGAGGAGTTGGGATTGTGTTCTAAGGGCAATGACATGATTTAACTTTTGTATTAAAAGATTGTTTTTGCTGTTACATAGAGAAATGTTTGGAGGATGGGTTGGGGTGGTGGAAGCAGGGACAGCCATGGGCAGCTGTTCTGATACCCTGAAACAAGGGTGGCAGCAGAGATAGAGAAAACTGTATAGTTTTGATATAGGATGGACAGGACTTGTTGGTCACCTGAGAAAGAGAAAAGAGGCTGAGAAAGGAAGTAAAATTGTGGACGATTCTGGTTTATACAACTGAGCAGATGGAGAATGGGTCAGTGGCTGGGGCTGGGGATGGGGACTGGGGGCAGTCAGGCTAAAGGTTAAAATAAATTCAAGTTTCCTGGCCCAAGTTTTAATGAATTAAATCAATTCAGAAATGAAATTTCCTATCTCATGGGGTTAACGTATCTCCCATCACTGGAGTATACAAAAAGAAGCTAAAAGATCATTTATCTGCAATGTTTTAGATATTGATTTCAAGCAGTTTCCTGGAACTGATTTCCAGATGATATGTGAGCACTTACAAAAGAAAGTAGCAATTTCTTTTGTTTTTATTTTTTTGTTTGTTTGGGGTTTTGTTGTTGTTGTTGTTGTTTTGTTTTGTTTTTGAGACAGGGTCTCACTCTGTTGCCCAGGATAGAGTGCAGTGGCTTGATCATGGCTCACTGCAACTCTGAATTCCTGGGCTCAAGCGATCCTCCTGCCTCAGCCTCCCAAGTAACTGGAACTATAGGTGCACACCACTGCATGAAGCTAATTCTTTTATTTTTTGTAGAGTTGAGTTCTCACTATGTTGCCTACACTGGTCTTGAACTCCTAACCTCAAGCAATCCTCCCTTGTGGGCCTCCCAAAGTGCTAGGATTACAGGTGGGAGCCACCCCACCTGGCCTTAAGCAGCAATTTCTTGAAGCCATCACTAGTTGAGTAAGAACTAGTGTTCTCAGATCAATCTCATTTCCCTAATTGCCTTTGAGCTACTGGAAGCTGGCACCATATTTCTTAATAAATATTTTATGTAATTAATAGATTTTATTATTGGCAGGGCTACTTATGAATTGGAGCATGTATGTATTATTAAGAGAGGACTTGATTATCTCTTATGATAACATTTTTTTAAAAATGGAGAAGTTAGTCTGGAAAATATTGAGCTAGTAGAATAATTTGTATACCCAAAGTGTATACTAGGTGCATAGTGGGGCAACATCAATGCAAAGTTGTTCCTCCCACCCCCATTGTCCCTTATAATGTCTGCATACAAAGCACATTCCCATACTAAATTATTCACTTTTAGGGACCCCTACCTTGCTTGAAAATGACTGCACTGTAAAAAGTGACTATTACTGTTAAGAGCTGTCTTATCCCTTAGGGGGTTTTATTGGATGAAAGTTTGAGAGTGGGTCTGTGAAATTTCATCCATAATTTGAAACATAATGAAACATATACTTCATAACACTAACATTCCTATTTCTGAAGAACATTTTTATGTGTAAATAGATGGACAGAGCATTTTGTAAACTTGCTAGAAATAATGTTTTCCTAATTATGAGGTGGGAGTATTAATGTAGTCTTGTTTTCCTTGTCGAGTAAATTATATGATGTAGGAACAACACAATGTGAAATTATTAAAGGGTCACACTAAAATATGTTCCCAAGCATTTGAAATAAAACTTTAAAAAAAAATGTTCCTTATCTTACAACCTCAGTAGAAAAATTAAGTGTTGGTATTATTTTTTTGTTGTATACCCATTTCTTTAGTGAAATGTTTACAACCCAAGAAAGGATCTCAAGCAATAAATAAAATAACTTACAAAATAAAGTTCTCAGAAAAATTAGAGATTTCTACCAAAGGAACATGAAGAGAAATACTCATGACGTTTCCATCTCTGACACCATCAATACCAAGGGATGAGAATAACTTCTTCTGTGTGTGATCATTGGCCTTCTCCTTTGGGCTTGGTGCCCTACAGAAGGCATTCCAATCCCTTTTCACTGGTAGTATTTGGTGGCAAATCCTGGTTCTTCTTTATGAAGCTAGCTTTCCAGCATTGATCAGAGCAGAGGGCAAGAGATGGCTCGGTATCCACACCACCACTCACAGCCCTTGTTGGAGAAATGCATCTGTGCTGTCTGTGGCAGGTATCAAGGGGGGTTTGTAAAAGGTCTTTGGTCCCACACCATTCATTCCTTCATTTGTGTATTCAACAGCCATTTCTTAAGTACCTCCACTCTGACAGACATGGCGCTAAGCACTGGAGTAAAAAATATGAAAGAGATTCAAACCTAAGTATCATCTGACTCCATTCCTTAGTTAATACAGGTATAGCAATGGAGATAGGAAAGAACCCAAGAACGCGATTTACCATTACCTCTATCCAGTCTCAACTCAGACGGCACCATCTGAGAAGGATGGATGGTGTCCACTGGTGCGGTGCAATAGACAACCTACATGGTTGCATAAAGCAGAACTATTGACAACCCAAACTAAAGAAGCACTATTCTCTCTGTCTCTACCATGTTATGTTTTATTTTCTTCATAGCACTTGTCGTTACCTGAAATTATCTCATTTGATTTATTTTTTGTCCATCCTCCCCCAGGGACTTTGTCTTGTGCATTGCTGTATTCTCAGGCAGAGAATAGTGCCTTGTTTCATGGTAGGTGCTTAATAAAAACATCTGTTGAGTAAATAAATGACCATCACCATTAACATAAAACCACACATGAAAGTCAGATTTTTTTCCATCTCCAAAAGATCTGCAAGGTGTCTAAATCTTAGAGGCACCTCAGAGGTCTACCCCACATCTTCATTTCAGCAAGAAAAGACTGAGGTATGGGGGCAGGATACAGGGAGTCCCTGTTTCATTTCAATCAGTTTCCCATGGAGCAGGATCTAGCAGCCAGATCTCCAGAATTCCAAAGCTCTTCAGTATTCCTGTGCTACCTCTAGTTAAGCCTTTCTGTAGGGAAGCAGATTTGGATTATTGCCATGAATGTAATTTTCAAAGCTCCTGAGAGGAAGAGAAAGTGATGGGTAGCTGCTTCTAGAGTTCAGATGAGCTAAACATCAAAATTCTCCTTCCTGATCTTTGACAGGGCAGTCATAGCCTTTGGAACTGGATTCTCAGGGCAAAACTATAATATTCTGCTGTGGCCAGAGGACATCTGCCTGCCTTCAGCTAGGACAGGGGCTCTATATCATGCTGGCTGTGATTTTGCACAGTTAAGTCCTTCATTAGAAATCAGGACTGGCTGCAGCTTGCAGTCATTAATTATATAAAGGTGGGTCACTGTCATTACGAGTAAAAATGCATGCCCCTTTTCCACTTCCTCATCTAAGGGGACCAGATAGTACATTGAGGTGATGGCCGGTATGAGTACATAAGTAAATGGGTAAATGGTTATTTATTTTTATCAAAATGATAAGCAAGCATTTGAAAACATTAGTTTCTGAGTACAATGGAGGGGAATATTTTCCAACAGAGCTGTAAAGAAACAGCAATTTTCCATGAATGCATTTCCCCCTTAACATACGCACACTCTCTATACAAATTTACACCTTATTATAGATGCAACATTTCTCATAAGCAAAACTCCTGGGATGGAGTTCCTGGGATACAGCAGGGAGGGGGGTGGTGCTAGGAAAAAGAGCTTAGAACTCCATTTGGGAGCTCCACCGAGGCCTTCACCTGCCAGAGTTTTTAATCCAAATGGAAGTGGCTTTTTGTTAGATGAGAGATACAATCTCTGAGATCTTTACATACTTTCCAAAAATATTTGTTGTGTGCATTCTGGTATGAGACTCAACTCTAGGCCCTGGGAATGCAAAACTCAATAGAGGCTTAGTTCCTATTTCAAGAAGTCACAGTCTTGTGGAGGGAGAGATAAGTAAACTGAGGAACACAGTCCAGGGTGGCAGGTTCTGAGATCATGAAGGGGTTTCTGCGGACATAGAGGAGAGGACCTAGGCACAGATTGCAGGATGTAAGGGGAAAAAAAAGGTCACATTTCAGGATTTTTCAAATTTGCACATTTTAGAGCCTCTATTTTCTCATCTTTGAAATGGAGCAAAGAGAATTAGCCTACCAGGTGTTGTGAGATTTCAATGATGTAGAAGAGATTCCGCAAGTAATTTTTAAGAAAGAAAAGCAAACTCGAGACGGCAGAGTTCTTGCCTTTCCGAAGGGCGGTGAGCCACTCTGCTGACCTGTGGGTTTAAACCTCTTTTGTAGAGTTCACAGTCCTTTCAGTGGGGTTATTAGTTAGAATAAACCAAAGAAGTCCATCTAGAGAATGACTGAGTTGAAAAAGAAAAATCTACTCTGGTTCAGAAATGAATTACTCCTAAGATGTTGCTTGTGAGTCTTTGTTGCGGCAATTGGAGTTTGCACAGGTAATTGGAAATCAGGAAACAACCACCCTGGGGACAATTGCAGACAATTCTGCGACCACCTGGCTTAACTTGAATTCTTGGAAGTAGAGCTTCTCTTGGTTTAATCAAAGGTTTCATGTATACCTTGTGGTTCTGCTCTTTATCCCTGATTTTTCCTCCCAGGCTTATGAATAAGGCTTCAGTCATATTTCTCTCTCCAGGCCTGTCAGGCAGCCCCACCTGCTGGGACCGGAGGCTGGGCGTGCAGCCTGGGGACACCGTGGCAGTCTTCTGCCATCTGCTGGCTTCCTCCAGTCACCAGCTCCAGCTCCTCCTGGCGCTGGCTTTGCAAGGATTCCTAGGGAATGGAAACCACCAGGAGAGAAAGTGCCTGGCAGAGAACCTTCCTGCTTTTATTGAATAACAAAGAGATGAGAAGACGATGGCATTCAGAAGCTGGCATGAGAGGGCTCTTCCCTCATGGGGGGGTTTGTGTAAGGATGTGACCATCTCAAACAGCTAAGCCAGTGATATTTCTATGCAGGTTTGTTTTGCTCAGAGAGCACACAGCAGTGCTTTTGAAAAATTTATTTTATTTTTAGATCATTGCCTTACAAAGCTGATCAAATAAATTAATGCCACATCTCTGTAGATTCATGTACAGGGAACAGCAGAGACCCATGCCAGTGGGAATTGAGGTGAGGGAAGAGAGTCAGAAAGAGGGAAGGGGTAGGAGACACATTTTAAAGTCACAGAATTCTTTACTTGGTCGGTCGACATTTTTTGAAGACCTACTATTTCCAAGGCTCTGACCCAGATGCCTGGGGTATAAAAATGAGTACTATTGAGTCACTTCTCTCTTGGAGATCACAATCTATGGGGAGAAGCTAAATAAACAGAGAATTAATTAGAGAGGTGCAGTACTGCGGCCAAGTGCTGTGGTAAAGGAGCATGTATCAAAATCTAATCGGAGCTGCAGTGTCAGAGAGAACTCACTGGAGGAGGTGACGTGAGCTGAGTTTTGAAGATAGTGATTTATTGGAGACAGTGGTGGAAAGGGTATTCCAGTCACCGGGGCACCATTGCCACCACCAACCACCCACCACCACTGCCTCAGGGAGCTGAGAATGCTAGACACAAAACAGAAGAAAGTTGTTAAAACATTGCATTTTAGACAACAAGCAATTGATTGAGTCCAGGGGCATGAGCAGAGGCAGGGGGAAGCAGGCAGATCCAAGCGAGAAGGCAGCATAAATAATCCCAGAGATCAGGGAGCAGGATTGGGAGGGGTCTCCCATCCTAGAAAAAAGGCCACTTTCAATGCCGTGTTTCTATCTGTGTGTTGGATATGGGCAACCCCTTCCAGGCTGGTGTAAGTCACAGTCAAATATTCCGAAACTCGTAACATCCTCCTTTAATCTATCTGAAACTTCTGTGTGACTTCATCTAAATGCTGAGGTACCTCTAAGCTCAAAGATATCAACTGCAGCATTATTTAGACTCATAAATATGATGACCAAGAGGAGGGAAAATGCTTAAGAAAATTGTAGTACACCTACTGAATGAACCATTAAAGAGCCCATGGAAAAATGATAATTTTGCAAACTGCAGTACGTGACAAATACTTATAAAAAACCATCAAGATCCAAAACTGCAGGAAAAAAAATAGAAGAAAAAATGCTAAACTGCTAGTGATGTTACTGTTTTTCCCTGTTGTCTACATTTTATATAACTCTCTTATATTGCTTTAATAATGATTTTTTACATATAAAGAAGCCTAAAGGTGAAATGTGTGTCCTGTTTAAGGCAGAGGCAAAAATTACCCTAAACAAATAATGACCCTATTTATGTGTTTGTTTCTGCTATTTCAGATTCCCTCTTCTTCCTAATTGTATTTCAGTTTGTGTGATATATTCATTTTGCTTGTTAAGTCTGTCCTCAGCCTTCCCCTTGCCCACACCCCTCCTCGCTCCCTGGATCTGTGGGACGTATTGTGATGTCTGCCCGCTAATTTTGCTGTGACTGGGGCTGGTGTCTGGTTGGTGATTCATGTTTGTTCCCAAGTTGTACATCTGTGTTGGTTGCTTTGAAACAGTGCCCCAGGGAATATGAAAGGCCATTTGTCTCACTAAGACTGCTTCTTTGCACCAGAGACTTCTTCCCTGTCTTCTGCTGAATTCCAGCAAGCTCTCTCCTGTGAGTTTAGGCAGGGTAAGGAAGAAAGAAAACAAAACCAAAGAGGGGCAGTAAGGAGAGAGTTTGGGAGTCAGAGTCTAGTCCCAGCTTATGTGGCAGGCGTGAATGTCCTGGATACTAACACTAAGGACAGAATGCCTGTGATACTCACTTTAAGGGAAATGCTTGGTGGACTTACCCTCTGCCCACTAGGAATGCCTTTAGCAAAAAGGAGGGTAGAGTGAGCCCTGGTGGAAACCCTCAATGGAAAAATTTCTGAGAGCTTGGTGGGCATACCCACTTGGCACCTCTTCTAAGATTTTAGCACAGATACACACAGCAGTGATATTCATAATATTTAATGACTGGTGCTGCATGAGCACCTACCAATTAAATGGACACAGGCCATCGTGCTTCCAGACGTCAACCCCTTAGTTACCAGATCACCAGCAAGCTCAACCGATCCTGGAAAGCCCGGGGCAGTGGCTGGATGCCAACTGTTAAAAAAGTATTGCAATGTTTTAATATCCAGAAAGGCTGTATGAATACATACCAGATGAATAACGACATGAATACACATGAAATTTTGAAGCTTATGCCCACTGTTAAGCTTTGTGTAATCCCTCTTTCACCTTTTAAGAGCCTACTTTCTTTGTCCTTAAGAAGGGTACAGGGCCAGCATCAGGACCTACTGGTTCTACAGGATTTGGGTGGCATAAAAGAGCCCTTATCCACAAAGGTGCTCTTTATTTTGCTCAACAACTAGTATAGTAGAGCTTACCCAAAGGAAGTTTGCAAGTTAGCTTCATTATATTTTTCACTTGCTGCAATGGATGTGGCTTACAACATAGCTCTACCTCCAGCAGGCTGGCAAACAGGCTGGCATGAGTGATTGCCCACCCGCCTGCCTGCCCGCAGACTTTGAAAGGCAGCCTCATCCCAGACCATCAGCCTGCTGAGAAAAATCCATCTGCAGTACCTTGAAAGCTCAAATCCGTACTGGATTGTTATGGCTCTTCCTTGTCCTTTTACCCAGAGATTCTCACTTGCTGCTTATCAGACACCTGGAGTTTGTGAGTTGTCTAAAAGCTGCTTCTCAGAATGGTCTCCCAGAAAGCGTTATAACCCTGCAGCCTGACATTTCATTTCTTCTTTTCCTGTTTCAAGGAAACCTACAGCTTCAGGATAATTTTCTGTCACCCTTGTCTTCATTCAAGTCAGCAGCCAAGGTTGCTCATGGTCGGATTGACTCTTTACATACCAACCATAATTTTTGTTTGAATCCAGGGACTGAAGGGAACCCTGTGATTAGGGAAGGCTGAGCTTGTAAAGAAATTACTTGGAAGACTTGGGTCTTCCAATTCTTGCTTTACAAGTTACTACTGGCCTGTGACTTTGAACAAGGTTTTTACCTCTCCCTAAGCCTCACTTACCTCAAATGTAGAGTGGGATCGTGTTATATACTTTACAGGGTTGTTACGAGTAAATGGAATAATATATCCAAAAGCCCTTTGTTAATTAAAGAAATATAAGCAATATCCACGCAAAGAGAGCAGGTTGTAAGAACTAGTGAAAGAAAAGAAACAAGAGTGTAGAAATAAATTATGGCAGCTGGATGAGTATGAAGGAAGCTCACTGTTGTGGTCTAACTTGGAAAAGAGAGCTCCCAGCCCCCTGCCCTTTCACACTACCTCTCTGCAAAACTTTAGCTGGGGAGCAGTGAGTGTTCTAGAAAAATACTAAGGAAGAGAGTTACTGTCAACTTGAGGCTAAGGCAGGTGGTGTGTGCAAGGAAAATGCACATGGGATGATGACGGAGAGCTGAGAAGGACATAGTGCCCAGGATAATACCAGGATGGGGAGAGAGAAAGCAAGAGACAAAATATCTGCTGCTCCCATCTGTGTGTTCAGTGATCAGAGCTTGTTCCAATGATTCTAGACTTGAATCCCCTTCTCAGAGTGAGGGAGACTGATTGGAAACCTCAACGGCACTTTTCTGTAGAAGCCAGTGAATGCATCCTCCTCTAGAGACAGAGCTCTGCAGCCTTGGAGAGTAATTTGGTGTTATAAGATTAATTAAGTCATTTTCTGTGGTTAAACTTGTATATGAATATTAAATCTCAGGCTGGGCCTCCCATCTAATCAGCCAGTGGAAGTTTTCAGGATAACACCTTGTTCCCGAAACATTTAGAAATATGCATGTTGTATCATTAATGAGGTTGCGATGTATTTATTTCTGGCAGGAAGAAGTCTTCCAGCTCTGAAGGCTCATTCGCATGATAGTTCAGCACCTACAGATGTGCTAGATGCCCCCTCTGGAGTGGCTTTTTATTACCAAATTATTTTATACTCGGCTTGTATTCTGAATTTGTCAGGTTGCTCATGCTGCTGAATGGCCAGGGTGTTTGCTCCTGGGTTCAATTTCTGGCTCCACCAGTTGCTACTGGTGGACTCAGGTAAATGGCTGAACTTCTGTGGGACTCAGTTTCCTATATACAAAGTGGGAATAATCATGACTACAACTCAGAGGTGCTTTGAAGATTCAAACTTTCCAGGATGTGTAAAGTTTTACGTAAAGTGCCCGGCACTGAGTACCTGCCACATGTCGGTTCTCAATGTATGTTACATGTCCTCCTCCAGGGCTCTCATGTGACCAGAGTTTCCTGCTTTCTCTTTAAGCTTTGATGTGGAAAATGGCCCTTCCCCGGGTCGGAGCCCGCTGGACCCCCAGGCCAGCTCCTCCTCTGGGCTGGTGCTTCACGCCACCTTTCCTGGGCACAGCCAGCGCAGAGAGTCGTTTCTCTACAGATCAGATAGCGACTATGACTTGTCACCAAAGGCGATGTCGAGAAACTCTTCACTTCCAAGCGAGCAGTAAGTACAAGCTCTGTCTGGCTCCCAGTCTCGCGCTTACCTCATCTCTAACCCTGTCAGGGCAGCAGCCGTAATTGTCCCCTTTTAACCCGTGAGAAGGAGGGAGAAGAAAAATGAACATGAGCAGAGATGACAACGATGACCATCTTAAGGACATTAATGCTTTATAGCTTGAGGAATGTGTAGCTGGGGTCTCCAAGAGTATTAAAAAACCTTAGCACAGTGTTCACTTTATATCTGTTACTGATATTTTTTAGAAATTTTCATTTAGCTTCATTTCGCAAACTGCTGAATCATTTGCAGGATGAAAACCTTAACACTTTTTACAAATCACACTTGAATTTTTGGCTGCATGTGCAGTTTGCATGAGGCTGCAGCAGAGAAGAAAAACGGTGGTTGGTTACATGCATCCTCCCCTCAGTGGCCTTTGCTGGGTGACATTTAATAAGCTGTAATCCAGCCACATGCCTATGTCCCTTCCCTGGAGCCTTAATACAATGCCTGCTTGTTGCCTGGCTCCTTGGTGAGACACAACACACTTCACCGCCCTATTAAGCACAGCTGATATTTTTGTTTTGCTGCTATTAATTGTAAATCTCTAGTTTTTATTTAAAGAACAAGGACTGGGTTGTGTCGCTTGTTTATTCGATTTCTGAAACCAAATAAAATTGGGTGCTGGAATTCATGCCTTAAAAGGTTTCTGGGCACACATACAATTGTTTTTAATATTATATGTTATAAAAATATGAGTAGCTCCCTAAAGTCTCCAGCTTGGAAAATTCCACTGGATTCTCTTCTGCTATTGGAAAAGAAGCCAAAAATTTCACCCTCTTGTGAAGGGGCAGGGGGCATTTTAAAGCTACCAGCAAGCAAATATTCCCCAGGGCATTTCTGCCAGCAAATTTTAACAGAGTCACCCCAGCCCTAAAATATGTCAATCATTATGTGGGCCAACATTTTTTTTTTCAGTCATTTGGCAAATATTTACTGAATCTCTTCTATGTGCCATGCGTTGTGCCAGACTCTGGGGATAAAAGGTAAACAAAACAGCATAAAAATCACAGATGAGTTATAAGCAGACCTCATTCTCAAAAAGTTTACGTGCTCTCAGGGAGGGTATAATTAAATAAGAAAGATAAGAGGGATACACACATACACACATAATTCTGAAGCGGAAGAAAACTAACATTTAAATGAGAGCTCACCATGGGTGGGGGCAGGTTCATTTACATATATTATCTCTGTGAATCTTCACAGCACCCCTATCAGGTAGCTACCATCATGACCCCCCCTCTTTAAGTGATGAAACTGAGACTCTGAGAGATTGAGAAACTTACCCTGATCCCACAACCGTATCTCATGCTGTATCCCATGATGTAGCTAACAATGACCATATTCAAAACGCTTGAACTCTTTTCACCCATGTTCTTCAAGTTTGCAAAGTGGCGTCTCTACCACCAGGTAAAAAGAAATGACTGCAGAGTGAGGCACCTGAGGCTTGGAGGAGAGAGCGCCACCTTGCGGTGGATCCTACAGAAACCAGGCCATTTCTGACAAAGGTTTGGATGGGGGGCATTGATGGATAGTGAAAGTACTAGGAATTCTCTCCCCTACCAAGATAAAAACCTTTCTATTCTAGACTTCATCGTAGGAATGCATAAGAAATGTGGTGAGCTCAACTTAATTAGATCTTCATTCATGTAGTATTTTACAGGTAAAAGACTAATTTTGGAAGCTAGTCAATCCCCAAACTAATTCCCCAGCTAACAGTTCCCCAAACTCATGCCAAACAGTATGACAAGTCTTAGGGTTGTTCAGAGTCTCCCTAAAAGACTCACCAAATTCTAGATAAAACTTTGATGTCCTTACTTGGAATGAAAAGGTAATAGAAATTTTGAACTTGAAGAGATCTTAAAGATCACAGTCCGGCTCAGCCCACAGCGCTGAAACAGAGATGTGGTTCTCCATGCCTCTGCATCCAGTTTTCCTGCCACCAGGGTTTTATCTGCTTTTCAATTTTGCTAACCAATAAAATTGTTTTCCTAACTTTAAGACCTACACAGTGTTGCCAGCTTTAAATTTAGGTAATTAAAATTTATATATGTAAATTATCATTCTCACTTTTTAAAAATAAGAACTTTAAAAAAATGGGAAGGGCACACTTTCATAATAAAGAACAGCATTTCCCAAGAAAATACAGTTGGCAACATGATACCACCCTATCAAAAATATTGATAACAGGATATATTAAGCTTTTGCATGAATAAAAATAGCACAAGATTTTGTTTTGCAAATATTTCAGTATCACAGCAAAAACTTTTATATATTTTTCAGTTTAGGAATTTATATTTCTCAACACAACAAGAAGTAGAATCTGAATGTAGGTCTTCTGGTATTTAATTTTATCAGGACCATGTTGGAAAATCCAGTTTCAACCCAAGCATCTGGATCTAAACCAAAGTAATGCTCTTAAAACCATTGCACCTAATTATTACTTTTGGGGATGAATTGAAGTAAACAGAGGAACAGCCCTCCCAAGCTCCCCACTGCTTCTCCTGCCTTCTACCTGTGGATCCCAGAAGGAAAAGGGTGATAACAAGTCAGGAGTCTTGATGCAAGGCCACTGCATGGGAGCTGCAGGATATGCCCGGCTCTGAAGTGCCTCATATCCAGCACAGAGCAGTCACAGATTTTTATAAAAGGTGGAAAACTTTGCATAATTCCACTGCATTAAATCCTAGTCCTAGAGGAAACAGTGGCTGTTAAAAATTTCTCATCTGAACTCTTTCAGAAGAGTTAAGAGGAAATTATGGGCAGGGTAAGAGTGAGTGAAAAGATACTAAGAGTAAAAATGTGAACAGAAAATTAAAATTGTCTTTAACTTTTAGCAAGAAAAGAGAGATCAAAATAAGGCTTTCAAGTAAAGTAAAACAAGATCACTATTGAGTCCCATAAGGAAATTCTGATGCTTTCCTAGATGTGGCAATAGCCTGTTGGTTTCTGTTCAGTTCCTGTGTTGTAGTCATCTCTAGTGTAATGCCTTCATTTACTGAGAGGTACAGATTTCCTCATGGGAACATAAAGTACTGGAAAGTGGTGAGGTCAGTTTTATTGCCCAAAACTGTGGCAGGAACTACCATGGACAGGATGGAGTTTTGATTATCTAGCTGCAAAGCCATAGGGAAAGGAAACTCTACGTTTTCTCATTTGGTCATCCCATTTGCAAAGCCTTACATAGACAAGGAGCTTTTTAAAGCCGCCATTTACATGAAGACTAGTGGTCTCTAGAGAGATCGATCAGTCAAGGGAAATGATACGTAAAATCAAAAGAAAAAGCAGAAATAATATCTCACTTACATTTAAGACCTGTTTATTGATGAACTACCAAAAAAGTACAATATAGTTTCTGAGACTTGTTAGATGTACAGCCATCACACTTCCTAGTGCTGTGGCTAAGAAGTGTGAATCTTTTTTATTGTTTCTAAATTATCTTTAAATAAATGCACACATTTATTGAGTATTTTCTATATGCTCTGTATTATTTAAAGTACTTTACATATATTAACTCATTTAATTTCCATATCCCCAATGTGGTAGACACTGTAACTTTCATGTTTTAAAGATGAGAAACATTGGGGCACAAAGAGGTTAAGTGACTTCCCCAATAAATGAGAACCAAGGCTTGAAACCAATGAGCCTAGGTGGTAAACCCTACAGATATCCAATGTATCCATAAAGAGACTCTAAATGAGGCTAAAAACTAAAAATGATGGTATTAATTTCTGCTCTACCTTTCCAGCTGTTATGAGGATCAAATTCATTCTCTCTTTTAATAAATATTTACTTAAATTTAGGAACTTCGTTAACAAATAAGACAGTTTCTGTGTCTTCAAGGGAACTAAAAGATTTATAAGTCAACAGGCAGTTTTAATAGCTTCTGATGAGGGCAGTTGTAGAGAGTTATGCATGGGACTTTGAAAGGTCTGGCCAGGAGGGGCGAGCAGCCCACTTTGAGGATGTTACAACTTAGCCAGAGGAGTTAGGCAGGCAGGAGGATGTGTAGGATGTGCTAATAGACTCTCTAGTTTCGGGGCAGCATTTGGGGGAACCACAGCTCAGCATGGTTTTGGCATAGAATGTGAGGGAAGAGGAAGTGGTGCAGGAGGAGATGGAGCAAGGGAGGGGGAGAGGCAGCAAGAACTGCGTCATGAAGGATCTACGCTAAGAAATTGGCCGTAATGCTGCAGACAAGCAATGGGGAGCTACTAAAGGCTTTAAAGCAGGAAAATACATAGTAAGACACGTTTTTGAAAGATAGCTTTGATTGAAGTGTGAAGAATGGTTTGGAGGGTGGACAAGCCTAAAGAGTAGTCAGGAGCTAATGAGAGGCTGCTTTTGTAATCTATGTAATAGAGGATGGGGATCTACATTAGAGCAGACTCAGTGGGCAATTCATACTTATTTGCAAGTTAGGTTCAACAGGAGTTGGTCGTTGATTGTGGGGTGAGGGAGAGGGAGGTTTCAGGCTTGGCCAACAAGATAAGGGGTTGCACCATTCCCTGGCCTCAGGGGCATTCTCTTATCACGTGAAATAATGTGTCTGAAAATGCTTTGTAAACTGTAAATACAATGTAAATATGAGTTCTCTTGATTGCAATGGGGGGCAGACACAAATATCTTAAAGATGCTCTCACCAGCTGGAAATAAAGACATGCAACCCTTTAACTGCATATGCTCCTTGATTACCAATGGGGTTATGTCCTGATAAGTTGAAAATATCATTAAGTCAAAAATGCTTTTGATACACCTAACCTACCAAGCATCACAGCTTAGCCTTTCCCACTTTAAACACTCTGAGAACACTTACGTTAGCCTATGGTTGGGCAGAATTATCTACCATGAAGCTATTTTATAGTAAAGTGTTGAATATGTCAAGTAATTGAATACTGTACTAAAAGTGAAAAACAGAATGATTGTGTGGGTTTCTATTGAATGCATGTCACCTTCACACCATTGTGAAGCTAAAAAAATCATAAGTCAAACCATTGTAAGTCAGGGACTGTTCATATAAAAATATATCTACTAATAACAACTATGACTAAATAAATAAGTGTTTTTATGTGCCAACCACTGTTATTAAGAGTTGTACATGTGTAATAACTCATTTAATTCTCAAAAAACCCCATTTTATGGATATAGAAGTTGAGACACTGGAAACCTAATGTTTCACATCTAGTAATAATGTAGCCAAGAAACAAATCAATGCTGTTTGGCTCCAAAATCTGTTCTCTTAACCACTATAATATTCATCCTTTTTTTATGAGACAGACTAAAATTAGTTATAAGAAAAGGACAAATAAAATTCTGTGCATGCACAGTGAGGAAATAGAGAAAGATGCAATTAATTGATAAATAAAATTTAGAGTGCAGCAACGAAAAGCAGAATTTTTGCCTTCTAGAAAACCATTTCATTGTTTAGAGCAGACCTGCACTCAATTCTAAGACTCGATTCTAAGATTGGAGTTCTCTCGTTTCCAATTATTTTGTAAAATTGTAATGTGCTGCTTTTGTCACTAGATGTTGCTCATGCAATGGATCTGAATATCTGGCCTTGTACCTGAGCGGCATTGCCTTCTCTAGCGGTTTGGGAAATTAAGAAATGCACGTTTTCATAATCAAATCTTTTGTTTTTTTATGCCATTTGGTTCTTAATTAGTAATTTAAGAAATTATGATTTTAAAAAATTCAGAATAGCTCCATAAATAATCTGGCCGTACTCAAACAGGAGATTTTTTGTTTTGTTTTGTTTTGTTTCCTGATACTTACTGTAAATCATCTGGTAATTTCTCTAACAGCTATTGTCTAAAATACAGCATAAACTTTTGCAGTTCAAATCCTTGAAGGGAACCAATGCTGGGGATCTACAAATCCATCTCTTGCTTCTGAATGTTCTGCTCTCCTCAACTTCAAAAGTTCCATAATGATCAAATCATGTTGACATTGTGCTCTGTTAATGTTTGTTTTCCTCCCTTTAATCTTTAGTTTGTGCAATTTTTGGAACTCCCAAACTCATTCAGAAATACATCTGCTCAAGGTACTACATATGCTTGAGATTTGCTTATGTTATTTAGCTTTTACCAGATTATTTAGACTCTAGAAATCCAGGAGCCATAGAAGATCTGTTTAACTCTAAATCCATTATCCTGTCCCCAAACCACCCTGATGCCTTATGAACAATTGAACTTCACATCAGAAATCAGAACAAAGTGCAGGATCTTTCACCCATCTCAAAGTTCATCCCAAGAAAATAGCTTGGGGAAGGGGAAGTTTCTGATACAGTTCACTGAATTGCATTTGTCACAATTGCTCCTCTCTTGGTTCTTAATCTGTCTCTCCTTTGGGCTTCTCTCCAAGAACCCTGAGCTTCCTCCTCTGGCTCCGTATCCATATGTACTCCCACCTCAGGAAGCCTCCCCCTGACGCGGCCTTAACCACCCCTGCTGTTGTAGGTAACTCCTGCATCTATAGCTCCAATGCCCATGTTTCAGTCTCTGTGCTTGATGTCTCCACCTGGATGGCAGTGAGTACCGTGAAATTCAATGCTTACCTTAAACTGTCTCAACTCCTCCTCACTTTCTTCTTTATACTCACGATTTCACTGTTTTCTCGGATGCCCATTTTTAAAGTTGAAAATAATATTTCTTTGTGACCCCCTTATCCAATTAAATGTTGAGTTCTGCAAGACCTCTGGGATCTCTTCCAGTTGTCTCATCCTGGCTTTTTTTCTTTTTTGTTTTTTGGTCTTACCTATTCCTTCTTATACAAATGACTAAAATATCTCCCTAACTATTCTTTCTAGCTCTGTGCCCTCTCCCATCCGTCCCTCCGCATCCATTGCATTTTACTTTCTCACTTATCTGTTTGCCCATCTCACTTCCTGTCTCACTAAAAACCTTCACTGGCTCATTTCTTCCTACTGAGTTAAGCACCAACTCATAATCTTTGTGTAGACTGTTCATAATACGGGTTTGGGGGACCTTCTAGCCTTATCCTTTACAAATGTTCATAGTTAATATACTCGGCTCCACCCAAACAGCCACCGAGCATCTCAGTGAGCTTGTTCAATATTTCCCCATTTCAATGCTTTTGTTCTTGCCCTTTCTCTCATTGATAGCTTCTACCATCCCTGCCTTTTTAAAGCCTGCCCTTCATGTTGACACTTTGCCCTGTTAATGTTTGTTTACCTTCCTTTAATCTTTAGTTTGTGCAGTTTTAGTAACTCCCCAACTTATTCAGCAATACGTCTGCTCAAGGTACTACATATGCAAAGTTCAGCTCAAACACCACTCACTCACTCAAGCCTTTCCTGTTTCTTCTAACCTGTAATTATCACTTCTCCTTTGGACTCCATTAAGTATCCGTTGTTTGTATTTCTCATTCTATATTTAAAATGTCTCTTACAGTTTTTTGAATATTTTTGTGTCTTCCCTACTGTTTAGTTTGGGTGGATCATGAATTCTGTATAATTTAATTTGTCAACTATGCAGCATCGTCATAAAGTAGGAAGCATAGTATTTAAAAGCACAGATTTTTGTGCTTTTTATATTTTCAAACAGTCTCAGCTCTTCCACTGTGTGCTAGTTCAGCATTTGCTTAACTGCTCTGAGGTTTTATGTCATCTATAAAATAAGAATATTAAGAGTACCTGACTCCACTGCATTCCAGCCTGGACAAACACAGCAAGACCCCTGTCCCTTAAAAAAATTTTTTTAAAGAGTACCTGCTTCACAGCCTTATTACAAGAATTAAGTGAGATAATGCATGTAAAGCACTTAGCACAAGTCCTAGCATACAGTGATCACACAAAGAATTCTTACTCTTTGTCAGTATCCTTTTATTGTCACTCTAAAAAGTGGGCACAAAAGAAATTTGCTACATTACATTGAAAGGAGATTTTCTAGCTAAAGACAAAGGTGGAAAGAAAATTATCACATTATAATAAAGACCCCAAGTTAAAAGCCTGTGCTAGAGCAGAGGCCCAGGTGGATGTAAGCGTTGTGCAATGCAGGATCCCCACGGTGCCTGGTACAGGCAGGTGGTTAGTAAGTACTGGTTGCACTCACGCAGTTAACAGATGAGGTGCCATATTTGTGGGACAATCATGAGGACAGGGAAGGTAGACCAGACAATGAGGGAAGCTCAATGTCATCAGCTTCTGTGTTACTACTATGATTCACACTGTGATAGAAAATTGGTCTGATTCTGTAACTGAAGCTCAGACCAACATATCTTCTGGTATCTTCAGCGGAGAGCTTGCTAAATGTGGGCTTAAGGGGACTTATTGAAGTATGTGCCAGAGAGAGAGAGAGTGAGAGAGAGAACTTCTGAAAACACTTTTTTGACTCTTCCTTTTATAGATTTACAATACTAGGTAGGGCTTAATCAGGTCTTTGGGACAAAATGGAAGACAATGGTATGGTTATGGTAGGTTCAGTGGTGCACTACCATTAAAAGCTTTTCCTTGGGTCCTTTAAGAAAGAAGTTATATTAAAAACAAAAAGTAATGGGATTCCCAGACAGAAATCTGTGTTTAAATGGCATTAAAGCTGTGGTTCAAATCAACAAAAGCCAGGAAATCCAACGTTAAACCTTTATCCAGACTGTTACACCATTTTTTCCAACTGTGTGTGTCCCTGTGAGCAGCCCTCTCTTTGAATTTCCTGGCTCTGGCAACCAAAATCCACAAGTCGCTTTGAATTACAGTTCTCTGGATTTGTTATTTAATGGGAATATACCCTGAGGATATATGCTTACTTGCATATGATTTTACTTGTAGTCACTGTAAATCCGGAGTCATGAATCTGGTACTATTATTTTTTTCTTTCAAGGTTTTGCGATCCCCATGTATGCCTCATTGTGAGTCCTGCCTTATATTCGGGTAGAGGACTTATATAACATTTGTGTTGCTAACATTGACAAAGTTTAATTTATCTGTGTATGTCACAGTTATAATTCAAATGCATTTCTAAATGTTCCTTTTCTCTCTTTTCACCAGGCATGGAGATGACTTGATTGTAACTCCCTTTGCTCAGGTAAGTACCTGCTGACCCTGGCTAAGCTCTCACTTTGACTATGGTCTCTAAACCTGACCCTTTGTCTTCTTTTGTCCTTAACCATTTAAAACATTTTTCTTATAGGTCCTTGCCAGCTTGCGGAGTGTGAGAAACAACTTCACTGTACTAACAAACCTTCATGGGACGTCCAACAAGTAAGCATTGACTTTTTGTGGAATTATGAATCCCTTCCACAAGGCAAAACACATGGAGCAACATTTTATAGAAACAGCTATTGCATGGAAATTTGTCCTCCAAGCTAAATCAGGATACACAATAAAATTTGAAAATAGGATAGAGCACCATAGTATTTTAGAACTGGTAAGACATTAAAAGTTATCTAGTCTGGGTTTTATTAACCTTTGTACTTATAACACTTAGTATACAGCAGAAGTTCAATGAATAAAAGAATAAAGATCTTTTTGGTTCACTTTTATGTTTGCCACTTTGGCCAGTAATAATCATAAATACCACTATGTCTTTTTTGAATATGCTATGAATGAATTCAAATATTCAAACTTAAAGGTAACAAAAAGTTCAAATTCAGGCTGCCTATTTTTGGATGATATATAAACAGGTTCATGCAGTTTAATGAGTAAGAGTGGGATTATCTTCTCTTCTGCTCTCAACTAACTACATGATGTTGGTCATTTCGATTAACATTGCTGATCCTTGATCTCCTTTAACCTTAAAATAAAGGGTTTGAATTTGATATCCCCTGCACTTTCTTCTCTAAAATCATTTCAATTTATAAGCCTAATTTAAATGCTATGAAGCTCACACTTCTGCATGTTTTAAAAGATTATTGCAGGGCTCAGGGCATCATAGAATCCATGATCCTGGAATGTGAGGGCTGGAGGAGACCTCTGAGACCACTGATTCAACCTCTTTGTTTTACAGAAGGAGAAACCTAAGCTCAGAATCCAGCCACTTGCTAACAACTGCACCATAAGTTAGAGACACATCAGAGCCCAAACCCACATCTCCTGATTTTTCAGCCAGTGTTCACTACAGAGTACCCTATCTCTCCAATATTTGTGAAATTATTCATCAACCCTCTTTCTGCTTTCATCCAAATTTTCATTGAGTGGTTTTGTTAAAAGAGGGAGTAAACCCTGCTTTGAACGCTTACTCTTCCTTCCGCTGTTCTATCACTTGTTGCTAGGTCTCCTTGTGAGATGACTCCATACACCCTGATGGAGTCTTTCCCATCATTGGTCTCTCCTCTTCTAATCTTTCTCCAGACTACCACGAGAGCGATCTTTCTCACGTGCTGTTTGACCGTGTCACCCTCTGGCTTGAGGCATTTCAATGGTCCACTGTGATGGTTAAAATAAAGTTTAAATGCTGGTGCTTGGCACCCATGACACTTCATGACCCAGCTCCAGTTAATGTGACTGATAATTGATTGGGTTTATATTTAGTGCAATGTATATAAAATCTAAAGGCTTGTCTCATCCTCTTTTGGAATGCTACTCCCTGTTTATTTATTTGTTAATTAATTTATCCAGCAAGTATTTATTTAGTACATACTATTCATTCATGCATGTATGTATGCATTTAATAAACATTTACTGAGCACCTACTTTGTACAAGGCATTGATGATATAATAGTAACCAAAACAGACAAGTTCTCTGCCCATTCAGGGCTTACAGTCTAATAGGAAGTGCTGGGAGATACAGTGATGAACAATCAGACCATCTCTCTAGACACATAGGAGTATGTTCAACAACCATGGTTTGTTCCCTGCATGCTTTCTTCGCCGTCCTAATTATAGACTTATCGTTCTCTCTTCCTAGAAAATGTCTCTTTCCATCTGCCAATGTCTACCTGGTCAAATCCTGATTGTCTTTTATGACTCATCTCTAGAATCACCTTCACCAAGATGCTCCCCTGACCCCACCAAGCCTGGCTGAGTGGCCCTCATTTGGCCCCAGAGCACTCTGGAAGTCTTAGCACATTCTTCATGGATCTCTGCCCTGCACTACACTGTGTGCCCCTTAAGCGTGAGAATTGTGTTTATTTTTCCTTGATTTCCCAAGAATTAACAGAATGCCTGAAGTATAGTTTGTGCTCCATAAATATTCATCATACATATGAATTTCTGAATAAATAATTACTGAGGAAAGACTACCAGTGATTTAGAAAATTATTTTTTTTAGGAAAAAATCCCTTCCCTATCCCTGCTTTTTTTCTTTACAGAATAAGGCATCTGGAGCCATACTTACTGGCTTCATAACCCAATTCTACCACTTGCAAATTATGTTCTTGGGCAAGCTAACCACTGTCTCTATATCTCAGTTTCCTAATGTGTAAATTAGAATTGTTATGAGGATTAAATGAGTTGATATTTCTAAAGTACTTAAAATAGCATCTAGCACAAAGTAGGTGCTCAATAAATGTCAGCTATAATGATCTTTCCCTTGCTGAATCCAAAAGTAGTGCAACACTGAGGTTTTCACATCCATTATCTCAGTTATGATCACTATAAGTGATATGCATGACAGGTAGTGTTACCCCCACTCTGGATAAGGAAACAAAGCTTAGGGAGATTAAATTACTTGTGCATGAACATACCTCTTCTGGTAAGCAGCACAGTCACATGTGAAACCCAGCACCCTGCCCCTCATTGCAGTGCTCTCTCCCTTCACTGCACCTGTGAAGTCCTCTGGGTTATGGGAAGAAGTCCCTGGAAGGCTTTGGAACAAAAAGACGTTTAGGAAGAACTTATGAAATTCATGTACTCCTCACAACAATTCTGAAGGTTAGAAAGCCTGAAGGCAGAGACGTTAGCTAAGACAATATTTTCAGGAATTAAAATGTGTGGGTGAAGCACTGAACCAGAACAATAGAGATGGGAATGGGGAGGAAGGGATTAATTAAGAAACATTTCAAAGGCTTCTTTAGCATAGCTGAACTCAGGTGTTTTTAGTCTTATTTGCTAGCATGGGCTTGGGGTAAGCGTAGGGGGTTCCTCTATTAGTAGTATTGGGGCATTCAGCCTAACCCTGCTGATTAATAAGCTATGTTAGCTCAAACTACTTTCTCCAGAACCAAGTGTTTTCATAGCCTTGGGGCCATACACAGAACTGACCCAGAGCCCATTCTCAAACTCTGGCTGAAGACCACCCCTCAAATTATGGCCTCTGTGTCACTTTTAGTCCAAAGCAAACCACACTTATCAAACAGAGTGAGTCTTCAACAGCGAGATAGTTGCATCTAATGAGCTTTTCTAAACCCATACCTATATTTGTACAGAGTTGATCTTGTTACTGATTCTGAGTGCTACTTTGCAACTCACGCTCATTAACAAAAATTTAAAGCAGGGCACATTTACCGCTAGAGCTTCACCAAAGGGAGTCGACATTCCACAGTCTAGCCTAGGCTCAGACCTGAATGATGATGGGTTTCGGCCATCAGGGAGCTGAAATCAATGAAATCAATCAGTCAGCCATCAGCAGAGCGACCTGGCATGGGCAGATTGGAAAACTGAGAGTCTATTTAATGCACTCCATTCTATTTCTAGATAGTCAATACTCTCAAACAACTGAAGAAATCCAAGAGAAGGCACTGAAGGCAAGAATGTCTGCCAAGAGTGGGATACAGCATGCAGAGGGCCTTTCCCCACTCTCCACTCCTTCATATTTACTTATCTTAACAACTGAAACCATAAGATTCATGGAATTCAGATGTCACTTTCTGGGATATTCGACTTGGGTTTTAGGATGCCACTCCCTGTCTTGAATGTAACATTTAAGCAATAATTATGTCCTTGGAGTGGTTTTCATGAGACATCTGGATAGTGTGGTTTATAATATGAAAAGGAACTCCCACATAGAACTATACTTCTCATAAGTCAAGATTTATTTTATCTTTTGGCTCCTTGCATAAAAGCAGTTTACCACCCAAAGGGTGGAAATCTCAAAGTTCCTGTTGAGGTGGTTTCCTTACACCTCCGTGAAATGCCCCATTGAGGGAATGCTTGATTGGGCATGTATTTCTTGGCTGCAAATTAAAACCTACATTTCCTTTGTCCCAGGAGTTAATTTTGAAAATATGGCTTTCATTTAGAGTTGTTAATTCAGATAAGCATTCTTAAGGCATTTAGAAATGTACTTGAAATTAGTAATAGGATCAACTCTGTACGTGGCTTCAGACAGACTGGTGGAATGAGCAGGGGTGGGAGTAAATGTGCCCACCATTCACCAGTCTGATAACCAGAGGATGGAGCTGGGAGCCAAGGAGAGCACTTCTTTCAACTGTGCCGTTACCTTCATGACTATCATGCATGGCTACCAGGAAATCATGTAACATCTTTGTATTAGCATTCTTCCAAGGCATAATTTAATCAACATGCATGTAATCTTCAGGAAAGAATTAATAACCACTTAAATTTTTTTCCAGTATGTATCTGAAGTGTCTTTCATTGCTTTATGTACTTTGGCATGAAATTTAAATTAGCTGGGTATCATAAAATCTTGAGCATTCAGAGCTGGCAGGAACCTAGCTAAATATCCTCAGATTAAGTGAGGAAATATATGTAAAACCCCTCACACAGGACCTGGCACATTGTAAATCACCAGTAAATGTTAGTTTCTGCCTGTTCTCCCCAAGTGAGGAAGAAACTAAGAGGTTCAGTGAAGCGCCCAGGGCCATATAGTGGGAAGATGCCAGAGCCAGGATTAGGATTCCTGTCTTCTTAGTCATAGTGCAGTTCTCTCCGCTGTGCTATTCAGGGCTGGAAAGTATTAACTGCTGTGGCCATATTATCCTCCCTATTCGTATCACCAGCCTCAGCAGCCAGGCACAAAACTTCTTATGATTCTTCCATAAGTTAGGGACTGCTGAAAACTGGGCAACCGAGACCATTTTCCTCTGGCATACATCACGATTTTCCAACTGGCATTCTCATGCCTTACCAGCAATAATGCGGTTTCCAGAAGTCATTCATTCATGTCAGATGTAGTGAGTCTCTTCTTTGCACCAGGTCTTCAGAATAAGTGATCAACCAAATAAATGTGGTCCCTGTCTTCCCAAAGCTTACACACAGAGATGCTTATTGGAATTAATAATTCTAAATAAAAGCCACATTTCCAAAATGAACTTCTGAGACAAAAGAGTTTGGGTAATATACGTAATCTCCAAGAAGTCATTGAGAGAACTGGTGCCAAGAGAAGCTTTGCAATTAAGAAAGTAGAGATTTCCAACATTTAGGGTCTCCTAGTTCAGTGTCTTCTTTCACAAAAGCCTTTTTATTTTTTGGATTTCAGGAAAAGAGGCAAAATAAAATTACTTTAAAATGTATTATTAATCTAATCCAATGAATGTGTATTGAATGCCTACATCATACCAAATCGTATGCCAGATTCCAGGGTTACATAGATGCACAAGACTTGATCTTTGCTTAAATGCCTCACAGATGTGGGGAGGAGACAGACAGGAAAATGGGAATTGCAATACAGGATGAGCAGAGCAATGACAGGGTAAGCATAGGGAACCGCAGAGCCGGGGCGAGGACCACTCACAGAAGGGAAGGCTCCTCTGAGGAGGAGATGCCTGAGCAGAGTCCCAGACTGTGAAAGAGTTAGGCACTTAAAGAGAAGAAGAAAAGTATTCGTGTCCAGAGACACAGCAACAAGAGTGCATGCTGTGCTCAGGGAATAGTCATAGGACATAGAAACAAGACTGCATGTGAAAAGGAAACCAGATAAAACATTCATATAGAGTATTTGGTTCCTCAAATCACTTTCATATCAGTGGTTCATTTAATCAACAGTCCTTTAGCATTTTGGAGTTCCTACTCTTTGAGAGCCAAGTTGGTGAGTCCTGCAGAGCATATAAGGGAAGGGTTCAGAACTGGATCCTGCCACCAGCAGGTCACAGATTTATTAGTGGAGATAATATGTGTTCATGTGAATTATAATATGAGGATACAAAAAAAAGCACCATGGGAGGTTAGAGGAGAGAGCATTCTCAGCTAAGAGGATGGCGTCCTTTGGAGAAGGTGGCATTTAACCTTTCATGGGCAGGTGATATTTAGTGTGGGGGGAGCTTCCTTGACAGAGAATGGCCTGAGTAATGGCTGGAAAGGGGAAGCACATGTTCAAGGAAAAAGAAGTGATCAAGTTTGGCCTTGGAAAAGTATGGGTCAGCTCCGTCCCTCATTCACTCATCTGTTCATTCTTCCATTTAATAAGTATTTACTGAGTGCTTGGCATATAAACCATCATCCTAGGTGCCAGGGCTCAAGTAGCTAACAAGTTGTTCCCTGCCCACATAAAGTTTACATTAATCTAAGGAGTCATCTATTCAACACTAATTAGTGCCTATTTTAATTACAGTTTTAAAGTGCTACATAGGAGAAGCACAAGATGCATTTGAGCACAAGGCTAGTCAGTGGCTTGTGATGAAGTGTCAGGTAGGGAGCAATTCTAACAGATAAGCTGGAAAATGTGTGTTGAGGCTAGCGAGCAAAGGACTTTGAATGCCAAGGTAAGGAGTTTGGAATTTAATCCTTAATTTTCCTGAAAAACATCCCTTGGTATGAGTTCAGGTGTTACCAGCAGACAATATAGTGGAAAGACATGCACTTTGGATTCAGAAAGACAGCTTTGAATCCTGGCCATGCCAGTTATAAACCATTTGCTTCAGCATGTTTCTTAACCTCTCTGAGCTTCAGTTTTCTTATTCTTAAAATGAGATGATAATACTCCCAATGGAAGCTAAGATGTACTTAACACAGTGCCTAGCAGAATAAAACAATCATTGGTTGATCATTTCCCTTCTCTTATCACATATGGAAATGGCATGCCACTGAGAGTTTAAAAGTATCTTACTAGGGTCACTCAGCTAGTAAATTAGTGGTAGATGTAGACCCTGCCCATAGATACTGCAGCTCAAAGGTATGATTACCTAAAAGCTAGATTACCCCTAAGGGTCAGAAATTGATTTGGAGCCCTTAGAAACCCAGGGAAATAATTTTGTGGCCCCACCAGTAGGAAGACCCTTCCTTAGCATCAAACTTTGCAGGCCACTCTCTAGCATTTGGAATTTGGCTTCTTTCTCTGCTTTACCTGTGCAAGGGAATTCACAGAAGAGTAAAAAACATAGATTTACAGGCCTCATTCCAGATATACTGAAATAGACTCTTCAGGGATGAGGGAAGGAAATTAATAGCTCCCCAAATGAGTCTGATGCTTGTCCGTGTTTAAGAACCACTGGCCTAGGGTCCCACTCTCTTGCTAATTACTACTATCCTGTTGCTCCTCAGTGGGGCAGAGAGTCCTTAATACAAGTGGTTCTGAAAATGTGGTCCCCAGACCAGCGGCACCTGGGAACTTGTTAGAAATGTCAACTCTCAAGCCCACCCCAGGCCTACTGAATCAGAACCTCCGGGGGTAGCATCCAGCAATGTGTTTTAATAAGCCCTCTGGGTGATTCTGATGTACCCTAAGGTTTGAGGGCACTGCTCAATACTATTCCTGAGCGGTTCTCCAGCAGTGCACTGGGAATCGGAAGAGTCTGGCAGAAGTTCTGCAAAGCATGGAAAAGATGGTGAGAACAGCAAAATTGAGGGGATGGAGGGCAGAGAAAGAAAAGGAAAGAAGAAAAAATGAGGGGCCCCAGTATTAGGGGAACATGGATTGGTTTGCTTGTTTCATTTAACCCCTGACATCAGCAGGCTTGTTATTTAATATGATGTTCCTCCATGAAACATCTGCTCCCTAAATTGAGCAAGCTGGATTACTACTCCTGGTGGCTGTATGACCTTTGGCAGGTGACTTCACCTCTCTCGGTCTCAGTTTCCTGAGGTGCAAACAATGTGAGGTTGAACTGATGGATTGCTAAGGATTCCTCTGGCTATAACTTTCTATATAGTGCTGCCCAAAGGATGGGCATTCAGAGTGATGCCCAAGCAAGCGTCTCCTCTTCTGAGGGCTTCTTGGAACAGCAAAACCCAAAACACAGGGGCTGGTTAGGGATCTGGAATAAACAACTTCCTTCCTGGAGAGCCGGAGCATCCTGAGGCTGTGCAGAGGGAAATTCCAGGCCATCTGGGTGTGAGAGAATTGCAGTCATCTACCCGCGTTACAGGAGCCTGCCTTCCGGAGATAGCATTATGTCACTGGAGAGCTTATTATGACCTGGAAAACTCCTCAGTAACAATGGGGGACAGTACAGGGGGTACAAGGTGGGGAGAAGTAATATACGGACTCAGTCCTTCTTTTCTCTGTCTCCACAGGAGGTCCCCAGCTGCTAGTCAGCCTCCTGTCTCCAGAGTCAACCTACAAGGTAGGCCATGTCATAAGGTCTATCTCAATGAATCGGAATAATAAATGTGCCTCTTATTCCAAACCATTTTTAGAATAATAACATTTGTTTGCATATTGTGGCTCTCAAAAGGATTTCTCTTGGCGACTTTTTTCAAAGACATACTGGAGCTTTACTTTACTCAATATAAACCCAATTAAAAGCAGTATTAAATAGTTTGCCCATTGCATGCTCAGGCTTTCAGAATGTGATAAATGTGTGGTAATGCTGCTTCCCAGAAGAGGAGCCGGAGGAGAGCTGTATTGATAGCGCAACTGGACCTCAGCTTGCTGGCCTCAGTGAACTCCGGGAGAGCTAACCTCAAAGACCCTGAGGTGCCCCACATTGGCCTGAGGGCCCTCAAGGGTATGTTAGTGGTTTTCCTCTTAGCATCAACTATAGATCCCACTTGAATTTACATCCTTTCCAGGTGTGAAACCAAAGGCTCTTTCCAGGTCACAAATCATTTCTTTTGGAGATCATCCAACTTTGTTCCTCAAAGGTGTTTTCGTAAGAACCTAATTTCTCATCTTGCAGTACAGTGCCTCTGCTTCTCAGGTAGCTTTGAGAGCTGCAGAGAGGAAGGGCCACCTTGAAGGAAAACCATGGAGATATGTTGAACAGAAATTTGTCTTGAAATAAAATGCAACCGGTTAGATGACATTTTTAAAGTCCGAATGGAGTTTTTCTCCCTGAATCTGTTCCCCTGTGTTGTAGTAGTAGATCTGAGAAAAACCACAAGAGAAAAAAATTAAGATGAACTCATACTGAGATCACCTAACATCTTACATTGCCTTGTACACTTTCCTATTTTCAGTGGTGCTATTCCCTTCACTGTATACTTGTTATCTTCCTTACTTGGATGTTGTGTTCTCTTGCTAGTATCGTGACCATAAGTATAATGGAAGCATTACAAAAGCCCAGTATCTAAAAGAAGGGAACAAAGGCAGCAGATCCTATTGGCTCATTGGCTTCTGAAGTGTTTATAATACATGCTTTTAAAAATATTTTATAAGAGAAAGATTAAGAACAAGAATAAAAGTGAAAGAAAGATATTAAGTAAAGGTGAGTTTACTCTACAGCCCTATGATATGAAGTACAAAGAAGTGATTAATACTATCTCTATGGACTACAAAAACCTGGAGTGCAGCGTGTACTATTTCCTTTGGAAGTTTTACAAAAAGAAACAAAATAGAGTGTTTTAACATATAACTGGTGTTACATACTTGGAGATCAAAGGAGGTAGTTTTGAAACCCCTATTATTTCATCATATTGGCTTAACAGTGAGGCGATGTTGCTCACATTTCTGTTAGCCAAATTTACTAAGGTGCTTTTGACATCAACTTGAATACTAAGACTATGTTTTCTCTTGTAATAAATATGACAAACATTAGGAGAATATGTGATATGTATGGTTCTATAAATTAACTCCCTAGCCAAAAATGTGTTTAGGAAGATCACTTTGTGATTATTGGCACAGTAACTACAGCTTGGCAGCTAGAGATTCTTTTGATAAATTCTTTTAAAACAATGGAGCAAAGAAATGACAATACCACTTAGGCAATTTGTTTTCATCTGCCTTTGTGACAAACTACAAAAATCCTGGCTTTTCATTGGGAAGAGAATGTAGTGATACCAATTATTACGTAATTACAGGTTTCAAAATCTCCTTAACGTTTAACCACAGTTAGAAAGGGAAGGAGGAGACACACATCCCGTGTTTTGTTCTTATTATCAGCTTAAATAAGTCAGGCAGATTTTTCCTGTTATTTTAATATTTATCAGCATATGACAAAGAGGTGCGTTTAAATAGAAACTTTAAAGGGGAATGAAAAATAAATGGCTCAGAGCAAACAGAATTGAGAACTATAATGCTGCTTTAAAATACAATTTTTCATGATAGTAAGATCAGGTTTTCATTTTGTCAATACTGAAGTTGAACTCATATGTTTCCATTGAAATCTCAGTTAAAAGGTACGAGAAATTCACGATAATTTAAACAGATTTGGAAACAATCCAGTTTGTTAAGAAACACTGAGTGACTTAGATAACTAACTCTATTCTTATATAGAAGCAAGTTTGAGAGAGAAAGAATCAAATCTTCTTAAAAAGCTTCTCTTTTTTTTTTTTTTTTTTGACCATATAAATGAAGGAAATGCAATTCATTTTAAAAGCTAATTGTCAGAAACCATGGTCAAATTGGTACACTTACTCTAGCACATTGATCATTAACTGAAATAGTCAATGGGGAAATCAAAGGAAATCTCTCAATCTGAAATACCTTTTTTCTCATTGTTGAACCAAAGTTATCCTCAGCTCTCATGGCTGAACACAAATTTCCTTCTTTTGCAAAGACATCTTATTTTTTTTAATTGGCATAATTGCTGCTTTTATTTTTGCTATGGTAACAATTTAATTCTAGGATATACTTTAATCTGTATCTTATATGTCTCTTCCATCGGAGATTAAGCTCCTGAAGACAGGAGTTGTGCCTTATTGATCTCTATTATTCATGGTGGTTTAGCATAATTATTTTTACATAGTAGGAACACAGTAAGTGAATTGACCAGGAGAACGATGTAGAATTTCGTGACTTTATCTGAGGAAAATGCTGATAAAATAAAAAATTAATAAGGAGCCAATATTTTTTATCTCTATGCCTATGAAAGTATTTAAATTTTTTCTTTTATATTTAAAAAAATCCATATTGCATTGAAATTAGAAGAGATCTGAAACACACTCTATAACTGCTTACATATGTTAGTGTGCTCTTAAATAGGTTTTGAATAAAAAGAGTGAAATCTAAGAAGCTGGCATTTTGCACTCTGAATAGGAGAGCCAGAGGAAAGCAGTGGAGAATTTTAAGCCTGGAACAACGTGGAAGCCATATGCTCCCAGGTTGAGGAGAAAGACGCAGTGAATCCTCCCGGGGGGATTAAAAATGCCAGTGCTGTAGAATTTAATGAGCATCTCAATTTGTATCACATTTTGCCTTTTCACAAGCATGAATTTTAAGCTTTCTCTATATGCTGCTCAAGGATTAAAACAGAAGGGGAAAAAAAAATAGAATAAGAAAGAAAACTCCCAAACGAGGCAGAATCTTGAATTCTGTCACCTGTACATATTCAAAATGGAAAATTGAAGTAATTCTCAGGACTTCAGACCCCAAAACTATATTCAACAACAAGAAAAAATCAAATAATTGAGGGAAACTGGGGTGTGTGCAGCACATGTGTGTCGTAATTGTCTCTTTTTTCCCACTCTTTTGCTCTTTAGTAGTGATTACGGTATGTCATGACAAAAAGAATTTACTGAAAAAATCAAGTGTTCCCTGTCCGATACAAAATGATTCTTTGCTTTACAAAAGAATTAGAGAACTGGTCCCTTTAATGGCCAGCACCTGAGTCATATAAATGTGACTTGATGTGTAATAGTATGTCTCATACATACAATATTTTATGGGTCAAATTGGTTCATAAGGTGGGGTGTTCTCTACTCAATTTCTTGCTCTAAAATTTACCAATGAACTTACTGAGCAGGAACCTCACCGCTGGTAACAGATCAGATGTTATGAAGAACAAGCCAAAGGTCCATGGGTCATCAGAAAGGAAAGCGAACCACGTCACCACGGTGACTGGGGAATTGCCTGGAGGACTTGAGGCCAAATTGCTGCAGACACGAAGTCTATCCCAGCCTGAGTATCCATCCACAGCCTCGGTTTATGGTGGTTTCAACACTAGTCAATTAGAAAGCGTTTCAAGAAAAGTCTGTGTCTGGAGAAATAGGATAAGGCAGGACAGGGCTTTCCAGTCGAGTCTGAAACAGGTTGGCCTAAGTGAGAAACAGATTTAATTAAAGTTTCCCAGTGCTCATGGGAGCCCGTTTCTTTTAATATGTATCCAGGCCATTCAGGGGAGGAAATGGCTTTTTGCCAGTTTATAAAACACAAAAAGAGGCTTTCTCTTAGGAAGCCTATTTCTCCATATGGGTTCCTCCCGTATCTTCCCTTGATTATGACTATCCTTCTGGTGAGTCCTGTGGGTGTACCAGATGCAGGGTCTGTTCAAGTAGTGGACAAGAGGCTCAGTGAGTTATCTTTGATTCTAAGGAATTCAGAAAGTCATGACATTGGTTCAGTTCTCATTCTTTGCCAGACCTTCCAAGGTCTGGGATGAGAGAGGGACCATGGGTGCACTGGTGAAGGGCTCTCTGAGAACCACAGCAATGGCCTGGGAGCTACTCTGTGTCAGCTGACTGGAAGTGAAGCCCGGCATAAGCAGAACCTTTGCTTGGTTTCTACATTAAGCAAGAACTGTCCTGCAGGATTGCAACACTTATGGACAAATACGAATAAAATCAATCTGGTTACCAAAGGTTGTAACTATTCACCGTAAAGGAGGGTTTGGAGGGAATCATTAAAAAAGAAAAAGAAAAAAGAAAAGAAAGAAAAAAACAGAAGAAAAGAAGAAAGAAAAGAAATGAAAGGAAAAAGAAAAAAATAGAAATATTGGTCTATGTTTTCTTCTGTACTCTGAATGCCGTGTAGACTGAATTATTGAGATAATTTTGTTTATTATTTACCTTGAATGTTTAGACAGCCCACAAACAAAACTCTAGGGTAAATTAAATGCACCAGAAAAGCCTTCGTAATTTTGAGACTAATTCCCCAAATTGTTGTTTTGGGAGAATTGCTTTTGTCTAAAATATTCCTCCTGTGAAAGTTTACCCAGAGTATCAACATTGAGCTGTTTATCTTGATTTGCAATTATTTCATACATATCTAAAATTAAGTATAGGTAGTGGCAAAAACATTAACAAGTCAGCTAAAATGCGAAGAGTTAAAATGTTACCCTTCAGCAAACATTGCCAAAAATAACACCCTTCTCATTATGACTATTTCACTGGTTCAAAATTAATTTCTACATTTAGCATAAATATTTCTTCGTATTAAATGGAACCATGAGAAACTGCAGCATCTGATCTCTCACTAGCTGCCTGAAGAGTTGAGTTCATTCCGTGTTGACTCCACTTCACGTTTTTGTACTGCTGAGAAACACCATCCACCCACCCCCCCTCTGAAAGTTGGAATCATGCATGTTAGTAAGTATTTCAGTTATGCTATTGACGTCAATGGAGTCATTAAATAGATTGCTGGCCCTCCCAGAGGCAAATCACTGCCAGGGACCTAGATACAGACACGTTTTTTACAAAGACAACCATCAGGTTTTGCTATAGCAGTAAGCCAGAGAAAGGGAAAAGTTTATACTGTAGCAGACCTATCTCCAAATACAATTTCTTTCTTTCTTTTGCATTTCAGTTCCGGCCTTTCTTTCTCTTTGGTTACAGTAGGCTCAGGCAGATACCCAGATAATGTTGCCTGAATGTTTTGTGTGCAAAAACATCTCCTGTAATTGAGACCACAAAGGGAGGTACCCCACTTTTAGAAATGAGTCTCACCTTTTGCTCTACACAGCCCATCTTGATGTTTATTCAGTGGCATAAATTATCTAGGCAGATCCCTATTGTCTGCCAGTAAGGTTGTGTTTGATATATAGTTCCCTGAATAAACAATCTCCTCCAAACACACAAATGCACGCACACACACGTGCACACAATTGTGTCCTTTCTGCCCCCTCTGCGTGGCTTGTAGCTGCAGCCCTTCATCTGTGAATCAACCTTTATGCAGCTGGCACCAGGCTACCGCACCGGGCTCTGTAGCAAAGGGTGGAGGAGGAGGAGGCTGGGAAGAAAGATTCACTTCTCTCAGCTGCCTCGTCTGCGGCACTCCCACAGGAGGCCGTCCACGTGCTGTGTCCTCCCAAACCCCAGCTGCTGGCTGCCTCAAGCCTGGTCATGCAGCGCCCAGGCGTGTCACAGAGGGCCCTTGAGGAAACATCTGCCTCTTTCTGCGTATTCTTGACAGCTCTATCAACCTGGACAGCCCCAGGAGGCAGAGCCAAAGCTTTGCCTCACACCTGGACTCTTTTACCTCCCCGGTTCAAAGTCAGGGAGCCATCGTCGGCAAACAGATTTCTTCAAATCTGGTTGTCCGAATTTACCCTGTTGGCTTTAGAACCTATTTCCCTCTGTCATCCTTGTTGCTTTGCTCCCTGGATTCTCCCTTACTTAGCAGAAAGTATGGATTAATGTATAAATGCCAGACACCTGACCACCTTTGGGAACCCCTTTTCGTTTGGAGACACAGGTCCGCCCCCTCCGCCACTGTTCCTGTTCACGGCTTTGAGTAGCAGCTTCACCATTCACCCTTTTGTCTCTCTCTTTACCTACCATGGCCAATCCCTTTGGTCTTTTCTCTGATCTTCCCCTCTTCTTTTCCCCCCACACTTCCTGTCCCTTAGTTCAGTGCTTCCTCATTCTGTACCTAACCATCAGGGTGGCCCTCCAACTTGGATTATTGTCCTCACTCTTTCCCCACTCTGGTACTAGAATTATTCCTGTAAAACCCAGTTGTGATTATATTATTTGCTAATTGAGCCATACTTGGCCTTTAAGATAAGACCCAAACTTCTTCCCAGGCATGCAAAGGCTTTCAGAGTTTTGCTCCCAACTCCTCACCTCCCACTTTACAGGGCCACCCCCATGCACAGCTGATGGCCGAGACACACCGAATGCACCATCCCTGAACTATGCCAGGATCTTCTTGCCTTCCTACCCGCTGTTCCCTCTACCTGGGTTGCCCTTTCCCAAATATATCATTCACATATTCAGCTCAGGGATTTGTTTACATTGTTACTCTGAACAAATTCCTTATATCCTCTGATTCTTGGATTCTGGAGTCAGAATTAAAATAAATAGGTAGTCTCAATCCAGGGCCTGGCATATAGTATGTGCTTAGGAAACACTACTTCCTTGACCCATTCGCAGCTGGAAAGTGCCTTTTGCATCCTTCAAGATTCAGCATGTATGCCACCTTCTGGATATGCCTCCGCAACTCACTCAGAATTACTCTTAATTATTATCTCAAAATCTCAGTTATTGCACTGTCATATTGTGCTGTAATTATTTAATTTTCTCCCCTTCCAAACTAGTAACATTCCGAGTTCAAAAAATTGGGATGGAAATTGTACCTACATCCTATGTTGGTTGCAAGGATTAAATATGTTAAAATATATAAAGCACTTAGAAAGGGCCAGTGTTAGCACTGGTATTATTAGTGTTCTATAGCATGTCTCACATAGCACCTAGCACATAGCAGGTGGTCAATATGTGGTTGCTGAGAGCCTAGGTCTTCTGGTATCAGTAGGGAACCAAAACAGAAAGCCCCATTGAGCTCTTTCTAAAAGATTCTAGTCTACTTCCCTTCCATAGTAATACAATCTAAAAGGGAACCTTTCTTTGAAGCTTAAGATTCTTTCCCCCTGCAACCATAAAAACCTGGTAAATAGAAATCGCTTTAGAGTTGGAGATAAGATTCTCCAGGACGCACACTGCAAAGCTGAGGAGGCAGAATGGAGGATGGAACTGATGCTAAATGTAAGGGGGCATGATCTAAGTATGTTTTTGTCTCTTAAAAGCAGAGTGCAAAAGAGAACACCAAATTATTTAGGATTCTGATAAACTGGTTCTTAGTGAACTGAGAGCCCTCTCTTGGATAAGTCTGAGAGGATGTCACTTTACAAGATAGCATAGTTACAGCTGTACAACTCACAGTTGTATTTAAATCCAGCTTTCAGGGTTGGCACACACCTGTACTGACACAGGTATTTCGATCCAGGCGGCTTAGCAGGGAGTAGTAGTAGGAGCTGATGCAGAACTTCCTTTTTCAGAGAAGACAAAACCTACTTCCAGGGTGCAGCATGGGAGAGGGCTTTGACTCCTCTTGGAAAGACTTTATACCCTCTCCAATTACTGCTGGGAAGGGAAAAGTACTCTCAGACCCACCTAATCCCCTTCTCCTCTTTATTGGGAGGAGGGGGATGAGAAGGAGATTGGGGTTGGCCTAGAGAAGAATAAATATGAAAGTTTGCTATTAAACAAGAAGGAAGGAAGAGGGCCTTGTAAGTTCCCTTTTCTGCCTCTTGCATCCCCAAGATGGCATGAGCCTGGGGGCAGGGTGAATTCTGCTTGCTCGCTTCTGATCAACCCCTGGCCAGCACATTACAGAGTTGCCTCCAAGCTGTTCTCGGAAGCCAGGAGCATTTCAGGGAACAGTCTTTCAACCAAGAGAAGAGAAACAAAGCAGGGACTGTCCCCTTGAAATAGAGAACAGGCAACAGAACTCACTGGATCTTTTTCTTAGTTTATTGTCTTGACTTCCTCCCAGCCAGAGCTATTGACAAGTACCAAAAGTGATCCTTCAGACTTTTGTGTACTTTCCCTACCCCCTCTTTGGCTGTGTCCATGGAGTGAGCTGGGGCCATGGTGATCATCCAGTTTGTTTGATTTGTGGGGCCAGCTAGGGCAGATAATGCAGTTTTCTCTCTGCCCCTGCGGTTGTACATTGGGCTTCAAATTTATAGGGTCTGGTCTGGCAAGTACTGCTGGTCTACTAAGCCAGATAACGTCCCAAGCCCCATACGTCTGCCTGTGATTTCAGGAGAGGAAAGGAGCTAGCAGTTACCCACTTTCTGTTATGTGCCAGGCCTAATCATTCACCTAATTCTCCCAACTAAACGGTTTTGTGGATATTATTGTCTCCATTTTACAGATCTGGGAAAAGGAGGCACAAAGGGGCTTACTCAAGACCACACAGTTAGTGACAGAACCGAAACCTAGATCTGTATTTCTTGAAAACCCGTGGTCCTTCCTCTGCATTGTAGACCATGTGGTCTATGCCTCCTTCCCACTGTAAACCTCAGATGTTATAACTTACAGAAAGGGGGATGCTGAGAATGTCACAGTAGGAGGGCTAAGTTGCTGGATTGTCAACAGCCTTAATAATCACTACGTACTAGAGGACTTTCCTTAATTCCTTTGTCATCTATCTATCCATTTTATTTTAAGTAGTGAGCAAATGTTTAAGTCTTGAGAGACATATGTCTCACACATGTCCATTATTCATTTATTAATATATTCAATAAGCATGTGTTAAATGCCTACTGCATACAAGGCACTGTGTTAACCCCTGAGGATGCAAGTGATGAAGATAATGCATTCAGACCCTAACCTCATTGATCTTATAGCCCAGGAAATAATACATAAATAAATACCTGGTTATACATTTGATAAATGTAATGAAGGAAAGTACAGAATGTTATGATATCTCCCTGCTTTTTCATGAGCCTGGTACAGTCTCATGCCTGTAATCCTAGCACTCTGGAGGGCCAAGGCAGGAAGATCACTTTGAGGTCAGGAGTTCAAGACCAGCCTGAGCAAGAGCGAGACCCCATCTCTATGAAAAATAGGAAAAATTAGGTGAGCATAGTGGCACACACCTGTGGCCCCAGCTACTGGGGAGGCTGAGGCTGGAGGATCGCTTGAGCCCAGGAGTTCGAGGTTGCCGTGAGCTATGATGATGCAACTGCACTCTAGCCACAGTGACAGAGCAAGACTTTGTCTCAGAAAAAAAAAAGGGGGGGGGGGAAATAATACCAGTACTTACGATTAGGGTTGTGGCAATATTTAAATGCGTTATGATATATAAAGCATTTAGGACACTGCTTGGCACCTAGTATTATTTAATGTTTGCTCTAACTATTACTATCATTAGATATTCTGGGCACTAAAGTGATTAGGAGACAGGGAAGGCTGCTGCAAATAAGCTCCAAACACTGAGGAGCTGGGGTGGGTGGAGGGTCCTCACAGGTGCCACAGCCAGAGACCTGGGTGGCTTGAGCAACAGTGAGGGGTGAGGTCAGAGAGCTTGAGAGAGGCCAGGTGGGGCAGAACATTTGTAGATCATGGTAGACATGTAGATTTTATTGCAAATTCAGTTGAGAACCATTTTAAGATTTTGAGAAGCCGATTGACATGAAACTGATTTGAATTTTAAATATAGAACTAGTCCCTGAGCCCCAAGTCTAGGCGATTGGCACCTCCTATGTGCTCCTAGTACCTGTACTTTGTCTGTCATGATACTCAGCTCCTGCCCCTCCCGGCCACCTCGTGGTTAATAAGGCAGGCTCTGCAGGTAGCCTACTGGGACTTAGTTCTGTTTCTATTCCTTTCTTTCTGTATGAGTGTAGACAAGTAATTCAACATCTCTGGGCCTTGATTTGCCCATCCATGCAATAGGAATAATAATAGAACCTTCCACATAGAATTGTTTTCAGAGCAAAATTAGCTAACTGTGTGTAAAGTGTTTACAACAGTGGCTGGCACACAGAAAGCACTAAATAAATGTTAGTTTTTTTAAATATAGTGTAATTGCCTATTTTCTTGACTGTTTACACTACTAAACTGCAAGCTCAGTGCCTGGCAAAGGGCAGATGCTCAAAAAATATTTATTGAAGAAAGGATGAACATGGAAACAGAGGTACTGTGATAAATTGCAAGTAAAAGTAAAATGGGTTTCCTTGAATAAGGGGTACATTCTCATAAGGAGGAGTTTGCTTAGGGGGACAGAGAAACTGAATGACTTTGCAACTGCCCAGCTGCTACAGCTTTGGGGAACTTGAAACAGCGTCCGTGGGACAAAAATTTGTTTCAAAATCTGTGATACCAAGCTGGACTGCCATCTGCACAAAAAGAAAACTGGGCTTATGAAAGAGCTTTTTCATTTCTTAGGCTATGTGACTATCTCTCTGGAAGGCACAGGCAAGCCTCAACCTCCGGAGTACTCCGTTTGCTGCCTTTGGAAAGACAGTCTCACCAAAAGACCCAGTCATCCTACCAGGAGCATAACACTATGACTTCCTTTTCATCCTTGCATTGCTAATAGGGCCTCCGATGAACAAGGGCTCAGTTCTGGGAAGTAAGCACACACCTTAAGTGTGGTGAATAAGCATTGGAAGAAGCTTTTCATGTCCTCGGAAGCTCGGAAGTCTTTCAGGCATTCAGTAGCAACAGCTCCCTTATTTCTTCACGCAGCTGCACAGGGTACCTGCCCTCCCAAACAAGGAGTCCTTCAGCGCTCGGAATGTTCCAGTTCTGTGCCGTATGCGTATGCGTGCGCATGCGTGTGTGTGCTGGTTTGTTACTTTTTTATCCCAGGAGAAAATAAGGGTTCTTCGCGTGCTTTTTGTCAACACAATGGGACTCTGTTCTCGCTGACCTGGTTTTCCATTATTCCTTCCCTCTCTCAGCACAAGTTTAGGCAGTCTGCCTCTCTTCACCCACAGATTGTTCCTAGGCCCTCTCTGACTTACCCCTCCCCCTATGCCCCTTATACTTCCAAACCATGTTCCGGATAGTTCTCTTAAATCTAATTTAAAGGCTTCCTCTGGAAAGCCTCCTACAACTAGTCCTGCCTACTGCTAGTAGTTGCTCACTCCTTTTACATTGTCTTGGACTATGCATGTCCTATGTTACTTTTAAAAAGCATCACAGTTCTTTATGTCAGGGGCATGAGCTCTTCCTGTATCCTTCATCCATTTGTTCAGGGTCATGTGTATTCCTTAGGCTAAAATTTTATCATGTGGCCTGTCACCGAGCTGGAGGGAGGAGGAATACTAATGTGAGTAAGGCCCAGACTCTGATCTTGAGTTTGCACCATCTGGAAATAAGGAATAAGACACATGAAGATAAGGACCGTATCGGTCAGGGTTCTCCAGAGAAACAGAACCAGTAAGAGAATATTTACTTTAAGGATTTGGCTCACACAAATGTGGGGGCTGGCAAGCTTGAGATCCATAGAGCAGACAGGAAGTTCAGTCAGGAACTAATGCTGCAGTCTTACGGCAGACTCTGTTCCTTCCCGGGAAACCTCAGTTTGTTCCCTTGGGACCTTCAGCCGAGTGCGTGAGGCCCTCCAGAATTATCCGGAGTAATCTTTACTTTAAGTCCATTCATTATAGATGTTAACGACATCTCCAAACACCACCACAGCCAACACCTAGATCAATGTTGATTAAATAACTTGGTAGTATAGACTAGCCAAGTTGGCACATAAAACCGATTATCACAAGGACCAACCAACAACAAAAACAAAAACAAAAAACTGGTCTTCAGAATCAGACTAGAATTATGCCTAGCTCTGCTACAAATAAGATATATAAAATCCAGGACAATAAAATGTCTGTAGTCTTTCTGACTAATTGAGACTTTACTTCAAAACACAAGATAATCATTCATTCTAGCTCACAGAATTTTTTTTGAAAGCCAAATGATAGTTTGAAAGGCCAGAAGTGCAAAGTATTGCTCTTTTGAACACCCTGACGGTACCCAACAGTGGTGACACACTTACTAAATATTGGTGGCAGCACAAATGCATTACCATTCTCTCTCTGAGCAGTCATGGGGGAAGAAAAAATCGTGGGCTTCAGCTTTACAAGAATGCCAATCAATTTGTACCCGATATCTGGAGCCCACAACTGAAGATCTTAAATGCACTTGAGATAAAGACCTTTAAAAGAGGTTAATTTTGGCCAAAAATATCTCAGGCGAGGTAGGAATCTTCTTAAAATATATTACTTATTTCTACAGAGTGCGGTTTGCAACATTCATACCCTCTTACAGGATTTGAAAATTTGAATTTCAATCCAATTTGCCAGAGTATTTTTGGGACTTCCTCCTTCTCCAACCTGACCATTAAAACTTTCTTATCTCCATTTTTCCCCTGGTTCTTGTGACCCTGTCACTGAGAAAGCCTCCAGCCTCTTTGCAGAGCACATGGGCACCAGGCAACTCTCCAACCCCTGTTCATAGACTTCTTTTCACCACAGTGCCAGGCTTCTGATCACACCTCCATATTCCTACACCTCCAGTAAGGCCTCTGAATCCAAAGGCACTTGGCTTCTGCAAGTGCCTCTGGTCTTGACTGTTTTAGGCCTATTGAAGCCAGCATCTGGAGAAAGGAGCAGACAAGAGGATGTTGTCCAGAGAAAACTGAGAGTGATTGCAACAGCAGAGATGAACATCGTTGCAAAGTTTTAAGTACCTTTAAGACAGATACCTTCGTGGACCTCACCTGCAGCACTTTACTTACCTGATTGCACAGATAGTTCCTAGGCCTATGAACCTGCCTTCAAAGTGCAGTTTCTTCCTCACTCTCATTTGTCTTTTGATAAAGAATAGCTCTCAGCAAATTACCAAACCGAACCTACCGTGGATACTTCCTGGGGTTTAAAAAATAAGCATCTCACCATGTTCTTTTCCCCAAAATCTTGCCTTTTCTTCCGGTCTTGAGTAACTTGTTTTACTTAAGTTGTAGAAGCACTTTACTTTGTCTTTTTCTGCATCAGTGGAATTGCTTCTACTATTCCATTATCTAAATTTGTTGGTGTGATTACTGATTACCCTACTCCTCGAGTTTCTGTGGAGAGGGTTCACACTATCCTTTAACAGGGAACAGTGTTGGGGAAACATTTCATTTTCACTATTCTGTGCTGCCAAGGCAGAAGACAAAAGCACATTACAGTGAGTGGAATTTACACAAGAGATTTTTGCCTCAGTGAGCCTCTTAACCCATTAGAGATTTAGCAGAAAATGGAATGGGTTCCTCTGGGAAGCAGATGTTCTGCGTTCCCTTGCTGGAAGAGCACTTGCCTAGACAGATGTAAAGTTTATCCTGGGATTCTCTCATTCAGTAGAAGGCTGGATGTGATCAATTCTGAGATTTTCCTGCATTGTGAGCGTATATGCTAGAACTTCGGTTTGGTAAATCAGTTTCAACTCTGCACCGCCCCCAAAGGGTTTTGCTTGTTTTCAAGAGCTCTCCATAAAACATTTGTTTAAAATACAAGTCATGGGGCAGGGGGACGTATTAACATAATGTCAAACCCCTACTAAGTACCAGATTTGTAATTAGGAACTCTTAGGAGAACTCTTCATCCTCAGCAACCCCTTATGAAGCCAAAATTATTATCGCATTTTTTTAACCAATGAAACATACCTCAGTGAGGGTAACTAGTAATATATAGGCACTCAACTAGGAAGGGACAGAGCTAGGATTTGAACCCTGGCTTGTTTGGCTCTGAAGCCTGTATGGTTGGCAGCAGCCCTCTGTGCTGTCAGGTGAGTAACAGTGCTGTAGGTGAGGCCCACACAGGTACCTATCTTAAAGGTACATACACCCTTGTGATGATGTTCACATCTGCTATTCCAGTCACCCCCAGCTTTCTCTGGACAACACCCACTTATTCCTGGGCTACATTTAATCTGTTCTTTTCTCCAGATTCTAGAACTAATGAGAATTTGGGGGAAAATACGTTTCAAGCTTTTGTCTCCCCTCAGTGGAATGGCTGAGCCAACAGGGAGGTGGTACTGTCTTCGTCTCTTCTAGGAATAAGTCCCCTTCACTGGAAGACTCTTGGGTCTGGCAGGGAAAGGAGGCAGGAGGAATTTTAGGACATAGCAGAGCTGTGGGAGATGTAACTCCAGAGTGTTACTCACTGCTTTAAAAGACATCTCCAGCCTCTGACATCACAAGGAGAGAGAATTAGATTTCAGATCTGTAGTGAAACTGGGGTGTGTCTTGCTTGAACACAAGGAGGCAGCCACCCAACTCTAGGCTGGCTCTGGAAAGTCCCATTTTGAATAATTTGCTTCTTATGATGCTGTGTTCAACTTCCCTACCTCAAATGAAACTGTGTGACTTAAGTGAAAGAGCACTGGGCTGAAACTCAGGAAACCTACATTTTAGTACGGTACCAACCAGGCGTGTAAATCTGTTAACCTTCCCAGACTCAGTCATCTTCAGTTTGAATTATTTTGAGTCTTTGAGTCTAGATTCCAATCTTACTGCTAAAATGGCTCCTGGCCCAGAAATACTGGTGTGTGGGTGCGGGGTTGGATCATTCTTTGTTGCAGAGGAAATAGCCCCTGAGTTGAATCTGGAGTTCAAGCCCAAGTCTGATTAGTCTAGCTCCAAAGCTTGGGCTTCTTCCACCTCTCCCACCCTGATGTTAGGCCATACTATTGTTCCATAACAGTGTATCTTTATTATTTTCCTAATCCCTGTTAGCCTTGCAGTTGGCACAGTTTATTAGCAAACACTCACTGAGTGCTCATGAGTGCTAGGGAAACAGAAAGAAAGGGGACATGGTGCCTCACCTAAGCTTAAAAGCATGTTCATAGGGAGATTCTGGAGCCAGACTGCCTGGGTTTTAGATCCTAGTTCTACCACTTTTGAGGCTAATTACTTCAAACTTTCTCCATACCTCAGTTTCTTCATCCTCATTTTATTCACCTTTAAAACCTTCCTTTTAGAATTGTTTCAAGGATTAAATGAGTTATTTCATGTAAAACACTTAAAATAGTGCCAGTCATAGAGTAATGACCAAATACATCATTGTTGTTACTGCTACTGTTATATATGTTTGTCAGCCCCCTTGTGAAGGAGTGTTGGAAGATTGCAACTGGATCTTGTTCACTGGCATTTAATAAATGTTTGTTGGATCCAATTATTCAACAAATATTTACAATGCGTCTCCTATGTGCAAATCCTTCTGATGGATCCTTGGTAGAATTAAAAGTTTTCACAACTTACTTTTAAAAAATCACCACGTCTTAAAGCTTACATAAGTGTAATTTGGAAAGTTTTTCTCTTTAAGTATTCTTGTTCTTTCTTTTTGTGTGGCTTTTGTATAGAAAGGATTGAGGAACTAGGAGGAAAACACTCTACATATATAGTTATTAATTTAATCAAACGAACCATTCTAAAGGAGGTGGGATCAACAGCACACCAAAAGGAAGATTAGAGTCTTTTTTAAAGGACAAACCTCTTCTAGAATTCTGATGTCAGATGAGACAGTGCCACCCACTTGTAATAGGTTTTCTGTGTGTCACTCTCTCATTCGCTCGTTCATTCACGGTAAAAGCACCCAGTGAATACTCACACAACATGAATCAAGCATCGTGGTGGGTAATGGAAGTCCAGGAATGAATAAGACACAGTTTCCCCCTTGGGGGAGCTCACAGTCTTGTGGGACAGATAAACATAAATTGATGTATATATAGCATGATAAAATTTTTCAGAAGCATGAATAAAGTGCTCTGGAAGCACAGAGGAGGGCAGGTAGGTAGGGACAGGATCCTACCTAGGTACAAATAATGCTCTGTACTGGAAGTATGTTGTACTTCTCACAGCTGTGTCATTCATTAACATGGCTGAGTTTTTTAGTCATTTTAGCTCAAGTCATCACATTCATCGAACACCTATTATAACCAAGTGAATTAGGAGAATACAGATTAGTTTTAACCAGGGCCGCTAGGACAAGGAAGGTATAGGAGATATAATTCGAACTCTGCCTTAAAGGATGGATAAGATTTTATAAGGCAAAGTGGAGGATACTGTTTAGGGAAAGCAGACCATGCTCAGACAAAGGTGTAGAGGCCAGCCATGAGCAGTTGTGTACACCTATAGGCCTATAGTCTTAGCTACTCGAGAGGCTGAAGCAAGACGATCACTTGAGCCCAGGAATTAGAGGCTGTAATGCACTGTAATCGTGCCTGTGAATAACCACTTCACTCCCACCTGGACAACATAGTGAGACCCTGTATCAAGAGAAAAAAAAAGATACAGAGGCTAAGAAAAGTATAGGCTTACTTGTTCAGTTATTGAAATGAAAGCGATCCTGAGGGATTAGTGAAGGGAGGATAGAGGGTGGGGACATGGTGGGAGATTAGGCAGGAAAGGGCTGGGAAAGGAATACAGGGCTCTGTGTACCTACTGAGATTTTATTTTATGTGCAGTGAGGAGCCACTGATATTTGTTCAGCAGGGAGTACACTATCCGAGCTGTGCTTCTCTGAGGGTTAGTGTAGTATTAGCTACAGCGACAGGAAACAGTACCAGGCTTTGTGTCACAAAACCTGGAAGAGATGAATGAATCTCAGTTTATTCATCAACTAACTGCGTGATCTTGAGCAAGTTTGTAACCATTTCTGAGCATTAGCCTCCTCATCTATACAGTGAGCAAGATGAAACTGCCTAAAAACAACAAGAGCAACGATCACAACAATTTTTATTATTACTCTCTTCATAGCATTGTGCTAGGCCACTTCCTTGTAATATTTAAGCCTCAAAAGAACTCTGAGTTCTTAAAGAATTACACATAAATTTACCCATACGGCCCACCAACTCCACTCTTAGATATCTAGACAATAGAACTGAAGACAGGAATCCCCACAAAGCCTTGAATACAAATGTTCTTAGCAGCATTATTTACAACAGCCAAAAATTATAAACAACCTAACTGTCCATCAGCTGGTGAATGGCTAGACAAATGGTGCTGTATCCATAAAAAGGAGATATTATTCAGTATAAAAAGGAACAAACTACAGACACATGCTACATACAACGTGGACGAACCTCAAAAATGTGCTCAGTGAAAGAAGCCAGATGTGAGATACCATATATTGTATGATTCCATTTATATGAAATATCCTGAAAGAGGCAAAGATATAAAGACAAAAATTAGTGATTGGCGATTAGTGATTGCCTGGGGCCAGAGCAGGGGCCAGGGATTCACAGTAAAGGCGCATGAGGGATCACATTAGGGTAACAAAAATATTTTTAAAGTGCTTTATGGTCATGGGTATACAAGTGAGTAAATTTGCTAAAAATAATTTAATTGTATGCTTGAAAAGGCGAAGTAGGTGATATACAAAATATGCCTCAATAAGGTTATTTAGAAAACAAAAACAACTCTGTGAAGTGGGCACCATTTTTATTCCTACTTTACAGATGAGGATATTGACTTTCCCAAAGTCTCCACCACAAAGTAGTGGCACTAGGATTCAAAACTCTGCCGGATCCTGAGCCCATGCCTTTGGCCATTGTCCATACCACGTCCCTTCCTTATGTCACAAAGTGGTTGTGAGAATTAAATTAAGTGTAGGATACATGTTTGATCACATTATGCACAGAGCAGGCATGGGGGTGGCTCTCAGAAACTCTTAGCTGACTCTGATTTGGGCAGCAGTTGGCCAGGTGGGTTGGAGGCATATGAGAGGAAACCAAGTAAGGGCTGCGCAGTGCTCCAGGCAGGAAGTACCAGGGACCCTGCCCCAGGGCACTGTCAGGAGGCAAGAACAGAAGATAAAGAAAATAAAGCCAAGCTAGGGGTGTGCTCTTACTCCTACCATATTTTAACTTCTCTAAACAAACACTCAGGCTGCTTGGTTCTATTAACAACAGAAGACAAAGAACAGAGGTCTTCCTTTCCTTCAGCAAACAGCTGACACATTTTCCCATCATAAACTTCGTAATTCAGGATGTAAAACCAAATCCAACAACCCAACCCAGCCAGAAGGTTAAATAAATAAGTGCTAAATAAATAAATGTAGATTTTTTTTTTTCCCCTTGGCTAATGAACCTCCATAGAAGATGCCATGTGCTTCTGGTCATTGAAGTCTACTGGTCAATTTTTCTTTCTTTGTAAATTTGGGAGACTGGCTTACTCGGGGTTATAAACTGAAACGTTGAGAAGTTGAAACTTTTTGTATGTTTTGTTTCACATTTTCCCATCGTGAGCCCCATCGTTACTGATAATTATGAATCACAGGTGAGGGAGCACACCTAACATTTCATCTTTTATTTTGAAATGCTGTTAAAACTCAAAAGGCAGAAACATAGCCCGCAGCCTTGGCAGACGCATGACTAGGTGACTTAATGGGGTTTTTTCTTGCGTTACTTTCTATGACTGATGCTCTGTGGTGCGGATGTGCCTGCCACATTGTGAAACCTTATTATTAATAAATGCACGTTCCCCCAAAACAAACAAGACGGCGTGGCAAACAGTGGTGTTTGCTCTGTATACATTCGGGTTGGTTTTTCATCAATTCCTAGGAACGAGGGCCTGGTGCTTCCCCCTTGCATTGGGGAAAAAAAAATATGAGAATTTACAGTTTGCCTATTTTGGCAACATAAACATGGGACAATTTGTGGTCACAGAGTCAGGACTCCTCGTTCCAAAGGGCTTGGTAGCAAGCGGATGGGGCTGTGAAGTTCCTCAGAGAGGACAATATTGAATCTGGAAGTGCAGAGAACTTAGCCCATGTGGTAAAGAGAATATTCTGAATGCCCCCGGCTTTATGGCAGTCAGTCTTTTTGAGTCACTGTCCCCAAAGAGCCAGGAAAAGCTAGTGTATGTCTGCCATGGTAATTAAGCGTTCAAGCTTGAAGAAGCTTGAAGAAATCTTAAACGTAGCAAAACTAATACTGCAGCATTGTTAGCTGTTGTAAGAACTCAACCAGTCATCCTTCAAAATACCCTTATTAGACACTGTGTGTAGCCGGGTGCCAAGCACTGCGAGCCACGTTAAATTAGAGTCCCAGTCCTCGAAGAGATTACAGTGAGTGCAGGTGGGATGATATTTAAATGTGACCTATTTACCATTTCAGTAGCAATTAAAGTGGATAGTGGTGGTTGCCCCCTCAGTGAAGACTTTCAGAGCTGTCCTGCCCCCACCACCGGCAAGTGGAGCCTTCATCTCTGAACCCAAACAATTCGCTCTACTCTATTAGGAGTAATAGAAAGGCCTCGAGTTTTGACATCAGAAACTCCTAAGTCTGAATCCCACATTGCCTATGCGTTAGCTGGATTGTAGACTCCCTAAGGACAAAGTCTGTTGAAGCACTGTGTATGTAAGAACCCGGCACAGTACCTAAGGTTTAGTAGGCTACCTATCAATATTTGATGTTGAACACATCAATTAACTGTGTAACCCTAGCAAAATTAATGTCTGAGTCCACTGTTCTTCCTGGTGAAATGAGAGTAATCATACCTACTTCGTAGGAGTTGAGAGATTGCCTAGATTGGTCGTTGAGAATGAAGACCCTGGGGCTTCCTTGCCTGCGCCCAAATTCTGGCCTGGCATTCATTAGCTCTGCGATGTTGAGCAAATAACTTGCCTTTGCCTCAGTTTTCCAAACTGTTAATTGAGGATAATAATACTACTTACCTCTTAGTTTTGTTCTAAGGATTATATGAATTAAAATTTGAATAGTTCTTAGACTAGGGCCAGGTATATAGTATGTTCCATGAAAATAGATACAAAATGCCTAACAACCTGTCACAAATGGTGCTGAATAAATGTTAGTTCAAGAATTTATGTTTGATCCTGATTTCCTAAGCCAGTGGCTCGTTCATAATAAGTGCACAAAACAGACCATAATTATTAATATTAATTGAGTGCTATAGGTTTTCTGAGGAACAAACTAGAAATATGGGGACGGGTTTCATCAAGGACAAGAAACTAAAGTTGGGCCTCGGTGGAGTTCAATGGCAGGGATAAGGAGTTCATGGAGGAGGCTCATAATCTGCAAAAGCTGGAGGAAGGAAGGATCAGGTCACAGTCACAAGACACGCCATCACCAGCAGGGCTTGGCACCCATTTCTGGGAGAATAATTTGTCATGGTCTAGCTTTTTATGTGAGTTTGGCCAAAGCTCTGCTTTAGTTCTATGGTTTCAACCACTCAGATGAACACTTTGATGGCCGCTTATTTATCCACTCATTTATTGAGCGAGTATGTATGTAGATCCCACTGTGTGCCAGGCATTTTACTTGGCAGTGGTGAATAAAATAGAAATGCACCTACCCCTTTGGGGCCAGGAGGGAGAGACAGACTGTAAACAGGAGAATAAACAAGTTTTGATTTCCATGGAAGCTAGAAAGCTAAGAAGGAAAAAGAGGCCTATTCCAGGCTGGGAAACATAATGTTCAAAGGTCTTGGTAATGGTGTATTTGAGAAGAAGACCACTGTGGGTGGAGCAGAGTGAGCTGGGGGTGAGTGGTAGAAAATGGGCGGATGGCAGATGGGCAGAGGCCAGATCTGGCAGCATCTTATAGGCTGTGGTAAGCTGTTTAGATTATATTAAAACAAATTGGGAAGCCATGGAAAAATTTTTTAAATGGAGAGGAGAAAATGTTTTTTAAAAAATTTTTCAAAGCTCACTCAGACTTCAATATGTATGATAAGCTGAATTGGAAAAGAAAGACGTGGGAGGAATGTTGAAGCAGTCTAAGCAAGAAGCAATGTCGCTTAGTCCAGGATGGTTGTTAGTGGGAATTGAGAGAAGTGGAGAGATGTGTAACATATTTTGTAAGTAGAGTAGATAAGACTTACTGGTGGATTAGCTGGGGAGGGTCTGACGGTAGAAATAAAAGGGAAAGAAAAGGTTCAGAAATGCAATCCAGGCTTCTGGCTTAAACCACTGAGTGAGTGTTGGTGCTATTGACTAAGATGGAAATGATTAGAAGAGGAAACATTGGAAGGTGGGATGGGAAGGAAATCAAGAGATTGACTTTAGATGTTAATTCTGAGCTGTGTGAAGTAAGTCGAGATGGAAAGGTCACACTGGTTTTGGCAACATGGATGTCATTGATGATCTCGAGAGGAGCAGATTTATTGAACTTAGAAGGATAGGAGCTAGATTCAGTGTGGGTTGAGCACATGAGAATAGTAGAGCATATTTATATATGGCTGAAAAAATTCAGAGAGAAGGAGAGGTTATTGATGGAGAGAGAGGGGAAATAGTTGAAGGAACAGTTCCAGAGGTGGTAAAGGGCAGTGGATCCAGAAGGCAGGGTGAGGTATTGGCCTTTGGCAGCAGCGGGGACTCGTAGTGAAAGAAGGAGGAGGGAGGAAATGGGTTTCAGTGGAGGTAATATTTACAATAATCATCACTATAGCTAATATTTATTGACTTTACTACATACTAGGTAATGTTCTTAGTAATTTTCATTTATTAACTCACTTAATCCTCAAAACAATCTCATGAGACAGGTTTGTACACATAGTGAATCCAGTCCGAGGGTCCTCATCTGGTGATGTAAATTGTGGAGAGGGAGGCAGGTGGAAGGTTTGAGGAGAGAGATGGTAGGACACAGTTGTCACAGAAAGTAAGTATTCAGTGGGCCTTCCAGGCAGGGTTTAGAGTTCATTCATGCTTTGAAATCATGAATATAAAGTGAATCTAACTCAAAATGCAAATGGATTTGCCATAGTATTAGAAATCAGACTTCAGTGGCCTGACTTAATTGATGCTTAATGGAGAAGCAGGGATAATTTCTAATGCCAGGAGTAACAATCAAGTACACTAGCATCCCCTACTAGCATTCTGGCACTTAATGTACTCTCGTGAAGCTGCTTTGGAGACTTGGCCCCAAGGAGCCTTCCGTCTGCCACACTACCCCTCATCCCCAGCTCAGAGGCAGGAACCAAGGAGTCCATGGAAGAATGACCCATAGAGTGTACTACAGCAGCCCATCAGGATGACAGAAATTGACTGGCCAAGTGTGAGCTTTATACCTAGAAGAGGTCCAAGCTGGATGCTCTGTCCCGTTCTACCAGACGGTTTTCCAGGTTTATCTGAGCAACCAGTGTACCTCCTCTACCCAAGAAATCACCATCAGCTCTGCCCATTGCCAAGATCTCAGGAATGGGGAAGGAATACAAAACCCTTACTTGACACAGAAAGCTTTAGATCAACAGCAAATAGCAACAGCTAACATTTACTGAGCACTTGTTCTGTATTAGGCTCCAAGCTAATTGCTTTTATATGCAGTGCCCCATGAATCTTAAAAGCAACCCAGCAAGATAGGTATGATCTCATATTACAGATAAGGAAACTGAACTTTAAGGTGGTTAAATCATTTTTCTAAGATTGAGACGCTAACAAGTAGAGAAGCCAAGAGTAGAATCCAGGCAGTCTGACTCCAGAGTCTAAGCTCTTTTCACAAGTACCGTGTAGCAGCAAATCCACGGGCATCCTTGCCAGATCAAGCTGTTGTACATATCCACGTATTATCATATGTTACCACCATTCTATAAAGCTTACTCAGAAAACACATGGGTTTTATTTCCAACTATTCTGAGACTGATTTCTACTCTCCCATATTCTCAAAATGAGGGATGAATTTTGGGGGTGATTATGGAATTAGTGGATTTTATTCATATTTGCCCCTTTTGAGAGCAGCCAGCCTATTAAAGAGAAAAGTTTATGGTTTGTTGGGTTTTCGCAAGCCTGGCGACCTATGTTAAGAGAATTTCCCCTGAAATCAGATGTGCTAACACCATGTGACGGCTAAGCTGCACTCGATGGGCACTAAGGACTGGCAACAATAACCTGATCTTTTCTGACCATGTAATTATGAATTGAGATTTGGTTTTTACAATAAATTCCCAGATAATTGAGGTCAATAACAAAATTTTAGTCTAAGTATCTGGGCATCTTAACTGTCTAGGTTATTTATAGATATACTGATAATAAGCTCTTTACGCTGACCTACTTTTAGGTGGCAGTAGCCTGTGAACTGGTTTTTCCATAAGTGAAAGATGTGTGGATTTGTATGGATCCATTTATACATCCCACACATAATTAGAATCAAATGGTACTCATTAGGATTGAACATGAGATTTGAATTTCTGTGTTAGGGCCTGGGGAATCTGCATTTTTAAATAAAGCCTCAGGTGATTCTTATGTAAACTAAAGTGTAAGAACCACGGAATAAATGTGCTCTAATTGTTCGATTTCTTTCCTCTCCTTTCCCTGTTAAGGATGAGAAGCATTAAAACCTTTGACAGGCTTGACTGTCACTACAATACTAATAAAAAACAGTATCTGGTTGAATGCTTACTCCGTGCTAAATAGTGCTTTATGTGCCTGTTTCATGTGTCACAAATTCTTAGGCAGAGACTGTCATTGGCCCCCTTTTGGAGACAGAGAAAATGAGATGGAGGAAGGTTACATAGTCCAAGATCACACAGCTAGCTACTAAGCAGCAAAATGAGGGTTCAGAACGATACTAGAGTCTTTGAGGGCTGGGTCACTACCTGAAGACAGATAACCATGGATATAAATCATAGCTTTACTACTTACCAGCTTGAAAGATGAGGTTAATAATACTGACTTTGCGCGGTTATGGTAAGAATGACAGAACCATGCACATAAAGCACCAAGTACGTGCCTGCCAAGTAATAGCTACTCATTAAATTGTGGCTATCAAATGTAGTGAGCTGGAAGTTTGAACAGGTATTCCATGATTTTGATCACTATAATCAGTGAACACACATAATCCAAATACCTCTTCTATATCAAATGTACTCTTCTCTCATTGTTTTAAGTGTCCAGATTACTCAGATAATTAGCTCTACCTCCTCCTTCCTGCTACCTTTTTATGTGTGATCTGTGTCTGAGACTCCCTCAGATATTCTAATTCTGCATAATTTGCAAAGTAACATAAACATTTCTATTGCCCTTCTGTCCTTTCTAAGTAAGTTTGAATGAATTTAAGATCAGCTTCTGCAATGGCTTTAGGTATTGATGTTTGCAAAGGGCCAGAACTCCCTCGGGGTAAGTTGACAAACAAACCCAGCTATAGTACCCTGGTGACCCAGCAGCCCAGACCTGCCATAATAACCTATTTGGGGATGACATGGTAATCTGGTCCATGGCATTTGGCTTAGTGGCTCCCCTTATGACATATGATGATTCAAGTTTACTCATGGACACACCAGAGCTTCACAAAATGACCTTTGCTGAGGTCGTTGAGGTCAAGCAGGGAGGGAGGGAGGCACGCTGGGGCAGTACAAACAAAGCAGCTTTGTTTTTACACCACTTGCTTGGACAAGTGTCCCCTCACGTGCAGCAGCCATTTGCTGTAGGGCTCTTGGCAGAGTGACTAAAATGTGACAGAAATGAAGGGCAAAATCCAAAATCCCCTGGAAAATCACCCTCCCAGCAATGTTACCCCTGGGATTATAGCTCAGTGAGTTATTGCTTGTCATCCACTTATTTGCTCACTCTTTTCCTTCATGGCCATTTTAAAGGTGGTTGAATTAAATATTTATTGAGCATCTGCTATGTACATCACACATGTGGTATACTAGGGTTGTAGAAGACAGAGCCAGGGCTAAAATCCTGGTCTGGAAAATGGGGGTTTGAACTGCATCAGTGATTCTTAATTCTATGCATAGTTTAATAAAGCATTTTCAACATGGCATTTTTGTATTTAAAACATAAAAGAAAAAGATCTTCAGAAGCCAGAGGAAATAAAAGTTTTACATGATTTTCTTAGCCAATAGATATATAAAAACCAGAAAATTTCAACCAAGGGGTTATCCAAACCTGTGTAAAGACCAGGTATGTGATATTTTTATGTTCTCAACCATATAAAACTGGTTGAGAAACTCTAGGCCAGATAATCTCTAAGATTTCTTTCAAGTTTAAAAAGTCTGTGATTCTATGAGAGCTTCTCCCAGTAGAGTTGGTATTTTTATAGCTCAGAGAAGAGAGATGTATTCTTAAAGAAGGATAAATCATTAGAGCTTAGGAGATAATCGGTTATTTCTAATGTTGACTTCTGATTGTTTATACATAGACAAATGTGAGTGCTGACCACAAACACCATTTTCTGATTAATTCTACTGATATTGGCCACCAAATCTAATTAATTTAGGCCCAAAGTGAATGTTTTGCTTGTTTTTATCAATCTCCACTATCTTCTTAGCCCAAATTGGCCAGATAATTTAGTTAAGAAGTATTTATTAAACCTCTTCTGTCAGCTTTCTTGTGCTTTGCAAGCAGATCAATAAATGTAAAAGAAAGAAACAATACATCTTAAGTTCTTTCCTTTTTAAAGCCGTATTTTATCTGTATTTTCTTTGTATATTAACTATTTTTAATTACTTCAGATTGTTCCAACAAAAACGAAGAGAAACAAGATGAAACCCAGTAAAGGAAAAATCAATGAACAGAGAAACTGTCAAGAGATTGACTGAATTAGAAGAGAAAGTCAGAAATAAAATCCAAGAAGCATTTTTAGGGAAAGCCCCTCTGTAAAGGAAAAGAGGACCAAGACACGACATAGGGTGTGTTTCCTGACTCACGCCTTGGCTCTGTACCTGGGTGATTCATTTGGTGGAAAACACAGCTGGCTCAGAGAATTTTTACAGGCCCCAAACTTTCTTGGAATCATTTGAAGCTTCATTTTGTGTGTATGTTTTTTCCTCACTTTTTTTTTTATTTCAGCATATTATGGGGGTACAAATGTTTAGGTTACATATATTGCCTTTGCCCCACCCAAGTCAGAGCTTCAAGCGTGTCTCACTTCTTTAAAATGGAAATATTAATTACCTATCAGACAAAGTCCACATCATTGGAGTTTATTTCTATGGCCACTTGGGGTTTAGAATTATATCATGGACTTTGGAGGATGGGAAGTGTTTAAGAATCTGAAACAGGTTTGATCCTAGAGGCCTCCCTTTGTCTCCCAAAAAGAATAGATAGATAGTAGGTCCCCCAAGGGAGCCCTGTTGGTTAGGTCCAAAGGGGACAGTCCCTTGGAAGGTGCAGACTACATTAGTAGAGTTCAGACTTTTTTGATCCACAGTAAGGATATATATCTTACGTCAAAACTCAGTCCCCATGTGTTTGGGTGTTTTGTGAAATAATGCTTACCTATACCAAGTATGTTATACTTGATATTTTCTATTCTACTGCACTCTATTCTTTTGTCATTTTAAGTAAATGCTGTCCAAGACTTATTATTAATTCATAGATTTAACAACTCACACTAGATCTCTAAGTGCACTCCCCAATTTCTGTCTTATCTGCAACCTGCCCCCTAAACACACACATTTTTAAAATGCAGTGCAATACAGCCAATTTTCAGGGACGTCTCTCTTGCACTCCATCCTTCACCCTAAAATACTTGCAGCTTCTCGAACACCATACTGTCTTTCACTTCCCTGTACATGTCATTCTCTCTGCTCGGAGCACTTGAGTACTTTCCCAGCCCACCTCCCCTTTCTTCACCATGCTAATGCCAGCTGTTTAAGCTCAACTCAGGGGTCAGCATCCCTTACTCTTAGGCTATGTTTGTTTTCTGCACCATCCCAAGCATACTGGACTTATCTTTAGTTCAGCCTTATCATGCTGTGTTCTGATGATCCATTTATTAATACGTTTTTCTTTTTCACTAGACTCATTAAAGACCAATGCTTGATACACACCTGATTAATACAATACATTTTGGATGAATGGGACCCATCTGTTGGTAGACACTTGGTATAGAGTGGGCTGACTTATTGATAAACTGTAGTCTCCATACTTCATGGAGAATTCCCATCTTCATTGCAGTTGATGCCCTGACCCTCATTAGAATCCTGTTTCTGTTGCTAATAGGAGATGGTGTAGCAAAGCATCAAACAGCTAAGAACTCAGACTCTGGAGCTGCACAGAGCTGGATTTGAATTCTAGCTCATCAGTTACTAGTTCTGTGACCTTGGGCATGTTATTCAATTTTTTAAAATCTCAGTTTCCTCATCTGCAAAACAGGAACAATAACCTCCTACAGCTGTTGTTAGGATTGTGTGAATATTGTTAAATAATGGCATGCAAGCTCCATGAGGGCAGGACTTCTTACCACTTTGGTTCATTGTCATGGACTTAGAAGACATATTTGTTGGATAAATGAAGTTTTTGCTCATAATAACCCTCCATAACTCATAGCAGCTCTTATGCACATGAATTTCTCAACAAAATAGAATTCCATAGAGTATGTATTGTATGCATAGTAATTCCTTATAATTTCTTCATTCAGAAGTTAAGACTCCCACCTGTGAGGTGACCCTTCCAGAGTCTGACATTCAGTGACACAAGAAACATGTAGAAACATTTATACTCCTAAAGAATATTGTTTTTCAGTATGTTAGGCTAGAATTAAGTTTAGTCATTTTGAGGCTGTTTGATGCTATGGAAGTTCTACAGTTCTGTTTTTGAGTCACCACACATGGACATTTGACTCTTTCTTCTTTTCTTGTCCTTCTTGTCATATATCTCTTAGCCATATCACCATTCACTGCATGTTAGAACCACACCCAGATTCTGATTTAGAGTCTTGGGAACATTTGCTGAATTTCTCAGTGTTCCTAGAGTTGTCTCACTCCCTTTCTCTACAGAGATCTTGTGTAATACCCATAGGGATAGAAAATCCATTATTCCCTAATGTCCATTACTGTTTCCCTTTTTTTTGCACGGATGTTTGTATTTCAGGGTTTCGCTCTGAGTCTTTCCCATGTTCAGTACTTTTTTATAAGTAATTTGTTGTGCCACAACAAAGAGTTGCTTTAAGTTTGTTTGGAGTTCATCAGCTTACAGCTATCCCTACATATGACGTTTCTACCAAAAGAAAACAAAACAAAACAAACAAATTTTAAAAAGCAGTCCTCAAACTCTTTGACAAGCCAGGCCAAATAAAAAAAGATGGCATTGTTTCATTTCTATAATATATAGAAACAAAAAGAATGAAAAGTGATCCTCAAGACAGTGTTCTTACCTTGCCTTCAGTTTCTCATGCATTTATCCAAAAAGTCCTTTTATTATAATATTCATGGCAGAATCTTTTAGCAAAGTTAAATGATCCAGATTATTAGTCCATTATGGTTGCTTACCTTACAATATACAGGGGTGATGAATAGGGCTATCTTATTGCTTTCCCCATTGTATCTAAAAGTCTGCCAAAAGCTGTTTTACTCATTTGTATGAGCTTAGATACCATTTCAAAGTACACTTCTTATCAATTCCTCAGATATATACACTAAGAAAGCACAAATAAAAGAGAACAGTAAATCCTAAAGCACGATGCTAATTTAATATCTTATAAAGTTCATCAATAGAGCAATATACTTTTGTTCTATGTTGACTTTTGTTCTCAAATTTAAGATTACTCCAAAGTCACTACAATCGTATCATGCTGGGTGTGACTCTTCATTAAAACTTTGAAAACAAAAGAAGGAGCATATTTGGGGGCAAACGAGAAAACATTTTGGTAAGTGGAATTAGAGGAAAGGGAAGCCGCCCTGACTATCTGATAGGTCTCACTTGGTTCAGTGATGGGCACAGAGTAGACTACAGAAGAGCAGAGCTGTCTGGAGAAAAGAGGAGGGTTAACATTTCCAGAACCCTTGCTATGTGCTGGGTGCTTCATGGGTCTTTTATATCCTTACATTGAAACGATGGGGAAGATTATTGCATTCATTTTAAAGGTAAAATTACTGCTTCCTATTAAAAGAAATAAAAGTTCAGTCATCTGTCTAAAGTCACACAACTCTTATTGGGTCAGAGGTCTGGATTTGAATGCAAGCTTTCAAAACTCATGCTCTTTCCACTAACCACCCAAACTCAGAATGCTCCAGTTAAACCCACTATGGGGCCAGTCAGGTGTGTGTTGCACTTGACGTTGCTTAGATTTCCACTTTACAGACACTCCCTGAAAAATTGAAGGGAGGTTCCACACAATGGAACTTGAGATATCACCTTCTCAGCCTTCTACCCTGAGTGGCTCCTCTGAGGGCATCACTGTAGTCTGAAATGTCTTTTACCAGGATGTGAAAGCATTTATTTGTTAACTGTATTCATCTGACAGTGCTGTAGAACACTAAAATTCTACAGATAGGTATTCCTCTACAGAATAGATATTCCTCCTGTCTAGCTGTAATTTTGTATCCGTTAACCAACTTGTCCCTATCCTGCCTCTCAGCTACCCTTTCCAGCCTCTAATAACTACAATTGTACCCTCTACTTCTACGGTTTCAATTTTTTTTTTTTTTTTTTTTTTAGCTGCCACATATAAGTGAGAATATGCGGTATTTATCTTTCTGTGCCTGGCTTATTTCACTTAACATAATGTCCTCAAGGCTCATTCATGTTGCCAAAAATGATAGGATTTCATTCTTTTTTTATGGCCTAATAGCATTCCATTGTATATACATACCACATTTTCTTTATCTACTCCTCAGTTGATGCACACTTAGATTGATTCCATACCTTGGCTATTGTGAATAGTGTTGCAATAAAAATGAGGGTTCAGGTATTCCTTTGATATACTGATTTGCTTTCCTTTGGATAAATACCTAGTAATGGGATTGCTAGATAATATATTAGTTCTATTATTTGTTTTTTGAGAAACCTCCATACTGTTTTCTATAATGGCTGTACTAATTTACATTTCCATCAACTGTGTATAAGAAGTTTCTTTTCTTTGAATCTTTGCCAGCATTTGCTATTTTTTGTCTTTTTGATAATATAAAAATCTTTCAGCTTTTCCCCATTTAGTACGTTATATGGGTTTGTCATATATGGCCTTTATTGTGTTGAAGTATGTTCCTTCTATGCCTCATTTGTTGAGAGTTTTTATCATGAAAGGATACTGAATTTTATCAAATGTTTTTTCTGTCTCTACTGACCTATACTACTCTTTAATAATAATAAATTTGATTACAGAATGAAAATATTACAAGGAAAAATAATATGGTATAATATGAACTCATAAATGCATGACTATTAAAACCCAGTCAAATGCATTTTGGGAACATTTGCATTGTTGCACAAACACAGGCATCCAAAGGAATATCTCTCTAGTATTCTTGCTTTTATCTTCTTCAGCCATGTGAGAAGACTTTCACGGATCCTATTTCATTCTCAGAGTTGACAGGCTCACCCTGCAACAAAAGTGAGCAGCAGAAGCTAACAGCTTCCTTGAATAAATTAATTTTCTATTGATTTTAGTTATCTTCTCAAGACTTTCTAAGATACTGACCATGGAAATGAATATTAGCAACTTAGTCCCAAGTACCTGGTCAGCTCTCAGAGTGTATTCCTTGGTGCAGCTGGAACCTCACTGCTGGCTGGATTCACTTTTTGTCTACCAAGAAACCTGAAAACTACATTAGGATGGAGAGGAGAGTGTGGCACCATCTCCTTGCTCAGAGATTAGCTAATTCAGTGCACTTCATTGACTGTGGACTGCTCCAATCCTCTCATTGCACATGAGGGAGAGAGATTTGGAGTGACTTCCCTGTAGCTGATGATAGAGGATAGACCAGAATCCACATCGCCCGACTCCAAGTCCAGAACTCTTTCCATTTCCCAGCAGCCCACTTATGCATATATCCATCTGACATTTATTGGATGCCTATAGTGTGGGAGTAGCTGTGACCACAAAGATGAATTAGACACAGACCCTGTGCTCAAGGTCTTTACCCTGCCTTATGTTTTTAGTTTCCCAGAGGGGCTGAATTCCATTAGGAAGGTGACTCTATGCCAGGACAGTCTCTCCACCCTGGCGGGGTTAGGCAATCACTACTGATTATGTGCAGTCCTATTTCCAGTATCCAAATGTATTCATAAATGGCCTAATCTTTGGTCTTTTGACTTTCTTACTGGGGTTTCTCACCCAAACATAGCATAACTGTTAAATAACATTTAAATGGGTGAGCTCCGAAGATCAAACTATTAATACCACAAAAGAGGCTTTATTTTTATCTTAGCAGAAGAGAGAGAACAAAAGAGAGAGTCAGCATGTATGTGCATGGGTGTATGTGTGTGTGTGTACATGTGTGTGCATAGGAGTGTGGATCTCTGAGACACGCAGAAGAAAAGTGCCTGTCTGCTTATGAATGAACCACAGTGTAAGCTATGAGTACATTCTAGGCTTCACAAGGCTGTAACATTCACCAGGCTACCAACGTTAGATAAGCAGATTTTTTCCATTGGTAATTTTTAATAATTTAAGGATACTCTTTTCCCATTATTTTAAGAACCCAACTTGGAGCTCCTCATTTGACCAGCAACTGTGTTCCGAGGGCCTACGATATTCCCCGCCCAGTGAGAGGTTTGGGCTTTGGGAGACTGAGTCAGAGCTCATGATCCTCAAACCACTTTCGCTTTCATTTTGTTGTTGTCATTCTTGCTCCATTTGATCCTGAGGTAAAAAAGGACTAATAATATTATCTCTATGTCACAGAGGAGGAAGCTGAGGCCCAGAGAGGTTTAATAACTTGCAAAGATCCTTTACACTAGTAAGTGGTAAAGATGGGAGATCTCAGTCTTCTTACCACTGGGAGGGTGTTTTTTTTTTTTTAACTCTGCCAGATTGCTAGGCCATATATTTTTTTAAATGCAGGAGAAATTAGAGAAAAAACAAATTGGAAACATATAAATGTAACCTCATGATAGAATAATAATGAAATGAAAATGTTAACGTTCATTTTAAATTCTACCTAAACTAGGTCATGAATCCACCCTCTAGCCTTTCCTCCCCATGGGCATAATTGAGCTCCTTTCCCAAGTGACATGTTTGGTTGGTACACCCATGTGAGTTATAAGGGTAAGGACCTTTCTCCTGCGAGGATTGCTGCAGAGCTCCTCCTAAGTAATAACTGCAATGGGAGAGATACAAGTAACATGTTCACTGGGCTTTCATAACTCTAGAAACGACACCTTCTAAAACTTGAAGCTTACTGTTCATCCAAATGATTGGCTTTGTCTGGAAAGTGGCCATATAACTTCTCAAACCACAGAGGTTTGGACTAGTCAATTATAGTAAGCCTAAAAGCAGAGAAAGATCAGGACACAGCATCACTGGGTGGAAAGGGGGAAAGCTAAACTGCCTCCAAACTGCAGTGCACTGCCCTGTACTTGTTTCTGGAACACCCATGAAGGGCCTGAGGCAGAAGGGACCCATTGACTTGGGAGGCAGGAGACAAAGCAAATGTGCAGTTCACCCACAATCCAGCCCCTCTTGGCATCACCCCCTAGCTGAGTGACACTCTAAAGACCCTTCCCTACACCGGTCACATTTGTCAAATGAACAAGAAAAACAAAAAGAATTTCAGATTGCCCAGTTTGATTAGTTTCCCTGATGGTCATCTTACTGTTATCTATCACCACAACATGGCCTGGGAGAATCTAAAAACTGGTTTTTTGGCTTTTGATCACTTATTTGGTTTACTGTCAGCAGATGATATTAAAATTAGCTTGCATTTGCAGAGCAAATCTGGATGGGCAATGGGGGATGGAAACAGGGAGTGGCCTGGGTGGTGGCTGGAATTAGAACAATGATCTCTTATGTTTTAGAGGTTGCAAAGCACTTTCCCACACATGGTCTCATTGGATTCCTACAAAGTCCTGCGAGTGCAGATATTTGTAGCCCCACTTGACAAATTGGATGTTTCAAAAGGTGAACTGACTGGCCAGGGTTCACAAAAAAATTGGTGGCAATATAAAAATCAGAATAAAAGGCAAAGTTCTTGCTTCCTTGTGCAACACACCAGAGGGTGATTAGAATCTAACATAAGGCTTTGTAGCTATACTGAGGTAATCGGCAGTTGATTATATTAATAATATGCTGTCAATGCAGACTTGGTGCTCTACTCTTTCTGGGCTTTCACACCTGCTCTTGTGGTTCCCTCCCCCAGCCTCTTTATTCATGTAGCTCCTTCATTTATCACTTGGAAACCACTTCCTCCACAAAGACTCAAGACTTTGTTAGATGCCATCCTATGGGGTTTCCATAGCACCCAAAGATTACCCACGGTGTCCTTACCACTGCAATCCAATTGCCTGTATTGGAATATAGCTCCATTAAGCACTAAGACGACACATTCAAAAGTCATTCACGACCAGTTATTTTTTCACCTTTGTAAGCCCAATACTTAGCATAGTAGACGCAGGATAAATATTCTTGAGGAAATGTTGTGTAATCTATAGCCAAGAGGGAGTTTTGCTTCCACGTTGCCCTCAGAGGTACAAGGGGATTGAAAACTCCTTCTCCTCTCTCCCCACAACCCAGTTTTTTTAAGGTATGCTTGACAAAAATTGTATATATTTATAGTGTGTGACATGATGTTTTGATATATATAGTGAAATGATTAAATAAAGCTAATTAACATATTCATCACGTTATATATGTATTTTTTGTGGTGGAAGCATTTAAGATCTACTCTATTAGCAATTTTCAAGTATGCAATACCTTATAATTAACTATTGTCATCATGCTGTACAGGAGATCTCTGGAACTTACTTTTCTTGTGTAACAGAAACTTTGTACCCTTTGATCAACCTTTAAAACCATCTAAGACAGTACCATTTCCAGAAGGAAGCTCTCAGAAAGCCAACCTCTAGCTATTTGCCTAAAATGTCAAATCATTTCCAAAAGTAAGCCTTAGAGTTGGGAGAGGACTAAAAGTGTGACAAGGATGGAGGTTAGTGTTTATGTAACTGTATGGAGAAAGAGGTAAGGGAAGATATTTTTGGAGTTACTGGAAAACTTAGCCCTGACGCTTGGCCTGCTCATGTGTGTGGTATTATTGCTGAGAGCCAAACTTCATGCCAAACCTCTAGCTGTCAGGTATCAGTTTCGGGAAGAGACTTGAACTTGCTTGTGTGGTTATTTATAACTATATTTTCCTATCTTGTGTCAGGTTAGAAGACCCCACAACACCACTGAGATATGTTATCAAAACCACATGTAGACGGAATAAAATAAATATGGCAGATAATGAGTAAGACCTAGGACTCACAAGTTATGTAAATATGAAACCCAGCATTTAACATAGTACCCCTATATTCAAAATCCTTTTAAGTATTTAGGAATGAATGAATATATGAATATCATCATCATGTAAAATGAATTGGTCTAGTCTCATTAGTGAGACTATTTCCACAATGGCAGAATTTTAAAGGACATGTAGAATTTGACAAGGGATACACTTTACAGACATTGTGCTGAACTTTCAGCAAAAATAGTCCTAGGCAATATAAAACAAATGGGCATGGCTGTATTCCAATAAAACTTTATTTACAATAATAAGAAGTGGACCATGTTTGGTACATCATAGTTCCTTGACTCCAGTATAAATTATAGCTACTGATTCCCATCTTCACTATTTCATTTCCTTCTGGAAATCCTTCCTGTGTTCTCCATTGTCCACAAGCTGAAACCCAAGCTTCTTAACTCGCTACCCTAATCAGAACAGTACTTTCAGGCCCCTGATACTTAATGCTCTTTCTCCTCTCTTCATGCTCAACTCACATTTTTCTATGCAGATAATACATTCTTAATGCTTATGGCTTAGCCAGATCCTACCCATCCTTTACAGGAAATGTCTTCAAATGGGGTAGAGGGGACACATCAGAATCGTCTAGGAAGCCTTTTGGCGATAAACATAGTGCTCATAGTAAATTCTCATAGGCCCACTGATGAGAACAAAGGAAGCAGGAACATAGATAGTTTGAAGATGTTCCTTAGCTTCTTCAAGCAAGTCCCACCCTCCCTCCAAACCACTGCTTTATGGCATTACTAAAATCCCACTTCCACCAAGAAGCTTTCCCTGACCACATTAACCCATACTCAGCTTTTCCTTCTATGGACTTCTTCAGTCCTTATTGGTTACAAAATTCATTTTTAGTACCTGAGATATTATTTGGTTATTTAAGCTTTTCCTGTGCCAGGCATTTTCCTAGGTGCTGGGCACACAGCAGTGAACATTACAATAAAGCGCTTCTCTCTGAAGATGACGTTCTAATGACAGGGAGAAGCAGACAATAGCATGTGCCAAAAGAGTGAATAAAATAATTTCAGACAATAAAAAGAAAACAAGATAATGGGGTAAGGAGTGATTGGAAAGAGGGGGAGATATTGGAAGGACAAGGAGGTGCAACTTTTGATAGGGAGGTCAGGAAAGTCTTAATGAGTCTACAACTCAGCTAAAATCTGAGTGAAAAGACCTGGAGGAAAAAAACTGGAGGCAGAGGGAACAGCACAGTTTTATCTTTCCCTTTTCTGAAGGTGCTATTGAACACAGGATGGTAGAGAAGACTCATAGAGATGATTAAATAGTCCTCTCATTTAGGGTAGCCAGAAAAAATGTACAGGATGCCTAGTTAAGTTAGAATTTCAGATAAATAACAAGTAATTTTTTAGTATAAGGACTAACTGTAGTATAATAACTAAGAAAATTGTTTTCTGGGTGTCCTTATTTTTGTTTGTTTGTTTTTATCTAAATCAGACAATCCTACATTTTACTCATAGGAAAGAGTAGCCCAGGGTGGTTTGTATCTAATATCATGTAGCTCCTTTGGAGCTGTACTGGAACAAATCTGCACCTAAAGCAGAGGAAATTTAATTCAGTGTTGATGTTTCAGAAGCTCTTATATTATTTTCTAATTGTCTCCTTGAAGAGTAATTTATCTCCCCAACAACTCCTTGAGAGAGGGTTCCCTATGACTTTTTTTGATCATATACTAAGTATAATATTAAGTACTTAATTTATTCTTTTATCCCCCTTGTACTGTAAGCCTACATAGCAGTAGTACTTTTCTAAAGACAAAGGTGACAGGCTTCTGTCCTTAAGTATAATAGGAAAAATTAGCATATATAAATCATTTTAAATCAACTTAGATCATGGTAAAGGCCCACAACAGAGGCACACAATGAACTGGGTATCTGAAAGGGAGAGATGGCTTCCAGCTTTGGGAATCAAGGAAGCCTGACTCAGGCCTTTATTGACAGCAAACGTTTCAATAACGGATTACACAGAACATTGTCCAGGGAAAACAGCTCAAGCAAGGAGAAGGTGGTGAAAAATAATGAGACTTGTTTTGGGAACAAGTCCATCTCTGTGGTTGCTGCAGAGAATAACTAAAGGAGTATGAGATTTTTAGACCTGAGTTATAAAGAGCACAGAACAACAAATAAAGGGATTTGAATGCCTTTTATAAGTCATGGGACTCATTAAATAATCTTGAGCTGGCACTTAATGTAATAAGAACCACAAATGAAGAAAACCTATCTGATCGTGGTGTAAAACAAGGAGACCAGGAGGACGGTGACTGCAGAAGTCCTAGTTAGTTAAATGAGGGTTTGGCTCTAGTTTATAATAACAGAAAATAAAAGATGGGACTGGATGCAATAGATATTTTTAAGGTAGAAATCCCTGAGCCTACCAGGTGATGGGCTATAAAAGTTGATGAAAATGGAGGCATTGAAGATAAAGCTGAGATTTTAACTTTAGGTGACTAGGAGAATGGTAGTACCGTTTAAGAAAACATGAAAGTCAGGGAACAGGGTGCATTGTAGGTGGAGGATTTATTTTAAAACTTTAAAAATATGTATCTTTTTAAATATTGCATTATAGAATTTTGTAGCTATAAAAGTCATCATGATAATTTGCAATCCCTTTGTTTTGTGTAGAAGAAAATCCAGTGAGAATAAATGACTTGCCTGTGATCACTCAGAAAGTTAGTGGAACAGCCACTTTGGGGTATCTGATGTCCTGTTTTCCCTGGACGGTCTCTCTTCCAGGAGATGAGCTGTCTTATGATGAGTTTGTAAAAATGGAATAGTCATGTGGTGAGATGCAGTTGTCAGTTTGAAATGTAGATGTGGCGCATTGGTAACACATCAGGGCCAACTATTTGGGAGGCATCTAAATGACAATAACATTTGAAAGTACAAACGTCAACAAGATTGCCAAAAGAGATAAAGTTCATATAAGTTAAATGTGACCGATGACAATGGAGTTGCACAAAGCGTCCACTAAGTTTCACATTTAGGAGGCCTTTGGAATGAGAGGGAGAGAGAGAGAGAGAGAGAGAGAGAAAGCAGTTGTGATTGAATGGAGGTCGCAGAAGCAAGAAACAAGGCTACAAACATGTAAAAAGTGAGGGGCTAGTGAGGAAGTGGAAAACAGGATTTAAAACTATTCCCTGGAAGGTGGCAGTAAAAGGAGAAAGACGGGATATTGTTGAAGCAGGGCCTGAAGGAAAGCTTCCGGGTTGCTATGAGATGGGAGGGACATGCACGTGCATGTGGGCAGAAGCAGCGAGAGCCCTGGAAAGCAGGAGGGGAGAGGCATAATGAGTGAGGGTGAGTCCTGCAAAGTGTTAGAGCAGCTGAAGGAGCAGGAAGCAAAAGGACACTAACATGGCTGATGAAAGTGAAGGTGGAGGAGCCTCCTGAGGCACAAAGGGAAGGGGTAAGGTGCATGGAATTCAAACTGACTGTCTTATCAGTGAGGTAGGAAGTTGGGTCCTTGGTTCAAAGTGAGAGGATAGAAGTGGGGATGGGAATTTGTGAACAGTGGGACTATTTTGGCATAACAACTGAGGGCAATCAGTAAGGAGATGATAAAACTGAATTCAGGGACCTGCTGAGGTTCAAGGAGTACAGCTGTGATAGCTCTAATCAACCTAGTATTGATGCTTTTCAACTATAGAAACAACAGAGAAAATAAGGACAACGGGCGTTTTTGAGGAATTCTTAGGTGGTGGTATTTTTTTTTTTTTTTTCAGTTACTGTTGATGGAATACATTTTAGGTAAAAAGCCAAGCATAGTCAGCCATTGTAGGGGGAAGGAGACAGAAGGGGAGGAGAGAGAAGAGAAGGAAGTTATGTCGAGGGCCAAGGTCAAGTTTCTAGGGGTGCTTTGTGCCAGGCATTCTGCTGGCCTTTGCACACATTATTTCATTTAATCCTCATGCTGAGTAGTCATAACCTTATGAGGTAGACATTATTACCCCAGTTTTACAGATGGAGTAAGCAACTTACACAAGGGCACGCAACTGTAAATGGCAGGACTTCTTCAAACCCCACCTGCCGTTGCCTCCAGTAGCCAAGAAAGAAATGCAAAATTGGGCAGATACGGTGGTTGAGGTCAGATGAAGGATTTCAGAATTAGAGATGGAACACATCCCAGTGATCAGCTCCAAAGTGAAGCAGTGGTAACAGAAAGAGAATCAAAATGCTGGTTATAGATGTCAAGGCCCAAGGAATTAGCAAGTTAATTGATTACTTTGCAGAAACTTTTTATCACATTATAACATACAGAAAGAAAAGTACACAAATCACAAGTATAAGAATCAGTGATTCTTTATAAAATGAACACACCCATGTAACCAGTACCGAGACTAAGAAGTAGATCATTGCCAGCCCCATAGAAGGGCCCTCAAGTCTCTCTTGGTCACTAACCTCCAAGGTGAAAACCATCTTGACTTCTAATATCATAGATTAGTTCTTCCTTTTTTGTAACTTTATATAACTTGAACATTCTTCATGTACTTTTTAATATTTGGTTTCTTTTGTTCCACATTTATGTTTATGAGACTTATCCCCATTGTTGCATGCAGCAATTGTTCCAACTGATTTAACCACTAACATAACCTTGCAAGTAGCTACCGCCTTCTCTGATGGGAAAAGAGTCCAATTGTATGAGGCCCGTAAACAAAAGGTTATGTACAATTCTTTTCTAGGTGCTTTCTTTGGGTAGAAAGTTGGGGAGACTTGGCAGATATGCTTCTGATAATACAGAGCTATGTCAAAATTTTGTTTAAATATAGTTTGTAGAAAATTTATTAAAAAGTTCTGCATGATTTTCTCTATAGTGCTACATACAGCTTTATAATCAGAAAAGTAGATTCAAAACTCAATGCAGTTTACATTTGCACTGTCAACTTGGGAATGAGGATGGGATTCAATAAATATATTGACATTTAAAAAAAAAAAAACTGTATCATTATGAGGGTTTGTAACCTTGGGATTCACCGAACTATTCTTAGTTGTTTGGAAATGATGTACACTTAGTCCTGGAAGAAGATTTAAGGAAACGCCAGCTGCTGTTCAGTAATATTTGTCCGGGAAAGCTCTACGTTAACTATTCTGCAATACAAATATAAATAACTGGATACACTTTAAGATGCAAGACATGACAATCTGAAAAATGATGTCTCAGGGAGGTTGGAAATGTAGACAAGTACATGATTAGTATACCAAACGGGTTTATAAAACCTCCAAGTTACTCAACCTCCCTTGAGATTCAGTTTTTTCTTCTGTAAAATAGAGATAATGCTTCTTCCAACTCTCTAGGCTGCCGTGAGAATCAATTGAGGTGATATATGAGAAAATACTTTCCTAATTGTAAGTTAAGAGTATGGTGTGAGTCTTAACTGGCTCATTGCAGGTCAATGTGAAGGGAAAATACCCAAACTGGAAGCACCGTAGATTACAGCAAAGTTTAGCAAGGTGACGAAGAACTGTGCCTTTGGAGTCAGACAGTCCTGGATGAAAATACAGGTTCTACCACTCACTTTAGTGGCTGTGTGACTTCTGGCAAGTTATTAATCTCCTGGAGCCATAGATTAATTTCTGGAATGGAGATCACAACATTTTTTAGATTCGCCAAGAGGAATGGGTAATTGTAAGTAAAGTACTCCTTCACTCCTTGTAGCACCTTGTGCACAGAATTATTTCAATAAATAGTGCCAATTACTGTAATTCTATTACGATAATGATAATAACAATAGTATAATGGCTTCATTGAGGTGCAAGGCATCTGACAAACATTGACCTCCTGGGGTACCTGTTGAGCTCTCCCACTGTTCTATGATTTCAGTATCTAGGGGAACTCTTGCAGGCTGACGATAGAGAGCAGGTTTGGGACCCCAGCAGCCCACACCATGTGGCCTCTGGGCACCTGCAGAATTCAGGTGCCAGAGGGGACTCACATGAGAGGGCTTCTGATGAGAGGAACTTTTCTCTCCCCTCCACCCCCAACTTCTCAGGTAAGCCCTGTTCCTATGCTTCCTTGATGAGTTTTAGAATAACGGAACATCAGAGCTGAAGGAGACTTCTAGGCATCATCTGGTGCAACATCTATATATCACAGCTTATGAATTAGAGCTCAGAAGGGCTGAACAGCTTTCTAGGGTGAGCTGATGATAAAGCCAGGACTAGAACCCAAGTCTCCCAACTCCCAGTTCAAACTCTTCCTTCTATCCTACACTGCCCTCAGGGAGGGGGCTTCATCTCCACTCTCTCAGTGCAAATGCAGGATTGTTACCTCCTTGAGATTTGGGCTTGAATCTTGCTCCTCATTGAATGTCCTGGACAACACTTTGCATGTAATAGTTGCTCAGAAGAATATCTGTAAATGGAATTAGATTTCTGGAATACCCTCTTTTTATATTCAATTTTTAGAGTAAAGACCAACCTTAATGATCATCTTTAAATGACCAGGTTCATTTCTCTGTGCTGCAGTATTTGCATATTTCCTAGGGAAAGCCTTCTCTAATCGGCGGGGCAGTCCTCTCTCACCGCCCCAGTGTAGAGCTATGTGCTAATGCTTATGTCGACATAGTGCAACATAGTAGCTAAAAGTATCAGTCTAGAGTCTAAAGAGAATGAGGATCCTGGCTGATGCTTACTAGATCATTAATGACTCTAAACCTGTTTTCTTACCTGTAAAATGGGGAAGATGATACCTACCTAAGGTGTTAAATATTAACAGTGTGTGGAGTCTTTAAGTAGTGCATGTCACACAGTCTCAAAAACTGTCTTACTGTTAGGTGGTGTCGCAGTTTACACATTGACATGTTTATCTCCCTTGCTGAACTGTTATCTTCTTCAAGTCTAGAACCTGGTCTTGGTTAATTTTGTATCCATGGGACCTTGGATGGGATTGTCTGGTACAAAGTAAATACTCAAGGTTTCCAGAAGAGAGGGAGAAACAGAAGGAAGGAAAGAAGGGAGGAACAGTTGTGGGATGCAGCTGAGCTCCAACCTAAGAAACTGAATACCTGGGTTCAAGCCCCAGCTTTTCCAGGGACCAGCTGCGAAGTTCTAGCCAGTCACTCAATATCTATGAAACTCACTTTCTTTATCAGCAAACTGGGTTTGTTAATACTCACATCATAGCACTGAAATGAGGATAATGAGAGACAGAGTATGTGAGAGTGCTCTGCATATTGAATGTACTTTGGGGATTTATGAGAGTCATTATTGTTATGAAAAGATGTGCCTCGCTGCCTCCCTTCCCTTCCCTGGTAATTAGTTAGCTCCTACAGTGCAGCGGCTGCCCATCTATGGAGTAGAAGGCACTGTGTTAGGTGCTGTGAGGACGTCTTCACTTTCAAGATGTTTACAGTGTGGAAGGGAGGTTAGAACCCAGGGCCTCCACCCACAGCCGTGACAGTCAGCTTGAGAGAACTTCTGGGCGGCAGACTTTGACCTTGATGGACCTGCCTCAGCGAGTGCCCAGCGGCAGCGGTCTCTGGAATGACCCCTACCAGCATGTGCATGCCAAGCCTGCTCAGGCTCACCTTTGGAATGCTATCTCCTTGGTCAAATGTCACCAGCATCATTTTCTCATTTCCCTCCTAACACACATTTTAAAGCAGCAAACTATATTCCCCATGACGTAAATGGTGCAGTAGCACAACAGGGGGACAGAAGGTGGCCTAATGCCAGCGGAATAGAAAGTCAGGGCTGATTCCTGACGGCCACTTCCCCACTCTGAGCACCACATATGGGGACCTGCTCTGAGACTTTCATCTTTACCCTCACGCACAGAGCTTCTCCTTCCTTAGGTATCAATCCCCAAGTGTGTAGGCCTGGAAACCCCTCGAGAAACATAAATACAGAGAATTTCACTTCAGCACCTCTTACACTTCATCAGGGATCCATAAAGCCTTTTTCAGTTGTAAAAGCCGCTTCTTATTATAAACATTCCCTGAAAGTATTGCCTAATTTCCCCACATCCAGATTTCATTAACCTACTCTTTTCATCTAAATGAGGCATTTAAGTGGATGTCAAACATGCATTCTTAACTTTGGAGGCTTGGGTTTCTTCAGAATATTTAGAAGGCTTAGCTCACATGGGTGTTGTATTCTTTTTCTATTGCTGCAGTAACCAATTGCACAAACTTAGCGGCTTAGAACAACACAAATCAAGGTTTTGGCAAGGCTACGTTCCTTTCCAGAGACTCAAAAGGAAAATCCATTTTCTTGCCTCTTCCATCTTCTAGAGGCCGTGCACACTCCCTGGCTCCTGGACTCCTCCATCTTCAAAGCCAGTAAGAGCCAGTCAAATCTTCCTCATGTCTCATCACCGTGACATTGACTTTTCTGCCTCCCTCGTCCACATTTAAGGACCCTTTTGAATACATTGGGCCCAGCTAGATAATCCAATTTAGTCTCCTGATTTTAATGTTACCTCATTGGCAGCCTTAACTCCATCTGCTACCTTAATTCCCCTTTGCCATAGAACCATAACATTTGTACAGGTTGCAGGAGGAGGATGCAGGCATCTTTGGCAGGCCATTATTCTGCCTATTACAGGTATTGAGAGTGACTGAAAATGCCCCTATAGCAGGATTGGCAAACTTATGGCCCATGGACTAGCCATGTGTTTTGGCAAATAAAGTTTTATAGGAACACAACCATTTGCTTACGCATTGTTTATAATGGCTTTCATGCTTCAGTGGCAGAGTTGAGTATTTGCAACAGAGGCCATGTGGCCCACAAGCCTAAAATATTAACCATCTGGACCTTCAAAAATTCTTTACAAACCTCTGCTCCATAGCACTCCATATATCTGTGGTTCTGACTGTAACTCTATAAAACATCACTCAGGGACGTCTTCTTCATGTTTTTTCTTTACGCTTTTTCACAACCCAATGCCCATCTCACTTTTTAAATTCTGATAGTCTCTGCCTGCCTCTCCAGCTGTTCTTCCTCTGTCCTTAAAACTACTGAACCCTTGCAGTGACTCCAACCCCGTAGAGTGTCAAGTCTCTGTTTCCTCTGCTTGGAATGCATTTTCCTTCTTTCTCTATCTCTCACCAGGCAAGCTCCTATTCCTCCTTTAAAACCTTGCCAAGGCATAAAACTTCCTCCAGGAACCCTTCCCTAATGCCCCCACCCAAGGAGAAGTACTTCCTCCTAGTCTTGAAACAGTCTTTCTGGACTCTAAGTGCCTCAATGGCAATGTTTGCTACATTTACTCTTCTTGGTATCCCCTGCACCTAGCTGGAGAAACTGGTTCATTCCATTTCATCGACGGAATGGCTGTGTTTTCTTGGAGATACCAGTTTCCTTTTCCTGGTCTTGGTCTCATCACCTGTGAACCAAGGAGTTGGATTAAATACAGTTGGTCTTTAAGACCCCTTCCAGCTTTCATGATCTTTTCCATCACAGAGGATTTGGCCTGGTTCCTTATAGATGCTAAGAGAGAAATCTCCTGCATTAAGCGTGTGCCCTGCAGAGTTGGAAATCATCCAAGATGTACATCACTCATACCTTGCTTTGACTGTGTGGCAACTGGGGACTGAGGAAGTGGGGGAGGAGGGAGTGGAGGAGGGCAAGGAGTTGCTGAGATAATCTTGGGGGATCTCTTATACGTATTTGTTCTTGACCTTTTCCAGGAACTGATTAGAAGGCCGCACATGTGGCCTGGAGAGTTATAATCCTTTGCAGCAGTCCCCACCTGGAGTCCTATCTGCTTGCTAGAGACCCACGCTAAATCCCTGTAGCCATGTGGGAATTAGGCCAAACTCAATGTGGTCCAAAGTAACATGTTTTCCCCTCCTCCTCTACCTCCCTCACACCTGTCAATGGTTCTGCTGTTATGTCCCACTCCGAGGCTAGAACCCTTGGTGACAGTTTTGGACCCCTTCCTCTCCCCAGTCCTCTATATCCCTGTCTTTTGAAGAAACATTTTTTTCCTTCCAAACATTGCTTAGAACTTAACTCTTCTCTCCTGTTGTATTGTCACCACCTAGTCTAGCCCATATAGATGATCCTCATAGTAGGGTCTTCCTGAGATTTCTCACTCTACTTTCCATTGAGAGACACCTTACATACTCCTGCCAGCCTAAGTGTCCCGCATTTCCTCTCTCCTGACACCTCCCTCCTGTTCAAGAACCTACAACAGCTCCTTACTATTCCTACATCAAATCCAAACTTCTCTGCCTCATTTCATAATCTGGCCCCCCCGCTGACTCTGTTTTTCTTCAACGCTCTCTGTTCAGTGAGACCTGTCTCCTCTCTGCTTTACCTTTCATTTTGGCCTCTGTGCCTTTCCTCCTACGGTTACTTTTGCCTGGCTTGAAATTCAGTTTAGTTGAGTGCACTTCCACCAGCGTTCATGAAGCACCTGCTCTGTTCAAAGCACAAGCACACCTTTACTGCTCCCAGTCCTTTTCTGATCATCCATCCTGCAGCCCACAGTTTGCTCTTGATGTTTTCATTCCCTGTCTGTGCCGCTCCCCTCCTGGACTCACATTCCTTGAGGACGACAACAGTTGTATCTTTTGCTCTTTGTAATCCCCTACTGGGATCTGCTATTAAGTCCAGACACCGAGGCAACCTTTCTAGCCTTATTCACCATTTCCTTCCCACCCCTTCTATCATCTGTGAGTTAATGATAATAAGTCTACCTCACAAGGCTGTCTTAAAGATTAGAGATATTTGTTCAGGGTGGACCCTCAATTAATGGCTGCGATGATTACATTATCTTCTTACCCATCCTTCCCATGGTCCTTCAGGTTTTGATGCCCAGGCTGTTAAGCATTTGTAGTTAGAGAAAGGAACAAAAGGGATTTTATCACTCCAAGACATGGACATTGTTCCTACCTGTAATTCTTTTTTTTTTCTTTTTTTTTTTTTTAGCAGAAAGTAAAGGCAAAGGAGACCCCTATTCTTAATTGTAAAACTCCACACTCAACTCCAAAATTACAGTAGGTTAATGCATCTCATGCCACCTATTCATAAGCAAGCATTTATTAAGTGCTTGCTGTTTACCAGGCACTGTTCAGGGCTTACCATTAGCAATTTCAGTGACCTTTTTTGTAGGTGAGTCATTCCCTCTTCCTCATCTCAGACCCAGGCCTCCCTGCCTAAGAGGAAGTGCAGTATGGGAACTGTGCAATTCAGAGTTTTCACTGAGGGCTTGGTCCTAAGCCTCAACCACATAAACCTCACTCACCCTCCACCCTCCTGGGTTCTTCTCCTGAGGTTGTGGCTGCCAGGTGCCAGCTGGGGCCTCTGTCTGCTGGCAGCCTGGGCTATTCAGTTTTAGAAAAATAATTTCTAATCCAAACTACAACTATGAAATTCATTCAAAGTGTAGCAGTAATTCACTCATTCAATAAATTCAATCAATGAATAAATTCTATTCAGTAAATGTTCGCTAAATTAAAGCAATCATTCAGTAAGGCTGAGTTAATCTCAAAATGTCCACTGTATGTTTCTGCAATAAGCTTTATAATATAAACTATTTTTTAAAAGGTCAGTCGATATTCCTTTGTTTTCTACTATTTCAAATAATACACATGCTCTTAATTCAAGGAAACTTTTTAAACTAGATAATGTGACATTATACGATAAATACCAGAAGAACCATCAAAACAAAAAACAACAACATCAGTAAACTTTGGCTAATAAGAAAACATTACTTGAGGAATCTATTATCTAGATTATCCCAGTTTTAAGACTGTTCTAAATCTGTGTCCAACTGTGGTATGTTTGAAGCTGGCAGAAAGAGACCAGAATGTCAGAATTGACATACAAATCATTTACAATCCTTGTCTGTATGTGTGTGTTCAGGGAAAGATTGATTTAAGCCAATATTTTCTACCTAGCCTGCACATTTATGTTGGCAGGATTTCACTGGCAAATATTGGTTTAAACCAAACACTGAAATCTTTAATCACATTTAAACAGACATTGCTTTATACTGCATTAAATACTATATTAGAAAGGGAGAAACAGGGAAGGAGTAGGTACAGCTGATAGCTCCAATCTTTCCAGGGTACAAAGGAAAAATCAGAATTATGTAAAATTCTTCAGACGGAGAAATGCCAAGAAAACCATTGCCGAAATACAAAATTTTGTTTTTCTAAAGTCTGGAACTGAGTTCAGTTAAGTGACGTCGTTTACAGACCAGGGGAAATTAGGGCAGGAACGGAAGTACTGCTAAATTAGGAGAAACTGGCCAAAGGAAAGCGAGCTAGCTGTGACATACACAGTGTTGGCTTCTTTGATTCTCAAACAATTCTTGTTTGCTACTGTGTCGAGTTGGGTTGCCATGAAACCTGAGGCCTAATTTTATATTTTGCTGGAAGTTCTGAATCTGTCACATAAAGCAACTGTCTAACCCACAAAAGCTGCAAAAAGCATGCTGTTAACCTTTCCTAACACACACACACACACACACACACACACACACACAAAACCCCAACCCCCCAAAAAAGTCACTTGGCTTCCTTCATTCTGTGTCTTCATTCACATCTAGTGGCTCTTATTAAATAATCCAGAACCCCATAAATCATCTTGAGAGCCTGTAAGTCTCCTGCTAAAATGTTTCTTCCTCCAACCCTCACCACCTCTGCACTCCCTAAGTTCCATTTCAGACACAGCCCTAGGCTGCTTAGATATTTGCTAATAAAGTCTTCAGGAGGACTGGTTGTTTTATCTCTAAAATCTATGATTATCCCCATACAATTAAACCACATTTTGCGGTAGATGACAAGATTTGAGAAAAGCAGGGATCCTGTGAGATGAATGGGCAGCCCTAATGAAGGCTGCCTCAGGGAAATGTTGTTCGTATTTATTTATTTTCTTTTCCTTTAAAATTTTTTTTTTCTCATCAGCTCTTATAAAAGAGAGAGGAGGTGGGACTCTCGGGAAAGAAATGTTGAAAATGAAAGACACAGGTAGGGGAGTTATCAACAAACCCATCTGAGGATAAGGATCCCTTGGAGCAATTCAAAGAGAACAAATTCCTGTAACCCACCCTGGAGAGATGGCTTTATACATCTGGAGTTCTGCCTGGGATTGCCCCCAGGAAATGCAGATGCAGCTCTTCTGTAGACAGGTGTGGTGATAAGTATCAACTTTGAATTCAGGCTGAATTAGAAACTGAGTTCCAGTATATACTTAGTGGTGTGACTTTGGTGAGATTGTGTAACCTCTCTGAGCCCCAGTTTGCTCATCTATAAAAAAGGGATAATAACTATTTACTGGATTTGTTGCAAAGGTTAAATAAGATAATATACAAAGTCTCTCATGCATTGCCTAACTTATGATAGGTCAAAAATAAAGCCCATCCAAATGTCTCCTTGGGACTTACTCACTGAGACAGCCATGATGGCTTTCCTTGTAGTACTGGAGGCAGACTGCCTAAGTCTGAATCCTGACTCTGCTAAGTCTGCTAAGTGACCCTGGGAAAGTTATTGAATTTCTCTGTTTCTCATCTATAAAATAAAATGATCTATTATATATAAAACAATACTCAGGTCATCAAATTATGATAAGTACTAAAATAGTTAATGGATATAAAGTGCTTAGAAACAGTGACTGCTACTCAATAAATATCAGCTACAGTAATTATTGTTATTACCACCTCTTTTAAGAAAACATTTGTAGTGGGGTGAGTGCTGGCCTTGGAGTGTCTAAGTTCTGGCTATAGCCTTGTGATCTAGAACAATGCTGCCCAATAGAAATACAATGCAAACCACATAGGTAATCTTAAGTTTTCTAGTAAACACAAAAAGAAACAGGTGCAATTAATTTTAATAATGTAATTTACTTAACTCAATATATCCAAAATATTATCATTTCAACATGCAGTTAAATATAAACATTTATTGAGCTATTTTACATCATTGTTTTTCATATAAAGTCTTTGAAATCTAATGTGTATGTTATACCTGCAGCACATTCCACAGCAGACTAGCCACATTTTAAATACTCAGTGGCCACATATGACCAGTAGCTACCATATTGGACAGTACAGAAATGTCAGATTTTAAAGCAAGTCCTCACACCTAGATTAGCCTCAATTATCTCATTTGTAAAAATGGAGATAACTCTAATGACTTTGTTTGCAGAAGAAAATTAGCAAACTTGAAAGTGCTGTGTCAACTGGAAAAGACTGTACATAGCAGGTTTTCTGCTCTTTGCAATACTTGCACTGTCAAAGGCAAATGCTATTCTCACAAGGTTATGTGCCAAAGTCCTGTGGGATCTGAGACATCACCCAGCAGAGCACCAGGTAGAGACGCTTTCTTACAGGCAGATGGAAGAGATTTTAGCTGGTAAAGTTTCAAGAGATTGGAACTGCTTGTCTCCTTTTCCTCCCCATCCACCACCTCCACTCTCAACAGCAAACACATTTACTTTTACTCTCTACTGATTCTTGGAATTCCTTTGACAACTTCTAAAATTAAAGATAAAATTAAGGTATAAATAACCCTTGCATTCCCTCTGATACCACCTTAATTTGAGGCCCCATTACTTCCTAAACTACTAACTTTTCCTACGAATAATAATCTCTGATGCTAATAATTTACCTGCTTATTCTCTACACACCATCTTATAATTATTAAAACTTTCTGCTATCAGATCAATAATTCATCTTCTTGTAGGCTATATTGTATATAGCAAGAGCACTGAACATGGAGTGAGAAAGCCTGGAATCAAGTTTCTAGGTTTTTCATTTACTGATTATGGGATTTGAGGTGAGACACTTAAATTACCTGAGCTTCAGCCTCTTCCTCTATAAAATAATAGACAATAATACCTCTTTCATGAGATATGATGAGAATTAAAAGAGATGACACATAAGAAAGTGATATATAACTACAAAGCATTAGACAACTATAAAATCATATTAAGACATTTATAAACCACTTCGTGCATGTCATTCTTGTATTGAGCAGTTTTCATTGACTTCCCATTGCCTGCCAAATAAAGTCAGATTCATTAGTCTAGTATAAAGAGCTCTCCAAGATCTGGCCCTGACTTCACTACTTTTGCAAATCTCTCCCACTCTACTCCCTTACCCAAGCCAAATGTTCTAACCAAATTGGACTGTCATTTTTGTCTTCCCCAAATAGGAAGTGGAGTGACATATTTCTAATTTCATACCTTTCTTCATGCTGTCCATTGCCTTGTCTCATTTATTTATCTTTCAAAATTCCACCCATTCTTCTTTACCTGGCCTCCAAATTTCTCCTGATCTTTCTTTCCCCCAGCTCTATCTGTGCTGCCTCTGAACTTGCCTTGTATCTTCCTTATGACAACTGTAAAAGTCTATTTGGAATTCTAGTAATGGTTGGTGCCTGAATGTGGTTACTCAGTGAGACTTAAATAAGCAAATCTGCATGTGATTTTGCAGAAGTACTGTTGAGAGGCAGAATGTCCCCCATATTAAAAGTAGCCAGCGTAGAAATCTAATCTAATCAGGACAAGAAAGCAAAAGAAAGGCAGAGCTCATCAATTCCAGTAATGTTGAATAAATCAGCACAAAGAAGGTGGTTGTTCACATACTAGCAACAAAAGAACAAGGAACAAGAATTCCTGAAATTTTGTCTCCAATACTATTCAGTGGCAAAGGCTCCTTTCTTTTTGGTAATGGATAACCCATCTATTGATATGCTGGGCAAGTCAACAGTTCAAGCAATATTTTTTGAGCCTCTACTAGATAATAGATGTTGGGCTGCATAAAAAACAAGCCTAAAGGGATATGTCCCCTGCTCTCATGAAGGTTAATATCTAATAGGTAAAGAAAACTAAGAGAAATAGTTGCAATGAAATATGTTACATTGGAAATAGAAGCCTGCACATGGTGATATGAGAGCTTAGGGGAAGGGAACTTAATCTAACCTCAGAATATTTAGAAAATTTTGTAAAGGAGATGACTCTATGCTGAGTCCTAAAAGATAAGTAGGAATTAGCCAGGTGAACACAGTTGAGAAAGGCATGTCAGGCAGATGGAAATGTATGAGCAGACAAAACTACAGTCTGTCTCAAGAGTGGAGGTGAGTATGTCAGCCTTGAGGAAAGGAGCCATATAAATCATCCAGCCTCCTCTGCTATGATTTCATACTTGCCAAGCAATCTTATGGTTAGATTTTGGTTTCCCATGGAGGAGAGCATGTGATGACCAGAAGACATGAAAAGATTTTTGAAAATTATTGCTTTCTCTATATTAATTCATTGGCTTCTGATTCATCATTGGGCTGTAGTGGGTTAGACTAGTATAAGCTGAATCAACTAAAAATACACTGATAAAAGCACACCGATGGACCTGAAAAGCTAAAGTGAATTTTGTTCATCAACCAAATACCACCACCCTAGAGGTCATACAGTTTCAACCTATGAATGTCTCAAATCCCTTTACCTCTCTTCATCTCTACTGCTGCTACATGCTTCTAGCCATCACCGTCTCCTGCATAGGCTACTGCAATAAAAAAATCATACTGCTGTCTTAGTCCATTCCTGCAGCTATAACAAAATATCTGAGACTGGGTAATTTGTGAAAAGCAGAAATGTATTTCTCACTATTCTAGAGGCTCGGAAGTCCAAGATCAAGGCACTGGTAGGCTCGGTGTCTGGAGAGAGCTGCTCTCCTGGCTTCAAGATGGCACCTTGTTGTTGCATCCTCTGGAGGAAATGAACACGCTGTGTCCTGATGTAGCAGAGGGGAGGGAAGGACAGAAATGCCTAGTTAATTTCCTGTAGCCCTCTTGTAAGGTTACTGATCTCATTTGAGTTCTTGCCCTCATGACTTAATCACCTTCTAAAACATTGGTGATTAAGTTTCAACCTATGAATTTTGGAGGTCACATTCAGACGATAGCAAATGCTACCAGCAACTGGCATGAATACTTACAAGGTGCTGGGTAATGTGTTATATGCTTTAATGTGGTTTACCTCATTTAATCCTCTTAACTATCCTGTATGAAAGATATACATACCCCCATTTTAGAGATGAGGAAATTATTAATAAGACTTAGAAAAATTAAGTTCATCCAAGTTCACACTGCTAATAAATGGCAGAGCCAGAAATCAAACTTAGGTATGTCTAGATCCGGGGCTCTTATTTAGCTAACCTCACTGCTGGTCTCTAACATTCATTCTTGCCTTCAAGTTCATTTGCCAAAGTGATCTTTTTAATTGCAAATTTGGCTAGGTCACTCCTTCACTAGGGCTTCACGAAGTTTCCCAGTTGCTTCTAGAATAAGGTCTAAGGTCCTTGCCAGGGCCTTCTGTGGCTGGGAATGACCTGATCCTAACTTCTGCCAGTCTTTCCCTCTCTGTGTTCCTCAGCATGCTCTGATGTCTCCTTGCCTAGAGTGCCTTCCTCCCCCTTGGTACCTAATTCTTATTCCTTTGAATCTCATAACTTTCCAAGGCAGGCCTTGCCTCAACTCTCTTTACCACATCCCCACGTCTCAGACTTTTGGGTCGCCTGTTATTCCTGCTATAAATTTTTATAGCACTTTATACTTCTTAGTAGCTCCACTCTGAATTATAATAAGTTTCTATATAATAATTTGTCTATCCCTGCTAGGATATAGGCTTCAAGTAAGCAAAAACTCTATAATATTCACCGCTATACCCTTAGACATTCATAATGTGCCTAAAACATGAGCAATCAAAAAAATCTACTCATTAAATATTTATTGTATCATATTCAATATATAATAACCAACACTTATCTGGTACTTGTAATATAGCATGCACTGTCCTAGGCACTTTACATTTATTTGTTAATTAGATACCACAGCCTATTAAATAGATACTATTTTTACCCTTATTAGATGGATGTGGAAACTGAGGCACAGAGAGGTTAAGTAACTTCTCCAAGGTCAGATAACTGTTAAGTGGTGGTACTAGAATATGAACCTAGGCAGTGTAGCTCCAGAGACTAAGCTTTTAACTACTTCTCTATATTCTTAGTAAATCTTTCTTCTACATATTTAATTTGTTATAAAAATAATTGGACAGAAACTTTCCTCTATGTCCAATCAATTTCCTGTGTCATTGGTCTTTAATACAAACACAGGTAGGTAATTAAGTTCCTTGAACATCCCTTCACATTGATGGTACACGTTTTGAACTGGATGAGTGCACATTCTCATTAGTAAGTTAATGCCAATGTCACCATCTTCCTGGAGAGCAAGTTTGGGTAAGGGTGAAGATATTGAAAGAGTGGGAGGTAGACCAAAAGGAAATAATGCTATGAAGCTGGCACATAAAAGATGTAGTTTTGTCTTGTCTAAGCCTGCCTTGGTAAAAGAAAGAGACACTTAGACCATTTGTGTATAACAGGTCTCATGGATTAGCAAAAAATGATCATGGTATTAAGAATCAGAGAACTTAGGTTCCCTCTCCCTCTTTCTCTCTCTCTCTCTCTCTCTCATCATATGACTTTGAGCAAATTGTTAAACATGTCCAAGCCTCAATTTTCCCACATTCATAATGGAAAATGTATGTCATAATGATAATAATTTCTTTCTCATGGGATTTATTTTTCAAGGAAAAACTGAGATATGCAAGAGAACATGCTTGGTAAACTGTCAAGTTATATATACAATTGCTAGTTGTCATTATGAGTGTTTTTTTCACTTGTAGTCTTAGAGGAGTTTGCTAAAGAGATCAGCATCAAAATGACCTACTTTTCACTGTTATTTCCCTTGAGGGCAGTGAACCTCTTCTCCTATGAATCCACCCAGACTCCCAGAGTGAAATCCCTGTCATATGCAATTGCAAAATTCCATATTTATAAAGACATGTTAACAAAGTCCTGCCTAAAGAAAGACCACATAGAGCTTGCAAGCTTTGCCTTTGGAAGAATTGCATTACAGTTGTATAAGTGTTCTCCAGTTCCTGTCATTAATTCTAAGAATGTTTTATTCCAGGTTAAAGCAACAAGCTTTCTTGAAATGTTGTACTATGGGTGTGTTTCACTCAGCAAATATTCATCACAATAAACTATATAACTTTGGACATAATAACCTATGGTGAATAAAAGATATTGATAACTATAAGGAAAAAAATTATGACCAAGACCACCAAATAAATGGGCCCATAGCCCCAGCCTAATACCTTTATTTAAGGGGAGGCCAATGTCCATATGTACTTACTGCACTATGGGGAGGAACACAAGATTGAAATAAGCACGCTGACTTTGGCACCTAGAGTGTAGAGAGGAGCCCAGACATAAGGACAGGGCTTGAAGCTTATGAATAAAGCTAGAAAGAAGCTGGATGTAAAACTCAATTAATACACACTTCTCACTTGCAAGTATCAGAACAGTAGGAAAGGAAGCTGATAAGGCACCTCGCTTCATAGACTTACCATTTGGAGAATGGAAACGGGATTTCCAATAGAATCATGCAGTGCAATGGACAGCACCACATCTGAGGTATTGTGTTCATTGCTGTATTCCTGCACCCCACCCAGCAGCAGGCTCAGCACATAGTAGATGTTCAATGTACTTTGCTAAATGAAATGAATGAAAAAACAGCTTTCTTATACAATTTTCCATGTTCAAAGGGCCACTAACCTGGTACGTCACTCAGGATTTGGTGAAAGCCAAATGATCCAACACGTCAGGCCTATATTTTAGAAGTGAAAACCAACAACCTCCAACCTAAGACAAGTACCAACAAGGCAGTTTTTTGAAGTCATGCATTAGGAGGGGCATTTGAGGATTTCATGGCCAACCTGACACGTGCTCCCTTCCCTAGGGCTAGAGCAAAACTCCAAGACTTAGCTGTCAAATATGAGTCAATTATATCCTCAGGAAAGTGACCGAGGACCAGAGAGGTGGTGGGGAAGGAGGAGGAAGTTCCTGACACATGCCAGATGCTGTACCAAAGGCAGATGTCGATTAGCTTAATTCTCACAGCTAGTTTACAATATCTTCCTGTTTTACAGGGGAAGAAATGGAGGCACAGTGGGCTAATTACCTTGTCTAAGGTCATGCTGCTAGTAAATTGCACAGTCAGGGTTTATAAACAGCTGAGTCAGACTCCCACGTATTCCACTGAATTTTGAGCGTCCGGGCCTATGTCATATCAAAACTAACATTTTTATTGTTTTTCAGCTGTGTGAGACTTAAACTCTGTTGACACACATTGCTGTAGCTTAACGTAAGGAAAGGAAATGTGTTCTTAGAAATCCAGCTCTTGTTTTTTAAACCGGACTTTCCCTAGATGGGACTGTCTGTTGAAAACCTACACACAAAAAAATCAGGAAGACAGAAAAGTGAACAAATCACAAGTGTAGAAATCAGTGAATTTTCATAAAATGAATACACCCATAAAACCAGCACCCAGACCAAGAAATAGATCATTGCCAGTGCCATAGAATGCCCCTCAATTCCCTCCTGGTCACTAACTCCCAAGGTGACAACCATCTTGACTTCTAATATCATAGATTAGTTCTTCCCTCTTTGGAACTTTATGTAAATTGAACCATGCTCCTTTTTCATATACTTTTTAATATTTGGTTTCTTTTGTTCCACATTTATGTTTATGAGAGTCATCCCTATTGTTGCATGCAGCAATTGTTCCAACTGATTTAACCACTAATATAACCTTGCAAATGTCTTCTCTGGTGGGAAGAGAGTCTGATTATGCGAGGCTCATAAACAAAAGGTTACGTACAATTCTTTTCTAGGTGCTTTCTTAGGGTAGAAAATGGGGGAGACTTGACAGATATGTTCTGAGGATACAGAGCTATGTTAAAATTATATTTAGATACAATTTGTAGGAAACGTATTTTAGGTATATTGTTATGCTTTCACTTGGGAATTACGTATAATTTGGGGCAGGGCACTTACCTCTCCAAGCCTCAGTTTTCCCATCTGTATTAAGAGTGATGGAACTTAGGGTTTCAAAGTGAAATGACATGAAATATGTAAAGGGCCTCTACCTCCACTTTTCTAAGATATCAGTAGGGTAATAAGATCACACTTTCTTGCACAGATTCAAGCCCGCTTTTAGGGCACCTGAGGTCTGTTACCAGCTTGACCAGTGACTTCATAACTGCTAAAATCTGCTCCCATATTTTCTAACTACGAGCAGCTAGCTATTTGTGGCCAGGCAGAGGTTTCTAATTACCCTTTCCTGTCACCCTTCTCTGGATCTCTTTCTCTTCTCAACACTGCTCTGCTAATACATACACATTTCTACTGGATTTGCATGAAAAAGCTGGGGAAATTGGACTATGAACCTAAGTATTAGATGAACTAAAAAATTACTAAAACAGAAAAAAAGGAAAGCTCATTGACTGAAAACAAGAATGTTGCTCAGCAGTTTGTACAGTGTGTTTAGATTATACACATATGTATGTATATACACACACATGAAAGAATACGCACAAAGGGGCATGGTGGTCTCTGCTTGGGAAAAATGTGAGATTTTTATTATTTCAAATTTTTGCTGCTCCATAATTTTCTAATTTTCTACAATGCAACATCTGTAACAATACTCCATTGTAACAATAAGTGAGATATTTGCGAAATTACTTAAATGTTTGTGTGTATTCTCCTATTCCACCTTCCCTGTGAGAGTAGGCTATTTTTTTGCCCTCGTTTTAGAAATAAAGAAATTTAGTCTTAGAGGACTTAGGTAATTTCCCTGAGTTCACCCCCTGAAGAAAGTTTCAGGATGAGAAGTTACCAAGTCTTCTGAGTAAACATGGCACAACCTCCCTGCACTAAGGGCTGTGGTAGGTAGATCAGAAAAGGGAAGAGGAGACTCGAGAAATGACAACATTTAGGAAAGCAATTACACAATTTTAAATAGAAAAGACCTAAGGGTATGATGCAACTTGAAATGCAGCATTTTCAGGTATACAGGCATTTTTCAGTGCTGACCTGAATCCTCTATTTCATAGACCCAGATATCATCTTGCCAAGAATCTGGAGGGGACTATTTGCTCTAACAGTTTAACCTCTGACTTAGTTTGTGCCTAAAGGTAAATGAGATAATCATACCTCTTCTGCGTCTATCACGTAGAGATGTTGCAAGGATTAATGAATAGTGTGCTTGCAGCTCCTCTGAGAAAAGAACTATTTGATTGCCACATATTATTATCAGATTAATATTAATTACAATTGTTTCTCCATTTTCTCTTCCTGTTTCTCAGGGTCAAATGCAGTACTTACCAGATCTGCAGAAGGAAGAAAATCTTCCTTTGCCACTCTTTCTGGAGTGAAAGAGGGAAAGAAGGAAGGAAGGGTAGGGAGGTTGGTTCTCCCTGCTCCTTCCCTCTGGAAATATTTGAAAACTAGGGTCCACCGCATGGCCATACATGGTCCCATCACCTGCTCTTACTGTCTTGAGACTCGCTTCTGTGGTGTTAAGCACTATATGTGTGTATATATATATATATATATATATATTTTTTTTTTTTTTTTTAGAAGAGGCTAGTTGTCCCTGCTGGGAAGAACAGCCCCCCAGCATTGTTCTTTCTCAGGGCCATCTTATTTGAGACAGGAACAGAGCTAGACTCATGGGCATGCAACTTGTATGGTGGCATAGGGCCTCTTGCTCAGAAGGGTTCCATATTTGCTGTCTCAAAACTCTTAATAATTTTATCTTTGCACTCATGTTTGGAAGTGAAGTCTGATGGGACAATGGAGTATACACCAGTGGCCTGGAGCCTTGGCTTCTGCACTGTCCCATTGCCGGCCACCTGCCTTTCTCCCCTGAACAGGCTCTTGACCATCCTCTTGTTTGATCCCTGACACCCCAGGAATCATTTAGTCTCCTTTTTCCTATCCCTGCCATGACCACTCCCTCTCTCTATGCCCAGCAGGGCCTGGGTACAGGTACAGGGAGGGTCTGAGTTAGGCATGTGTGCCTTGCAAAGTCTCAGGTAGGGCGTGGTAGCAGTTGTCCTTGCCCTGAGCTGGCAGATAATATCATAGACAGAGGCCATGTCTTGGTGAGGGGAGCCTCTTGTCCCCCCCGATCCAGGTATTTACCAAATTCCAATACAAAGGTTGCAGAACGCTTAGCAGAGTACCTAAGTACTGAAGGGATTGTCTTCTGTGGATTGAGACACTGGGACCATGGGAAAAAGAAATGTCTGGCTCGGCTTTCCCAGGGCTCACCCCTGGCTGGGACATAGCACATGAGTCTGGCTAGCCTCATGGGGACAGGCTAGCCAAGAGCTGGTGAGCTGTGTGTGTGCCCTCAACATGGGATACGGAGCCTCCAGCCTCCTGTGGGGAGGGTCTGTGCTTACTTCTTGGTATCTCTATGGCTGAAAGAATATGATATTAAATATAACACACCAAATCATTCATTAATTGTGACAAATGTACCATAATAATGTAAGACGTTAACAACAGGGAAATCAGGATGTGGGGTATGCGGGAACTCTTTGTATGATCTTTGCAATTTTTTTGGTTAGTCTAAAAGTATTTTAAAATAAAAAGTATATTTAAGAAAACCACTGTAACAGGTTGAAAGAGAGAATGCAGAATAAAGGAAAAAGCTTCATACTTTAGTACCTTTAATAGCACTTTTCCCTGCTTTTTGAACAAGGGGCCCCTGAACTTTCATTTTGCACTGGGCCCTTCAAATTATGCATTTCCGATTCTTACTGTAAAATCCCTTCTTGAATGCAATTCTGCTGTCTCATTTTCTGTTCTCCCTCATGCTCTTCCTCACCCCTCAATGCCAGGCCTTTGGGTTTCTTTGACTGCTGTAAGTAATTATCCTAGGTATTTATCACCTACTAAGAACTGGCCACCATACCGGGCACTTTATATACTTTATTTAATCCCTTTATAACTTTATGAGATAAATATTTTTATTCTTATTCTACAGATGTATAAAATTGAGATCCAGGACCACACAGTAAGGGGTAGAAGAGAGAGTCAATATTCCTGATTCTTACTCCAAATCCAGTGCTCTTTTGACAGTGCTACAGATGTACCATTCAACCTCCAGGTGCCCAATTATTTGCAGACTGCTTGGTCAGGCAATTTGGTTTCCATTCTTCCAAGTATTTACTGAGTATCTACTAGGGACCGATCAATCACTGGATGTGGTGCTAGAGCTAGGAAGTTACAGCAGGGAGCTGCCCTGGTCATTTTCTTTGGTTGCATCCATAAGTAGCAAGTGTTTGATGCCTCCTAGCCCATTCTGACATCTGTGCTTCCTGCCTTAGTCACCATGATAAGAAGGCTATAAAATGGGACACAAAGAAAATTTTGACTGTGGATTAAGAATTTGGAAAGTGACAATCTAACTAGCGTAACTAACGTAACTTCAAAAAGTAATAATTTTTGCTTAAAAAATATTATAGTTCACCTGAAGAAAAGAGGGCAAGGGAGCAAGGTCCTATCATATCCACTGACCAGTCACCCACGTCTCATATTGTACCAACTCTAGAAGCACATGTGTGCTTGTTCTGTGTAACAGACAATGAATGAGCTGCGGTGGTAACTTCTAATTGGTGTAGCTTGGGAGAGTCCTTTTCTTTTTTTAGTACTTCTGCCGGTACATATTTTCTTTGTCAAGCTTGAGTAGAAATCAGATCCCTTTTTTCCGCTTCATGAAGGGGAAATTTGATATATCATCTTACTGTCTTTCTGCATGTCAGCTGATTCAAAAAGCTCTGAACAGACTGCTTACTCCCCAGCATCCTGGTGGAGGTCTGATCTTAGTTACAGAGAACCACAGGTTGTGTTGTGGAAGACAGTAAGGTGCAAAGCTCGAGTAGTTGAGAAGCAGTTGGACTTTTTCTTCTATTAGAGGCAAAGAATGAGGATGGGATGAATCTGTCTCTTCAGAAAAAACTTCCTTGGAAAAAGTGCTCTTCTGGGAGGAAACAGAGGAAGCAAGAGGGTGTTTTGGATGCACTAGAGAGAAAGTGAGGAGAATGTCCGTGTTTAGGCAGCATTGCAAAATTGAAGAGGAAGAAAGAAGGGAAGGTATGTGCAAATCTGGCTTGAAATGAGTTTTATTAAAAACGCTTCAATTCTTGTCTGCACATTTTTGAGGAGTGTGAAAAAATGGAGGAAGTTACCTCCAGTGGTTTTGTGGGTTTTCAAGTATGACATACAGGATATTGAATTTAACCCCTCTTTCTCCTGAAGTGTATGAATATTTGGGGAATAAACAAAGCAACTATTCTTTGAGATGTGTATCTGTGGCCAAGTGATTCCAGTCAGTTGGAATCACATTTTCTGTTTATTCTCTTTTCTGCTTCAAGTATTTGGACACTACACACATAAAATTATTTGTATAATAAATAAAAAAACTATGTGGTCTTTCTAGAATTTTTGTATAAATGTATAAAAAGGGGGGTTCTAAATCTGACAGGAATGTTATATTAGAACTCCACACAAGATTTTTAATTTTGTTAGTGCCTATCGTGTGCCTGCACTTCAGAAATCTTGGTAGAGTTCACGGATGTTGTTCCCCTCAAAAACGGTCATGTATGTGGAAGAGTCTGCTTTTTACAAGTGTCTGTAGCATCTTTAATTCATCTAGCATTTATAAAATTAATTCAGTGTTTATTAACATAGATTTCTTAAGTGAATAACCTGAAGTATTTATTTAGACTCATAAACTTTTGAATATGGAATGGCAGATTGAGAATTTGTAAAAAGAGTTTTCATTATCTAGCAAAATGTCATCCTGAAAACAGTATTTTTTCCTATGGACTCCCAAGAAATAGATTCCTAAAATCTAGATTCTTAGAGCAACCAATCGGAGTTCCCAGCTTTAATCAAAATGAAAAATCTGCAGCGCTCACATCTGGCTCCACCTGAAAGTCCGGTTCAGAATTTCCCTGTGATCCTGGCACTCGCAGAAGGGAAGTTTTAGCTTTGTTTAGTATAACGAGAGCTGCAGGACTCCCAGCCCCATAAATGTGTTCACGTAAAACTCCAGACAGTTTCTTTTAGACTGAAGTCTTATCAGGGAGACCTTATTTTGCCTCTAATTAGAGGAAAGATTCAAGGGAGAGAAAGGCATAGCCTACGCCTGTTGCTTGTGTGGGTCAGTGTTTGCCAAAGTACAAGTTATTCCAACACGAACACATTCCCCGGAATGAATGACCGCCTCGCCTTCAAACATAATGGTCAAACAGTTATCCCCCAAATTTCAGCTGTTCCATTTAGAAGAAAAGCAAAATGAGAAAAAGCTTTCCTCATCTCTGCTCAAGACTGCCAACACTCAGAAATGACATCACGCACCCTAAAGAACCCCGAGATGACTAAGGCAGAGTGAGCCTGAGAAAACTCTTTGCTTCTGCCTTTAGTTTCAGGATATATTTATGCAGATGAGCTTCTAAGAGAGTTTCCCCGCCTTCTTCCTCAGAGGAAGTTTCTTGGTAGATCACTGACACCTCATCCAGGCGGGGGGATGAAAACTTGGCACCGGCCATCCCAGGGAGAGCACCACTGTGATTTGTTCTCCTGGTGGAGAGAGCTGGAAGGAAGGAGTCGGCGTGCAAATAATGAAGGAGCACGGGGGCACCTTCAGTAGCGCCGGGATCAGCGGTGGCAGCGGTGACTCTGCTATGGACAGCCTGCAGCCGCTCCAGCCTAACTACATGTCTGTGTGTTTGTTTGCAGAAGAGTCTTATCAAAAATTAGCAATGGAAACGCTGGAGGAATTAGACTGGTGTTTAGACCAGCTAGAGACCATACAGACCTACCGCTCTGTCAGTGAGATGGCTTCAAACAAGGTAAGAGATGACCATTTTATGCATTAAAGTGTGACCACGTAAGGAGCTCCGGCTCCTCTCACCCCTGTCTGCAGCAGAGTGTGCCGGGGAACACGACCAACCAGCAACCGTAAGAGTGTTTGTTGATCTGTCTCAGAAGATTCTCTTCTAAAGTGTCACATTTTGCTTGTGTCTTGATGCTGCAGCACAAGTTTAAAATCTTCACTGAGCTTTAATTCCCCGAAACCAAACTTCTCTCTTTTTGATGCAGTTTGGAATATGTTTAAGATGAGAGGTGTCTATAAATCTTCCAAATCGCTACACAATTGAAAATACCCTTTTTTTTTACAGTTATCAGAAAACTAAAATTTGAATGAGTCCATAGGGTGAAATGTATGACATGTGGCATTGCAATCAGTTGTTACATATTTTTTTTAAACAAGAAAATAATTTGACCTCTGCGCATCAATGGGAGAGAATGGTTTGCCTTCGACTTTGATAGATTCCTTTTGCGAAGGACATTCTGGGACTTTTCTAACATTTCTTTTGTGATACTGGAATGATCTTAGATAAAAAAGAAACAATATACTTGGTTTCCAAAAACAGAAAGTTATTTTTTTTAAGTTTGCTAATTTTCATAGTGGAATCATTTAAAATTAAGTTTCACCCATCTAGCAAAAAAAAAAAAAAAAAAATTGGTTTTATTTACAATCCCCAGACAAAACTTAGTGTTAAAGAGCTTTAATTATCTATCATTATATCATTTGTTTAATTTACACCTGGACTTAGAGTGCTAATTTATGTAGTGAGAGTTGTTGCTTTATGTTTGTATTTTTACGTTGAAGAATGTTAGATATATATAAATTTATATGTATATGTATGTATGTATACATACACATGCACTTGTTCTTTGATGGAAAGCCTTACACTGCACCCTCATAATGCACATTTTCAGAGTCTCAATCATTCTAGCCGGAGGTGTTATTTATTGTCTTATGTTTCTGGGGTTGGAAAGAGGTTTTGCTCCACATTTGCCAGCATGCCCTTTCCCGCCCTGAGGTGCGTTCTTGAGCCTATGTCCCTCCTCCATCTTCCCTGGGGTAGAAGGGTCACCTTTGGATCAAGGCTCTCTGGCTCCTGCTCAAAGGCTCTGCACAGACGAGGCAATGTGTCCTCAGGAGATCCTGAGGGAGGGGAGGTGGGACTCTTCTGACTTGGGACTCTTTGTTTATTGGTAAATAAAAGGGCAAAAGTAACTCCCTTCCTAAAATTTTCATTTAGAGTTCAAGTTAGGGGGTGGGGGGATGGGAAGAAAAGAACACATTTGAGATTTAACTGTTTACTGACTTTTCTCTGAAGCTCTCAACTGAAGGCTAAATTCAGGGATTTTTTTTAGGCTGTTCTAAAACTCACCCAACTGTTTCCCCATGAGGAGGGCTCAGCTGCACAACTTCTCCAAATCACACTGGGACTCCACGTAGAAGGACTTTCACAACAGCCTTGAGCCTACTTTGGAGCATTGGCAGATACTGTGTTTTCTGTAGTTTGTGATCATTGATATCCATGCAAGATGCAGATTCAATACTTAGAGTGTAGTTTTTCAACAGGTTTCAGCATAGAGGATGTGGAAAACTTCTAGAGTCATCAAAATAAACTAATGATAGTCACCAAGATAAAGCAGGCAACTAACTCCAGGAGGAGAAAAAGAATACTCCCTGGGAAACTACCAATTGCCATTATTTTTCATCATGAGTGGTGTTGGTACGCTGTCGTATTCTAATCCCATTTGTGTCTGGAGTGCTGAAATTAGACATCGACTGTCTTACAAATTTATTAAAAATGATTTCCTATTCAGCATAGTAGTTAATAAGGCTCTGAGACCAGGCACTCTGTAGGTTCTGGTAAAAATCCCAATCCCTCAGGTTTCCGCTCCTCCTTTATGGTGTCGTGTGCAGGAAGCAATGAAAGTTGAATAGAGCTAACCCTAACAAAAGGGCTAACCCTTAATGCTGACACAGTTAGCTTAAGTAGAAGGCGTGCAGCCTCACCCATCTTCCAGGTCTACGGTGGAAAGGTTGTCAGGCAAAGCACTTATCCAGTGAATGGATGATTCGCAACTGACAGCTAAAGTCAATTTCAATTTTTAAAAAGATCTTTTACTCAACTACCTTCTTGTAAAAGTCGTGATTATTCAGATACTTGTCTCAGGTAAATCTCAAGCATAACATAAATCATAGCATGTATAATATAATAAAGTGAGAACATTTTTGTGGCCACCAAAAAGAAAGTGATCTATACCAGTTCTTTGGGAACTGAATTATCTATCGTAAAAATAATATTCCACATTCATTTTTAAATGTTGTTGAAATTATTGGAGATTTGCATCCAATTTGCCATTTAAAAATATCATCATCCTCATCGTTAGTGTCATTACTATGTAGTCTTCTTTGTTCACATTTTGCTTGTCCTCACTACACTGAGGGGCCACGGCAGATCTCTGAGTTGCAGACCTGGAAGTGAGCGTGAAGACAGTTTATAGAGGGAGTATATTTATCAGCAGCAGCCACTACATTTTTGCAAAGACCCAGTGTTCTTGGTTCTATTTCAGCTAAGTGATCACTAAGTTTTGTTTGCAGTGTCTGACTTTGCTTAAGAATGTGCTGGGAGAGAGAGTGCTATGCTTGGGGGGGTATTTGGGAATTATGTTTGTGCAGTCTACATGCAACTGGTAGACAGTTGACTGTGTCTGGTGGAGGAAAAGCAAGGAGTCTTTCTTCTTACTTCATCTTGGTAGGGTTGTGCTTTTGTTTGTTTGTTTGTTTTCCTTAACTCTTTTCTATTTTGAAAAAAACTGAGTGATTCAAAGATTAGAACAGACTTTTTCCCAAAAGTGCTTCACAGCCCAGGGAGTTACAGAAGGAATTGTTCCTGTGACTTACAAAAACATTGTCTTCTCTTTGGCCCAACCTGATCTCTTAATGCTGGCCACAGGTCAAATGGAATTCCAGAATTTTAGAGAACAATGCAGCTAGGTAGGTTAGTATTGTAAATTATTGTCCCTCAAGAATTACCAAAAAAAAATGGGGGGGGGGGATAAGTTTAGCAGGAGTTTAACAAAGTGATGGCATTGTTTTTCAAGATGAAAAGATTGTCTAGCAAGCCTTCTGCAAGCTGCCTAAGTTCGGTTAGACGTGTTAGAGCTGTTCTGCTTAACAATAGATTCCCTTCTTAGATTTGTTCATTAATTTTTGCATTTCAATTTTCATCACCTCCTGAATTAGAAGAATTATCTTACACTCCAGCGAAATGCATCAGAGCATGAGTTCCTCAGTGGCAAAACAGTCAGATGTTTTGAAAACAGGATGCTTTGGCCCTGCATTACAAAAAGAGGAACGGAAAGAGAAACAGTATAGAAAGGAAGAAAGCAAGTCCCCCGCAGCAGGATCCCCAGCCCAACGACGGCATAAACAGTGACCTATCTTCCTGAACTCCACTGTGGCTCAGTTCCTGACCTTCTGTCACCAAAGCCAACCGACGTCATTGGAGGAGGATAGGGGGAACGGTGCAGGGGCTGTGAGGGTGACGACAATTTCCTGTCTCCTTCCTGACAGACGCAGTCAGAAAAGTACAGGGTTGCAACAACAGTGGCTGAGGAAGGACCAGCCCAGAACAATCCCAGGAGATGCAGCTGTGACTGACAGGGAAGGGGGAGCTGCTCCTTCCGCCATTGTACAGAGAAACATAGTCTCTCACCTAGAATTTGCAGGTGACAAACGTCAGAAGTAGCATTCTTACCCAGCACGTTGAATGTTTTTCAGAAGATAAACATGCTGTGGTATTCAACCAGGAGCTACGTTCAAGCAACTAGTCACTGTCTTCACTTCCCCTAAAATGCCCTCCACTGTCCTTTTCATTCTCTATGGGCTTTGCTCTGGGCCTATGTTAGATGCAGCACGAAGGTTGGACCCTCCCGGGGAAAACGGATGTTCTGTTGTTGAGAAGAGTGGCCCCATATATTAATACTTTCTTCAGAATGAGGCATCAGAGCCTAGCACTTCAGTAAATGTTTGCTAAGGAAACCCATACGATAGGAATGGGAGATAGGAGGCCTCTTTCTCTTAAGGCGCTGTGAAGTCAGCTACAGATACCATCGCAGGGAAGTGAGTCCTCCCAGCCACACAGCTTATTTTTCCAGTTCTTGGGGTGCAGCCGTACTGTAGTGCTGAACACTGAGAGCAAAAGCAACTAATCGCCTGTGCTCTTGGGTGGGAGGGAACAAAGTCTCACAGTTCCACCAGCCTGGAGCCAGTTGAGAACCAGGCTGAAAGGCACTGGAAGGTGGTTGTGAAAAGCTGATTGCCCTACCGTTGGGTGAGTCATTTTCTATTTAGCTGAATAATCAATAACTTTGGGAAGTGTTGGATTCAGCAGCACTGAAAGGAAACAGATCTTATTGGCCAACAGATTCATCTGAGAACTCTGTCAGGAAGGTGGTAAGCAGGTGACCAATCCTTGAAAGGAATTAATGCCACTTTTGCCCAGAATTCAATGATGTGATTAGAGCAGTGCCACCCTTAGCACGAGATGGATCCTTTTCCTGGACCCTGTGCTGTAGCAGAGCCTTTGCCTGGCCTTCCCCCAGCTGCCCTCCAGCCCAGGAAATGAGGAGTTGGCTGGGTCAAGGGAGCAGCTCAACTCCCCTCTCTAGACCACACTCTGCATCTGCTGGACCCCAACATTCTCTGCCCAAATGGCTTTGAACCCACCTCTCGGGCCTGCACAGACCTCTTCCCTGGACATGCTATAGAAGTGCACACCCTTAGACCTAAGGAGTAGCCAAGAGGCAGCAATCTAGGGTGTGAGGAGAGTTGTGTGGGAGAAGCTTGGGCGTGCAGGCTGTGGCAGAGGGCTCACTCACACGGGCCTGCACACAGGTCCCTGGAGATGCGAGGGCTTGGGGAAAGAGGAGGGCTGGGTGTGGTCCGGGAGCTGGGTCCCCCTGCACTTCCATCTCGGGGGAGTTCAACAATTCTAAATTCAGTCTGACCTTCCAGGCTGTTATGAAGGTATATCTGTCGAGGAAGGAGTATAGGAGATATAGCTCAATTTATAATCTTTATTTATATATTTAGACTTATGGTATGTGGTCCCACACATATTAGAGGTGACCCTGGATTAGAGGACAGAATAGAATGAAAATTAGTTCTGATAGCCATGTGGGCACTCGTGCATTTTTTTTCGTGCAACTTTTCTCTCTTTACTGCTCAGATTTATGTAAAATAAAGTATGGAGGCAGCAGAGTAAAGTGAAAAGGGCTGGGAATAAGCCATGAGTTTGAGTTCTAGCTCCGCCTTTATTTAGATGTATTATCATAGACTATTAAACATTTTGAATCTTTACATTTTCTTATCTCTAAAACTAATTAGTTGAAAAGACTGTATCCACAGTCTCCTTCAGCTCTTGCATTTATTGGTAGAATAATCATAGAGAACAAACAGACTGTTTGTACAGGTGTATGCTGTGTGTGCAGACATTGTGCTGAGCTCTTTACCTATATTCTGTCATCAATATTCACAGCAACCCTTTGAAATAGGTACTGTTATTATCCCTGTTAGACAGATGAGTAAAGCGAGGCCTAGAGAGTTGAAATAACCTGCCCAGGGTAAACAAGAGAGCCAGGATTCACACCCAGGTCGTCTGACTCACAATCAATGATCCCAGTGAGACAAATAAATATGGAGAAAAGTTTAGAGGTTTTTAATAATTCTTCTAAGGGAATTTTGGAGGGGTCAATCAGAGATCTTATTCTGGTAACTCTGGCCATCCTGGGTGGGTTCTGGTTCACAGTCCTAATCTGCAACTCCCATATTCTCAGCCTCTAGGCCAGCCATTAATTGCCCTAAACTCAGTCTTCTTGGCTGAGAAGCAGTGTCTACTAACATAGATCAGGGGAAGAATAACCACAGTTATAGAGAATGGGTGTAAAGCACTCATAAACACATAAATAAGAATATTAAACTAATCCACTGCTTATTGTGGATCAGTTTGCTAAATTCAAGATTTGTTTCTTAAAATTCTCTGACATGGCCTAAGATAAGATAGTACGGTTTTGTTTAAAGGACCTCAGCCTGCCCCCAAATTCCCTTTATGCCTGGCTTCTGAAAGAAAGAAGAAAATGGAGAGAAACCATTCTTACTTTTAAAAAATTTTTATTATCATTCAAATGATTGGGGCAATTTCATTATACATCACATCCTTTCCAATGCATGCAACATGACCATAAAACAGCTAATTAATAATTTAGTAATATATAGGGACATTTTCTGGAAGTAACTTGTAGGCTGTTTTCCTTGGACTTTGTCTTCAAATAAAGATAAAAGAGAAGATTAAGTTGTTTATTCTTGATCATTGCTTAATTACTCTTTCTATGACAAAACAGTTGCATCATCAAGAGTACAATTCAGTCTTCCAAGTTCTAGTCTTATCAAAATTTAACAAATCAAAGAGTTTGAAAGTTATTTAGTGCTTTATTTAAATATGTCTGCATTGGTTTTTACAAAACCATTTCCTTCACTGAGTTCTAATCCACTTAGCCCAATTTCTCTGCTAATTTGCCCAAGTAAGCAAATCCCTAAAAGACAAACAGGGATGAAGTGAGGGAGCATATCTTTGATTGTTGTACCTCTGAGTAGCTGATAAGAGAGCATAACAGCTCAAAATCTGGTAAATTAATCATTTTAAGGGGAGCCTCTCTCCAGAAGGGGGGAACTACTGTTTAGAGTGTCAAATATAAATCTAGAACACTAGTCTTGAATAATAGAATTATAATACATTAACAGAATAAAATTGGGTTTCCATTTGTATACTTCTTTCTTGTCTTTTTTTTTTTTTTTGACTATATGCCAGTCTGAAAGGCTCCCATGTCCTTTGCCATCATTATCTATAAAAGAAAAGCCAAGTGTGGAGCTTGCTCTTGTGCTATTCTTCTAAAACATTATATTTCTATATAAAAGTGTGCTCTGCAAGTGGGGATAGCTGAGCTATCTGGAAGCCGGGACAACTAAACCAGAAGATGGCAGGGTGAACTTAGGCCACAGTCAGTGGATCTCATACTCTCGAAGGCTCTGCGTCAATTGCTGATGTGTTTCCCTGCACATCTCCTCCCTTTAGCGTTTTCCAGGGAACTACCAGCCCCTTACGGTCTTGCCCGCTTGTACGTGATGTTTCCCTCCACTGGTGCCAAACTGTTTAGTCTCTTGGATATTTCACTGTAACTTCCTTTGTTTGATTTGCTTTAAAGTAGCCAAGTGCTTCCACAAAGAAAGGACTGTTAAGTTATTTGGAAACGAAGAAGAAAGTAAAACCCTGTTTCTTTTGTTTCTGTTTTGGGAAATGCCCGATAATCTTTTCTTCTATATGGAGATTTTAAAACTGTAAATCATGCAATTCCATTCATCAGTCACAATATTTTTCCTTTTGATAATTACTAGCAATTTAAGAATGTACCACTTTTGAAAACTAAAGCCCCAAAAGATTAAAGTGTAGTGAACTTATTAAAACAAAATTTATCTCTCTGGCTCAGTCACTTTCATCTTTTAATTTTTTTAGTTATTCAAAGTAGAGTAATTTTTAAATCGATTATTAGAATCTTTAAATGGCCACATTCCTCTCACTCTTTGCTAACAGCATAGTGCATAATATTATTACCTGTAGCAATTATAAAAATGAAATTTGAGTACAGATATCAGGAAGTAAAAGTGATTAAGCCAATTTAAAAATTTTAGATTTAGGACAAGAGGTGATGGTGTTTGATATCTGAAAAAATAGATTTGAGTAGTTATTTTGGAAATAAAACAGGCTGAAGAGAAATTGTCATTAAGTCAAAATATCTTTCCAACTCAACTATATAGGGTGAGCTAAAGCCAATCAGACAGGGCAAAGTGAAATTTGTTAACTATCTAATGTCTTTGGTCACTATCGATGGTGACATTTGGTAAATCAATTTTCTTTCTAATTGTAGTTCTACGTGGTTGCATTAATTTTAAGCCCAAAAGGGAGTCTTAAGTATTATCTATGTGAAGTCATTTTACAGATGAGAAAACTGAGGTATTGATTTTCTTGTTAAAAAAAGTGAGTATTGAATATATAATGCACTCCAAAAAACTTTGCAAAATATGAAGCACAATCTGAAAAGTAATTTGATTATGGCGTGACTTCTCCAGAGCTGTAAGATTAATTAGCGGGAGTAAGATACTAAAATACAGGTCTCATCTGTAGCAAAAGGCTGACTACATTTAAGAAAGACGTGGAGGCCGGGCGCGGTGGCTCATGCCTGTAATCCTAGCACTCTGGGAGGCCGAGGCGGGTGGATCGCTCAAGGTCAGGAGTTCGAGACCAGCCTGAGCAATGAGCGAGACCTCGTCTCTACTAAAAATAGAAAGAAATTATCTGGCCAACTAAAATATATATAGAAAAAAAAAAATTAGCCGGGCATGGTGGCGCATGCCTGTAGTCCCAGCTACTCGGGAGGCTGAGGCAGTAGGATTGCTTAAGCCCAGGCATTTGAGGTTGCTGTGAGCTAGGCTGACGCCACGGCACTCACTCTAGCCTGGGCAACAAAGCAACACTCTGTCTCAAAAAAAAAAAAAGAAAGACGTGGAGCATTCCCTCATTAGTTTGCATTGATCTCATTCTCCATTTACCTTTCTTGAGTAAAAGCTATAAAATGTCTTAATCCTTTCAAGTAAAGAGAACTAATTTAGTATAGTTGAAAATTTGGTGATCAAAATACAGAAGGAAATAGAGTGAGTTATTTTAAATGACTCTGGACTTAGTTGCTTTTCTTCACTTTTTGCTGTTTTAATTTCTGGATTTAAAAAAAATGTATATAACAACTGGACATGGTGGCTCACACCTGTAATCCCAGCACTTTGGGAGAAGAAGGCGGGAAGATTGCTTGAGGCCAGGAGTTCGAGACCAGCCTGGGCAACATAGTGAGACCCAATCTTTACAAAAAATTTAAAAATTAGCTGGGTGCAGTGACGTGCATCTGTAGTCCCAGCTACTAGGGAGGTTGAGGCAGGAGGAGTCCTTGAGCCCAGGAGTTCGAGACCAGCCTGCTCATCATAGTGAAACCTCTTCTGTACAAAAAAAAATTTTAAAAATTAGTTGGGGATGGTGGGACATACCTGTACTCCCAGCTACCCAGGAGATGGAGGATGCAGTGTGCTATGATCGCCCCACTGAACTCCAGCCTGTTCAACAAAGTAGGACCCTGTCTCAACCAAAAAATAAATAAATAAATAACAAAGATATAAAGCATCAGAGAAAGAAAGTTTCATCTTACAAAGGCAACCAGGGTTAGAATTTTCATCCTCCATTGAAATGATGCCCTATAGATAATTTATGTGCAACTTTTTCAGTCAACATAATATCCTATTTCTTCATGTGATGCATTATCATTACTCATATTTGATGGCTGCTTCATATTCAGTGTGCAAAATGTACTGTTAATAACTTACCCAATTTACGATTAATGTTTTCATTTTTTAATCATTCTAACTTTGTACCATCTCTGGTTATTTTCTTAGGTGAGATTCCCACAAATGGAATTAATGAGTTAAAGGGCTTGAACATTGTTAAGGCTCCTGATGCTTGTTTGCTTTCTCACTAATTTCTATGCCAAAGTTTAAGCAGTAAAAATCCTCTGTTGTTAATGTAACTGCCCTTAATTTCTTTCTATTTCTTCCTTTCCTCTCTCTGAAACTGAAGGTGATAAACTGGAAAGTTTTACCAACTGGTGAAAAAATAGCCAAGACTTGTATTCTCTTTGCCACTTAGCAGAACTGTTAGCTGGGAAGGATGGAATCAAGATGGTGATCTCAGTAGATATTGATCCTCTTCCTACACTCAGGAATGTTTCTGCCAAATGGCCCAAATTATGTGAATCTCTCACAACTCATATGATTTCTTGATCCTTGAGTCCTATTTCCAACATCCTAGTGGAGCTGGGTACAACGGTGTTGGCAGCTCCCTATTGAGAAACAAGATAAATGTAATTAATCCCATGTAAACATTTTAAATCAAATAAATCTCATTCACAGCATATAGACACATATTTTTATGTATTTAAGTAGCTTAAGATAAGTTTTAGTATTTGTAGACCTCTGAGTTAAGCAGATACTGCAAATATTTTGCCATAAAGTATCGATACTTAATAAACTATTAATCTAATTATTTAAAATGAATAGATGCAGGGAAAAAAAGTAAGGGAAAAAGATTCATCTTGGTATACTGTTTATTAAGGGAAATTATTATTCCCTGACTAAAAGATCCTTGACAGTCTGACTTAAGCTATTTTGGTCTCTACCATTTCTAATCATTATGTATGTTATGAAGTAGGACAAAGTAAGAGAAAATTACTTAGCATATAATGTAAGAAATAAAAAGAAGATTCCTAATTCTTGAGTGGGTAAGAAAGCTAGATGCTTTGGCTACTGAAATAAAACATAGAAAACTTGAATTACAAAGTGAGAAATTTTAAAAGGAGATTCTACTGAGAAAAGAAACCATTTAAGAGCCAGGATAAGCATTTGAATATAAGAGGAACGGACACAGATTAGACAAAAAGAGACCAAAATTTTAGTACCTCTGTTGATCAAAACAATGGACTTCCAACTTCCTCTCTACCCTTGATGTCAGAAAATCTATTGAAAATATGGCTTAAGAATGTTAGTAAGAGTTTTATTATCACTTGAGAATGAAGAAATACAGGCCTTTATCCCTCTCTTGTTATTTCACTGCCTAGAAAATTTCCTCTTGGCTCAGACGTGTCATTAGACTCTGCTCCTGGTATGCCAAACTTCGTGGCTTTCTTTTTTGAAATCCTGCCTTAGCTACTCTAACTTCCATAACATTTTCAAAGACCATCCTCATACCTAAATTATTGTTTAGTACCACTGCTAACATTTTAGCTATCTGGGATTTTATTTACGTCTGCTCTGATTGCAAGTTCTCAAGACTTCAAATCACATTTTGAATGATTTGAGACCCCACTTAGCTTACAGTATTAGGGCTAAAAAAAATTATCAAGGAGGCATAGCTCTATTTCTGTTTAATTGTAAGGAGAAAAGTGAAAAGCAAATGAAAGCTTTTGTCAGTTGGTGGTAGTTGATTGGGGGTTTATTTTATTTTAAAAAAGCTGTCTGCAATTCTCTTACTTGATTTGCTCATTGAAGAAATTTGTTGATGTGGAGACTTTTGATAGATTATCCTGCTTTTAATGAATGCTAGGATGGGTAATGACCTCACTGGGGAGCACAGCACAATACTGAAGATGGAAATTCTTTTAGCATTTTCAAAAAATTTAAATTTATAGAAAATCCTTCAATCATCCAGGGCTAATGTGATTTTCCAGTATACTTTTGCATGTCTGATTGTGAGAAGCGAGGGACCTCCGATGGGTCACTAATGATGGACTCCATCTCCCACTCTGGATCTCCTACTCATAGTCCCCAAGGGTCCATTTAACTGGCCAGATGTTGCCCATTCACCAAGCTGAAATGGCACAGCGTCCTCCCTGCCTGTAGCCCCCTCCCATTGTGAATGCACTGCTGGCTCCATTCTGTAATGAAGTCGGACGATTTAGATCTGTCTGTGTTTACTGATGCAATGGATATGTTCTTCTTGGCCAGGCCCAGTACATTATTTGTGTTCTTGACAGGGTGAGCTGCCACTGAATTTTTCCCTGCTGTATGTTAACACTCAGGATCCGATTGCACAAGGCTTATTTGCATCTTCCTTATGCATTGCATGGGAGCTTCCCTGAGAACATCTTGTCAAGATTGACTGGTATTATTTGTTAAACATTTTAAAATCACTATTATTTAATTTCAGAGAATTTGTTTTGTTTTCATGGGAATTAATGAAAAATATTTTTGTACTAATATTTTGCTTTTGTATATTTAAAGTATTAAGATAAGTTCACTAATACTGTATTATATGTCTAGCATAGTAAAATTTGCAAACTGAGAAAAGTCATACATTGCTTTTCAAGAAAGAGTCTTCAAGGCCTTTAATAAAGTCCTAAATTAGAAGAATCTTGCCCAAAATAAAAAAAAAAAAATGTGAACCCCTTTGTAGGAATAGATTATCTTTGTTTTAAATAGATTGGGTTAAAATGAGTAAAATATGGCTCATTTTCTAAAAGGTAATAAAGGAGGAGTAGATATTAGTTAGGAAGAATTCAGGAAGGATTTTTCTTTTTAAATCGCTGCTTTTCAAATCGAACTGCATGATCCAGGACTGCGTTTACCAGAACACTCTGCACCTGCCTGAGGGAACATCAGTTATGAGACAATGTAGAGATTTCTAAGGCCCATTTCTTCACTTAAAGCTCGTTGGTTCTCAAAGCATCCTGTGGTACCAGGATTTAGAGCATTAAATAGAGGGTCATTCCCTTTAAGTGTATGGCTATTTACCATTTTCGTGTTGCTAGATCCGGCATGGCCTGGTGAGGAACCGTATCTGAAGAGCCCTTCCCTGCAAACACAGTGCTTTCACCTGTGTTCTCGTAGGACACTCACTGAGAGAAATACCTTATTACATCCCCGGCTTCAGATGTCAAACTGAGATGCAAGAAAGATGTGATTTTCTCAAGCCCTTCAGCTACCAATGGCAAGGCTCAGGGTCAAATCTTATTCTCTTTGTTCCCAAGTCAAATAATTTAAAAATAAAAATTAAGGGGAAATCTGCAGGGGAATTTATTATCTTCTTATAGAACTTGTTAACAAAACATATAATCGTAGAATTTTAAAGCTAGAGATCAACCAAGTCTCCTTCTTATTTTTCAGACCTCAGTTTCGATAGTCTCTCTTTAGAGAGACCTTCCTTAATGACCCTAACTTAGCAGCTTGTTGATTTTACAACTTACTATCACAATTTATGACTTTTGGTTTTGGTTGTAGAACTTGGTTTTTACTTATCTATTTCATTAGACCGTAAAGTTATTGGACACATGAATTGCATCTACTGTGTTCACTACTGTAGTCCCAGTATTTAACTAGGCACATAGTAGGCATTTGCATAAATATTTTTTGATCAATTTCATGACGTTCAGAAATTTAATCTAATTTGTCCAGAACCAAATATTGGTTAGTGGCAAATCCATTAGAATCCAGGAATCCTGTCTCCTGTTATGCTGCAGTGGGCTACACGTGGGTGTTTGCCATACCTAATTCCAGTTTTTCTAATTGTTAGGTTGGATGAGAAACCCCATTTGGTTTACAGTGACTCCTCAAAGTACCTTCAAAGGTGAAAGCTTGCTCCTGAGTCTTCTCCTACATTTAAAGCCAAATAACAAAGAACAAAATTGTCAGTTCTTGTGGGCAGAAATGTGAAGCACAATTTTGTTTGTTTGTTTTGTTTTTGGTTCGGTTTGGCACTATCTGGCTTATCGTTCTCTCAGAAAGTCTGCATCCTATGGACAAGAATCTAAGCCCTTCAGAAATGGGCAATGGTTATTCTTCTGGGAGCCTATTCGTGAGCACATATTGCATCTGTAACTCAGCCAGTCTCCATATCTGTTGTGTCTGGAGAATAGCAGCCTAATTATTCTGCCATCGTTCGATTATGATTTTTGTTCCTAGCATGTTGCAGACACTCCTCTCCTCAGCCACATATTTAATTAATTCATATGTGTTACCAGATTGATCTCAACTGTGAAAATCTGAGCAAAATGCATACATACTTGGTGCAGTTTTCCTTATGTCAGGCAATCTGTGGTCACTCGTGGCTTTTAGTTAACATACAAAGAATTCTAAAGTCTCTTAATTTGAGACAATTGGCTAAATGAAGGAGGCATGAATGGATAGAATTACCAACAGCTGGACCTCTCCAAATAGGCTTTTTTTGTGGCATGACTTTTAAGGCCATTTTGCGTTATGGTTTTCATTTGGCATGCTTCATCTATCTTTCTGGCAATTCTGGTTTACACTCCTTAGACTGGTGAATAATCTAAATGTCAACCAGCGAGTCTGAACCTCTGTGAGTAACTCGTGTGTCACATAATCTGTATGACATAGCACCGCATCACACCTGCAGCAGCATACTGTGGGAATTTCATGGTTAATTATGGAAGCTGCTGTCAACAATTAGAAGAAAGGAGATTAGGTGCCAAAGAACCAACCAAAACCTCCACCCAAAAGCTAATCCAAAGTGAGGAAAGTACCATGAGTTCAGATTCTTTTACAATTCAGAGATAAAATCTAGCTTCAAGCACAAACTCTGTGGACTAAGGAGCAGCAACTAGGTCTCAGATACTTTGCCAACCACTTTACATATATTATTCTTAATCTTCCCATTTTTAAAGATGGAAAAACATAGTCTCTAAGAGACTCAATGACTTGCCCAGCTTCTCAGCTAAGTTACAGTACAGGTTTTTATTTCCGGTTGAATGCTCAGATGTTCCTGTGTCATGCTATGATGATGTTGGATTTGCTGTTAGGGTCTCCTTTGTGCTGTTAGAGCCCACTGGTAAGGCAAGCCTGCAACCAGCATCCTTTCTTCTTCATGTGTGAGCTATGCAGCCAACTCTGAAACTGCTCTATAAGCCTTCCATGAACCCAACGAACCTAAACATCTTGGGGTACATTGTTCAAAGCATCTATCCATCTCTTCTAAATTATGGTAGCTAACATTGGAAAATACTACATAAAAAGCAAGTATAACTATCTTTTTTTAATAGTATAAAACTACGTTAGTCCACCGTTTTCATCCTTTATAGTTTAAAAATATGTTCAAACTTCCAACCTATGGCAGATTGTTCTCAACTTGCATGTTTATAGTCCAGCATGGAGATTATCAAAACACCAAAACAGATTGCACATACGCTTTCAGGGAGGAAAAGAATAGGTCACGTAGCCCAGGATTTTCTTTCTTTTATTTGATAGGCTCCAAAATTGATCTTGAAAATAGGCTGTCCTGGCCCTGAAAAGCTGCTGATCCAGAAGCAGTGATTCCCAAGGCAGGTTTTGTAGCATCCCATGGACTTTCATCTCACGGTCTCAAGAGATATGTGAGAGTCACTAGCTGAAATCAATGCAATTAATATTAAACACAATATATGCCACGTGGTGCTTTTAAGTGGGTGGAGTAGTAATGTCAAAAACAAGTTATGGTTAGTGGCAAGAGCCACTTTAAAAAAAAAAAAAAACACAAGTTATGGTGGATTTTTGTGGCTGCAAAAATATTGGAAAATTTAAAAATTTTTAGTCTATAACCCAAGAGGTGTTACAGACTGAAAATGGAAATCAGTTCTTTAAGAGAATCAAGACCAATACTTATGGGTTGTGAAAAGAAAGTAGAACATTTGGGTGGTGGTTTCCCTGTTCTGTGTAATTTCAAGTCAAACATGAAGGTCCTAAAACATAGGTCTTGTTTCCCACTGGTCAGGAGAGGACACTGTACTAGATAGTCTGTGGGTCCCATCCATGGTAAGATTTCTAATTTTTAAAAACATCTCAAGTTGTGGAGCTTCTGGCTGCGAAATGTTTCAAACGAAACCTTAGTCGTTTACTTTGAAATCACATTAATATCCTGTGGCCTTAGAATTGTCTCTAGAAGCTTGAGGTTAAATATTAGGGATTATGCCCGCACAGAAAAAGTTGTAGAAGGCTTAAATGAAAAAACCAAAGAGTGACTGAATAATATTCCTTGGTTCTTTGACTTTTCTCAGGTACCTCAATGATTTTTGTCATCTGTTGTAAAGGGCTTCTGCTATATTTAATTGTGAAGCCAGCACCCCAAATCTGCCAAAGTTCCCTTTTTTGTCTCTATTAACAGAGAAATTAAAAGGGATGACCCAAGTACATAAAATGAAATTGTGAGGCTCCAGGAATTGTTGCAGGTCTGCTAGTGTTTCTCTCCAGAAGGAAAGGCTTCTGTCAAAAATAACAAATTTGAAAATTTTAAATTATCTACAAATATATAGTATCCCTAACACATTAGGATACATATACAGCTTTGAAATCCTATTTCTTTAAGGGATATTTGGACATGCAAATATCTGGACCACACTTATAGTAAAAAAACAAATTGTTTATCTGAAATTCAAAGTTAACTTGAGTGCCCTGAATTTTTATTTGCCAAATCTAGAAGCCCTACATATGTGAAAACATATATATAGTTTATAATATTATATATATATATATATTTTAAAAATGCATAGTGAATATACCGGTCTTCAGATATAAATAGTTACAGTGTATTTTTTCTATTTAATTGTGTTACTACAGCAACTTTCAGAGTTAAGAGAATGTTGGGCCATGAGAAATTTCTAAAAGCACTTTTATGGAAATTATTTTGGGTCTAGGAAAGGTCAATTTTTTAGTGTTCCAATAATGTGTGTCATCGCTGCTTTTGAAAAGTTATCAGAAATTCTAAGAAAAATGGACAATAGCAAAGGAGATAGATAGGTAGGAAGAAATGCCTAATGATTATGAGAGCTGTTCAAGCCCCAGTCACAAGTTGTACAGCAGTTATACTTGAATTCTTTTGATCTTTTGATCTTTGTCAACTCTCTGTAGTAGGGCACTAATAGTTTGTCCCTACTTTGCCTTTTAATATGTCACTTGAGCGGATACTTGTCCTCTAACCAGAAAGTAGAATTGATTCTATTTTTGCTTCATTATAATTTTTGATGCAGAATTATGGTAGATCTATCCATGCTTGTTTTTCATGAGATACTTATTCATCATGGATTACTACATCACTGGGAAAGTAAGAAGATAATCACTCAATTCTAATATGTGTAGAAGAATTTCTTTCTGATTTGGCACACGGACAGTGAGAATGACCTCACTGTGTTCCCTGGTGTTCCAGGGGTTTGCTCTAGGTACAGCAGAACTTGTTTGGTAAGGTGGCCCATCATGGAACTTTAGCCTCTGGTTAAGTAGATGCTAATGGACAATGGCATGTTCATTACTCCTTATTTTACCCTATTACTAACCCACTTGATTCAACTTCACTTGCCTCTCAAGTAAGACCATTAAAAAAGCTGGACATCAAGTTTCAAATGAATGATAGTTTATAGGGAAAGATAGAAGGAAGGGAGGAGATGCACATTATTAAATACTCTGAAACGTTAAGAATTGTGAAAATTGTGAGTTTCATAAGGGGTTTTAGACAAAGTACACTATATCCCCATTCTAGTTTTCCTTTTTTTATTTTAAAGTGAGATTTGCTTTACTTCTTTGAGTCTTTGTTTCTTCCCCTACAAAATAGAGGTATAGAAGAGGCAATTTCTTAAAGTCAAGAGGGATCTTAGAAATTAGTCATTTTACAACTAAAGAAAGAAACTGAGCCCCAAGAAGTTAATTTGTTTTACCCAAGATTACACATTTGGTTAGTACCTGAGCTAAGACAGAGACGGTCTCTGTTTACTTCTTTTCTTACTAAACTGCTGCAGTTTCAACTTCTTCCTACCACTATTAGCATTCTCTGACTTCGGGAGGGATTTTCAGCCCCTTCGCTTTCCTGATGCCTGGGAATTCTTATTAAGCTATGACTAACAAAGTATAAAATATGAGTCAAAAGTTAGTCCCTAATAAAGTCATTGTGACTTTAATGACTTTGGCAGTTGTTTCATACTGTGAAAACAGGAAGATCCTACACAATAAGGCGCCTGTCTCACAGCTGGGCTCCTGCGTAGACGGCCACCCACAAGAGTAACTCTGGGGCTGTCTTCCTCTCTTTGACACCTTTTTATCCTCTGTCCTTAGAGTTGTATCCTACTGCCTGCTTCATCTAATCTTCCATAGGCTGATCCCTTAGAATTCACTCCTAAGTGATTTCCAGTTCATCCCAACAAGCCTAATTCGTCTTAAAAGTAGCTCTTTCATGTGCCAGATACTAGCTTCTTGGATTGTTTCTTCGAAACATAGAATAGGCCTGGCGCGGTGGCTCACGCCTGTAATCCTAGCACTCTGGGAGGCCGAGGCGGGTGGATTGCTCAAGGTCAGGAGTTCGAGACCAGCCTGAGCGAGACCCCGTCTCTACTAAAAATAGAAAGACATTATATGGACAACTAAAAATCTATATAGAAAAAATTAGCCGGGCATAGTGGCGCATGCCTGTAGTCCCAGCTACTCGGGAGGCTGAGGCAGTAGGATCCCTTAAGCCGAGGAGTCTGAGGTTGCTGTGAGCTAAGCTGACGCCACGGCACTCACTCTAGCCTGGGCAACAAAGTGAGACTCTGTCTCAACAAAAAAAAAAAAAAAAAAAAAAGAAACATAGAATCACCGAATTTAGATTTGAGAAGACTTGGAGATCATTCCAGTTCACGCCTCCTGTGTGATTGGTTTAACTAAGACTGTATTTAGCCTGTGGATCTTTGCACAAAACTCACACTAGTCCTCTGATGAGAAATACAGAAAAATGATGAAGTATTCCATCACTTCAGAAGAAACTGGCTTTGAAGAAAGTAATCTCTGTTTGTAGCTTTGAAACTAAAGAAAAAAAAAATAAATAAAAGCTATCAGACAAAATGTTCCTATCAAGTGGAATTGAATTTCAGGTTTTGCTAGTTATCCTATATTTTTAAATGACTTCTCACTATGAAAGGAACGTATTTTTAAAACATCACAGATGATTTTATAGAGAAGGTATATTCTAGGCAAATAATATTAAATCATTTTATGTAGAAAATAATACCTTCTTACCTTTTCAAAAAATAGCTGCAATTTCTAGCACTGTTTGCGTATCTAATGTTGGGCATAAGCTGAATAAGGTATTGGAGGAATTTGTGTTACTAAGGGTTGCTTCACAAACTTTGCTTGTCTGTGTTGAAAAGGGGCTTTGGCCATTTCCTCTGGGGACATTATTTCTAGGTAGGCTCTAACAGGGTTTTCTTTGAAGGCAGATTCTTACAGAAAAATAGTATCTGTGTACATGAGACACATTTATCTTTGAAATAGTGTGCTCCTGTTTGTGGAGTTCTCTACTGCATTTGATAAAGTAAATAATATCCATTCCTTTGCAATCTTGTGACTCCTTAGGACATAGTTTCACACAGGAGCTATTTTACCTTCATATCTGGCCTAAACACCTAACTCGATAAATAAACAGGGAGATTCCAAAAGTTTTAGACTGTGAAACTCTGAGGGATGATAAATGCTTCTCTTCCTTTGTTGGTGACTTCTTCTTATTTCCATTTTGAGTTGTTTTTCTCAGTAGTATAGAAGGAGTTTTGTTTTCTGGGAATATTGGTTGCTGGTAAATAATACGTCCAAGCTGTAGGAGGCTGCTACAAAATTTATCATAGAATTATGAAAGATTAGGGCTGAGAAGCCAAGATCCCAAAACCATGCGTCATTCTCATTTTATACATGTGGGGTGATGACTTCACAGGACTGTTAGTGAAATCTGAGAACGAAAGTCCAGATCCATCTGCTACATCATAGCTGCCTCTGGTGAGCCAGAAACAGCTCTTTTATGGGAGCCCAGCTAAGCCTCACTCCTCATCTGTCTCCTCAGCCTTAATGTCAAACATAATTCATATCTATTCCACTCCTTGGTGTGTCTCGTCACACAAGCCAGCATAATCATACTAACTGGAATTGACGTTACTGGAATGTGAAAGATATCCCCTGTCTGGTCCTTGAAGGCCATGTCTGCCTTCCTTAGTTTTGCACAGAGCACACATAAATGGGCCCTTCATAAGTGCTTTTTGATGAGAGCAATGATTGCCTTAGTCAGTGTGGTTGGGCCCTCCCTTACAGAGGAGGAAAACCAATGGTTGTTGCTAAGCAACATTTAAAGCACTAGGTTGGTTTCTGACACTGAGTGACCTCCATTTGCGTACTTCATCATGTTGTGTGTTTTATGGTTGCCTTAAGATGACTGTGTTTTGGTGGCATTGCCATGCCTTTAGCAAAAAGCTCATAAAAGAACTAGTTCAGGCATGAGAAGGAAGGACGTGATATCCATCTGTTAAAGACTTACATGAGTACACTGACCCCTTCTGTAAGTATGCAGGAAAGATGAGGAGTTTGGTTTATTTTCAGCCCTGTAGCTGAGAGCAACCTCCCTGATCCCATGTCAGGACTGACTGACAATGTATCTCAACAGTGTCCGGTTGCAACGGGAGGCTATAGAAAGAAAATACAGAGAAACAATCTTTCCTCCTCTAGCTTTTTATGATTCAATTTTTACCTGCTTTTATCTTCTAAGCTGAGGCACCAATATGGCTAATAAAGAACTGCCTCCATTCTCATCAGACTGTCAACTGTTGTGGTTAACCAATGTGCCCTAATATATCTGACTAGTACTACTAGAATGAAAGCTGATTAAAAGCATGAAAAGAAAAAAAAAAAATCATAAAAAAAGCATGTTTGTTTCACTGCTATATCTTCACTGCTTTGCCTGGCCATTTTAGGTATCCAAAAAATATTTGTCAAATACATGATAAAATGGCATTATTGAATGACTACAAGCCTGATTGACTTCAAAATATTCCCAAGTATTTCAGAGAGACCAAAGGAACCAAAATGACATGATTTTTTGAATGTTAGATTTGGCTAAATCTAGTGTAGAGAAAATTATGAAAGAAATCATCTGCCTTTAAGGTTTTTACAAGATATTTTAATAGCAGTTCTAATAAAGTTTGCTTCTCTGCCAAAATTCAGCTGATAGATCAGAGCATATAAACCTGTCTCCTCTAGCTTCTAAGTTTTCAGTGTAGGTGCCTGTCTTTTGAGGACTGAAAATGAGAAGCCATTTTGACTGAGCAGTTGTGCCTTTAAAAATAAATAACTTGGGATTTGTGTGATTCACCTGGAGTTCAAATTGCACAGAGTTCAACAAGTAAAATACGCTACTAGCTGAGATGATTAATTCAGAGATCCCTGGTTACTATTATTAACATATCGTATAATGAGAGACACACACACATACACAAACAGGGTTACCCAGAAAGAGGGTGACTGAACGTCTTTGAGGACAGTGCATCATACAGGGAGCCAACAGGCAGCAATAGTGACTTGCATCAACTTCCCCTCAAAGGCCAGGTCTCCCGGGCATAATCAATGGCATGACCCAGGGCTTGGATGCTTGAAGTGAAGCTATTGGGTGTGGGATGCTCATCTGAAAGAGGAATGCCTCATAAGAAAGAGAGCCAATTGCAAGTTGAGGCTGTTGCTATGGTGCTTTGTTATTCTCTCAACTTCAACTTCCTATAAATGAACTCCTGGGAGTCCAGGGGTAGAGTAAGAAGAGGGGAGGGAGAAGGAGGAGAGTGGGATGGGCCTGGGTAGGGAATCCCTCCCATTGCAGTAGGGCTCTAGTCTTAGACTTTCCTCTTCCCTGTGCTCTAATGCTGACAAGGAGAAGGAGAGAGAGAGACAAAGAGAGAGAAAGAGAGAGAGAAACCTACAGGAAAGGAATGGCTTTCTCAACATGCCCTAGGTTGCTAAAATAAAGTAAAATTAATTTAACTCCTCAATATTTCTAACATGAATTGGAAGATGTAACACTAAAATACCAAACAAACATAGTCACTCATAACTCCAAATAATTCACCATTCATTCAGCAAACAATGTCTTATATTTCCTAACACATTCCAGATCCCAGATCGAAAGGTTAAATGAGTTTAATCCATTTGTCGAATACAATCTAATATGCATATTAATGAGCTGACGGGAGTGTAGAAAATTGCAGGCTGTATATGAAGTGCTTTTCAAATGAAATAAATTAATTCCTTTCGCATTCATTTTATTGTGAAAAAAGAGCTAAATGCATTAGAACACCTTTGTGGACAAATGCCTCCAAAAAGCTAGTAAAAAAAAAAAAATCTTATATACTGGAAGTCTAGGCTGAAAACAGCCCCAATTATAATCTTTTTTTTTTTTTTCAGTTTTTGTTTAAATGTTCAGAAAGTAAATTAATCAAATGCACCATCGTTTTGAAGCAATTAGAGTGGCGGCGGAGGCTGCCTCTGCAGAGCGCTGGTCTGCAGTGGAGAGAGAGGGTTAAGGAATACCTAGTTGAAATGGGGGAGGGTACTGACTTCAGATTTACTTAAATATTCATGGGGCTTCCTCCATTTTAATCTTCTCCTTTTTAAAAGATGGCTGTGTTTCCCAGTCTGGCAACTCCGCAGGAAAGAAGAATTGCTCCTTCCTTGCAGAGTTCAGCTGAGTAGGACTAATGTAGAGTGGAAACCCCTTCGGCCACCAGGACTATTCATAATTCATAAGTGCTTCAAGCCAGCCAGCTGAATGCATTTGGACAGCCTCTTGCTCCTTCGTGCAATTCCTGATTTCATTACTCTCTTCTGCCAGGAAATAGGCAGGGAGCATAGGCTTCTTGCAAGAATGGTGTGCGAAGATGGGCTTTGTTTGGATTAGGGAATGTCATAGATTTTGGAGGTTTTGTCTTTTCTAAATTTTGATTATTTTACCACTGGATCTGCAGGGCTTTCCTGATCCTTTCGGGATTGCTCTCTCAGAACTGTGAATTCTTTCAAAGGGATTTGTGGATTGTGGCAAGGAGAGCATTCCAAAATGCCTGAGGCAAACTATTTGTTATCTGTATCTTGGGGTTACATCAAGGTGGGTTAATTTGATTGTATTATGTGTCTTTGATAGAATGTGAAACATTTACATCTGTGTTTTTTCTGTGAAGTGGAAGACATCTGCAATGATTTAATATGTGTGTTCCTTTAACCCACTGGGACTTCTTATTGTAAAATAAGGGCATGTTATATTACATTGTATTTAAATATACTGTACTGTATTTTAATCCTGTTCTTTTTATTCAACTCTATTTTTTAAAAGGTGCTTTTTATTTTTCTTTCATTTTATCTTAAACTTTTCACATATAATCTCTCAACAGAATGGGTTATTAACTCAAATTATATTTTAGAGTTAATTTCAGACAAATGTGTTTTTAAAAGTAGTTATATTTTTAAGTGAAATTATCTTGACCTCTATTAAAATTCCTTTTTCCTGTGTTTGCATCTTCAAAAGAAATCAGATGTTAATTCTAAGGAATCTTAGGAAAATCTTTTTTCCCAAGGTGACGTTGGATTAATTTCAAATTAAGGGGACATTATGTTTTGTAGAAACAGTATCATTTATCTAATGGTATCTACTCATCCCATCTCTTGGTTCCTAGACAGTAAAGTTGGAAATATTTAAGAGAATAATTTACTCATTTTTAGGTGGTTAATGCATTTTTGTTCTTCTTAAACAGTTCAAAAGAATGCTGAACCGGGAGCTGACACACCTCTCGGAGATGAGCCGATCAGGGAACCAAGTGTCTGAATACATTTCAAATACTTTCTTAGGTAAGATATTAACTGGGAAAAACCTGTCTCATAACTGGGGATTTTCAGCATTAATTTCTATAACCCGTCAAGGACATCCCCATATACATTTGGAGTGGGGTTAAGTCACAGAAAAAATCCATTTAAAATAATAACTAAGGGCAGTCTTCAAGGGGAAAAAAAAATAAGCAGGGAGATGATATAAAAAAAAGTGAATGAGAATACCCATCAAAGACAGAAGGTTATTATGGGCTAATTGTTTCTGTAGGTCCCTCAGGCCACCCCTTGTCTACCTGTCAGCTTCTATCTCTGCCAAGACCTCCAAAGTAATGGAGAAGGTCCAATCACCCAAACCCTAGAGACAGCTCCATTGGCTCTGCTGACATAGTATGCTTTAAATTCTTCCAACAACTAGGCTTTGAGCAAAAGGTTTCCTCTAAGGTGTTTTATAAGGGATATGGTTGAGAAATAATTCTATAGTGATTTGGTCCATGAGAATAAGCTTTGGGAATAATTTGATTATTGCTTTGCTAAGTTATTTCTTAAAAATAAATGGATGGTGACAGGGAACATTTTCATATCATTGAAAGATTTCCTCTTCTGCAAGTAGCATCATCTTCCTGATCTGATCCTTTATTTATTATTCCCTGTGTTACATTGCCAGTATTTAACACATGACACTGACTGAAAGGTTTGCATAAATGGTCCTCAGCTATTGTCATGCATCTTGTTTGATTATTAGGATTTCTAATCTCAGACTTAAAGACAATTCTACTGTATAATGAACTTATCTGGACTATTTTGATTTAATAAGGCCTACAGAATCTGCAGATTTGTACTTCAGAGTGAATGGGTAGCATCTATATTTTGATTCCATTTACTTTCAATTGCTGCTGAATTATCCCTAGTTATAAAACCCCATTTTCCAAAGAAATGACCCATTCTTACAGCTGAACATCACACCCTCCCTTCTTTTTGGCACGGCCACATATTGTTAAATCAATGAGCATTTGCCTTGATGCCTTCTGGTTTTATTTTTAAAAATCAATCCTATTTCTCTAACACCAAAGCGGTTCCTGTTATCAGCAGATCAATCAGCTTTCTCTTTGAGCAGCCTAGGACAAAACTCACTGCATTAACTCTGCAGCCAGTGGTCACTGGGCGTGATTAACAAGTGCCTTTCCAACTGTATGTAGGTGTTTGCAGCACTCGGTTTCCTCCAGCTGCAGTTGCAGCAACCTTTGTCAGAGAACAAAGGAGAAGAATTTTTCATACATCCTAGCTCTCAGAGGTGGCTAGAATCTAACTGTACAGGAAACATTACATTCTGATCCTTTTCTTCTACCTTCCTCCCCCTTTATCTCTTTGAAGTTGGGGATCTTCTGCTGACATTTTAGATATACCCCGTTTTGTGTAACAGCCAATCATTTTTCATAAGCTGGGAGCTGTTTTAGGGACATTTACAGGTTAATAACTATCAAAGAAGAAAATGAAATCACTAAGTGCAAGGCTACATTTTTGTTTTTAGAAACATTGTATTTTAAAATACCAGGGCTTATACGACTTCTCACTACTGGCCTTAAAGCTACATGAAGCCTCTGAGCTCTTAATCATCGAAGACTGGACTAAGCAGTCCTCTTCATTTGTAGTCTCTTTCAATATCTTCTTATCAAGGAAAATGAGAATATCTTAGTCTACTAATTAATCTTTTTTTATCATCATAGGCTACCAAGACAGAAAGCTGATAAGATGATAAAGATGAGCTCTAAGTCTCAACAACTTATATCTCAAGAATGGGCAAATGTCAACTCTTTCTGGAATATTCTATTTGCCATTTAGGCAGATCTCTTGAGAAAAAACCAATCGTTTGGCTTCCCATTATTCCAAAAATGGGATACTAAATTATCAAGAACAAGTTGTTGAAGAAGGTTATCAGAATCTCAAACGTCACAGACTCTTAGGCTTAGGAGGGTGGGGAGTGTGAGTGTGTGGGTGGGGTGATGTGTTTGAGTGTATGTGGTAAACCCCATCAAACAGAGTAGACAGACAGATTAGAATTTTAAATGCTCTTGGGAAAATATAGGGAGAAAAAAATATATAAACAAAAGATGCCTCAGTTGCCTCACCTGGAAAATGGGAGCACTGGTATAGATCACATCCCAAATCTCTTCCAACTCTAGTATATGACTCTGATATGTACCAGATTTATCAGTTCTGCTAAGCCATACCTGGCCACCTGGTTTCTCTGTGATGAAATCTAGGTTTGTAATTTGACAATCTTAAGAAACAAATGAATAAGCAACCAAAGCTTGTTTCCAGACTGCAAATGCAGGCCATGGAATTCTTAGTCCTATCTTGTGAGCATAGTGAGTGTTCTTGGAGGACCGTGAGGCCTTCTTCATAAACTGTCAGATCTACAAGGGACCTTAATGGCCTTATTATCCAATTCCCTTGTTTTACAGGAGAAAACATGGAAGCCTAGAGGGATGAAGTAACTTGACCAAGTCACTGGGCTAATTTGTTCCTGAGCCAAGACTAGGACTCAGCTCTGTTGACTTCTAGACCTAAATACCCTGTCACTCCTTTAACTAGGAAAGAAGGCTGTTAGGAACTCAGAACAAATACAAAAAATCACATTTAAGGGCATTTATGTAATAGGTATATTATTTTAGAAACAAGTCTTTAGAAATCAGGATTGTTGGACCTAAAAATAAAATATGTTTATTAACAGTTTCCAGTAATACAATAGGCTCTTGGAAGAACATGACAACCATCTCAGTGAACACAAAATGAGAAGACCTTAGCAATTTAAGTTAAACCTAATGAGCACTATCTCGGAAAGAGCCACTGAACGTTAGAATGTGTCATCCATGGAGGAGGGAAATCCCTTAATCGAGAGATCTGTGAACTTGTGTTCATCCCATCTAAAAAGATAGCGTCCTGGTGGGCAGAAAGAAAAGTGGGCAGTAGACCATTTACCAGTCCAGATACTTGCTGATACTGTCATATAATGGGTTCCAGGTTACTGATACAAGGGGAAATAGAAGTATCTGGCTTCAGGGGAAATAAAGCAGGACCTAGGTGGAGGGTGCATAAATAAAACAAGATTTGCAGATGTTATATTTATAGTTTAGTTAATATTTTCACAGACCCCCCTACTTACCATCTCAAAAGCTAGAGCTTAGAATTTTCAAGATTCAAAGAAAAGAGCTTAGGAATTTTGCATGACTGAATGTATGATCTTGTGAGAAAAGCACTTCAAATTATGCCATTAACATAGCTTGGATGAGACCATTTTTTGTATCCGTTTTTTGCTTGTCTTAAACTGGCCAACTGTTTCCTCATTGTATTCTGACCGTTCTGTAAATGTAAATTCACTGAGTGTTTATCATGATTTGTTGAGTCTGTGTTTCAGGTTATTTCCACACTGAGCTGGCTAAGCATTTAACAGAGGAAATTCAGAATAGGGAAACCTATCAGTTGTTCCAATGCCTGCATAGGGAAACACCCATTAATGTCAAATTGACACTCTTTGTGAATAATGGTCTTTCTTCTTTAGTGCAGTGTTCCAGACACAGTAGTGGTTCAGCTCAATTACTCACTGTTGCAGGGAATCTTTAATTAAACCAAGGTGAAAAGCTGCTAGGCCCACTAGAAATGGTTATATGTGCAGTGAAGAAAGGTAGTCTGGAAAGGCAGGGGCCACTGTGGCCTTTCATTTTAGCAAAAAAGTAGTAATTATTAGGAATGAAGTGACAGGGAGAAAGGTAATTTCAAAAATAATATAATATACAGTTTTTATGCCTGAGATTGCACGGCAGGAAAGAGGTTTTTAACAGGAACCTCAAGGCCTGGGTTCTATGCTATTAAATCACTGTGTCTGGAACAAAGTAATTGCAAAATAAATATCTGTTAAATAAATTGCCCTTTGAGCTCGGGCAAGTTGCTGACTTCATGTGAAAAATGAGAGTGTGGGATTGTTACTGGTTCCCAAACCTGGCTCTGATCATCCAAGTCACTCGGGAGTCTTTTAAAAAATACTGATTCAGTAGGGCTGGGTGGGGCTCATAAATCTGTATTTTTCAAAAGTTTCCTGGGTGCTTCTGATCCTGGACTAGGTTGGAAACCCCTAAACTAATTGAGATGACCACTAAAATTCCTCCCCGAGCAAAAGTCATAGGCTTGTGATTCTAGGAGCTTGTGGGTACCTATAGTTGATGCTGGATGCTAGAGATCAAGATTCCCTTGGTCCGGCCCTGCAGACAGGTGGCGAGGTGTACATGATGCTTGCACTGTCTCGCTGTGCTTGCTTTGTTTGATGGAGTGTCCACAGGGGCCTGTGAGAGGGCAAAGGTCTCGGGGGGAACATGTGACTGTGTTATCATCTGCAAGAGTCTGAAAGCAAATAGTCTAGATCGCAGCATGCCATCTGGGAGCATGTCATTTTCAAATGGAGAAGTTGCCTTTCTACTAATTTTCACTGTAACAAGCAGAGATAAATGTAAGGCACTTTTGAAAGCTGCATTAACTCTTTCAGCCACAGGGTGTCATTTAGCTCAGTGAAGTAGTGGTTAAGCAATTTGATATATGATTGCCTTGGTGCTCTCACAGGCAATCCCTGTGGCCTGAAAGAGTTAATGCATTTCTCAGAAGTACTCAGGATACGTCCCCCTGCGAAGTGAAATAGAATATTTGATTGCTGATATTTTAATAGCATAACATAAAGGGAAGAGCTTCTACAAGCAGGTAGACACTTTTTTTTCACTAATCCTGGCTCTTATTATATTTTTTTAAAATAGTAAATGAAATATAAATATTTAATAATCATAAATATGTTAATAAGTGTAATGCCTATTACACATGAGAGGCCTTGTTATTATTTATTCGTAGAATTAATAGCTAGAAGGCATGAAATAAAACTGAAATTATGGTCTTCCTCTAAACCTTACATGGTAATAAGGCAAGACTTTAAAGTAATTATTTGAAAATCATGAATCACTTATTCTTCTAATATATGTACTCCTCATTTAAATTGAACCTTGCTAAAGTCATATGGATTTTTAAAATTGAAAATAAAATGAATAGACCACGAAGCCTATTTTTATTAGCTTGGGTTTGACTGATGAGCTTTTTTATTATGCAAACATAGAAGTTACTCACTTTAATAAGAAAAAGCACATATAAATATTGATGCCCCACCTTGAAAATATGTAAGTGTAATTCTCCTAAATTATACTGGAAACAGAAGATGTGGGCTTGAGCCCTATCTACCACTTCTTGGACAATTTCCTTCCCTTCTCTGGACCTCAGTTTGCTTAGCAATAACATGGAGCAACAAATCATCCTATTTCTCTGCATACTTCACAGGATTGTCCTGGAGGTCCAGTGGGATAATGCTATGGGAGTCCTTTATAAGGTTCAAAGCCATTGTAGATGGTTAGAGTTGTTTTAAATATTGCAGTAGATTCTCTTTGTCACAGAAGTGCTGAAAAACACATTCCTTTGTCTGTTGCAGACAAGCAGAATGATGTGGAGATCCCATCTCCCACCCAGAAAGACAGGGAGAAAAAGAAGAAGCAGCAGCTCATGACCCAGATAAGCGGAGTGAAAAAGCTGATGCATAGTTCAAGCTTAAACAACACAAGCATCTCACGCTTTGGAGTCAACACAGAAAATGAAGATCACCTGGCCAAGGTGTGTATGAGCTGGGTTTGTGTGAATGTAGCTCACTGCTTTACAATAGACAGATGTCTATATACCTTTTAGAAAATAGTGGGGATCATTAAATTTTATGATAAGGAAGCTAATATAGCCTCTTTTTCCCTTGCTGGGGCACCTGATTGAAGATCCTTTTTTCATACCATACCAAAGAACCATTTTTTGGGGGGCGGGGCGGGCACTGAGTTGGGTTTGTTAACGGACAGTATCTCATGAATAGAGAATCCTTCTGAAAGGACACTGGAAAAATTCAAGGGAATGCCAGTAGGCAGGTCTAAATTTATCCCAGAGGACATTTGGGGGACTGTATGCCAAGGACCAATGGGAAAGTCTGCACTGATTGTCAGGACTGGAGAAGAAATAAAGAGAAATTGACAGCACTGACTTTTAAGCCCAAACTCCAGTAATGGAGGAAGACATAGAAAGAATTTATACTTCCTCTAGGAGGCTGCACAAAGTGACTGCTGAGGTCCTTTCAGCCTTGTGAGAATATGAAATGAGTTTACTGTGGGCAGTAAAGCTTCTGAAAGGCCTCACTGAATGCTGGCAGTGAGGCTTTCTGAAAGCTGTCATTAGAGTAAGGTTGATTAAATATTAGGCCAAGTCTCTGGGGAAGAGTCTGGATCTCTTACTCTGAGCAGTTGTTAGGAATGGAATAAATTACTCCTTAAATCAGATAATCTTGGAATAATCCCACAACACGAGCCTGAATGATGTTTTTTCCAGGTCCATCTGTGGCCCAGGAGCCTAAGATACTGGCATTCGTCACGACCTTTTACGTTAAATTGGGTTGACTTATGCACATTCTGGCAGCTGCATCTTTCTGACCTGGCCCTCGGTGATAATAACCAAAGAGCAGAGGAGTTTCCCTGAGACCGTTTTCTAGCAATTACTAATGGGCCAGTGGGCAGCAAGGGGAGAGGCAGGGAAATGGGGCTAGAGTGATCTCTATTCACATGAAGCTACCTTTGAAAGCAACATTTGTTGAAGACTGATATGTGGCAGCTATAGGTCAAAAACTGAATTTATAAATAATACACATTCTCCTTTTTCTGAAAAAAAAAAAACACAAAAAACACAGCTCTCACAAAGAGCCCACCCAACCTACTAGGCCATTTCATTTTCAGATTTTCATGCAACTAGAGCACTCTTAAATAGGCACTCTAAAGACCCAAGCAGCCAGAATCCAAAACATAAATTAAAAGAATGAGGCATGCTAACAAAACTGTCCTTATTCCTAAATTCCTCTAATTTTTGATTACAGGAGCTAGAAGACCTGAACAAATGGGGCCTTAACATCTTCAATGTGGCGGGATATTCACACAATCGGCCCCTGACATGCATCATGTATGCTATATTCCAGGTGAGTAAACAGCAGTGATTGTTTTCTTTCCAATTGGATGGCTCTTGGTGATTTTTTTTTATTTTCCATCCCGTTTCACTTTTCTGATTTAACCTGCCTCCATTTTTGGACATCCACTTACTTATGTTCTAATCAATTTTACCACATAGGAAAGAGACCTCCTGAAGACATTCAAAATCTCATCTGATACCTTTGTAACCTACATGATGACGTTAGAAGACCATTACCATTCTGACGTGGCCTATCATAACAGCCTCCATGCTGCTGACGTGGCCCAGTCAACCCACGTGCTTCTTTCTACACCAGCATTAGATGTGAGTGGCTATGGTCTGTTTTGCATACCTGCCCATCCTCTTTTAAAAGTACCATAAATATGCAATATATTTACAAAAACTGTACTTGGGTGCATGCTTCAACTGATTCTTTATTATGTATAGCATCCATCTATTGGGTTATTTAAAAAAATGGATGACATTTCTACTTGCTTTGCTTTCTAATATCAGAGTAACCTTCCCTTTATATCTCTTACAATTGAAAATTATGTAATTATCAAGCAATTAACAGGATCATCAGGGCAGGGATCATGCCTGTATTCAATGTATCCCTAGTAAAGAATACAATATATCTCAAAGTATCTTGTTCAGTATCTGATATATTGTATACCCTCAATATGCATGTATTGATCTGAACTACTCAACACCACCCCAGGCACTGTGGGGGATATCACAGAAATAGAATATAAAATGCTGTATATAGTTCCTATTAGGAATAAGTATCCATAGGCATATTCTCCTAAGAATTCATCAGACTGATTCTATGGGTTGAGGGAAAAGTAACTGAAAATCTAGAGCAGGGGAATTAATAATGCTGAAGCAAGGAGGAACAGTGTTCCATCTTGCCAGACAAGATCTGAGGAGATGTCTGTGACTCCTTCCTTCCCAGATTGATGTGTTTGTTTATACCAGTATAATCAGCTACGTGTACCGCAGGCCAGGCTCTTACTTGAATGATGAAAATGGTGGTCAGGTAATTCCAAAGCATGCTGACCCACTGCAGGAAGGAACTGGCCAAACCCTATCCAGCCCCTTCTCTGCAGATCAGTTTGGGAGGTGAAGAAAGATTAAACTAACCACAGCTCTACTGCTTGGGTTCCATATTTTCTAAGAAAAGAAATCCAAGAAGACTTGGGAAAAAGAGATAGAGCTAAAAGTGTCTGATCCTCCTGAAGGAAAGAAACAGTGTTGTTTTTATGGTCTGTATAAGTATCAGAGTGGGGCAACACTATTTATCGTTATTATTGATAGTACACCTACTGTGTGGCCAGAAATTGGCCATGAATGCCACAAACTTTTAGAGAAGGGAGAGTTCAATGTATCCTGGAGTAATGAGATGGGTCTTTATGGAAGAGATGGAAACTGAGCTGGCATTTGAAGGACCAGAAGATTTAAATACTCACAGAGAATAAGGAAAGACGTTTCAGTCCTAGAATCAGCAGCAATCTATAGTTAATAAATACTAGGTTTAAATCATTGTACATGGGTAGGGGCAGAGAAGCCTTCTTGATATGGCATGAAGGAGTTGAGAAGCGGGACATTAGGTTTCAGTTCTTAGGAATGTTCTCAAATCTTGCCCATAGTAAACATTTGGTGGATATGTATTGAATGAATGAATGTATAAAGCTTGTGACCACACTATAAATTTAGCTTTGGGAAATAATTTATTGCTTATCTTATGAATCTGGCATTTGGTCAGTTTTCCCTAAGTTACTCAACCTGAAAGCCTATGAAGGTTGCTCTATCTCAGAGGAGAGCCAGTCTGACTTGCTTCTTTAACTTTGATGTGCTTATGTTACATAAGCACCTGCTGCCATCCCACTGATCCAAGAAACAAACATCAGGTGTTTACACACACCACGAGCATTGTGCTAATGCCTTCCCAAGCCTCAGCCTTCAGGCTTGATATAGGAATGAGGTCCAGCCATCATCCCTTTCTCATCAGAGACTTTATAATGATGGACAGAATCTATATTTAATTAAATTAGTGTATTGAGATGTTATATAAATCAATAGTCTCTCTCCCAACAAGAATAAAATGGGATACTTTCAAATGAAACTGAACAAGCAGGATAGGCAAATTGCATATGGAGTTAAATGTGCTCCTGTTGCCCCACAGGCTGTCTTCACGGACTTGGAAATCCTGGCGGCCATTTTTGCAGCTGCCATCCATGACGTTGATCATCCTGGAGTCTCCAATCAGTTTCTCATCAACACAAGTGAGTTCACCACTAGAACAGTCATGCGAGATAATCGTTATGATTCACTGCTTAATTTTTTTCCTTCTAATGTTTTCATTATGGATAATAACAAGGGTAATAATGAGGTAATCCTTCCATTCCTCTCAAACCGGCCAGGCCTTTCCTGGATACTGTGTCCAATTCTGGCAACACAATATTTGAGCTGCGTAGAGAACTTAGAGAGGGTCAGAGGGAAGCCATAAAAAGTATTCAAAGTTTGGAAAATATAATACGTAAGGAAAGAATAATAGATGTGGGATTATCCAGTAAGGACAAGGAAAGACTTAGGGATCTTGTGATAATGATTTTCAGTGTCAGACCGAGCACAGAGCATGGTGACCCACGACTGTCCCTCTCTGCTGGGAAACAGCCACAAATGTTGGATCTGAGCATGAGAACCTCCAAACAGAAATGAGAGTCCATAAAAAGCACTGGAATGGGATTCCACAATTTAGAAAGAAGAGTCATTAAAAGTTGCACACACTCTCTTCCAGCCGCATAGGTTTGATTACGGATGGAGAGTAGCAGAGTTAGGCGGCCTCAGTGGCTGTCAGGCTGGTCCAGCCTTAGGATCTCAAGCCATGTGCACAGCTTTTGTCATGATCAAAATGTTTGATTTACAGGCTAACGAAAGTTCATTCATTCTCTCAATTAATGCACTATCTCTAAGTGCTCAAAAATCTAAGTACTTTTCTTCTGAGAATATTGATTATCCTATTGTGGTCATGATTAACATCAAGTGTTGATGGTTTTTTAGAAATGTGATTTGAGCTACTTGCTGTAAAGGAGTCTTTTTCATCAGTCCTTGTTCTTTATCATCAGACTATAGGAATGATCTAAGTTTGAGGTATATCATTTTTTTTTAACCTCTAGGGAACTAGATCTGATTTCACACTGAGATAATGCCAATGTTTGAATCATATCCCTTTGTATTAAGTCATCATTTTGTCTTGTTTATTAGATTCAGAACTTGCTTTGATGTATAATGATGAATCCGTGCTGGAAAACCATCACCTTGCCGTGGGTTTCAAACTGCTGCAAGAAGAACATTGTGATATCTTTTCAAATCTTACCAAGAAGCAGCGTCAGACGCTCAGGAAGATGGTTATTGACATGGTAAGACCTCAACCTCCCTACATTCCTCACTTCTGTTGTCTGTTCTCTCTGATGAATGGAATTTCTTAAGAGTTTTCATTTTCTTTTTACCCAAGGTGTTAGCAACTGATATGTCTAAACATATGAGCCTGTTGGCAGACCTGAAGACAATGGTAGAAACCAAGAAAGTTACAAGTTCAGGCGTTCTTCTCCTGGACAACTATACTGATCGTATTCAGGTATTTGATGACAGCCTTTGCTTTAAAACAAAGCCAAACCAAACTAAAGCAAACAACAATTAGAAAAGGAAAATAAACATAAATTCAGTTAATTGTATATCCTAGGCTACTACTACAGATTTAGGCTTATTTTAAGAACAACTAAAGAAAATGGACTTCCAAGTTTATCTTCTAATTTATGAGGAAAAATATAGTCCTACTTATTGAAATGCTTAGTTCTAAAAATAAATTGCAAAATCTATTTGTAATAGGGCATACGTGACTGTTGGTCCCAAAAACCCATGTTTGGATTTAAACTCCATTGACTTGAAATTTGTTCGGTCTGTTTTGGATATACAAATTGCCATCAGCTGGTCTCTTCTTTCCACAAGTGGAAAATATGAAGTTGTCTACTTTGAATAATTCTTTGCATTCTTTCCAAACTGAGAAAAGGAAATGATAGCAACATCTGACCTCTAATGTCCCTTCCAGTTTTTAACTTCAATGACTGTCAGTCTAAGAAGACACACATTTTCCCCTTTGGGACTCTATAATGGTAAACAACCAACCCTGGCCAGCATCATTATAATACTGCTTTTTTTGGTACATGCATCATAATTATAATGCAACTAAAATGTTCTCGGGTTTGGTACCAAGTGTACTAGTATGAGAGGAATGAGATGTTAGATGTTCTGGCAGTATTTACACCTAATTTTATGGGATTTCCAAAACTTGATGATTTCAGGTCCTTCGCAACATGGTACACTGTGCAGACCTGAGCAACCCCACCAAGTCCTTGGAATTGTATCGGCAATGGACAGACCGCATCATGGAGGAATTTTTCCAGCAGGGAGACAAAGAGCGGGAGAGGGGAATGGAAATTAGCCCAATGTGTGATAAACACACAGCTTCTGTGGAAAAATCCCAGGTATTTAATATGAAATTTTCAAAGTTTTTGTGAGCTCTGATAATTGTAGAACTTGGAGGGGGGGTGTTCTATCTAGTTCCTTTCTTTTATCAGAATATACATATGAAATGATAAGGAAGCAACTACGCATTCAGCCCATTATACTCATGACTCATTTGACTTTTCCTCTACGCTCAATTTCATGGGTGGGGACAAAGCAGTCATCGGAAACCAATCAAACTTTGGACTGTGTATCCCCAAATTGCTCGGATAGCTGTCTAGGACCTTAGCAAATCCAGCTGATTGATGGAATGCTGCCGTCTCCCCCATCCCACCTCTCCAGGTTTCTCCTAGCTCTGTCTTCATCCAGGAGCCCTGCTCCTCATCCTTGTTTCCCGCCCCCTGCTTTTGCTCTCTCTCCATAATTTCCCACTGTCACCATCACCAGACACAGTCTCTTTTATCCCATAGTCAAAGCCCTGTCCGGCACCCCTTCCAAGGTTGTTTCCATGCCTTGAAGAATATGCTGACATTTTCTGGCTGGTCCATAGCTATACATTCTATATGTGCTGAGGACAGGGGACAATACTCTGGAGGCAGGAGGGGGTGCAGAAATGTCCCAGATGCCAATAGCTACAGAATATGCAGCACTAGAAAGTATCAGTATCCCCACAGAGGCTTCAGGGCTCGTTGAAATGTCATTTCTTTCAGGATAACAAATGGGCTGAGCCCGGTGGCTGTGAGTGAGAATGGCTTCATAGACTGTCCCAGGTCTTTATTACAAAAACCTTTGGAGTGTTTTTGTTCCTGTCTATCCTCTTTCCCCCACTCCCTGCACACCTCAAATTTGCATATGCTTGTAATGTTAATGTACAGTTCTTTTGCAATTATTTTGTTGCTTCTTAGAGAAACCCAACTAAATGGGTTTAAAAATCAATGAAAGTGCTGAAGTCTAATATGCTATAAAAACGTAAGATAACATTAATCAGAGCCAATTCAAATACCTCAAAGCCTTAACTGGAACAACAAATAAATAAATTAAGAGAAGTAGTACGCTTTTATTAGTAGCAGTGATGTTTTCTATTTATGTGATGTCCTGTGTTGTTTTCCATACATTATCCCCTAAACAGCCTTGTGAGATGGCTAAAGCAGGCATTTCCCCAATGTGTCAGGTGCAGAGCCGTCCTCTTGGTCCAGTTCAGCAGTTCCCTCCACCTAAAGCTCTTTTCTCTCTACCCCATGGACAGTCCTCCTTGTTGCCATGACATCCTCATGCACTCTGGTGTTTCCCACAGCTGGGCTCTGTTGAACATTGTCTGATTAGTCTGGCAATAAAGCTCTCTCTGGACTGGGTGCTCTTAGGATCATGGAGCTCTCTCATCCCATGACCTAGGAAATAAACAACTAGCAGCAACCTTTCAGAAAAGTCCTAAACACTTCTTAGCAGAAGCAAAACAAATGAAAAAAGGAAATGACTGCACTGTGTTCAGCGTGTTCAATTTTCTCCATAGCCTTGAGCTTGTTATTTTGGGTCCCTGGAAAACACCTTGAAAATAGTCTCTAAAATCCATGAAACACACATAAGAAGTAAATGGGAGGAAAAAGGAGTGGGTGGAAGCAAGAGAACTATCTGAATCATCCACAGTCAAGTTCTTATAACCAGTGCAGATCAGAGATGCTCTGACTTTGGTGTGAAATCTTGTTTGTTCAGGCTAGGAAAGCACCAGAAAGAAGAATATGTGTGTATAAATATATGAATGAAAGAGTCACATACAACCGAGGTTCTTATATATAGTACTATATATAGTACAACTTCAATGTATTAAATGACTGGCCGAACACCAGAATGTTAACAAAGGAAAGTTCCCAGTAGTGTGGAAAGACACCTAGGTAATGTCCCATGGGTGCCCTTGCCCATCTTCCCCCACATCCCAGCCCAGCACCTCTCTAGCTCCCCAGCCCATGGCAGGGGAATTCCATTCCCTCATTCAGCTAGTGCCTATTCTCCGTCTCTACCTGCCCCCACCCCCAGTGTTTCCTGTTTGTCTGACAATGTGGAGGTCAGCATGAGGCCACCTAGCTAGCTCCTGCAGGATGCATAGCTCGGGGTAAACCATAACAGAGCCACAAGCCTCCTATTTATTCACAGGAACACCAGCAAAAGGAACTGCTTAATTGTTTTTATTTTCCCTTCTTTCTCCTGATGGAAATGACTATGTACCCTATGGATCCCAAACAATGGCAGACATGTCCGCAGAGGGAATATGTGTTTGTTTCGGGGCTTGAAGTATTTTCCAGTGTTTTATCAAATGCCTCTAGGAGCCAAAAGCATCCCACCAAACTTGAGAGATTCCGGAGTAGTCACAGGCCAGCTCCCCATCATTTTGAAGCAGCGGCATATTTTAAAGTTATCAGGGAAAAAATACTGAGTCAGAACACATTAGACCTGGGGCTTCCTTCTTCAGAGAATGACTCACAGAATCCAAGTAGTGACAAAGTCATTCCCAGCCCGGATTACATCCAGACTTCTTATCTGGCACACGTAAAAGGAAAAGCAGTTTGTTGTAGCGAGATGAACACAGCTTTGGAGTCACTTACTAGTAGGTGACCTGTGACAAGATATTTAATCTCAATGAGTCTTAGTTTCCTCCTTTGTAAATAAGTGACGGCAATCCTACTTTGCAGGATTCAGAGAGACAGCATACTATTGCATCCAGGGCAGGGCCAACCATATCATGAGTGCTCAAATCATGGAATCCATTGTCAGTGATCTCTCTGGGATGGTTTTTGCTCTTTCTTTGCATGGAAACCAGGGCAGCTTGTTTGGTTTTCAAAGGCCCATCACAATAACAGATGTGTAATCTTATTTCTCTCCAGGTTGGTTTCATTGACTACATCGTCCATCCACTGTGGGAGACCTGGGCAGATCTGGTACAGCCCGATGCTCAGGACATTTTGGATACGTTGGAAGATAACAGGAACTGGTATCAGAGCATGATACCCCAGAGTCCCTCCCCACCACTGGACGAGCAGAACAGGGACTGCCAGGGTCTGATGGAGAAGTTTCAATTTGAACTGACCCTCGAAGAGGAGGATTCGGAAGGACCTGAGAAGGAGGGAGAGGGCCACAGCTATTTCAGCAGCACAAAGACACTTTGCGTGATCGATCCAGAAAGTAGGGATTCCCTGGGAGAGACTGACATAGACATTGCAACAGAAGACAAGTCCCCGGTCGACACATAATTGCCCTCTCTGTGTGAAGACGAACATTCCACCCTTGATGAGCATGCCAGCTATGTGGTAGGGCCAGCCCACCATGGGGGCCGAGGCCTGCACGGGACAAGAGCCACCTGGCCTTTCCAGTTACTTGAGTTTGGAGCCAGAATACAAGACCATGAAGCAAACAGCAGCTCAGGAAATCCCGTGGTTGACTTGTCTTGCTGGCAAGTGTGGCGGAGGGCTGAAGCTTCACGTGTTACTAGAGGCCGGTTCTGATCACGACAAAATGGCTTGAAAATGGAAGACACAAAACTGAGAGATCATTCTGCACTAAGTTTTGGGCACCTGTCCCCACAAGTGACTGAACTGACTGACTAATAACTTCATTTATGAATCTGCTCACCTGTCCCTTGTCTGCCAACCTGTGTGCCTTTTTTGTAAAACATTTTCACGTCTTTAAAATGCTTGTTGAATATGTAGAGTTTAGTATCAACTTCTACACAGATAAGCGTTCAAAGTTGACATAACTTTTTTGACTCTTTCTGGGGAAAAAAAAAGGAAAGAAAACCGTCTTCCTTCTTTCTTGGGCAATATCTTTCACTTTACTACAGTTACTTTGGCAAACAGAAAGGATACATTTCTAACCACATTCTACTTCCTTCCCCTCTTGTCCAATCTAACTCCACAGTTCTTATAACTTATCTCTGTTTGCCTGCTCCAAATAGTATTTTTTCTCCTCCAGAGTTTCACTCTTTTGCCGTAAACAGAATAAAGTTGAACAAACACGGGAGTAGGAAGCGGTAGTTGTGTTGTTCACCGTAAGCGTCTGCGTAGAAATCGGCTTACTAAGGCGGTGTACCCTGCTGTGTCCTGGACCCTTCTGCCACCGAAGTCGCATGGTCCCACCCTGTTCTCCCCCCTCTCCCCACCTGATCACATATGCTGTTTTCAATTTAATGCTGCCGTCTTTCTCTTGCACTGCCTTCTGCGTTAACACCTCCATTCCTGTTTATAACTGTGTATTTATTACTCAATGTATATAATGTAATGTTTTGTAAGTTATTAATTTATATATCTAACATTGCCTGCCAACGGTGGTGTTAAATTTGTGTAGAAAACTCTGCCTAAGAGTTGCAACTTTTCCTTGTAACGTTTTGTATTGTGTATTATGTAACCCTAACATGGCTTTAGAGAGACGTATGGCCCCTTTGGCAGTGAGGACGGGGGTGGGCTTCTGTTCAGAGGGTCTGCTCTTTCCCTGTCTTGAGTTGCTAATACTGCACAACCCCTTTAAGAACCGGTTTTGGAAACAGGATTCTCACATTAGATACTAAATGGTTTATACTGAGCTTTTACTTTTGTATAGTTTGATAGGGGCAGGGGGCACCGGGATGTAGTTCTTACCCACGTTCTATCCAAATCTGTGTACGCATGAGTTGGGTTATAACTGGGTTCTACTATAATTGTGGCTTCGGTTTAAAAAGCAACACTACATTTGCTCACAGATGATTCTTCTGAGTGTTCCCATACTACTGACTTTGAAGAGCTAGCCTCCTGCCTGCCATTAAGCAGGAATGTCATGTTCCAATTCATTACAAAAGAAAACAATAAAACAATGTGAATTTTTATAATAAAATGTGAACTGATGTAGTAAATTATGCGAATGTGAAGCTTCTTCTGATAACACTTGTGAGGCCTCTTACTGGTGTCAGTTTTCAGTTTGTAAAAAATGTTTCATGCTTTCAGTTCAGCATTGTGACTCAATAGTTAAAGAAAAATGGCACAAATGTGCATGACCAATGGGTTTGTCTGTCTATGAACACTGCATTGTTTCAGGTGGACATTTTATCATTTTCAAGAGTTTCTCACAATGTATGTTATAGTATTATTATTATATATTGTGTTCAAATGCATTCTTAAGAGACTTTTATATGAGGTGAATAAACAAGAGCATGATTAGATTAGACTGTAGGCCCAATTATTTCGTGGTTAGTTCTGACGTATTAAAAGCAGATCTTTCTTTCTCTTCTCTCCTACCATTCCCCACAGAGAAAGCCAACCACTTTATCCGGCCAGCATCACAGCTGAAGTTTCAAAATCTGTGTCCAAAAAGTCCCCCAGCTTGGAACGGTTCACTTTTTTCTTAGCAACCGTTCACCCAGCTCGATGGTGCAGGAAGGGGGTTGGGCAAGGAAAACAAACAAAGCCACTTTGTTCATCTCAAACTGTTTCCTTCTACCTCTTTAAGAATTTGAAGAGTTTAATCTACTAGATAAATAAAGGGAATCCCCAACTTAGCTGGGTCCTCTAGAAAAATGAATCATAGACTATAGAACATTAGCATCATGTTGTCAGGTCTTCCCGTTGATTCATTTGACACGCGAAGAATCAGGTCCAAAGAGTCATCTTAAACCGCATCCACAGAACATGGGTAGACACTCATCGGCTTCTCAGTGATCCATGGAGTCTCTTGATGATCATATGGTTATGATTTTCTTTCTGGAAAGAACTGTTTAAATATCATAAGACAAATACTTAAATGCTTTGTCAAAATCTTAAAGTCAGCATATAAAAATATTTTATCTTGAGGGGTGTGTGTGTGTGTGTGTGTGTGTGTTGGGGAAGGTTGCAAACAAGAATCAGTGTGGACCATGATAATTTCACCACAGGGAAGTGGTCTGTGAACCCAGTATGAGGGTCTACTCTAAAAGAACTGCATTCAATAAGCTGAAATTACTGTATTTCTTTATAAAGACAAGTGAAGATGAGCTAACATTGCAGAACCAGCTTGCCAGCTGGTTGCAGAGCTAATGTTTCCAGGACTTTCCACCTGATCTCTGATTTCCGATTGCACCTCACCATCTCTGAGCTTTTACAAATTGAGTGACAAAAGAGAATTGGTTACAGTACTCACAGGTGTGACTTTTATGATGCCTAGAGCTCTAAACATGGGCGGGTCTGTTTTCCACTAAGAAGTGGTCCTTGCAGCAAATAAGAGTCATGAAAGAAAGAATAATTTTTTTTTTAAATGCTTATATTCAGGCCCCATCCTCCTCTCAGATTTCTGATTGAATTTGTCATGAGTGGAACCTCTGGCATCAGATTTGTAAAATTTTCCCCAGGTAATTACAATGTGCAAATGGAGTAGAGGATCACTGCTCCAGAACAGAGAACGATGCTTGTAGCTGAGGCGTTTTTCACCCCAACTGTCTTCAGACATTAACTATACCCCCACCATGGCCAACATGTCATGCCCAGTATAGCTATTTTCAATGGTGATTTTTGTTACAACCTAGTTTTATCTTTCTCACTGACTTCTAACCTAACTTCCAGGTAAGATGGGTCTGCACAGTTTCACTACTCTCCTACATGGAAATCTCAAGAAAAGCCAGGCCAGAAATCAGGGGTCCAAGGCAACTGTAACATTTATGAGGGCAGAGACAAACCATGCCTAGCGCTTTCTCCTGTTTCCACAATGCTTGCCGTGGTACCTGACACAAAGTTGATGTTCAAGCATTTGTTGAATACATTTGGGTGCTGATGACAATAAAACTTCAGCTAACAGGAAGACAAGAAGAATGTACATTCTAGGCAATGTAACTCTCAGTTTCTCTCACTCAGTTGCAATGACATTTCTTCAGATCTGTCTCCCCACTCAACACTGAACCCCTCCACGATAGCACAATGTGTTTTGCTTGGTCTCTTTTTAAATCTTTGCACTTTTTGCCACCAAGCACTATGTTGGTCCTAAGCAAAAAGAGTGCCCTGTGATATTTGTTGAGCTAATGACCCAAGAAACAAGGTTGAAATCCCTTTTGTTGAAATTACTTGTAAAAAATATCCATACACTTGATTTTCTTGGAGAAAGACTACAGTACACTGCGGAAAGCATGGTTTGACAAACCTGTGTCCCAGGCCTTTTCCTGAACCTTTCTAGCTGTGGGAATTTGGGCAAATCACTTACATTTTCTGAACCTAAATTTTCCAAAAACATGTTTGATTGAAAACATCCAGTGACAGGGAATTCAGCAATATCCTTTCAAAATAACGCAACTTGTTAGGTTTCTGAGATAAAATCAAATTTTACTCTTTGAGAGCACCTTCTCTGATTTGTGGTTTCCTCTGCAGCCAAATTATGCATATAATTCCTCCTCTAATTTCCTGTTCTGATAAGAAATAGGAGCCAGACTTTCAGAGTTTTTGACTATGTGACCTTGGGGAAAATTATATGACCTATCTGTGCCCCAATTTCCTCATCTGTAAAATAAAGGCAATAGTAACAGTAACTGTGTATAAGATTATCATGAGGATTAAATGAATTAAAGTTGTAAAATATTAGAAAGAGTATCTGGCATTTAACAATTTGCGCATTTAACAAATGTTAACTACACATAGCTAGAGGTAGCATGTTTTCTATACTGTAGCTCCTTCAACTATTTTTCATATAACTTATGTTCACCATTCTGGTCAATTTATTCTGGGCTTGCTCAAATAGACCGTGCTTCTCTTAGGATGAGTGTTCCAGAACCAAGCATCAGTCACAGTAGGGCACAGTGTGACTCTTGCCCTTCTTTGTTCTGGGCACTGCTCTGTAGCCCACGACTGTATTCATTTGGGGGGATGTCAGTGACTCCCCTGGATGACTCATAAGGTGCTTACGGGCAAAAAAAACCCTTCACACCTTTTCGCATGAACCACTGTTAAACCAAATCTTCTCCATTTTGTACTTGTATAATTAAGTTTCTGAACTTTTGTACAGAATTTGTACTTTTATCTGAAAAACTACTAGAGTATAGGAAAGAGGGTTTTCAATTTGAGCGTGAGACTGATCTTGCACCACTTTTATGACCTTGGAGAAAGTATTCAACTTGTTTGATCTTTAGTTCCTTTTCCATAAAACTAAGGAATGTTACCCATATCAAAAAGTTATTTAGAAAGACTAAATGAAGAGTCTGGGACATTCCAAACATACAATAAATGAGAGTTATTAGTAATATTATTACTGATAATACCATGAGGTGGTGATTCAATGAGATAATATGTGCATGAAAAAGTCTTCATATTATTAGTTTTAATCTATTAATTTTGGGCTAAGGAATCATTATGAATTCTGATTCTGAAAATTTGTTAACTGTGCCCCCCACCAGTATTTGTAATCTACATTTTTTATAATAATGCACATTTTTATTTACATTTTAGTAAAAATGTTAACCAAGATAGGACAAGGAATGGATGTGAGTTAAGCTGCCAGCAGTCTTCCAGATCAGCATTGATCCATTAGTCAGTGTTCCATGGGTAATGGCCCTGAGTCAATTATAAATTCACCCATGTACACCATCACCTAGGCCAATCTGGCCAAAAACATACCAGGAGAAATGTGATCAAAGTCCTTTCTGAAATTCGGGCATACCATAGCCAAAACATTTCCCTCCTTGGTACAATCTATTAACCCTCGCTAACAGAAAAGAGGCTATGATAGCATGACTTGTCCTTAGGGAACTAATGCTAGTTACTTCCCTCTCAAGTAGCCTAAAAACCATATGGTAACAATTTGTTCTAGAATTTTTCATGCATTGATTTCATGCTTGACAATCTTAGTGCTGGACTCTATCTTTCTTTATGAAGAGTGGGATAATATTTGCCTATCACACACCCACAGATTTCTGCTCTTTTTTGTGTTCTCTCCGATTTCTCAAAGATCACCAATTATGCACCAAAAACACATTGGCAAGAGCTTTCAATATTCTGGGAAATCATGTGCCTGGAAACACAAAACTACTTAAAGAATAGAGATGTTCTCTTAACACCTCTTTGCTTTACTTGGCAGGTCTAACAGAAGAGGATAGTGCTTATGTACTCTTAAGTAACAGCTTATATCCTTTTAACTGAGGAAAACTGTCCTTGTCCACTAAATATACAGTTTCAGAAAGGATGCCCATGGAGCAGTGAAAGAGGATAGGGGACTCTATTTGCTAATTTAAATGGATTCTTTAGAACCTACCATTGATTAATTCAGTAAACGTGTATTGAGTCCCTAATATTTTTCAGGCACTGTTATAAGATGTTGTCCCTGCTCCTTATCTTTCAGAGTATATAGGAAAATAGATGTGCATTATAAAATGTGCTAAAGTATGACCACTGTCTGGGGGATGGACATGCTTGAAGCTCTGACTCAGGTAGGGCAATGACAATATATGTAACCTAGACATTTGTACCCCCATAATATGCTGAAATTAAAAAAAAATTAAAAAGTGCTAAAGTAGAGGTACACATAAAGAACACAAATGTGGGAGCACCTAACTCTTATGGGAGATAATTAAGGAGCATTTCTGATAGGAGAACAAGGTTGAGTCTTCGAGGATGAGTGGGAAGCAGTCAATAGACTAATGGGTTGGGAGAGGAAGGGCAGGAAGCCTATATTCTGGAAGGAAGGAAGAGCATGTGAAAAGAGTAGAGGACATGAAAGAGTATTTTTGAGGCTTATTCATATATTCACTTATTTCAAAAATATTTATTGAGTACATACTATGGACCAAGTACTCTCCTAGACATTGGGGATACACAGATATAAAAACAGAGAAAAGCCCTACTCATTAAAGCTGCAGTTAGTGAGATAGATATTAATAATTTTTAAAGTGAATGTGTTATTAGGAATTAATAGAAGTTCTCCAAAGGATGAACATATATGAGAGCGATTAAAAGAAATCACCTTGTCCAGTCTATAAGGAAAAGGAGAAGGAGACTTTTATGACTATAAAAACAACTTGTACCAACATCCTGTAGTAGGAGGCATCACAGCACCTAGGAGGAACTGAGAGAAGACTGGCTGGAGTTGAGGTGGTGGAGTGGTCAGAAATGATGCTGGTGAGGAGGCACAGGCCAGACCCCACAGGACCCGGTGAGCCATTATAAGAATTTTACTCTTGCTTCAACACAATGGGAATCCACCAAAAGGTTTAAATAGGGAAGTGATACAATCAGACTTCCATTAGGACGATTCTAAAGATTGTCCTAATTGCAGAGTGGGGACAAATCCCAAAGGAACAATAAAGAATGTAAGGGATCAGTTAGAAGGCTCCTACAGTATTCCAGCCAAGATGGGATGATATCTTGGACTAGAGTGGGGCTGAGGGATGGAAAGAAATGGATGCATATGCAGTTATTTAAGCATTGCATTTACAGATCTTGGTGATGGATTTTATCAGAGAAGAAAAGGACTCAATAATAAATGCCACGCTGTTGTCTTTTGTGACTGGATAGGTGATGAAGTCATTCTTTGGAAAAAGAACCACTTGGGAAGTACTAGTTGGCAGGGAAGTGTGACTCTGGTTTTGGGTGTGTTGACTTTTGTTCATCTTTGTGACATCCAAAGTGTATGTGAAATAGTTGAATATGACAGTCTGGAATTCAAAGAAGTCCAGGTGGGGAGTTATCATTTAGATAGATCATAGATCATACATAAGGTACCTGAAGCTGTGGGAGGTCCTATGGAAAGAGCATGTCATGAGATGAGACGGGGAGAAGAAGATTAATCTTTGAGGTACTCTGGTGTTTCATGAGAGAATATAAAAGGATGGGCCCAAAAAGGAGATTGAGAAAGAGAAACTAAAGAGCTAGGGCATTTACCAAGAGAATCTGGTGTCTAAGAAGATTAAAGGAAAGAGTGTTTTTAAGAAGGAAGTGGCCCACAATATCAAATCCTACTGAGAGATAAAGTTTAAAAAAATGAACATATACATTTTATTTAGAAATATGGAGATCACTAATGAACTTAGAGTATTTTTAGTGGAGTGATGGCCCAGTAGGTAGCTATCGCTGAATGGAGAGTAAAATGGAGGTTTTTAAAAAAAATATATATATATATATATATATATATATATATGGGCAGTAAGAACAGATGAGAAGCTCAGCTATGAAGAGGAAGTTTGCGATAGAGTGATATCTAGAGGACAATGAGAGGTAAGGGAAAATTTTATTTTGAAAGTATAAGAGAAACTTAAGTATGTTCTAATAAAAATGGAAAGCATCCGGCTAAGAGAAAGCAATTGAAAATATAGGAGATTGCCTTAAATCTGTAAATCACTTTGGGCAGTATGGACATTTTAACAATGTTGATTCTACCAATCCATGAGCATATGTTTTTCCATTTGTTTGTAGTTCTCCTTGTAGAGATCTTTTACCTTCTTGGTTAAGTATATTACTAAGTATTTTATTTTCTTTGTAGCTATTGTGAATGGTACTGAGTCTCTGATTTGACTCTTAGCTTTACTGTTATTGGCATATAGAAATCCTACTGATTTGTGTACATTGATTTTGGAACCTGAGACTTTGATGACTTTATTTATCAATTCTAGGAGACTCTTGGTGAAGTCTTTGGGATTTTCTAGATACAATATCACATTATCAACAAAAAGCGATACTTGGACCTCATCTTTTCAATCTGGACACCGTTTATTTCTTTCTTTTGTCTGATTCTGTTGGCTAGAACTCCCAGTACTATGTCAAATAGAAGTTGTAACAGTGGGCACCCTTGTCAATTCACAATTGCAAAGATGTGGAATCAACCCAAGTGCCCCTCAATTGATGAGTAGATTAACAAAATGTGGTATACATATACCATGGAGTACTACTCAGCCATAAAAAGAAATGAATTAACATCCTTTGCAGCCATTTGGATGGAACTTGAGACCATTATCCTAAGTAAAGTATCTCAAGAATGGAAAAGCAAACACCAAATGTACTCTCTAGAAATTTGGAGCTAATTTATGGGCACACATGGGCACAGAAAGAATTAAAAATCATCAGAAATCAAGAAGGGGAAAGGAGAGAAGGGGAGGGATAAAATCCTACCTAATAGGCACAATGAACACTATTCAGGTGATGGGCACACTAGAAGTCCCAACTTTAACATTTTATTAACAAAACATTTGTATCCCCTTAATACTTTTAAATATAAATAAATAAATAAATAATACAGGAGAGAGATGGGATCATTGACAATGTCTGCCTGGGAAGCAGAAGTGATGTGGTCCAAAGCACTGGTAGAGGGATTAGTCTTAGAAGAAAGGTCATTTTCCCCAATATACCAGAAAAGGAAGAGCACAGATGTAAGTGGATTTATGTGTTCACTAGAGGGTTCACTTGAAAGAGTTCCTGTCTTCTGATGTCAGATACATTTCCTTTTGAAGAAAGCACTGGCCTTTTCTCACTTACCATTTCTTTTAACCAAGAGGAACACTTAGTTGAAACAAGTTAAAACACTCTCAGGCGATGCTAAATGGACTCAACTGTCTCATTGTTGGAGGAAAATGAGAGTGTTGAGCCTGAAGAAGGGATAATTCTAATTGAAGAAGAAAAATGGTAATAATCTTTGAAGATGTAAAGAATTTTTTTATGTAAAAAAAAAAAAACAACTAATTGTTTAGTTTGTTCCTGGTTGCACTAAAGATGGGACCCAGCTAATGAAAGCTATAGGAAGGTTTCTTTGGACTCAGAAGTAAGACAAACTGAATTTTCTAACTCTTCTTGACCAAAAAGGAACATAAGATTTCAGACATGGTGAAACCTCAGATGTTAAAAGGCACAAGGTGGGAGGCTGGATGTTGGGAGTTTCTATTTCCTTAACTGTTTTTCTCCCCTTTAGAGCGTGAGACCATTTGTCTCCTCTTCCACATGAAGTTCATTCTTAAGAAGACAGGAAGTAAGAGTTATCATGCCAGGGTTTTTCTGTGAATCACATTATCTCTGCACTATCAGCCCAAGCTGTAAGACCCCCCTGTTGTGTTTGCGTTTGTGTGTGTGTGTGTGTGTGTGTGTGTGTGTTTTGTTTGGCTTGTTTTTCATCAGAGTTTTGAACATTCTCTTTATTGTCTTCAGCAATTTTTCATCTTGCTTATTTTCATTGTTTTTTGTTTGTTTGTTTTTTACTAAGCATGGACTTATGTTCATCAAGTGGACTTCCTGACTCTTCTCTTATGGCCCCAATCTTTTGTTTCTGTTCTGGGAGAGATGGTCCTCCTCCTACCATTTTAATACATATTAATTACAACCTGAGCTCTTCAGAGAGCATTCTTGTGCAGTCATATGAGTTTTTCTCATTTTCTTCCTAAAGTCCAAGAATATCGGTCTTCTGTATAGCACTTTGTAGGCTCTAAAGTATCAATTCACAGGCATCACTGCATATGATTATCACAGAAACTCCATGAGATGCAAGGAATGTACTACTAGCTCCAACAGCATCACCACTACCGTTGTCTCTGTCATAATTATCTCCACCAACTCCATTTTAAAGATAAGAAACTGAGGCCAGGGGAAGATAGGGAAGTGGTTCAAGTTATTCCACTAAAGAGCTGAAAAGTAGAGCTCTGCATGACCCTAAAGTCTAGACTCCTTGTACGTGTAAAGCTGCTGCCCCAGACTATCAGGTTATTGTAAATTTGGAGTTGGCATGGTCACTTTCTCCAAGGCTGCCTGTTATTTCCTCTTCAACAACCAATGCTTCCCCTTTGGTTGTAATTACATGGAATCGTGGTTCCCTTAGTTACTTCCTCAATTATAAAAAATGATTATTGAATTATTAAATGAACTTTCCAAGACCCCCTTTTACCAAGTTCTCTTGAATACTAATGCTTCTTAGGTAGTCTGAGCTAACTCTGAGTCAAATTATTCTGCCTCTTTTGAGCTCTTTCTGTCTACTTTGTCTCTCTTAGACACATATCAATGCCAGCTTTGACAGTGCACCCAATCGTTCAATCTATTGGTCAGTCAGTTAATCAAAAATGATTTGGTAAGTATCTGAGACCTGCCAAGCACTATCTAGACTCCTAGGATTAAATGATGAAAAACAAACAAAATACTTAGACCATTTAGAAAGACATTAATCAAATGATTGTAAAAATAAATGTAAGTGTGCTTAGTAGTTGTCATTTTTGCTCTGTTAGCTCTTTTCTTTTTCCTTTTGTTAGGTCTTTTGCAGTTAATATGACAAACCTAACCTAGAAACTTATATCCTTAACATGCTACAACTTTTCTACAACATACCTTGCTCTCCTAGAAAACTACCTTACTCATTTCACAGCCACATAGAACCTTAGAATTGGAAGGAACTGGGTATGGTGGCGTGCACCTATTGTCTCAGCTACTTGGGAGGCTGAGGCAGGAGGATTGCTTGAGCTCAGGAGTTCAAGTATGCCCTGGGCACCATAGTGAGACTCCATCTCTATAAAGAAAAATGAGCATCTTCAGAACAGTAAGTTCAAAACCAATGTCATCACTTTTATCAGGAAACCTTTTACTTTTATTCAGCTTAAAGCTAACAACTTTTTTTAATTCTTATTTTGGCATATTGGGGGGGTATAAAAGTTTAGGTTATGTATATTGCCCTTCCCCCACCCCCCCCCGCCCCCGCTCCCGAGTCAGAGCTTCAAACGTGTCCATCCCCTAGACAGTGCGCATCGCACTCGTTATGTATGTATACACCCATCCCCTCCCCCACCCACATCTCCCCGACACCTGATCAATGTTATTCCCAAATGTGCTCTTAGGTGATGATCAGTGAAACCAATTTGATGGTGAGTACATGCGGTGCTTATTTTTCTATTCTTGGGATACTTCACTTATATCATTTCACTCCTTAATTTTTCTAGAATTACATTTTGCTACCGATCTATTTTGGAGGATACATAAGAATATTATATTGTTCAAAGTATGTTCAATGGATAATACCAGTGAAAAAATTATTGACGCTTTATATATAATCCATCCAAATACAACCCTAGATATGTAAGGCAGGTACTTTTATGAGCCTGATTTTCTATATGCGAGAACTGTGGGACAAACTAATAAAAAGTAGAGACAACCCCGAACTTTAGTCCCAGAGTCTGCAAGTTCAGTCACTGCACACACCGCCTTCCCTGCTGTTTGGTTTTCTAGTAATTTCTGCTTGCTAAAATCTTCTAGGTTAAAATTATTGTGGCCTTGTCTAATGTATCTGACATGGGGGAGTTTGATAGTTTCTCTCAAAATGTTATTTCAGTTCTGTTCTTAAAAATGGCTTCAGTTAGTTTTTCAACACCTGTAAATAGTTAATGCTAGAGTAATAGAGATTTAAAAAGACAGTCCCTGACTTCACTTGGCTTCCTTGAACTTATCTTGTGGGAGAAATGGGAAGGTAAGGGAATCTTTCATTACAACGCAGTGGGGAAAGCACCATGCTATTAATAGCAGTAAATAGAGGGCATAAGAAATAACAGAGAAAAGGTTTTGCTAGATCTCCTGAAGGAGATGGAAGGATGTAGAAAGTATTCTGGGAAAAGCTGATTAGAATCCTGTGGTTGCTTCACAATTTAGTTTGTTCTTTTAAGATTTGATTGAAATCATGCACATCTATGCTTGGGCAATCATGTGCAAGTGTGTTCATCCCACACTCTGCCTAACACGAGGGTTGGCAAATAGAAAATACTCAATAAACCAACATTGGATAAATCAACAAAAATTTACACACACACATTTAAACTACCAGAAGCTGTCTTTAAATTTTAATTTTGTGCTTGTTTTTCTTTCTAAATACTTTGGGACACCTACAGCTGCCCTGGCTTGGACCTAAGGATTAAAATTTCTACCCAGTCTGGGCTACAGACTTCTTACCAACACACCTGCCTTGGGAACTGTATTAGTTAATTAAAGCTGCCTTAACAAATGACCACAAACTTGGTGGCTTATGACAACAGAAATTTATTATCTCACAGTTCTAAGGTGCAGGCAAAGCCATGTTCTCTCTCAAGGCTCTGGAGAAAAATCCTTCTTTGCCTCTTCCAACTTCTGATACTTATAGGCACTCCTTGGCTTCTGATTGCATAACAAATTCTGCATCTGTCCTCACACAGCCCTCTCCTCTGGGTGCCTGTCTTTTCCTCTTCTGTCTCTTGTAAGGATACTTGCTATTGGATTTAGGGCCCATGAAATTATTCAGGATGACTTCATTTTGAGATCCTTAATTTCATCTGCAAAGACCCTTTCTTCAAATAAGGTCATATTGACAGGTTCTAGGGCCTAGGATGTGGGCATATCTTTTGGGGAACTGCAATTCAGCCCACTGCAGGGGCATTTCCAGCAGTGTCAGGACTATGGTGAGAAGAATGAGGTACTTGCATCAGATGCAAAATTTAAAGGAATGCTATCAAGAAAAAGAATATTTTAATATAATATATATTTTTTGAAAAATCAAAATTAATAGAAAAAATTAATGATGAATAAAATATAAAATTTGAAAATAAAGATAGGATCAGTATTACTGGGTTTTTTTCCCTCCCTTTATGGTCTCCAGTATGGTTCACCATTGCACTGATTTCCAGCAACAGCCCAGGTTTCCAATCCACAGTGAAGATAAGCTCAACCAACTCCACGATTTCCCTTGCCACAATTTAGATCACCCTTCTCAGAAACATTGCTCCAGGGAGCTTTACTCAGGAGACCAGGTTACTATTAGCTGGGCTTCTCACTTCCAGTGCAGGCTTATTTATCTTATGAATTGTGCAAACACCTCCTGAGAAGCTAATTAAAATGGAAGTCAATGCTGCCAAATCCGGGAAGCCTCCAAATGAGCACCATGAGGCTGCCAGAAAGTGTTATTAATATACACACCCAACTCCTCTCATGGCTCAAGGAGAGGGGTAGAGGACTCTGAAGGACAAATGAACTCTGAAAGGTAGAAGCTGCTGATCCTCACTGCCAAGCACAGCAAATGAAAGGCACTTGATATGTATGTACTAAAAACTTATTGCGGATGGGTGGAGTATAGGAACGGGAATAAAACTGAATTCCCTGCTTTTTAGCACCACTAGGAAACAAGAAATGCTGTCTACATTTGATTTGTATGCTATCACTTGAAGTTAAATTAATAAGACAGATCAGTAAGTTGGGCCCAGTAGTAAAATAAAAATATAAAATCTGATATGAAATAATAATCATTAAGGAAGTGTACTAAAGAAATAAAATCACATTTACAACAGCTCAGCAAAAATATCTTAAAATACTTAAGAACAAACAGGTAGGGCCTATAAGAAAAAAACTCAGAGACATTACTTCAGGGCACAGAGAGACTTCACTGAGTGGCAACACACACCACACTCTCGGGTGAAAAGATTCCATATCATAATATAAATCCACTGCAAATTCACATATAAACTCTCTGTAATTCCAATAGTTTTAGAGGGAATTTAAAAACCTGATTTTAAAATGCATCTAAAAGGTCACAAGAGGAGAGTAGTTGAAGCAATTTTGAAAGGAAAAAATGGATAAACATGAACTTCCAAGTAATTAAAATTATTACAGAACTGTAATAATGGAGACAAGGAATAGTATTACAGACTAAGAAAATGGACTCATGAAACAGAACAGAAAGCCTATAAACTGAGTTCTCTCTATATAAGATTTTAATGAGTGATAGAGGCTTTATTGTAAATCATCTTTAAAAGGAAGGCTTAATAAATATTGCCCAGACCTGTAGCTCTGAAGAGAAAAATAGTTTTCTCCTTCATATATCACTTAAGCTTAAATTGATTAAAGAGTTAAAGATAGAAATGAATTATAAGAAATTATACAAGACTATCTTATCTCGAGGCAGAGATGGATTTTTCTAAGCATGAAAACAAGGAAAGAAACTATAAAGTAAAAGATTAATCAATTTTTCTCCATAAAATTTAAAATCTTTATGTCAAACCTCACCCTAAACAAAATTAAAGGAAACAATAATTGTAGAAACCACATGCCATGTGTATGAAACATAAATGATCTTTGGCCTTGTATTGGCTTCTCAAAAATCAATAAGGGTTAGTTTTGATTCTCAAAATCAATACGAAAAAGAAAAGATGAATACTGTACTCAAAACATGGGTGAAGCTCATGAATAGAGGATACATTTAAAAAGTAATCCAAATGGACAATTGCATCTGAAAAATGTTAACCTTATAAGTAACGAAAGAAATGCAAGTTAAAATAACAACAGAATACCACTTCTCAGACTTACAAAATTATTCTTAAAAAAATCAAACCCAATAGTGAGATTCCAATAAAACTCAAGTCTCTGCAATGCTCCCTCTGGCAGAAGTGTCAATCTGTACACTCCTTTGAAGTGTTTTTGGTACCATATATCAGAAGCCTAAAAAATCTGCCTATTCTTTAACCTAGTAATTCCATTTTTAAGTGGAACTGACTGAGAAAATGATTTAAGCATACCCATATATTTATACATATTAATTATAATATTATTTATAATAGAAAAAAACTTAAAAATAGTCTTAATGTCCAATAACATGAAAATAATTTTCTGATGGGACCCTACCATGCCATTAAAACAATATTTTGGATAATATTTAATTATATATTTTAATGCTATATTTAGGTTTAAATATAGCATTTAAAAGCTTAAATGCTATAAAATATACCATTAAATAGCTCTTCTTAAAAGCTGTAGAGTAAATATATAAACAAATAAACACCTGAGCATACAAATGCATACTACAGGAAAAAAGAATTTATTAACCCTGATATCAATAATATTTGATTTTTCTCAGGGATAAGGTTTTGATTTGCTTTTTAAAAATATTTTTCTATGTTATGTTATCTAGGTTTTCTACATTTAGAGTGCATTGTTTTATAATCAGAAAAAAAATAAAAAATATTTTCTAAAAGGCATGATCATCAGCTCACAGGATGTCAACACTGGAAAGAGGATTAGCCAAAACTTGACCCAACTCCCTCATTTTTCCCATAAAGAAACCAAAGACTCATAAAGCTAAATGATTGGCATGTGCCTCTCAGAGACTCAACCTATTTCAGAGGATCCAAAGGGAGGCACCCAAAGGGACAAGCCACCAACCTTCAGTGCTCCTGGGGATATGGAAGGCCAAGGGCAGTTTTCCAGCTTGTCTGAAGCTCTGGCCATTCCTGCTGAAACCTTAAGACCAGAAAGTGGAGGATGTGACCAGGCCTCTGCCCCACTGCCCAGGAGACCAGGCCTCACCTGCCTAGACCCTTGAGCATGTTCTAAGTTCCTTTGCCCAGAACATGGAAGGCTCCATAGATAATCTGAAAGGTGAAGCAACTGAGGGAATCAGTGAATTCTATCTACCTCACATCCAAATACAGCATGGCTCTGTACCTCTGCCCTAATACTCAGGTCTCCTTCACCCAAAAGTAGGCATCAGTGGTGGTAGCAGTGGTGGTGGGGTCATTCCATAGACTACAATGTGAATAGTAGAGTTGTGCCAGGTGATGACCTTGATCTTGAAGGACTTGAAGGAGTTTGCCATGGAGAGGGCAGAAATGGATGGGTTTGCCAAGCAAAAGGAACAGTGTGTGCAAGGAGCCAGAGCTTTGATGCTGCTTGATAAGAAGTTCAGCAGCATGGAGCATGGGGGAGAGGGGGGTGACAGCCCACGTGGCTGGACTGTGAACAACCTTGAAGACTGCACGAAGGAAGACTGTACATATCCTGCGACACTCTCTAATATGGTTTAGCTCTTTCACTATACAAAGTAGGAAACTGAGGCTCAAACACTCCGGAGAGAAGCCCTTCCTATGGTAAAAAGAGCTGGGATTGAGAGTCCCTGAGATCTTCGTTCAAGTTCTAGTTGCTTTACTTATTTTGAGTAAGGGGCCTAGTGCTGTTATAACACAAGTGCAAATACCACTCATTGCATGCTGACTAAGGGCTAGGCTTTGTGTGAGCCTCTGAACAGTTGCTATTACACTGCAACCTCACCATAACCACAGGAGATACCATCCTTTGCCCCCTTTCCGGGATAAGGACTGAGGCACAGTGCTGTCGCAAAGCCCCTCCAGGGCTCAGAGTGCCCAGCTCATATCCTGAGGCCACCCTGGGAAGACGCTTCTCCTTTATAGAGCAGGGAGACTCTGAGCTGGAAAGGTCAATGTCAGAAAAAAATTGTTTCTTTTGAAAACCACCACTCTGGTTGATACTGGTGTGCTGTGTGTTGCCAGGAAGTCTGCGGGAGGTTCTAGAGAGACATTCATGGCAGTTCTGAAGTTCGTGGGTTGTATGGCTGGAGCCACATTTGCTAAACTCAATCACCAAGACTCCTTCTCTTTCAAAAGAACAGAGCTCCCCCTCCCCCTTGCCGGACTCTGCATTTCCTGAACGCTGGGCTTTCCTCTCTAAGAGCCTCAGATGTGTTGAAACTCTGTAGAATTCAGGGGAAATCTTTGCTGGGTCAGAGCCTGTGCAGTTATCCCTCTGGGAGTTTCCAGCTTAGTGTGGGCTCAATGTCAACAATTTCTCTTCCAGAAGCTCTAGCGCTGGCCAAAGGCCAATGTCCTCTTTACCCTGCCCAGGTAATTGATTAGAAAACACAAAGGTTACACTTGAACAAGAAGAAAGAATTACTGCGTCAGCCTAATTGTCTCGAGAGGAAAGGCTGGCATAATGGAGCAGGGAAGAGCCAACATCTGTCCGATGCCAGGTGTACACAGGGGTTTTACATTTGTCACCTCGCTGGTCTCTTGCTGAAAGCAGGGGATCTTACCCACCTTTTAGGGAATGGAGAACCAAGTTTACTAAGATCGCCCAGAGAACCGGGAGATTGTTCTCTTTTCAAAGCAAATACTCTTCATGGCCTGTGATTCTTGCTAATTCTCTAGCTGAGAGACAGCATTATGTAGCTATGTAAGAGGTGACTTTGGGCAAGTTATTTAATCTCTCTGAATCTCAGTTTCTTCAGGCATAAAATGAGGCTGATAGTACTAGTACTTGCCTTATAGGGCTATTACAAGTTTCAAATGGGTTAATACGGGGAAAATGCTTAGACAATATACCATGACAATGGTATCAGCCATTTTAATTATATATCTTGATTTAAGAAAGTCACTGTTGTTTTACCAGGTATGCAGTGTACCCCAGGGGAAGGAAGAGAATTCTTATATAGCACAGAGTAGGTGCTTCAGATCCATAATCCCATTTAGGTCTCCACAGCAATCCTGGGAGTGAAGCATTTTACAATGAGGAAATTGAGGAATAGAGAAGTTAAGCCACGCGACTAATGTTGCACAGCTAGAGTATTTGAACTGAAACTCAAACCCCAGGCTGACGGCAGCACCTCCACTTTTCCCTGTCATGGTGTCCATTGCCTCTGGGTGGAAACAGAACAGTGCAACAAGAGAGCATTTGTTCGCAAGTGCCCATGTGTGTGACTAGGGGACCACCAGGGAAGGGATGGTTGCTATCTTACTGGCATTGCCTTATTTTACAAAAATCATTGTTTTCTGACTGTGTCCTCTGCACATTTAATTATGGTGGATTCTTTAAAGGCTCAAAGCACAAAGGAAGCCGGCAATTCAGGAGACCGCTGTAATGATTCAGAATTTGAAGACATTGGTCTGCATTTATTGTCTGCTTATTGTCTACTTATTGTGCACTAGACTTGGGGCTAGGAAAGTAAATGAAGGAGTAACACATTGATTAAATAATGACACACTGAATGCATGTTCACAAATGATGATAGCTACCATTGACAGTACTTAAAGGGGTAGATGGTAGTAATGGTCTGAGCCAGCTGGGGGCTGCAGAGACAGCATGCAGAGGTCTAAAGGAAGAAGGAAACCAGGTAAAGAAGGAGAGGATAAGTATGATAGAGAGAAAGAACAGCAAGTGCAAAGGCCCTATGAAAGTAGGGAGCATAAATTATTTGAGGAACTGAAAGATTCTCTTTGTGTCTAGAGCATAGAAAAAAGGTGTAAAGTGGTTCAAGATGAGGTTGGAAAGGCAAGAAGGAGCTAGGATACGCAGAACATTGGTGAACACATAGAATTGGTCTGTTCTAAGAGGATGAGGAGGGAGTTATATAAAAAAGAATTAAGATTTTTGACAGGGGCTGTAAAAATTCAGGTAATCTGTTTAGGCTATGGCTAATACAAGATCATGTTGTATTATGCACTAACACATGGTTAGTACCCATCAGATTGTGAAGGGATGACAAATCGTCTTCAACTTGCCTGCCAACTCTAAAAGAAAATTAGTGGCTGTGGGAACAATGTGTGAGGACTCTGTGGGTACATCTGGATCCAGTAGGCATGAGTACTGTTAGGAATGTTCCAGAAGGAATTCCAGTAGGAATGTTATCCATTAACGATGGAGGCCTGGACTGGGCTGGACCTTGGAGCTCAAACTCAGGCTGCGTAAAGAACAGGGCTCTGTCATCAGACTGACCAGGTCTGAGTCACAACTCTGCCACTTGGTATCTATCAGAACTTGGGCAGTTTACTCAACAGCTCAAAATTTCAGTTTCCCAAGCTGTAAAACAGATGTAACGATGCCTACCTTGGAGGGGTCTGGGGAGGATTATAGGAGTTAAAATGTTTAACAATCCAGTACATAACAGACTGCATAGTTATAAACTTCCTCAGTTATGTGAAGGGAATTTGGGGAATATAATCATGGAATACTTAAAGTTGGAAATAGCTTGGAGTGAGCAGGAAGGAAAAAAATAGAAAAGCCAATTTATTTCACCTTTCACATCAGATTTTTGACTTGTTTTCTGTGTCCTGTGAAAGCTCTTAGCACAGGTCCCTGAGGGCAAGCACGTAGGCTGTGTTGAATCGGGCTTCCAGGGCATGGAGCTGTGTTGTGGAGAACACAAGGTGGCCTTAAGTATGGATGCCGTGCAACAGGCCTTTACCGAAACAACAGAGAAGGCAGGTTTGTGCTCTGCTTTCATTTACCAGGTTCCAGAAATGGGCTATCAGCACACTCATCAGTAGCACAACAGGACATTAAACTGGGGCACCAAGAAACAGACTGGATATCAGACACCGACGCAAAGCTTTAGGCTGTCCACCCAGGAAGCCTGCACAAAGGACACAGTCAGGAAAGGATTGGATGATTCATACATATTGAGAAGGTGAGAGAGTTGGGATGCTGAAGATTGAGAGAAGACTGTGAAGAGGATTTCTTCAGAGAGAGCTGTTAGCGAATTGAGTCCCAGCTACCTCCAGGGTCTTAATTTTCCTGGCACAGTACTGGGCACAGAGCTGATATTCAACAAGCATAACTGAATGAAAGCGTGAACGAATAACTGATACATGACTATAACTCAAAAGAAGCGAGGGATAGAAGAACATTAAGATTCTTTAATTAACCTTGAGCTTGCAAATACATATAAATTATAATACACAGAATTGAGAAAGCTTGCAGGTGTGAGGAAGGAGCCATTTTATATATAAAATGTCAAATTTTTATGTGTAAAAAGTAAATTTATTTACTATAGCAACAGAGTCTTGCTGTGTCTCCCAGGCTGGAGTGCACTATCCTGATCATAGCTCACTACAACCTCAAACTTCTGGGCTCCAGCAATCCTCCTGCCTCAGCTTCCTGAGTAGCTGGGATTATAGGTACATACCACCAGGCCTGGATAATTTTTTTTTTAATTGTTTTTATAGAGACAGGGTTCTCAAACTCTGGGCTCAAGTGATCCTCACACCTCAGCCTCCCAAAGCACTAGAATTACAGGCCATTTTTATGTTCTTTGAACAGTATGAGTGAGATTCTAGAAGACTGGAAATAGCTTCTAATTTTCAAAAAAGTCGAAATTCAGATATTATAAACTTTTGCAATTAATTTGGGCAAAACCCTAGAGCATATTTCTAACATGTGGTCATGGAAATGGTCATCACCAGGAGGTAGCATACTTCTTTAGTACCCTGAACAAGAACATGCTAAAGACAATGTATTCTGACTTTAGAGAAAGATTTGACTGCCGGGCTAATTACCAAAAATGTGGGTGCAATGGTAAAACAGGCAGTGTCATAGTTTGTAATCACGTTACCCAAATCCATTCATGCAAACTAGTCCAGACAGAATTCCTAGATTTATGATACAGAGTAGTGGTTTCAGTTTATTCAGTCCTGTTAGAATAAACAGGGGAACTTTGAAAGTACAATATCTGGCACTCCCCTCAGAGATTCAGATTTCATTTGTCTGATATGGACACCAACCATTCGAATATTTCAAAAGCTCTCTAGTGTTCTAACATGCAAAGGTTTATCACTATTTTCTTAATGTTCTACTCTTGGCCATAGCCTTTATAATATGTTTTTGAAGAACATATTACAGGAAGACAGAGAAGCTACCTGTGTTGTATTTGTTGATGAGTCAAAACTAGGAAGTGATGGAATTAAATTTGAAAAGAGCAAACAAATAAAAAGTTTCAACAAGACAGAAAAATGAGCAAAGACACGAACAAAATAAAATGTCTTGTTACAGTGCTGATGAAATGAGTCAACACACACAAAGAGCTTAGAGCAGAATGAGGCACATGATAAGTGTACTGAGTACACATCAATTCCTCTTTGCCATGTGAGGTCGGCACTACCTCCATGTCGGAAACCTGAGGCACAAAGGAAGTCCGCCTCTCTAGCCTAAGATCCTGCGGTCATGGCAAACTTGGGCTTCAAAGCCAGTCCTGACTGACCCCAGCGTCCATGCTCTTAGTCACTCTCCTGCGTGTTAGTGTTAACTTTGATTTTAGGACTGAAAGGGATGCTAGAAGTCACTGCAGACATTTTACAGAGGAAAACTGCGGCTCAGACAGGTTGAGTAACACACATAGGCAGAGAGTGGGAAAGCCAAGGCCTGGAAGCAAGTTTAAAAAAAAAAGAAGAAGGAAGAGAAAGAAAAAGGAAAGAACAGAAAGAGAAGGAAGCAGGGAGGGAAAGAGGGAGGGAGAGAAAAAGGAAGGAAGGAAAGAAGGAAGAAAGGAGGGAAGGAAGCCAATTCCCGTGTTTAGGGCCCTTTCCAGAACAAAGGAAACCTGAGCAAATCCTGGCTTATTCCACAGAAACAGAATGCATCGTTGGAAAAATTCCCGAGAAAGCTTCTGAGAAATGCTCTCAGAGAGGTTCTTCTGGATCCTCATAGGCAGTGCTGGATTTTTCTCTGTAATTCCGAGACCTCCCTAGAGGGCAGATGCCTCCCCCCTCACAGCCCCGTGCTTGGACTGAAAGGTGAATTAAGGAGATGAACTCTCATGTCAAGGACCATGCTAAGGGCTCAGAATTGAAGTTTCTTTTCTTTGGCATGGGGAAATCCTGGCCCAGGTATGGAGGAGGGTATTGAAGGCGTTTTGCAGCAAAGCACAAAAGCTCCGACATGCACTGTGGCTGGCTCTTGCCTCCACTTGTTCATGAGGAACCTCCTGGTCCTGGAGAGTGTGCCCCCGTGATTCTGGGACACAACAGGTGGGTCCCACATGGACTTGTAAACCAGCTTTGTTGGCTTCCATGTTGTTCCTAGCTCATTTTCCTTTTTTCTTCCAGCATCCCCACTCCATAAGACTGATTCTGTGTGATGGAGATGCCTCGCCCACTAGTGAGCATGGAGATTAAAAGAGATGGTGCATAGCAGGCACTCAATTAATCAAAATTTATTGTAATAATGGCATTAATAATGAAGAAAACCAACTCTGCTGGTTCCTTCTGCTGTTTTAAACTAGATGCCCACTGGAATCAAGAGGGACTAGAATAAGCTAGCATGGAATTTTGGAAGGGAAAGACAGTCCGTTCCTATGGATGACAGCGATGCAGACTTTAAATGCAGGAGGATGCCCCAGTCTGGACGAAATAATGATTGCGGGCATGTGTTGCTATGTGTGCCAGGCAGGATCTCCTAAACCGCCTCCTTGACCTAAAAGCACCTGCAGCCCAGACTCCTCCCGCCTGTACCTGTGAACTGCAGCCACACTAGAGACAGAAATCACTACAGGACTCGTGCTGAGGGCCAGGGCTTGTGCTAAATGCTCACAGTGTGTGACCTCATCGAGTCCTCACAGCAACTTGTGGAGCCAGTGCTCTTTACAGAAGCTCAAAGGAGTTAAATACTTTGTCCAAGAGTGAGTTAGCTTTCTGACTCTAAGACACATCCTTAACTCCTTTGCGTGGTTCGGGAGTTTTTGGCAGCTGTTGTGTACCCAGACCTGCAGGAAGGGCCTGCTTCTCTGCTCATTTGCTCAGACCCCAAACCATCCCCACATCCTGGCCTCCTGTGAGTCTAGCCGGGGTTCTTTCCTTCTTCCCTCATGGGAGTCTTTGTGAAGACCGAATTTAGTCTCCTGGCTGTGCGGCTTTGCTTCTGAACCAGACTGAGGACTCACATGACTCTAAGTGTCGGGTCCCCAGGGACAGCATGTGCAAACACCAGCTGCAGCTGTGGCTCCCTTTGCACACATTGCTTTTGGAGGGGCCCTGACCCCCACTCTGAAGGGCTGAGCACACTATCACCTTTCTGAAGGGCACTGAAGGGCCATCTGAGCCAAGATGCCTCCATCTCTGCAGGAAATGGCAAGCTTTCCTCACTATGCCTAGCACAGAAATGCCTGCTGTCAGGGAGAAAACTCCCAGCAAGAGCTGGTGCTGCTGGACTGTACTGGCTCTCCTGTCCCAGCTGATTGTCACAATGGTGGCAGCATCCATCAAAGTCTATTCCTGCTGCTGACAAAAAGGTACGGTCTCAGCAGAACCTGGATGTAGCATTTGGGGAAGAAATCTTGAGTGCTCTGGACATCTAAACCCCAGGCTCGAGGCAGGATTTTCCTTCCACATTTCCACGTGGGCCCTTGAAAGGCATGTCTAGCAGAGCTGTGTACCACTGCGCCTCAAGCTCCAAAATCTTGCGTCAATGCCTTGAGATGACGTCTGCTACTTGCTTGAATCCTTATGTCCTTCTTGGAAATATTTGCCTTAATCCCATGTTATTTTCAGATCTTCATTAGAGAATTTTCTAAAGAGCCTATATCAGGATTTCACAGGAAGATATCCTTAATCTTCTTCTGTAATACATGCCAATTCCTTATAATCTAACCCAAATACAGCAAGCCAAAAAAATTTTGAGCTCAGAGAGACTGAAGCTGAAATGACCCAAAATGCCATTAGTCAGGTTCCCTGGAAATAGACTCCTAGAGGGAGATTTGCGCCCAGGTGCTTCTTGGAGAGCACGCTTGGGAACAGGACTGGGCAGAGGGAGAAGTTGAACTAGAAGGAAACAGTGGTTTCAGCTGATCCTATGGGGAGCTCTGAAGCTGGGATGGCCCGTTAGAGATACCCCACAGTAACCTCTCTGCTCTTTGTACCTCTGCACAGACTAGCTTCCAGGGAGGGGGTTGTGTGTAACCTTGAACAAGCCAGTTAGTTATCTTTGGCTGAGAGACAGCAATTCTGGAAGAGGAGCACCGCTATGGGCCATCAGCAGCCAACACTTCCAGCCACTGGGGGCGCTGAGTGCCTTTGTTCTAAAGGGGGGATTTGAGTGACACACGGCAGCATCCACTACACAAGCTAAAGCTCTCACTTAATGGAAAAGAGTCATAGAGAGGAGAAGTGGATGGTCCAGTATCACACAGTAAGGTGATAGAATAAAGAGCAGCGCTCAAGTCCATAAGCCTCAAAGCCGTGTTTTCCCTCTCATACCAACACATCTACCATTTGCTGAGCATCTCCTGTTGTGCCAGCCAATGTGTTAAAAGCATGTTACATGGAGTCATACACCAACTAATCAGATAGAACTCCATATAGAGTGGGCATTATTACCTTCCTTTTGTAATGGCGGAAACTGAGGCCTCAAATGGATTTAGTAGCCTAGCAAAGTCCCTGGCACATACTAAACATCTGTTTGTCCCCAAAGCCTGTACTTATAACCCCGACCTTTGTCCCTATAACTCACCAGCAGCCTTCTCTCTACTGCTGCAAATCATGCTGTCGTCCCTGATCATTGACAGTTTAAGAGAGGAACAGGTCACCATTCCCTGCCCACAATGCCTCGCTGCCATGAGCACGGCTATTTTCATTACCATTGTGATTCCTTTCTAGCCTACCGCAATTCTCATGCTTGCTTAAAGAAATGGATTTCTAGTTTATCCAGCCAAAAGCCCATGCATGGATCACAACCCTGTGACTAAACATTCTTTCAGGCATACGGCAAATATTTATTGCGTGCTCACCATGTGCTGGCACCGTGCTAAGCGTTTCCCATTCATTCTCTCAGACTGCCCTGTGAGGTAAGTGTTTTATCCCTATTTTATAGATGAGGAAAACAGAGGCTTAGACAGTTCAATCACTGACTCAAGATCAAGCAGCCTGGATTTAAAGCAGATCTGTTTTCCTTTGACAAAGCTGCATTCATTCATTCTCTGTGATTAAGCAAATGTTTATTAAATGCCTACGCACTGCCTGGTACTGTCCAGAAATGTGCTGGAGATAAAGTTCCACTCAGGACACGTGTTGTCCTTCCTTGTCTTCTTTGTTGTCGCATGATGGAGGTGGAGTCACAAATACAGCGGCCAACAGGGGCTTTGGGTGAGCTGGACAGGTGGGGAGTGCAGGGGAGAGGAGAGTTAGTCCTGGGTTCTGGGGGCAGTGGCTACTCAACTCCAGCCAAATGTTGCGATGTGAGAACATGAGCCCAGAGTCAACAGATTTTCAATTCTGCAAGAGGTGCCAGAAATCTGTATCTTACGTGAAATATCTTGATATTTTAAAGTTGGGCACTAATCCAACCATTCTGTTACCATTAATGTGGGCTAAACAAAAGCCATATGTGGGTCACATTGAGCCCTGGGACACCAGAAATGCCTGAGACTCCTACAAAGTCAGCCTCCCTGAAACCAGACAGACCTCGCATTGAAGGAGCGAGTGCACCCGATACTCTCCCGGGTTCCCGAGACTGCGCAGGTTACAGGAAGGTGCAAGTGGCGTCTCAAAGCTTTCTTTCTAGAGAAATTCTACTCTGACTCTGAGATCCTTTCTTACTCCCTGAAGCTCCGTTCTTTCCTAAATCTAGGCTATTAGCTGACCCGCTTCTGTCAGGAAATAGCTTGACCGTGGGCGTCTGCAAACAGCAAGACAAGGCTACGTGACCACTGCTCACAGCCTCCTTCCCCCTCCTTGTTCCTGCTGCCACCAGATGGTTCTGAGATAATGCCATGTCTTTCCTGCAAGAAATAACATTCCCAAGCCGTTCCGCTGATCCCCTCTGGTTGTCCTGGGAATGCAATTTCTGAGCCTCTCCCCTCCTGTCATTGCTTCCCCTGTCTTATCTTCAGGGGGCTAGGGGACCTGAGCCGGTCACTCTCCAAGGAGAGTCAATCATCTGCCAGGCTGAGAGTTCAGGGGCTCACATAGACGGTACAAGCATGCAGACACGGAGTTCCGGCTCGCCCACGGATGCTTACAATATGTTTGGGACCACCCTATCATTCCCCAAGTTATTTGTGATACCAATCTCACTCATTATCTCTGCGGTGAAGATGTTAGGACTCATATTCTCTAATCAAACAAGTGGAGTTCTTGCCTCTCACAAATCCCCTGGGAGACAAAAGCAAGATGATCTCTGCCCACAACCCTGGCATCCAGCCGAGCTTTGAGCTGTGCCTCCAGCTCCTCCCTCAGTCCTCAACATGATTCCAGCCCCAGTTAGACAACATCTCGTGTCTCTGCTGACGGCATAGGAGGCAAGGATTGGGGATCTAATCAATAGTTACTGCCTGCTCCCGCATATTATTAATAATTGGTAGGAGGGAGAATTAGGCCCCTGAGATGAGATCATTATTAGCTGACAGAAAAAGCTGGCACTATTATTCCGGATCATTCATCTTTTTAAGTTGAAAGTGATGGCTGACATGCAAAGCCATGGGGTTTCCAACCCAGAGAATATGGAAGATATTCTGAATACATTGCTTGACACAGGCAAACCTTGGCACTTAAATTTTCATTTGGGATTTCAGTTATTTTCAAACTACCCTCCAAAGGCCACGTCATGCCACCATTTTCAAGTTTTGCTGAGGCACACATTTGGCTCACAGTAAGAGAAGCGAATGATTTGGGAAGCGAATGAGCCTACCTGACTGCCTGTCATCGACATCTCTGGGTTGCTTTGTCTCCACTTAATCCAGGATTTCCTTTGATCCTCACAAGAAGCCTTGTTGGGTGTGTATCATTACTCTTATTTTACAGATTAATGTGCAGGAGATCACAGGCTATCATAACATTCACAAAAATGAGAATTTGAGAAAGTCTCAAATAGTATCTCATTGCATGTTGAGAGTCTACTGGACTAATTTTCCTTTTCCCTACTTGGAACAATCCAGCTGAATGAAAAAACATGAGCGCGATGATCTGGAAAGAGCCTTCTATGTACAGCTCACACCTCAACTGAGGCCTCCCTAGACTGCGAGATCTAATTTGAGGTACCACAATCTCCATTTCTACCATCTAGGCAAGCTTTAATGCCACACGGGTTTGCCAGTTCTCCAGGCTTTACACTCATATGGGCAGCTCCCTTGTCTACAAATGCTGTCTCTATTTCTATTAAAAATCAAATACATATTTTAGGCTTTTGTAGATTTTGCAGAAGCTTGTTTGTTTGTTTGTTTGTTTGTTAGGGGGAATAGTAGTCATTTCCTATGAAAATGTTCCTATATTTGCTGCTCAAGGAATAAAATTCTCTCCCATTGGTAATACAACCATGAGAACTGTCCTAAAATGGAAGAGGCTCCCCCAGGAAGTAGGGAGATTGATTGTTCTAGGCCAAAGTCCTAGAAAAGCTTTTAAGGGAACACTGGAGAAAGATTGATATGTATGATAATGCCAAAGTACCTTTAAGATCCTTCCAACCCAGAGATCATCTGGTGCAGCGGTTCCCAACCTTTTTGGCACCAGGGACCAGTTTCACAGAAGACAATTTTTCCATGCACCAGGGGAGGAGAGGATGGTTTCAAGATGACTCAAGCACATTACATTTATTGTGCAGTCAAGCCTCTCTGCTAATGATAATCTGTATTTGCAGCCAGTCCCCAGCCCTAGCATCACCGCCTCAGCTCCACAAGCCGCTCACCTCCTGCTGTGCAACCTGGTTCATAACAGGCCAGTACTGGGGGGACTAGGGGGAGGGTTGGGGACCGCAGCTCTAGTGCAGTAGTTCTGAGCACTCCCAGGTTTTGACAGCAGACAAATTTGGATTTGAGTCACTACTCCACCTCCCGCTAGCTGCAGGAGCATGGGATGGTACATATCCCCTCCAAGACTCATTTCCCACATCTCTAAAGTGCAGGTGATAATTGATAAATGACAAAATGTTCCTCAGTTATTTAACACAGTGCCTTTTACATAGCAATAGCACCATAAAAGAGTCCAAAAGAAATAGCTAATACTCCACTACTAGTATTATATTTATTTTATTGTCATTCTTTTGTTATTAGGTTGTCCAAGTCAGAGAGGCAGCAGGACTTAATAAAAAGGATATTCAACTAGGAATCAAGAGAAATAAACTCTAGTAGCACTTCTGCTACATAATATCTGAGTGATGTTAAGCACATCACTTGACTGATCTGGGCCTCAGTTTCCTCACTTGAAACTGTGGGGTGATACGATCTTCCCTGACTATCTCCCACAGTTGTGTTACATGAGAAAATTAAGGGAATCGTACTTTGAAATTTTTAATTACCTTAAAAATTAGTCAAACTGTTCAGTATCTTTGCATGGTGGTGGATACATGAACCTACAGAGACGAGAAACATTATTTAGAAGTTAATACACACACACATGAAGTAAAACTGGGAAAGTCCAGATAACATTTATGGATTATATTAATGTCAATACGCTGGTTATGACATTGCATTATAGCTTTGCAAAATGTTACCACTGGGAGAAACTGCAAAGTGTATAAGGGACCACTGTATTATTTCTTACAACTGTATGTGCGTCTAAAATTATCGCAATTAAAATTTCCATTTAAAAAATTAGTCAAAATGATGGAGGCTGCCACATCTGCCCTAGATGCACATCCCACAGTTTCTAAGTCCTCTTTTCCCTGGTACTAGTGCATTGTCCCCAGCTTGTCTGGGGTTCAGTGAAGCACATCACCTTTTCATGCTCCTGGAGAAATAACCCCAAATCTCTTCTACCCTCAATCCTCCCTGCCCCCTTAAAACTTATTTATCCAGTGCTACCTACTAAGTGGTACCTACTTGTCCAGTGGTACCTACCATTCTCTGGGAACATATCCGTATTCTCAACGGGAGTCTTCTAGAGACATTGTCCCATAAACCAACAGGAAGTTGAAGATGATGGAATTATGTATTACACAGGAGATGGGCCTTACGATGCCTATGCAGAAAACGGTCTGCTTTATCTGAAGGTACCAGACCTGCTCTGTGTTGTGTTCCACTGAATCTTCCATCCCAAGTCCCTATAGATCAGCTGTGAGGTCCACAAACACTCATATCCTTGTGGCAACTTTCATTCCCTACCAAAGTGTATAGCCAGGGGCAAAGGCATGGACTAGATGACCTCCTGACTTCTCTTCCAATTCTTAGAATCAAATATCAAAAGAGATTCCAGGCAAAGTGATTTACAACCTTCTGTTCCTTCAACAAAAAACAGTTACTAAACTCCTACACTAAAGCAGGCGCTATGCCAGAATCTGAGCACTCACAGCTGAATGAGCTGGGGCTGGGCGCTAACCTCTTTCAATGAAGCTGAATAAAAGAATCATGAATTCCTGTTTGGAAAAAGAAAAAGCCCAAAACTCTTCAAAGGCATTTTCTCATTTGATCTTTAAGCAAGTCGTGATTCTAATAACTGACATCCCCATTTAACACAGGAGGCAACTGAGGCTCTGAGGGATTTGTCTAACGTCAAAGGGCTATGAAGTAGTAGAGCTGGAATTCGAGGACAGACATTTCAAGTGAAAGGCAAGCCCATTGTTCTTAGTCTATGCTGTCTAACCTTGAGATTCTCAGCCTGTTAAAGGCATTAGGGTGAACCAGACATAAAGGTACATATGTGATCAACTCGCCCTAGTCCTTCTGGTGTTTCAGATACCTCCTGCCGCTACCCACTTGTTCTCTCTGCAACCTGCAGCTGAAGCCTGGCTAAGGCAAATGCGAAGACGAGGGTGGATTTACACACTCCAAGAAGACAACACAGACCTTGAAGGTTGTGCCACTTTTGCTTGAGTCCTTATCTTCCTCTTCATCAGAAGGGCCCTGATGGCACAGCACATTTTAGAACAGGAATGAGGGTGTAATGCACAAAACCAGAAGTCTAGTTTTAGAACAGTCTTGAAGCTCCTAAGCTTTTTGCCTAGAGACAGTAATTAGGTCAGAGGGCTTTTAGATCATTTGTGCCTGGGTTGGGGGAAGACAGTTGCCTGCAGTTCCCATGACAACCACATTTTTCCCATAAATAGATCTACCGCAAGCATAGGGCAACCTTGTAATCAGTTCTTAATAAATTTTCTCAAGTGACTGACCATGACTGGAAGTGCATCTCCCTTCTCCAGTACACGACTTATTCATTCCCAACAGTGACTGAGTTCACAGGGCTTCTTCTGCATCACAGGGAAATTTACTCTAGTGTTTGTAGAAGCTATCAGAAGTGTATTTAAATAAATATTTTCTTTGCTTTTACTGATTCAATCCTTTCTAAAAATAGTCTGTCAATAGCATTTCTCCAGGCCAAACAATCTTGGGCCTCAATAACTCGGTGACAAAGCGATTATTTCTCTGGCTCTTTCCCTGTCTGCTGTTACAATAATTCCAGCCCCCCGCAACTCTTCCCTCACTTATTCTGGGAGTCTTCGGGGAGTGGCTCGTTTCATATAGGCTCTTCAGTAGCAATCTTGGCTACCATTTTCCTCTGTTCTTGTTCAGATTTGCAGTAGTGATGCTTTCTGTCACAGTCAGTGACAAATGCTCCATGGTGTGAGCCCGATTCTGGAGCATGGTGACCTCTCCATTCCGGATGTGAACTGACTTTGGTTCAGTAGTAGTCCTTCATGTGGACGTGCCTTTGGAGACCCCTCCCACCTGCACATGTGCTTGAAGCTGTCTGTATCCCATGATGAGTACAACTTAGACTGACAAGCTAAGACTCCTGCCGCAAGCCCAAGTGAGGAGGTGTGTGCATTGGCTTTGCATCAGGAGTTGAACTAGCCTAAATTTGACCCAAGAGGTGATGATAAAAGTGCTGGTGACATTTGAGTCTCTTTTATTCCTGATACAAGTAGTTAAGCTAATCCTACTCTTGTTCTCAGAGTGACTGGAAGAAGAACTGAGCTCATTTAATCTCTCCTCTGGAAAAAAAGAAGACAGAGCAGCAACTTGGGTCACAACCTCTTAATGGACATAATTTCTCATCCAGAAGTTGAGTCACATGTCCAACAAGTGGGCTTATAAGGGAAGTGGAACAGATGATTTGCAATAAAGATTCTTTCAGATGTAGCATTTGTTTGTTTATTTCCTGCGTTGCTCCATATAGGAGTTAATGTAGCTATCAGAGATACTTAAAGATCACAAAGAAACATAAACAAGAAGCACAAATAAAACAGACAAACATGATTGGGGCAAGAGATAGAGTTAGAAGGAAGCTCGTGCAAAATTGCCACTCACGTAGCTCTAAGCTTTCCAGCACTGACACACAAAAAGAAGCCCGATATAAGTTATGGGATTCCTAGATTTCTTAGAATTTGTTTTAAATTTCTCAAAAAAAGATTGCTATTCCTGACACCAAATATAAATAAAGTTCTCCCAAGAGGACTTATAAAATGTGCTTCATGAGTAATTCCAGAAAATGTAGTCAACAAAACCAAGGAAGCCCTCAATGAACAGAGGGTGATGGTAAGTATACAGATGGCAGTGCATGAGATGGAAGATGAAAGGAGCCCCAGCCGAAATTCACAGGTTCTTGCCTACACCCCCATTTCCCCACTGGCCTCTCCCTTACATGGTTTCTACTATATCTGGCACTGCTCTTTTCACTCCTTTTTTTTTTTTTTCTCAGTGGCGTTATCCCTCTATGAGTCTCTCTCTCTTCCTTGGTAAAATTGTTTCCTCTTCCCATCCTAAGTTCAGGAAGGACAAAGTACGTGCCCAAGGTCATATAGCTAAGCAGTCAAATTTATGTGTCTTAAGACTTTGAGTCAGACCTATGTGTCAGCCTAATCTCCACCCTTACACATTAACTCAATATTTAGCAAATATTTATTGAGTTCAACAAAGTTGATCCCATCTAGCCTCAAGACTTAAAACATCATCTGTATATTCATGTTGCCCAAGTGTGTACTTCTGGTCCTGACCTCTGTCTTGAAATCCCAGCTCCTATACCCAATGCCTCTGAGCATGTTCACTCAGATGTCTGGTAAGCACCTCCAAGTGGCTGTATCCAGAGTACCATGAAGTCTGGGTTTTTCCTCCAAACCTTTTCCTGCTCACTTTTACATCTCAGGAAATGGCATCTCCATTTACCCAGATGCTTACATCAATTTTCTTTCCGTTCCTCTATTGAATACAGTAGGAAACCTATCTTTTCCACCCCAAATCCAGCCAATTCTTACCATCCTCAACAGTATCATCCCAGTCCAACTTCTCTCTCTCCTGTTTTACTGCTAACATAGCCTCCTGCACAACTTCCCTGTTTCAAATCTTGCCCCAATCTCCACACAGTAGCCACAGAAATCTAGTTAAAACTGAATCAGATCATGGCATTTCCTTGCTCACAACCTTCCAATGCTATCCTTGTATTGAACGAAACTTAAATAAGGGAGTGGCTTAGAGGTTGTATATGGCCTGGCCCCTGACTATCTCTCTGAACTCATTTCCAAGCATTTTCTCTTTTATTCACTGTACTCTAGCCCATTGGTCCTCTTGTTCCTGGAATGGGCAAGTTCCTACCCACCTCAGGGCCTTTGCACTTGCTATTTCCAACACTCAGAGCACAGCTCTCCAGGTCTTCCTGGGAGTAAGAAGAAGAACTTTCCTTCATTCTGGTGTCTCATGTGCTGTCTCTCCCTCATCACCCCAACCCCGGTTACTCTCTTCCCCCTCCTCTGCTTTATTATTCCTTGAAACACTTATTGCCTTCAGTTATATTATACACTTGTTTATTTAGTGATTGTCTATCTCTCATAGGCAGAATGTAAATTCCGTGAGGTAGGGGCCTTGCTTGTCCTGTTCCCGTGGTGTCCTTAGGACCTGGTAACAGTGCCTGGCACATTAGACAGAGCCGATGCATTGTTGTTGAATAGAGGGTTGAATGTGCCCAGTGCACTGTGAAAGTTGAACGTCTGTTAACTGAATGAATAAATATAACTGATGTCAGGGAAACAACGCTACAACAGTGAACAAGGCAGTCAGACTTGTGTATGCTCATGGCACCTAGAAAGTAAGAAATGTTTAAATAAGTAATAACAGCAAAATAAGAAAAGTGTTATGATAAGGGGAGTTCAGGAAAGTAGCAAGGACCTCTACGCTACTCTAGTTCAGAATTTCACACCTTAGATGTGTGGACTTAGGAAACTAGCCTCTCCCAGCCCTAATGTCCACCCGTGTGAAGCGGAGACACTGGTGCTAACAGTTGTGTGGCTGTTACAAGGAAGAAAGGGGGATGTATGTAAAATGCCTAGAACATAGGCTCAATGAGTTTCAGCTCCCACTGCTATTATAACATATTAGCATCTGTTATACTTCATGGCATCCCTCAGCATTTGGGAGAATGACTTTTGTTTTGAACTCTGCTCTGCCAAGGTAGAAGCCAGAAGTCTCTTTCCCAACCTTTATTTCTTGTATATACATATTTTATTAATATTATTTTAATTGACAAATCATAATTGTGTATGTTTTTGTGTACAATGTGATGTTTTGATATATGTATACAATATGGAATAATTAAATCAAGCTAATTAACATATCTATCACCTCACTTATCATTTTTTGTGGTGAGACATTTGAATTTACTGCCTTAGTTACTTTGAAATATACATTATTATTGACTGTAGTCACCCCGCTAAGCAATGGATTTCAAAATTTATTCCCCTTGCCTAACTGAAACTTTGTACCCTTGGCTAGTAACTTCCTCTTGTTCCCACCCCCCTCAATCCCCAGCCTCTGACACTCATCCTTCTACTCTCTACTTCTATAAGAGAGATTCCTTCTACTTCTTAGATTCCACATAGAAGTGAAATCATGCAGTGTTTGTCTTTCTGTGCCTGGCTTATTTTGTTTAGGATAATGTCCTCCAAATTTCATCCACATTGTTGCAAATGACAGGATTTTTTTTTTTAAGGCTGAATAGTAGTTCAATATGTGTGTGACTATTATGTATATTATATATATCACATTTTTTATCCATTCATCTGATAGACACTTAGGTTGATTCCATATTTTGGCTACTGTGAATAATGCTGCAATGAACATGGGAGTGTAGATATTGTTTCAACATATTGATTTCAATTCCTTTGGATAACTACCCAGAAGTAGGATTCATGAATCATACGATAGCTCTGTATTTAGTTTTTCAACGAACCTCCATACAGTTTTCCATAATGGCTGTACTAATTTACATTCCCACCAACAGTGCACAACGGTTCCTGTTTCTCTACACTGATTATCTTCCATCCTTTGGGGTGTGAGGTGATATCTCATTGTGCTTGAATTTTCATTTCCCCAATTATTCATGATTTTGAGCATGTTTTCATAAACTTTTTGGCCGTTTGTCTTCTTTTGAGAGGTGTCTGATCAAGTCTTTTGTCCATTTTTAATTGAGTTATTTATTTATTTATTTATTTAGCTATTGAGTTGTTTGAGTTCCTGATATATTTTGGATATTAACCCCTTATCAGATGTATGATCTGAAAAGCATTTTTTCCCATTCAGTGTCTCTTCACTTTGGGTTGCCTCTCCACTTTGTTAATTGCTTCTTTTGTCATGCAACAGCTTTTTAGTTTGATACAATCCCATTTGTCTATTTTTGCCTGTGCTTTTGAGTTCATATCCAAAAAAAATCATTGCCCAGACCAATGTTGCACACCTTTTCCCTTATGTTTTCTTCTAGCAGTTTTACACTTTCAGATTTTGAAGCTTGGATGTCAATATGTAAAGCTGTGCTTCATCAAGTAACTTCATGCTCTTTTATTAGGAAGAAAGCAATGTGATGGTGCAGGCATCCCATGGACTCCAACTTTTAACAAAGGGAGTGGCTGGAGTGTCCAGTTTGGGAGTAAAGTATTGGCTAAGATTCAGGTTTCTTCAGTTTAGCATCATCAGTATGAGCCAATGTGTGTGTTCTCAGTAGTGACAGTTGTGTGGACACTTCATCTACAAGGAAGCTTTGGTGTTTCTGACTGAATAACACCCAAGCCTGATTCTGTGGCCCTCCTGGAAATTTTGTGAGCTCCCTAAGGTCCTTCTTAAATTCCTTTTCAGCTCAAACTAGTTAGGGTTAGTTCTATGTTTGCAACCAAGAACCCAGGTGACACACTGATGATCATCTGGGTTATTAAGTGGTTTAGTACCCTATGCTATGCATATTATGTTGGTTACTGATGAGGAGCTTATACAGGTCAAGGGTATTGAAGAAGAGACTCCAAGGGAAGGAGTCATTGATACCTCAAAGGCAACCTCTTCCCTAGGCCTTTCTTGGTAGCAGGTGGAGGAGCTCTCTCCATCCTCTGCCTCTGATATTGTTGGTAGTGTCCCAATCAACAAGCCTGGAGCATATTGTAGTCTATGTCGCATTCGTGTCTTCCTTTCTGGTCTGCTTTCATTCAACTTTCATTGACCATTTGCTCCGTGCCAGACACTGATCACATAGAAATGAAAAGTCATTGCACTCCCCTCCACACAACTGACAGTCTCTTCACAGGACTGTCCTTCAAGCAACAACTAAAAAGTCCCATAATTCTAGGTGATTCTCAACAAAGCAGGATAATGCAATGATTAAATATGTAGGCTTTGGAGTCAGACTAACCTAGGTGCAAATTCTGGCTCTAACACTAGTTGGTGATTTTTGCTAAATTATTTAATCTCTTAAGCTTCAATTTCCTCATGTATAAAATAAGTTAGTAATGATGAATGCATAAGATGGTTGTGAAAATTTAATAAAATAATGTACATGAAGTACTTAATAGAGTACCCAATTCTTTGCAATGAGCAATAAATATTATTATTAAAAGCAACAAGTCTGCCTGAGGATGTCAGGAAATCCTTCACAGAAGGGGAAAGACGCTTGCATTATTACTTAAAGGAAGCATTCTTAATCTAAGCAGGCAGGTGCACCTGGGCATTTTGTTTCTTAGTCAACAATTATTCATTTTAAAAGATTGTTTCTTGTTACATCCTGGGATATGGAGTATCCTGTTTTGGTTCTTCTACTTTGCAAACAGAGAAAAATGTAAGAAATTAATTAGCTCATCCAAGTGCATACCAGTTTTGTCGTTTAACCAGTAAAGGCCTTCTGTGAGAAAAGACTGCGCAGTTAATCTGCATTGAATACTTACTTTTTGCAAAGTTGTGGGGGATGGGAGATACAGAAATGCATGACCATTAAGAGACACCACTAGGTGCATGCAACTAGGGGTGGGTAAGGATTCTGAGATGAGCACACTACAAAGACAGAGAAGATAGAACGGTCACTTTGTGATGCCAGACTAGAGTGCAGGAATAAAGAAGAGATCACAGTAAAGTGGGGTGGTCAGAAAAGGCCATCATAAGGGAGGTGAACTTGAAAAGCTGGACTTTAAAAAATGAATGGAACTTTGACAGTGGGTAGAAAAGGGGATGGGGAGCAGGTTGGGAAGAAGATGGGATATGAGCAAAGGGCATGGCAGTGAGGACACACAGCACCCACTCAGGAGACATAAAGCAGTCAAATTCTCTTTGTGTAGTTCTTAAAAGGTCAACTGTCCCAAAGTCACACAGCTATTTGGGACTAGGATGAGGTCTTTCAATTTGCAGCTTGACTTGCTCTGCCGTGCTTTGCAAACTTTGTATCTGCTGGTTGGGTGTTGCAAGGAAGGCACCATTTCCTCACTTTAAAGCAGGGAGACAGAAAAACTGGACCTAAGGCCTAATGGATGCAGATGCGGTTGCCTTCAAACTCCAGCAGGCTGATGTCTACCTGCTGTGGCCAAGCAGGGCCACTCTACAGGGAAGCCACTACTGCCAATCTGATATTCTCGCCACATCCTGACTCTGAGCATGTGGCTCTGTGGGAATAGCCAAGGCCAGGGGCCTTCCTCAGGGCGTCCCTAACACCTGGCCACTCAAAGAGGATGGGGCCACACAGACTACCCTGGCTCTCAGAGGGACAGCAGTGCAGGAAGCATGTCTTGGCTTTACGACCCTGGATAGAGCAAGATTTGTGAGTCCCCGGTTAACTGCTCCAGGTGGTGTCCTCTTTAATAAGCAATGTTACTTAGAAGATCATAGACTAAACTTGGAGAAAGATCTGGGTTCAGGTCCTATTCTAGGTTTGTGATCTGGAATAAGATATGATATTTTGTTACCAAGAGATTGGTTATGCCAATCTCCCTATTTTATAGGTTAAGAAAAACAAACCAGAAGCTTGGAAGAGTTTAATGACTTGTTCAAAGCTATACAATACATTAAATCTCTAAATCTCTGTTTCTTCAAAATAAGAATAGTATCAACTCTATCTTCCTCACAAAGTTTTAAGAGGATCAAATAAAAAATATATATGAATATTCACCACAGTACTTGATGTGGATGCCAGGGGCTCCTAATGTTCTCTTTCTACATGAGTAAAATGGTGGTAATCATTCACACGCGCGCGCGCGCACACACACACACACACACACACGCGCACAACATAACATATAAGATTTATTTAAAAGGACCTTGAGAAGAAACTTATTAACTCAGGGTAAGAATGTGTTTATGAGCCCATTTCCGGGCTCACACTCTGGGGACCTGGGGCCACGCCTCACCCACGCCTGTGAGAGGTACTGCAAGTCTCACCATACCCAACATTACATTCAGAACTGCTGTCACTGGCGCTCTATCTCTGTCTTGTTCTCCTGCTATGCAGCTCACCTTTTCTGCGGAGCAGAGCCTTGCACAAATGTGTCTAATCAGGTTGCCCCCAGAAAGGAGAATCTTAGCTGCTATTTGGACCAGGGGTGCACAGCAAAAGGTCAAAGACATGTAGGACCAGGAAAGCTTGTGACTTGGCTATTCCACTCATGATGGGGTTTTTATATAAATGATCTGCATTCCTTTAAGAACAAACACCAGACACCCCTGCTCCTAGCTTCAGAATACATAAAAAGTAGAGAAGAGCAGAGAGGGATTTGTGTTTGTTTATCTTCATTTTAGGAAATAATTTATAACGCGAATACTCTAAATAGGAGTTTCCCTAGAACAATTAGACTGTTTTAATTAAAAATTTCATTCTCCTCCCAGCCTTTTGCAGTGTCCACATTATATAGCACAATCAAGCTAGGAGGTCTTATTCCTGTTTCAGCATTTCTCAATGGAATATTCCAGAGTGCTTGTTAAAACACAGATCCATGGGTTCCAGTCCACACCAACTGGTGTAGAATGACTTGTGTAGGTAACTTAAGCAAGCTCTCATGCACACGAGAATTTGAAAACAACTGCATGACCCTTCAAGCATCTGAAATCATTTCTATTTTTCATATATGAAACAGTCTGTTAGTTTAAACTCTTAAAATCTGTAGCCTTCGGGTCTCTATGTCTCTTCCAAGGTCACCAAACTCTAGTATTCAGCATAGGACTCCGCCAAAGAAATTAGATGGAGTATAATGGAAATACTGCCTCATGCTTCCTATAATAAATCTTCAGTCTTCTCTCTTCCTGCTCCAACTTTCTCCACAAACACACAGCAGTAAAATACACCTATTTTTAAAGTTCTATTCTTATGCACCACAAAGCTTAAGAAACACTGCCCTCCTTGTGGTAGGTGCTGTACAAGCCGATGTCTCTGATTAGTAGGCAGGGCATATGAGGAATGTGTGGTGAGTGCGTCAGCGGGAGGAAGGAAGACAGGGAGAAAAAAATAAAGGCAAGAAATGAAGAATCTACGTGGTTGCAGTGCCAAGAGCCAGAAGGGTTAGGTACTGGTCTTAGCTCTGTCATTAACTTAGTGTGTGATCTGAGGTGAGTCACACCTCTCTCTGGGCCACAGGGTACTCACCTAGGACCAGGCAGAATTCTCTAAGGCAGAGCTTCCCAACCTATGTGCAGTATCACACCAGTGTGCCACGTGTGGATTACAGGTGTGCTATGAATTACAGAGTTCTTCAGCACTCGGAGTGTGCCTCCAGCCAAGAAGGGCCCTATCACAATTTTATTGGGGAGTGGTCTGAGCAGTGGAGAAGTCCAAGGATCACCCTTATCATCCTCAGAGAAGGCAGTGAGCACAACGAGTCACATTTACCATGCATTTCTCCACCAAAATGCCCTAAGTACATGCAGCCAAGAAGGTGCTCTCCTGCATGGGAATCTCAGTAGCCAGCTACAAAGTGCCCCACTAACTGGTCTAGATTAGGTCTGAGGACCAGTAGCGAGTTTGTGTCCAAGTGCCCAGAAGCTTTGAGCTCAGCCCAAGATGCAGCCAGTGGGGATGAATGAGTGCAGAAACACAGTGGGGGCTTCTGGTCTGCCCAGTGGCAGTGGTAGCCCAGAATCTTTGTCTTTACACGCATCAGAGACTCTGGTCCATCTTCAGCAGATGGACATGAAGCCCATTTGGTGGTTTCCATGGTAGATGCAGGGAAACTGCTCTTACAATGCATATACAATATACAAATTAGACCTTCCTTACTATTATGAAACAAGAGATACATAAAAGGTTGTATTTGAAATACCTTTTTTCTATTATAAAAACTAAACATTAAATTATCAGTATATGAAAAGAATAAGCTATTAGGTCCTTTAATTTCAAATGACGTAAATCTTCAGATAATTGTAAACAATGTTTTAAAATTTTTTTATCATCTCCCGATGTGAATGAAGGTTCTTGTCAAAAGACACACTAGGAATTTGAGACAATCATCATTAAAAAGTCTTGACTGGCGTTTCATGCAGCTATTTTGAGTATCGTTCTGTTGGTAAAAAGATATGTCAATTGTAGTAAGTTCAAATTTCTAATTTAAAATTTTGAAATAATTTTATTTGGAACTTTTATATAAATTTTATACTTAACATTTTTCTAAATATCCTATATTTTACTTTTCCTATAAGTATATAAATATAAGGTGTAATGAATTTTTTCACTGAGTTTTATTTAGCTATTCCCAGATCCCTCCAGTTTACTCTTTGTTCTATGCAAATATTTTTATTTTCTATGTGTGCAAAATGTGACAAAGGATGGGTGCAGAGTTTTAGGGTAGTGATTTTCCACTGGGAGTGATTTTGCCTCCCAGGGGACATTTGACAATGCCTGGAGACATTTTGGTTGTCACCACTGGGAAGCTTCTTCCTGGCATCTAATGGACAGAGACCAGGAATGCTGCCAAGCACCCTACAATGTACAGGAAAAATCCCCCATAAAAAGAATTATTGGACCCCAAAATATCAATACAGCCAAGGACAGAAACCCTGTTCTAGGGCCTCTCTCAGATTCTAATGTTCTAATTCTGAATTATTAGTGTTCTTGTAGTTTAGAGGAGAGGATAGTTGGCAATATGGATGCAGCCAGGGATAGCCAGCTCTAATTTTCTGACTGCATCTCTCACAGCAGACCCAGTAGGCAGGTAAAACATGGGGCAGGACTTCCTGCGGGCCTACTGGAAATCAGGCTATGGATATTTGCTTGTGATGGGATGCATTTCAAAGCAGCAGCCATGTAACTTTTATGGCCATGACCTTAGTATTCCCAGATGAGCATGTTCTTTTCCTCCCCTTTTACTTGTTTTAAAGTTCCCGTATGGAAACAGCATTTTTGTTCCACTGGATTGTGACTCATGTTATTTTTCAACAACTCCCCTCTCCCTGCCCCCTACTCTGGATCTCAACCGTGACTAGCTTGGCTGAAATGGGTCTGTCAACAGGCAGAGACTCGCACCGACAGCTTTTCAACTCATCCCCTTCTCCTTCCCCTACAATTCCTTTGGAAGTTGAAGCCATCCTGTTTTTTGGTATTAATGCCCTACCTCCAAGACTAAACAAACTTTCCACTTCCTCACTCTCTGATACACGTACCTTCCATCCTCTTGGTGTGGGTTTTATTTTTACACTTCAGGATGATTCAAGTGATTAGGGATCAGACCAATCCTGGCAGCCACACTCTTTCATCAATATGGCTCTCACCACCACTTCAGTCAATTTTACAGCAGATCCACATCTGCCACCTGACAGCAAGGGCAGGTTTAATGGAGCGTTAGATGCTTTTATTTATCCTAGGACTAACTGAGGATAGGCAATTCTACTAATACATGTTCTTGGATGGAAGACAGGTCAATAGATCCGGGGTCTTTGCTATGTAAATTTAAGCAAGTCACTCAGTCCTTGGAGCTTCACTTTGCTCACACGTAAAACAGCAGTAATAATCAGTAGGCTGCTGAATTTTTTTCTAACTTTTTAAAAGAGAGAAAGCACTGAGAAATTTTGAAAAACATATCAATATTAGGAAATGCACAATTTTATGGCATTGACTCATTGTTAATGTATCATTTCTACTGAAATGAGGAAGTTGGTTTTTACAGTTGGGGTCAGGAAATAGTTTACATCCTTTGCAGGCTTTAGAGGCCCTGGAAGATTATGGTCATTGATGTGACCTGTGATAGCACTTTACTGTTGGCAAAACCAAGCCGTCAATCCATTTAAGGAATATATATTAGGCCTCTATTATGCTCTTTGAACACCGTGATATTTGTTTCTGTTTCGTAGATGAGAATACTGAAGCACCAGACAGTTAAGTGTACTGTTCAAGACAACCACACAATTTTGACCAAGGAAGAAGGTGGAGGGTAGAACGGCATGAGAGGAGCTATGTCCAGAACAATTAGTAATTCCCATGCTCAGTTCCATGATTTGAATCCTAAATGGGCACTTCTCTAGATAAAAATGCAACTACTTAAGTCAAATACTCAGTATTTATTGCCTTGGTAAATTGTAGTGTTCAGGTATTCACCAGAAACAAGAGCTTAAGTTAATGTTATTTTTTGAAATACTTGGTTTATTGACCTGATTGTTTGAAAATGCTATCCAGAATTTTCCCTCATACTTCTGAGTCATTCTCACCAGGCAGACAACATCCAGTGCTTCTCCATGATACAATAACCATCCCCCCTCTAATTTCCTTCCTCTACCTAACAGATACTTGAGTTACAGTATCCAACTTCAATTCATGTGAATATTTGAACTGGGGAAACTGAGAGTCCAGAGAAGAAAGTATGTCCTGCTGATGTATCCCAATTTAGAGACTTCCCTTTCTGCCTTTTTCTTGGGGAGGCCCCTTACAGTTCAGTTAGGAATGCCCTAAATCCCGACCCATGTCTGGAGTCTACTGAAATCTCAGTGTGCGTTAAAGCTCTCAAAACTTTCAAATCTCTTAGGGGTCCTAATTGTTCGGTGCTCCCGACTTGGAAGGCAGATGACCACATCCTCAGGTCTCCTTTTATCACGTTTACCCCAGACTTGAGTTCACTAAATGAGGTGTGTGGGTGTTTAGAAAAAATACTCCAGTGGTGTTGGCAAAGCAAGACAATTAGAAATGTGTTTCGAGAACTGCCTCCAGGTTCTGTACTAGTTAGAACACTGTATCCTCGCCAGCATTCGATAGCATCAGTTTTTTCTATTTTTAGCCATTCTAATAGGTATGTAATGGTATCTCATGGTGGTTTTCACTTGGATTTCCCTAATGGTTAATGATTTTAAGCATCTTTTCAAATTCTTATTTTCCATACATCTATCTTCTTTGGTGAAGTGTCTTGAATATATATACACACACACATATATAACACATCTATACTACACATATATTACATTTATTATATATTACATAGATTACATATATATTACACATATATATGTAACAAGCATGTGCTATTTAATAATGGGATTACGTTTTGAAAAATGCATCATTAGGTGATTCATGATTATGTGAACATCATAGAATGCACTTATACAAACCTAGATGGTATAGCTTACTACACATGTGGGCCATATGGTATAGCCTATTGCTCCTAGGCTACAAACCTGTACAGCATGTTACTGTACTGAATACTGTAGGCAATTGTGACACAATGATAGGTATTTATATATCTAAACATATCTAAATGTACAAAAGATACAGTAAAAATACAGTATTATAATCTTATGGGACAACTGTTGTATAATGCAGTCCATCATTGACTGAACCACCCTTATGTGGTACATGACTGTAAATATTGTAAATATGTGTGTGTGTGTGTGTGTGTGTGTATGAGACTTCTAAGACAAAAAACATTGTTAATGAGGCAGATGACTCTGGAGAAAACATTTTAAAAAGCCATCCAACAAAATGTCTCCTCATCCCTAGAGGTTCCACTTCCTGGTCCTTCAACTGTTTCTGATGTTTCTTCTCATCTAGAAAATAAAGGAAGATAAAATATGTTATACAGTAACCTTTTCATCAAAATACAGCATCAGCCAAGCACAATGGCTCACACCTATAATCTTAGCACTCTAAGATGCCAAGGCAGGAGGATCACTTGATGCCAGGAGTTCAAGACCAGCCTGAGCAACATAGCAAGACCCCATCTCTACAAAAAATTAAAAAATTAGCTGGGTGTGGTGGTACACACCTGTAGTCCCAGCTACTAGGAAGGCTGAGGCAGGAGGATTGCTTGAGCCCAGGAGTTTGAGGTTGCAGTGAGCTGTGATGAGGCTACTGCACTCCAGCCTGGGCTACAGAGCAAGATCTTGTGTCAAACAAACAAATAAAAAAAAAAAAAACCCACAGCATGGTTGGTGGAGACTGAAAGCCTGCCATTGTTTGCTGTTGCTGTTGTTTCAGATGATACAGGTATTCTGGTGAAGCTACATGCTGCCTAGTTACCCTGAACACGTTGACACCTTTGCTTTCTGATGCTTCAATACATACAAACTTTGTTTCATGCACAAAATTATTTAAAATATTGTATAAAATTACCTTCAGTCTGTATGTATAAGGCATATATGAAACATAAATGAATTTCTTATTTAGACTTGGGTCCCATACCCAAGATATCTCATTATGTCTATGCAAATATGTCAAAATCCAAAAAATTTCAATATCCAAAACACGTCTAATCCCAAGCGTTTTGGATAAGTGATACTCAACCTACATATATATAATCAAGTCCTCTATCAGGTACATGATTTGAAAACATCTTCTGTTAGCCTGTAGCTTGTCTTTTTATTCTCTTGAAATTGTTTTTTAGAGTACAGGTTTTAAATTTTTATGAAGTCAAAAGTGTCAATTTTTTCTTTTGTAGACTGTTTTCTTTTTTTTCATTTCTGCATATTATGGGGGTACAAATGTTTAGGTTACGTATGTTGCCCTTGGCCCCCCCACCCTGAGTCAGAGCTTCAAGTGTGTCCATCCCTCAGACGGTGTGCATCACACTCGTTATGTATGTATATATCCATGCCCTCCTCCCCCCTCCCATCTGCCTGATGCCCAATAAATGTTATTCCTGTATATGCACTTAGGTGTTGATCAGTAAAACCAATTTGATGGTGAGTACATGTGGTGCTTATTTTTCTATTCTTGGGATACTTCACTTAGTAGAATGGGTTCCAGCTCTATCCAGGAAAATAGAAGAGGTGCTATATCATAAGCCACATATGACAAACCCACAGCCAACATCATACTGAATGGGGAAAAATTGAAAGCATTCTTACTTAGAACTGGAACCAGACAAGGTTGCCCACTATCTCCACTTCTATTCAACATAGTGCTGGAAGTCCTTGCTAGAGCAACTAGACAAGAGAGCGGAATTAAGGGCATCCAAATGGGGGCAGAAGAAATCAAACTCTCACTCTTTGCTGATAATATGATATTATATCTAGAAAACCCCCAGGATTCAACAAAGAGACTCCTGGAATTGATAAATGAATTCAGTAAAGTCTCAGGATACAAAATCAATACACACAAATCAGAGGCATTCATATATGCCAATAACAGTCAAACTGAGAACCAAATCAAAGACTCAATACCCTTCACGATAGCAACAAAGAAAATAATGTACCTAGGAATATATTTAACTAAGAAGGTAAAAAAACCTCTACAGGAAGAACTACAAAACACTGAGGAAGGAAATAGCAGAGGACGTAAACAGGTGGAAAACCATACCATGCTCGTGGGCTGACAGAATCAACATTGTTAAAATGTCTATACCACCCAAGGTGATCTACAGATTCAATGCAATCCCTATTAAAATACCAAATCATTTTTCACAGATATAGAAAAAATAATTTTACGCTTCGTATGGAATGAGAGAAGACCCTGTATAGCAAAAGCAATCCTAGACAATAAAAACAAAATGGGAGGCATCAATTTATCAGACTTCAAACTATACTACAAGGCTTTAGTAATTAAAACAGCTTGGTACTGGCATAAAAACAGGGACATTGACCAGTGAAACAGAACTGAGAACCCAGATATAAAACCATCCTCATATAGCCATCTAATCTTTGACAAAGCAGACAAACACATACACTGGGGAAAAGAATCCTTATTCAATAAATGGTGCTGGGAAAACTGTATAGCCACGTGTGGACTGAAACAGGATCCACCCCTTTCACCTCTCACAAAAATCAACTCATAGTGGGTAATAGATTGCTTTCTTGATGTCATCTCTAAGAAGACTTTGCATAACCCAACCTAGATTCACAAAAGTTTCCTATGTTCTAGAGGTTGTATAGCTTTAGTGTTTTAAATTTAGGTTTATAATCCATTTTTGTTTATTTTGCAAAGTGTATATCAAACTTCATTTCTTGCACATATTCAATTGTTCCAGAATTGTTTATTCAAAAGCTCCTTCTTTCTTCACATTTTCCTTTGTAGCTTCATTAAAATTCATTTGTCCATATATATGTGTGTGTGCATTTATATATGTCTATTTCTGGACTCCTTATTCTGATCCACTAATTTATTTGCCTGTCTTAATGGTAATGCCATATATTGTCTTGATTACTGTAACTTTATAGTAAGGCTTGAAATCAGTTAGCACTACTCCTCCAACTTTGCTCCTCTTTTTCAAAGTTATTTTGGCTATTCTAAGTCATTTGCATTTCCATTTGAATTTTAGAATCAAATTATCAGTTTCCACAAAATCCTGCATTAGACTCCTCTTGAATTCCTCCTCCTGTGTCACACCTGGACTTTCTCAAAGCAATAAGCTGGGGAAATGGGCTCAACTCATTTGTTTCTCATCTTTCAGGTATCACTGCCCTTCATTGCCTGATGTCTAGGGTCTTCAAAACCATAGTTTCACATAATTTTTCTCTTTTTTTGTTATTCTTATTGTTGTTTTGGGCAGCAGGGTAAATACAGTCTTCATTACTCCATCTTTTTTGGAAGCAGATTTGTGGTCACATTTTTTGAAGTATCCTTATCTTTTAGGTTAACATATTGAGCTATGTAAAGATAAGATGAGATGATGTCTGGAATTTGCTTCAACATACTACTGACATCTGAAAGTATGTGGGGGATAGATGAAACAATTGGCTCTGAATTGGTAACTGTTCACACTGGGTGATGGGGAATTGTACATTAGGAAAAAAGTTTGTTCAAGTTTGAAATTTTCCATAAAAATGTTTTCTGTATAAAGATATTAATATCTGTCTAGCTCACAATATTTCTTTGAGGATTAAACATGGAATTGTATGTATTTAGTGCTATGCTTAGAACTTAATGAAGAGATAGGAAGAAAGATGGCGGAGTGGTGGTGATGGCCTGAATCTGCGCTCCCGGGAAGGAAGGCATCGATCCGGACCTGCCACAACGCTAGAAGACCGCTCCCACACAGGAACAGCAGTGTGAATCCACGGAGAATCAGCGTGGGACAAACAGAGCGAGTGAGGTCTGAGGTGAACGAAAATTGGGAACGCGGGACAGACACTAGCCAGTAGAGCACGGGTCGGATACACCCGTCCCCAGCCGGGACGGGTGCAGCCTCTCGGGAAAGCGGCTTGCTCTCCGCTCCCAATTGAACAGAGCCTTGACCCAGGCCAGCATAGAATCACTGAGGGATACGTGGCGCATTGGAGACAGGCTTTTTTGCAAAATTACCTTAGAACCTGGGGGATCTCAGCTGAGACAGCGCTTGGCGAGGAGGGACGGATCTGCCCCAGGGCGGAAAAACACAAAAAACTCCCGGACAGCAAATAGCGTCGTACCCCGTGCTGCCTTTTTCGGCAGTTCTCCAGCCGGTCACCCCCGGTGCGTGTCCTTGCTGGCCAGCCCCCGGGCAGTGGCGGTCTCTGACTGCTGGGGAGCCGGTCCCCTCCAGCCCCGGAGCTCGGCAGGCGCCATCTTGAAAGCGAAGGCAAAACCGCTCGGGAGCCAAAAAGTGCCCAGCGGCTCTTTCTGCCCGTGCTGCCTTTTTCGGCAGTTCTCCAGCCGGTCACCCCCGGTGCGTGTCCTTGCTGGCCAGACCCCGGGCAGTGGCGGTCTCCGCCTGCCGGGGAGCCGGCCCCCTCCGGCCCGGAGCTCGGCAGGCGCCATCTTGAAAGCGAAGGCAAAACCGCTCGGGAGCCAAAAAGTGCCCAGCGGCTCTTTCTGCCCGTGCTGCCTTTTTCGGCGGTTCTCCAGCCGGTGACCCCCAGTGCGTGTCCTTGCTCGCCAGCCCCCGGGCAGTGGCGGTCTCTGCCTGCCGGGGAGCCGGTCTCCTCCAGCCCCGGAGCTCTGCAGGCACCATCTTGAAAGCGAGGGCGAAACCGCTCGGGAGCCATAAAGTGCCGAGCGGCTCTCTCTGCCCGGCGCCCTCCACTGGTCTCTGAACCAACGCCAGGAGTGCGGGATATGCCGGGGCCGCGCTCGGGGTGAAGGGGCAGAGCTGCGCTAAGGCAAAAACAAAACAAAACAAAACAAAACACGAACAAGAAGAATAGGCTCGCCGAACTGTATATTTTATTCTTGGTAAATTTCTTCTGGGTTCTGTTTGTTTGTGTTTGTGTTTGTGTTTGTTTTTGTTTTTGTGGGGTTGGTTTTTTTTTTTTTTTTTCCTTTTCTTTTCTTTTTCTTTTTTTTTCCGGCGGCGGACAGCCTCGGCGGGCACCTTTGCCCTCTGGGCCTCTGGCTGCCGCGCCTTTTTGAGCGCGGAGGTTGGATCCCCACCACCCTCGGAGCTGTGCGGGCGCGCAGACGTCATCTTGAAATCCACTGCGAAACCGCCCGGGACCCAGCCGGGCGGGCGTGAAGGGGCGGAGCTGTGCTAAGGCGTAAAAACAAAAACATCTAATGGCCGCTCCGGACCCAGCCCAGCGGAAGTGAAGGGGCGGAGCTGTGCTAAGGCGTAAAACAAACAAACAAACAAACAAAAAAACATTGAGTCGCTGAATTATATACTTCAGATTTGTGTATCTTTCTGCCTTGCGGTGTGGTGAGGTGCTATGTAGTTTGTTTTTGTTCATTTTTGTTGGCGTTTTTGGTGTTTTTTGGTTTGGCTTTTTGCGTTTCTTTTCTTTTTTTTTTCTTTTTTTTTTTCTTTTTCTTTCTTTCTTTTTCTTCTTTTTTTTCTTTTCTCTTTCATTTTCTCCTCTTTCTTTTCTTTCTTTCCTTTTCTTTTTTTTTTTTTTTTTCTCTTCTCTTTCTCCTCTCTATTCGCCTTCTAACTGGGGACCCACGGTGAGCTTCGGAACGGGCCAGGTCCCTGGCTCTGGTACATACCGGATCCTGAGTAGTCACCCCCAGGGCCGGAGATCTGCGGGCACGCAATCGCCACTCTAGGGCCCACAGCCAAGTCACTGCGGAGCAATAGGGTACCAAGAGGCTCCCTGGACGGCCTTCTCCCCTGGTCCACGGACCTTATATAGATCCCTGCCCAAGTGTAAACACTGAATACTTCTCCAGAAGCGAGAGTGTGGAACCTGATCCCTGGGGACATTGGGCCAAGACAGACTTTTGCCCGTGGGAGCTACAGCAACTGGGGCACTGAGCAAGCGAAGTCACCGTCCTCTCCCCATAGCTAGTATCTTGCCGGCAGATAGAGTCAGAAACCTCCCCTATAGAGGAAGAACCAAAGGGAAACAAACAAACAAACAAACAAAGAGAATTTCGGTCTACTATTAGTGTGGACCCTGCCTGCCTTCTGAAAGACCACAACACAGTGTCCTAACTCACCAAAGCGGTCCTGGATCACTCCAATCCTCTAGGATTGGACCCATCGGAAGCAGTCCCCCAACGGAAACAGAAAAATCTCTGAACAATACACAACAGTCTCCCCCTCTTGCCAAAAGAAGCAACATACCTAGACTGTTTCACAGCCTAAGAATAGAGCACAAAGAGTCCTGTTAACCAGACTAAACCTATAAGTAAAGATCCAACGATAAATCTAGATGGGAAGGGCCCAGCGAAAAAACACGGAGAGCACAAAGAATCAAATGGAAAGCTCATCCCCAAAGAGAAATACCAGCTCCCAACCATTTGACACAAACCAGACTCAAAACACCAACATGTCACAGGAAGAATTCCAATTATGGATTATAAACAAGCTGAATAATATACAAGAATCAATGGATAAACAACACAAGGAAAACACAAAAAAAAATACAGGATTTGGAGGAAAAATTCACTAAAGAAATTGAAATATTGAAGAAAAACCAAACTGAACTCCTAGAAGTGAAGAATTCACTCAGAGAGCTACAAAACACTGTGGAAAGTCTCAAGAGCAGGGTAGATCAAACAGAGGAAAGAATCTCAGAAATTGAAGATAACTCCTTCCAACTAAATAAGTCAGTCACAGAGATAGATCGAAAAAGTAAGAGAAATGATCTGAGTCTTCAAGAAATGTGGGATTATGTGAAGAAACCTAACTTGAGAGTTATTGGCATTCCTGAGGGTGAAGAAGATAACAAGCAAGGGTTGGACAAGCTATTTGAAGACATAATCGAGGAAAATTTTCCAGGCCTTGCCAATACTCTAGACATACAAATTCAAGAAGCTCAAAGGACCCCTGGGAGATTCATAGCAAATAGGAAAACACCACGCCACGTAGTCATCAGGCTGACCAAAATATCCACTAAAGAGTCCCTTCTCCGAGCTGTAAGGAGAAAGAAACAAGTAACTTACAAAGGAAAACCCATCAGAATTACGCCAGATTTCTCAGCTGAAACCTTACAAGCAAGAAGAGGTTGGGGCCCCATTTTCACGCTTCTGAAACAGAATAATGCCCAGCCTAGAATCTTGTACCCAGCTAAGCTAAGTTTTCTATACGAAGGAGAAATCAAGACATTCTCAGATAAACAAAGGTTGAGGGAATTCAGCAAGACAAGACCAGCCCTCCAAGAAGTACTCAAAAGAGAATTATACACGGATCAGCACAAGAAAGATCCACGAATGTAAAACTACTCAAGAGCTAAAGATCAAATTCCAGATACCACAATGGCCCAGGAGAGAAAACATCGCAATGAAGTTCTACCCAACAAGCTGAACAAAAAACTGTCTCACTTATCAGTTTTCTCAATAAATGTGAATGGCTTGAACTCCCCGCTCAAGAGACATAGACTGGCCCAATGGATAAAAAAATACAATCCAAGTATCTGCTGTCTTCAAGAAACTCACCTAACCTGCAAAGATGCATTTAGACTGAAAATAAAAGGATGGAAATCGATATTTCAAGCAAATGGTAACCAAAAGAAAGCTGGTGTGGCAATCTTAATTTCCAATAACTTAGCTTTCAAACCAACAAAAATAATAAAAGACAAAGATGGCTACTACATACTGATTAAAGGCACAATTCATCAAGAAGCCATGACTATACTCAATATATATGCACCCAACCTAGGTGCACCTAGATTCATAAAGGAAACCCTACTAGATCTCAACCAAATGATAGATAACAATACTGTAATAGCTGGAGACTTTAACACCCCACTGACAGTACAGGACAGATCCTCTAAACAGAAAATAAACAAAGACATAATGGACCTAAATAGAATGCTAGAACAAATGGGCATGGCTGACATCTATAGGACATTCTACCCAAAGTCCACAGAATATACATTCTTCTCATCAGCTCACGGGACATTCTCTAAGATTGACCATGTCCTAGGACATAAATCATGTCTTCAAAAATTCAAAAAAATAGAAATTATACCATGCATCTTCTCAGATCACAGCAGAATAAAAGTAACAATGATCACAAACAGAAACCCTCACTCTTACTCAAAGTCATGGAAGCTAAATAACCTTCTCCTGAATAATTATTCTATAAAAGAAGAAATCAAGATGGAAATCAAAAATTTCTTTGAATTAAATGACGATGGAGATACAACTTATCAAAATCTATGGGATGCAGTTAAAGCAGTCCTGAGAGGAAAATTCATATCCATAAATGCCTATATCAAAAAGACAGAAAACATGCAAATAGACAACCTAACGAATAGACTCAAAGAGCTGGAGAAAGAAGAACAGAACGATCCCAAACCCAGCAGAAGGCGAGAAATTACTAAGATCAAATCAGAACTAAATGAAAAGGACAACAAAGAAACTATAAGGGAAATTAATAAAACAAAAAGTTGGTTCTTTGAAAAGGTAAACAAAATAGACACACCTCTGGCTAGACTAACCAAGAGCACAAAAGTAAAATCTCTAATAACCTCCATTAGGAACATGAAAGGAGAAATCACAACCGATGCTACAGAGATACAAGATATCATCTATGAATTCTACAAAAATCTTTATGCACACAAACTGGAGAACGTGGAGGAAATGGACAAATTTTTAGAAACACATAGTCTTCCCAGGCTCAACCAGGAAGAAATAGAGTACCTGAACAGACCAATATCAAGAACTGAAATCGAAACAGCAATAAAAAACCTTCCCAAAAAGAAAAGCCCTGGTCCAGATGGGTTCACACCTGAATTTTACCATACATACAAAGAAGAACTGGTGCCCATCCTACATAAACTATTCTCCAATATTGAGAAGGATGGAGTTCTCCCCAACACGTTCTACCAAGCCAATATAACATTAATACCAAAACCTGGAAAGGACGCAACAAAAATAGAGACCTACAGACCAATTTCCCTCATGAATATAGATGCAAAAATTTTCAATAAAATACTAGCAAATCGAATCCAAGTACTTATCAAAAAAGTAATCCACCACGACCAAGTGGGCTTCATCCCCGAGATGCAGGGGTGGTTCAACATACGTAAATCTATAAATGTAATTCACCACATAAATAGAAGCAAAAACAAAAACCATATGATACTCTCATTAGATGCAGAAAAAGCATTTGACAAAATTCAACACCCTTTTATGATAAAAACACTTAACAAAATAGGCATTGATGGAACCTACCTAAAAATGATACAAGCCATATATGACAAACCCACAGCCAACATCATACTGAATGGGGAAAAACTGAAAGCACTCCCACTTAGAACTGGAACCAGACAGGGCTGCCCATTGTCTCCATTACTTTTCAACATAGTATTGGAAGTCCTTGCGAGAGCTATCAGGCAAGAGAGCAGAATCAAGGGAGTCCAAATAGGGAAGGAAGAGATCAAACTTTCACTTTTTGCTGATGATATGATGTTATATCTGGAAAACCCTCAGGATTCAACCAAGAGACTCCTGGAATTGATTAACGAATACAGCAAAGTCTCAGGCTACAAAATTAATATACACAAATCAGAGGCATTTATATATGCCAATAACAGTCAATCGGAAAACCAAATTAAAGACTCAATACCCTTCAAAATAGCAACAAAGAAAATAAAATATCTAGGTATATATCTAACTAAAGAAGTAAAGGACCTCTATAAGGAAAACTATGAAACACTGAGAAAAGAAATAGCAGAACTTGCAAATAGATGGAAAAATATACCATGCTCGTGGATCGGAAGAATCAACATTGTTAAAATGTCTATACTACCCAAAGTGATCTACAGATTCAATGCAATCCCTATTAAATTACCAACATCATTCTTTACAGACATAGAGAAAATAATTATACACTTTGTATGGAATCAAAGAAGACCCTGTATAGCAAAAGCAATTTTAAGCAACAAAAACAAAATGGGAGGTATTAATTTGCCAGACCTCAAACTATACTACAAGGCCGTGGTTCTTAAAACAGCCTGGTATTGGCACAAGTGCAGGGACACAGACCAGTGGAACACAACAGAAAATCCAAATATAGAACCATCCTCATATAGCCACCTAATTTTTGACAAAGCGGGAAAGAATATACTCTGGGGACAAGAATCCCTATTCAATAAATGGTGCTGGGAGAATTGGTTAGCCACTTGTAGAAGACTGAAACAGGACCCACAGCTTTCACCTCTCACAAAAATCAAATCACGGTGGATAACAGACTTAAACCTTAGGCGTGATACAATCAGAATTCTAGAAGAAAATGTAGGAAAGACTCTTACAGACATTGGCCTAGGCAAAGAATTTATGAAGAAGACCCCCAAGGCAATCACAGCAGCAACAAAAATAAATGAATGGGACATGATTAAATTAAAAAGCTTCTGCACAGCCAAAGAAACAGTCCAGAGAATAAACAGACCACCTACAGAATGGGAAAAAATTTTTGCATACTACACATCAGATAAAGGACTGATAACAAGAATCTATTTAGAACTCAGGAAAATCAGCAAGAAAAAATCAAGCAACCCTATCAAAAAGTGGGCAAAGGACATGAATAGAAATTTTTCAAAAGAAGATATAAAAATGGCTAACAAACATATGAAAAAGTGTTCAACATCTCTAATCATCAGGGAAATGCAAATCAAAACCACAATGAGATATCACTTAACCCCAGTGAGAATGGCCTTTATCAAAAAAACCCAAAACAACACATGTTGGCGTGGGTGTGGAGAGACAGGAACACTAATACACTGCTGGTGGGACTGCAAACTAGTGCAACCCCTGTGGAAAGCATTATGGAGGTATCTTAAACAGATTCAAGTAGACCTGCCATTTGACCCAGCAATCCCATTACTGGGCATATACCCAAAGGAAAAAAGGTCATTCTGTAACAAAGGCACATGTACCCAAATGTTTATAGCAGCACAATTCACAATAGCAAAGATGTGGAAACAACCCAAATGCCCATCAATACATGATTGGATTAGTAAGCTGTGGTATATGTATACCATGGAATATTACTCAGCTATAAGGAATGATGAAGATACGACATCTCTATGGTTCTCCTGGAGAGAGTTGGAACCCATTATATTAAGTGAAGTATCCCAAGAATGGAAAAACATGCATCACATGTACTCACCAGAAAATTGGTTTCCCTGATCATCACCTAAATACAAATCTGGGAACGACACCAATTGGACATCAGACTGAGGTGGGGGGTGGGGGAGGGGATGGGGGTATGCCTACACAATGAGTGCATTGCGCACCGTTTGGGGAGTGGTAACACTTGAAGGTGCTGACTCGGGAAAGGGGGGGTGGGGAAAAAATATGAAACTATTGTTTTTAAAAAAAAAAAAAATAAAAATAAATGATTACATTAAAAAGAGAAAAAAAAAAAAGAACTTTCCCCATTTTCTACTAAAAAAAAAAAAAAAAAAAAAAACCCACAATGAGATATCACTTAACCCCAGTGAGAATGGCCTTTATCAAAAAAACCCAAAACAACACATGTTGGCGTGGGTGTGGAGAGACAGGAACACTAATACACTGCTGGTGGGACTACAAACTAGTGCAACCCCTGTGGAAAGCATTATGGAGGTATCTTAAACAGATTCAAGTAGACCTGCCATTTGACCCAGCAATCCCATTACTGGGCATATACCCAAAGGAAAAAAGGTCATTCTGTAACAAAGGCACGTGTACCCAAATGTTTATAGCAGCACAATTCACAATAGCAAAGATGTGGAAACAACCCAAATGCCCATCAATACATGATTGGATTAGCAAACTGTGGTATATGTATACCATGGAATATTACTCAGCTATAAGGAATGATGAAGATACGACATCTCTATGGTTCTCCTGGAGAGAGCTGGAACCCATTATATTAAGTGAAGTATCCCAAGAATGGAAAAACAAGCATCACATGTATTCACCAGAAAATTGGTTTCCCTGATCATCACCTAAATACAAATCTGGAAACGACACCAATTGGACATCAGACTGAGGTGGGGGGTGGGGGAGGGGATGGGGGTATGCCTACACAATGAGTGCATTGCGCACCGTTTGGGGAGTGGTAACACTTGAAGGTGCTGACTCGGGAAAGGGGGGGTGGGGAAAAAATATGAAACTATTGTTTTTAACTTGCACTGTTCACTTAATAATTTATCATGAATATTTCCCATATTATTTCATATCATTGTACAAGAAATAATGTATACATTATGAGGACATACTGTATCTAACAAGATATACTGTTAGACTCTTTGATTCTGTAAAATTAAATTGAAAAAAAAAAGAACTTAATGAAGAGTAGCTATTAATACTAACATAATTGTATGAAACCACCCACCTATCTTAATATACAAAAGAAGTCTGATTAAAAAAACCTCCAAAAAAAACCTGTTAGAAACCTACTAGCTAAGGTTTTAGAGACTGTAGCAGTATTCTCTACGCCAATGGAGATTCGGTTTGGGCATTAGTTTCTCCAGGAAGTCTCCCAAACCCACCAACAGTAGGGTTGGTACCTTTCCTCTGAATCGCCCTAGCACCCTGTCCCTTCCACAGCCAAAGCTCTTAAATGTGGCCTGGTAGCTCTCTAGTTATGTGTCTGCCTCTCAACTCCCGAGATCTCCTGACATTCACTTCTGTATCCTTAGAGCCCAGCATATAGCAGACATTTGAAACATGCTTGTTGAACCCTCTTTCACACTGTCTTCTCACCTTCCCATCTCTGCGACCCTTTTCTCCGTGAGCTTTGTTCCTGCCTCTGTTCGCAGTCTGCTGGCTGGACGCTTTCCTGTTTGAGGAGCTTGACATTCAGTTTCTTTTTCTATACTCACTCAAGCTCACTATAAGAGATGAGTGTATTTTCTTCTTCAATTAGTTGTGTTGCCATGAAAATTCCATGTCTCTCCAGTCCTTTTCTAAATACCTCTTGCCTGATGTGTTAACTTATTTCGGTGACGAAGCCAGAGCTCAGGGTGACAGTAAAAAGACAGCACCAAGGGAGGGGGGATGAGGAGGGTGCTGAGGGGGAGCAGAGACCCACCGGGCTCTCCTTTCAGGCTGGTCCAGAGATGCACATTTTCTTAGTACACACACAGGCAGACCAGGGTAAAAAATTCAACCACGAAAACTAAGGAACTTAGAAGGTAAGAGCTGGAAGGGGCATTGAGATAACTGAAATTTTCGCACCCCCTCCAACCACCAAACACACATACACAGACACACACAGAGACACACACACACACTTTGGCAGCTGGAAGTGTCTCTGAAAAGTCCTTAGGTCGCTGATGAACAAGAGCACGATTTGACCACTGCTCAAGTTGAATACTTTCACTTTGAGGAAAGTCATAAAGGGATATTGAGTCTGGAACTCAAATCTTACAACTCCTGATTTCCTTTCTGTCTATGAATCAATCTACACTGCCACCCCTGACCCAAACAACAGCCACCATGCTCCACAGATAGGTCTGTCTTCTGGGTGTCAAAGCTGTAGACATCAGTGTGGATCTAATTTTAGTAGAAGTGTTGCTGGAACAATCACCACTTTAAAGAGTAAATCAGAAGCATTTCCAGCCTTTCTCAGAAAGAAAAGGCTACATGACATCCAGCTTGAGATGGTTTGAAAAGCGGAGACAGCAGAGATGTATCTTCTGCTTGGAAGGCCAGGAAGCTACGCGGTCCAGTTTGTACCCACGTGTAAATGGTTTTATGGCACCACCCAGTGGCAAGAAGGGATACTGTCACAAAAGCCAAAAATCTTTCATGCATTCTTTCTTCGTTTTTAAATTCAATCAACAAGTATTTATTCAAGTGTCCCCACTTTGTCAGGCTTTACAGTAGGCACTGGGGGCCTAGCAGGTGTTAATTACAAAAATCTATATGCTGATTTCAAGAAGTTCTCTCTCCTTGTTTCTCTTAGAGGTATCTCTAGTCTGCTGACTTTACTACCAAAAAAATGAGTCAGGCCTCTGAGACAGTCCTCTAAGATAGGTCTTTCTCACTCCTTAATCTGTAATTTAAAGTGACCTCATACATCTGAGAGCTCAGAAAATAGAGACCACTTTAATTCCAAGCTCCTGATGTGGGCATTTCTGGGGAATGGGAGGCTTCTGCAAATTCTCCCTGAGCGATACCCACCCAGATGTTACCAGTACGAGAATGTAAATGTATGTGCTTGCTTGAGTCTTAGAGAGTGAGGCATGTAAATTTAGATCATTCCCATGGAAACTTTTTTTTAAATCTTTTATAGATTTGGGGATGGGGTTGTAACATTGGTATATTGCATAGTGGTGAAGTCTGGGCTTTTAGTAAACCCATCACTCAAATAGTGTACATTGCACCCAATAGGTAATTTTTCATCCTTTCCATGGAATTTCCCATGGAATCTTGGAAAGATATTCCTATGATAAGGGGACATCCTATGATGTCTTGAAGAGGACAGTCTATGATGTTCAAGGCTCAAAAAGTATGTGCTCAATTGGTAAATTTTCTTTCCTTCCAATTTATCATGACTCTACCTTGTGGTGCTAAGTAAACTCAAGATGGATAAAATTATGATTTGTACGAAAAACATGGATGGAGAAGACATCTTTGCAGGACAACCTAGCTTACTTACATAGGCCAAGCAGGCTGCTGCTAGGAGAGCTCCCACTTCACCATTGTCTTTGATTTGTTTTCTGAGTCTAATTTATGGTTTGCTGGATAAACCTGAGAAGTTTTTTGGTTTCTAATGATAAGTTCTAATCCTGTTTTTGTTTTTCAGTTGCTGAAATAACTTGGACAAGTCATTTCATGCCTCTGACCGTCATTTCTGCCCTTGGAAAAACAGAGTTTGGAATGAGTGGACATGGATAATCAGAAGGTGTGCTATCCTTTTGGAAAATGTATGCAAAATTCCTTAGAACTTCAGACAACCACAACTCTTAGCCTGACCTGAAAATTTTAACTTATCAAAGAAAGATGTGGATTTTAATTTCTGGCAAAATGGCACACTAGTTACTCTATAAGATCTTCCAGATAAAATGTAATCCAATGATGAATTACACAAATGTTAGAAACAGTGGCTCACGTCTATAATCCTAGCACACTGGGATGGGAGGACGAAGTGGGAGGATTGCTTGAGCTCAAGAGTTTGAAACCAACCTGAGCAATAGGGAGACCCTGTCTCTACCAAACATAGAAAAAAATTAGCCTGGTGTGATGGCACATGCCTGTAGTCCCAGCTGCTTGGGAGGCTGAAGCAGGAGGATCCCTTGAGCCCAGGAGTTTGAGGTTGCAGTGAGCTATGATGACACCACTGCACTCTATCCAGGGCAACAAAGCAAAAAAAACAAAAACAAAAAAAAAAAAAAAAAAAAAACAAAAAAACCCCACCACAACCTGAAGAAGAAATATAATTTTAATGCATTGTTACACCTATTAAAGTGAGGGGAAATTTCTGAGGGTCTAAGAATTAAATGAATAACAGAAACAGTAACTAAGACCTGCGCAGGGAGCAGTAAGAAAGTAGGCAGAGGAGAGAGATATAAGGTGGGATTGTCTGGAAGTAAATGCTTACATTGTTGCAATCAGCATCCCCAACATAGGTTTTTGGGATTCTTGCAGATTTTATTCAATAAAATATAGTTCACAACTAAAAAATAAAAACCCCAAAACACAGAGTATGTAAGAGAAAGCAGAAATAATAAATGAAAGATTTAGATTCTCAAAGACTTCAGATATGATAGTGATCTGATAAAGAATGTGAAACAACCATGCATGCATGAAAAGCTAAAAGAGATAAAAGAGGAAATAAAAAATAAGCAAGAAGAATAGAATAGATAAGGCAGATTTTAGAAAGAACTAACTTGTAGATTTCAAATACATACACAGATCTTAATGGCTGAGTGAAACAGCAAATTAAACAGAACTGAAGAGACAATGAGAGAGTTGGAAACATTACTTGGAGGAATTATTACCTTTAACACAGCCCAGAGATACAGAGCGATGCTACATATGAATAGATTATCCTGAGACATAGATGATGGAAGCAAATGCTAACACGACTAATTAGAGTCACAGAAGTAAAAGTTAGCATACAAGTGGGGAGAAGGCCTTGCAAAATAGTGATTGAGAAGGCAGGTGCTGGACAGTGAGCTGAAAGGATGATGATAGTGATGAAGATAAAAAAAAAAGAGGATTCTGAGGTTTACAGCCATTCTATTTTTAAAGCACATCCCACAAGGAGTAGAGATGATCAAATGGCAAAAGGAAAGAAAATACACGAGAGGCCTGCTACTATTTTTGAATGGTGGGAGTGGAATGGCAAAAATAACTTAAAAATATACCATCCATAATGATGGGCTCTAGCACATGGGATATGAGTGCTTTGTACATTTTCTTCTGTTTTCCAAAATTCCTACAATAAATAGGTGCTAGAGTACATTGCTTAGGATTGTGAGCTGCATTCATTTTGAAGGGGAAGGAAAAATGGCTTCCCACCCCCACCCTTTTAGTTTCTTTGGCTGAGCTATGAATTTAATTTGCCTAAGGCAGATTAACAGGAGAAAAACAATTTAGTTATGTGCATATGCACAAGAGTCCCACAAAAATATGAGACTCAAGAAGAGCCAGATATTAGAAGCTTATACAGAATCCCAAGCTATGGAAAGGAACAGGGACTTGCCACTTCTGAGGGGAGGGGGGGCAAGTTCTGGGAGAGTGAGGGGAAGAAACGTGTGGTGAGTAAAGGTTGCCTTCTTATGCAGATGAGGGTCTCTCCGGTGATAACAGCTGTCTCAGGAGCAGCTCTCTTCCTGATACAGATATCTTTACTTATAAAAATTTCCTTTATAGATATAAATTTCTTTTACAAAAGGGCAGCTTTTCAGAGCTACTCTTGTGTTTGCAGTTTCTCAAAATAACCAGCTCATGATCAACATGCCTAAGAGGGATATTTAGAAGTATTGTGTCTTGAGCCTCAGCAATTGTTTAGGGACACTGTAACAAAGTGCCACAAACCAAGTGGCTTAAAACAACGGAAATTTATTGTCTCAGAGTCCAAAATCAAGTTCTTGGCAGGGCCACACCCTCTCTGAGGGCTCTAGAGGAAAATCTGTTTGTGTCTTTCTCTTGGCTTCTGGTGTTCCAGGTGACCCCCATCACTCTCATCTCTGCCTCCTCCGTCATCACGTGGCATTCTTCCCATGTGTCTGTGTCTCTGTGTGTCTGTGTCTCTTCTCCTCCAATAAGGACATCAGCCTCATTGGATTAGGGGCCCACTCTACTCCATTACGACCTCATCTTAACTAATTACATTTGCAATAACCTTATGTCCAAATACAGTCACATGCTGACGTTCTGGGAAGTACAGGAACTTTGGGGAGCAATCTCCAATGCAGCCCATGGGTTTTGGGTTTGGGTCTCGACTCAGCTATTAATTAGATTTGTAACCTGGAGCAAACTATTGCATCCTTTATCTCATCTGTAAAGTGAGAACAAGAATACTAACCCCACAGTCCTTTTGTAAGGATTAATGCAAAGGGCTTGGCATGTGCCAAGTGCAGAGTAAATACTCAGCAGCAGACAGCTACTTTTTTTTTTTTTTTTGCCTTCACTGTCAGAAAAAAGAAAATATTTAACAAATTTAAAAAGAGGGGGAAAACAGGATCACTTAGTCCCTGGACCGAAACATGCTCTCTAAACAAAGCAAGCTGTGGGGAGCAGAATATCTACCTAACATTCTTTTCTCTCACACACTGTATTTTTAGTACCTACTAAAAAATCTAATTTAGCTCAGGAGATGCTGGGTTGTAGTTAAATGTAGTTTCTGATGCAAGAGATATCACTTGCATCTATTTCAGTCTCATCCTGGAGGCCCAGGAGAGATATACAATTTTATCTGACTACCTGTCTAATCTAGGAGGAGTACCTGTTGCTACCTTTTTCATTTTATTCCCTGCTCTGTGCAAGCTTTACTGTCCAGACTCATTTTAACTTGACCTATGGTGTTAACAGAAGGGAGCAGTAAGCTCTACTTGGTAGAGAGTAACTACCTCATCAACCTAATTAAACTGCTCTTCATTAAGGTCAGGTATTATGGATTTAAATGTATGTTATCAGAGAAGGCTATGATATTAACTTAGAAGAAACCATTAACATTTTGGGATGTATCATTTTTCCGATAAATTAGAGCCTCAAGAGGGCAGGACATTCTGAGGAGAGGAAGGAGGATAAGGAAAACCCTGGTTCCCTCAGTGTACAAATTTATGGGGGGAAAAGGAGTAAAGGGTCAACTGAGAGCCTCAGGCAAACAACAGATTTGCCACCTGAGGAAAAAAGCCCCCTAAGGCAGCAGTTCCCTGCACTCCTCTAAAAAATCCCGCTCCTGTGACTTTGTATATACACGTGTTTAGAGAATGGGTAAACAAATATAAATAGAATATGAAACACACCCCCCCCAAAGAGAAGGTGGGTACCAGAGCCAACTGCCAGAGCCCAGCTCTAGCTCTCCCATTTCCCAGCTTGTGATCCGGGCAGGTAGCAACAGCCCATCGTGACTGCTAAATGATAGCCTCTATGGTTGTGGAAAAGATTAAATTAGCTACTACATGTAAAACACTTGGGATATTGCGTTACACAATAGACGTTTAAAAAAAAAAAGAGTCCTGCTCAGTAATTCACAATTTTTCAGCCAAAGACATGAAGACGTTGTAGCTGTATTTGTTCTTCAGAATCTCCTTATGAGTTTTGCTTAGGTGAGGGCTCCCTTTTGAACTGATGAACAGGATCAAGCTAATTCATTTTCAGCTGAATCTATATCAAATAAAAGAATGTGAAACCTTTTTAAAAGAACAGAATGATGTTTAGTAATGGAAGCTATAGCATGTCAGCAGTGCCGAAAAATAAAATGGCAGTGTCTGCTACAAAATCTGACAGTGGGTGAGGGGCTGACACAGATTTTGCTATAGCAAAGGAAAAAAATAATTTTTTAAGGCATATGCTGGTCTTCTTGTTGTTTTTAATCAGGAAAGCAAACTATTCAGATAGGAGTAAGTTTAACTTTGGGGGTAAGTGTTTTGTCAAATGCCACATTTTTTAATCCAAGAAGTTCTTTTCTTTCAATATGTTAGCATATGGAGACTTCCTTATAAAAAAAGGTTGCACATCTAAATTAAATAATTTGACTGGGTAAGAGAGCTGTAAGATCTACCGGTTGGGTCTGACCACGAAAGGAAGCATATTTGGACATTTGCCTTAATCTCATCAACAGGCTAAACACAATGAGTCATTGAAAAAAGGGTGACGGTCCTCAGATTTGAAGAGCTGATGGGCTCATAGAAAGAACCAGATGGAATGCATTCTGAATGGCCTGATTCCTCAGAATATTTTTGGTCAAACTGTGCTGTTACCGCAATGATCACAATAACTAACAGTAAGTCCCTGTGTGTTTTCATCCAAGTCTACAGGTGCCCTTGCCCCTAGTATCAGCCCCTTCCTTCCTCCAGGACATGAAAAAACATAAAATAGAGCACTCTGGCTCTTAGCTGGCAAGGTACTCACACAACACATATATTAGTAAGTAATTATGAATTCACATTATAAAATTTAAAAGAACTTTAAAAATCTAATGAAATTCCTCCTACAAAAGTACAGAGTGGCCAAGCAGATGGTGCTAATATTAATAGGCAACATTTCCATCAAGCTGAAATGGGCCAAAAGCTGTTCAAAGCACTTCACGTGCATTAACTCACTTAATCCTCACTACAACCCTGTGGAATAGATACTATTATTATTGATAATTGAAAGACTATTCAATTGAAGAGCAGAGACATTAAATAACTTGCCCTGGATCACATAGCTAGTAAATAGCAGAGTCAGGATTCAAACCCAGCCCAACTTGTGGAATCTATGGTCTTAACCTCTAGGTTACACCACTTCTTGAAGCAGTGATGGGGGCAGGGGGCAGGGAACACCACTGAACATGTTCCTGTTCACCATAACACATACGACAGCCTTGAGTAACATCAACAGTATTGCCTAGAGAGAAATCTGTGTGGTTGAGATCTCTGACTCTACCTTTTCAATTTACTCAACAAATAATGATTGAATACCTAAGTAAGTGTCAGGCACTATCCTTAATGTAAATACTTGGATATACAGCAATAAGGGCTTCTGCCCTCATGGAGTTTACAATCTAGAGAGCAAGGTCAAAAATAAAGAAATATGCCAACAACTACCTACTACACTGTCTAGTCATGGTATTTGCTATAGAAAAAGCAGAGTGAGAGGACAGACGGTAATGAGGGGGCTACCTTAGTTCAGGTGGCCAGAGAAGGCTTCCCTGGGTAAGTGACCCTTAAGCACCAACACAAGTTGGTGACAGAGAGAACCAAGTGATGAGGGGCTCCAAAGCGAGACTGCTTGAGATCAGAATCCTGGTTCTGTGTGAACTTGTTCAAGTTTCTAGAACTTTCCATGCCTTGGGGTCCTTATCTTTAAAATGGAAATGGGGGTGGGGCAAGGGCAATATACATAACCTAAACATTTGTACCCCCATCATATGCTGAAATAAAAAAAAATGGAAATGTTGCTGCTTAGTGTTGTGCGGATTAAATGATTTATCTGTATATCATCAATTCTAAGGCCACCTGTTTTCCCCACATTTCAACATCTCAGAATCAAGAACTTCTTACCCTGAATGAGGCTTACACTCACTGATGGGCACCTAGCAGTCCTAATGAAGTTAGTACTGTTTGCTCACGAGCCATGCCAGTTGCTGTTCCAGGTTGTGTGACAGGACACCTGCAGCCACTCCATGCCACAAGCCATTAAGGGCCATTTTAGGAAGATCATGAACCCTGATTATTGGAAAATGTTTTGTGTGACACCTTGCATTAAGATCCAGGAAACTCAGGTATCAAAACTAGGGAATCGGTGTCAGCATCTTGAAAGAAAATCCTGGAACCGGAATCCTGGAGGGGAGTACTCTTGTAAGAAGTATGATAGGACAAATCTCTTGATGACTCTGACACTCATTATATAGAAAAACCTGGCTTTTGACAACTCTGTCAAAAGCAATTGAGAATAGACAGGCTTCAAAAGTAAAGGAATTTTGGAAATAGATTAAATAATTTATTTTACCTGTATTTTCCTTTTTACATGTGAACAAGTACAATCTCTGATTTAAAAAAGTTACATCCAGGCCGGGCACGGTGGCTCACGCCTGTAATCCTAGCTCTCTGGGAGGCCGAGGTGGGCGGATCGTTTGAGCTCAGGAGTTCGAGACCAGCCTGAGCAAGAGTGAGACCCCATCTCTACTAAAAATAGAAAGAAATTATATGGACAACTAAAATATATATATACAAAAAATTAGCCGGGCATGGTGGTGCATGCCTGTAGTCCCAGCTACTCGGGAGGCTGAGGCAGGAGGATCGCTTGGGCCTGGGAGTTTGAGGTTGCTGTGAGCTGGGCTGACGCCACGGCACTCACTCTAGCCTGGGCAACAGAGTGAGACTCTGTCTCAAAAAAAAAAAAAAAAAAAAAAAAAAGTTACATCCAAATAAGGATCATCTTTCAATAAGAACAAAATAGAAATTTAAAGTGACAATAAAGCATTGTTCGTATTTAATTGGCTACAGGTTTTTCTTTCTTAGTTTCTCATAAAATAATAATGCCTCATACAAAGGATGCATCTTAGAGTCAATGAAGTGTTGGTGAATCTTTTACAATAGTGACTGGCAATATTAAACTTTCAGTAAGCAATCATCAGTATTTCTCAGTTCTACTGGGGACAGTGGACAGTGGTGTCCACCCGTATGTTTCACTGCTCAGGCTACCTTCCTCACTTTCTGTTTTTTCACATAGAGTTATTTTTTAAATATGAAAAAATTAAATTGCTATTTTAAAATGTAAATACACACTTAAATTTCAGTTAAATAGAATTTTTTCTCTCTCTTTATTTCAAAACATTAAGGGAGTACAAATGTTTTTGTTACATGAATACCTTGTAATGATGTTAAAGTCAGGGCTTTAGTGTCCCCATCACCAGAATAGTGTTCACTGTACCCAATAGGTAAGTTTTTACCTCTCATTCCCTTCCACATTCCCCCTTTCTAGGATTCCAATGAACTTTATTTATATCTCTTTGTGCCTTTGTGTGTCCATTATTTAGCCCCCAATTATTAGAGAGTACATGTGGTGTTTGGCTTTCCATTCCTGAGATACTTCACTTAGGATAATGGTCTCCAGTTCCATGCACATTACTGCAAGTGATACTATTTCATTCCTTATTATGGCTGAGTAGTACTCCATGGTATATATTTACCACGTTACCACATTTTCTTAATCCACTCATGAATTGATGGGCACTTAGGTTGATTCTAGATCTTTGCAGCTGTGAATTGTGCTGTGATAAACATTCCAGTGCAAGTGTTTTTTGATAAAATGACTTCATTTCCTTAGGGTAGATACCTAGCAGTGGGATTTCTAGATTGAATAGTAGGTCTATAATTAGTTCTTTGAGGAAACTCCATACTGTTTTCCACAGAGGTTGTCCTAATTTGAAGTCCCACCAACAATGTATAAGTGGTCCTTTCTCTCTGCGTCCACACCAGAGTCTATTGTTTTTTTATTTTTTTAATTATGACCATTCTGACAGGGATAAAGTGGTATCTCATTATGGTTTTTATTTGCATTTCCCTGATGATTAGTGATATGGAGCATTTTTTCATATGTTTATTGGTCATTTGTCTATCTTCAATCAAAAACTTCTGTTCATGTCTTCTGCTCACTTTTTAATGGAGTTGATCATTTTTTTCTTGCTGATTTGTTTGAGTTCTTTGTAGATTCTGGATATGGTCCTTTGTCAGATGTATTGTTTGCGAATATTTTCTCTCATTTTAAAGGAATTATGGGACTATTCACTCTGTTGATTATTTCCTTTGCTGTGAAGAAGCTTTTAAATTGAATTAAGTTTCATTTATTTATTTTTGGTTTTGCTTTATTTGCTTTTGGGGTCATAGTCATAAATTCTTTGCCTGGGCTGATGTCTGAAACAGTTTTTCCTGCATGTTCTTCTAGAATTTTTATGATTTAATGACTTTCATTGAAATCTTTCATTCATCTTTAGTTAATTTTTGTATATGGTGAGAGATGGGGGACTTGTGGCTATTTAGTTTTCCCAGCACCATTTATTAAATAGGGCTTCTTTTCCCCAGTTTATGTTGTTGTCTGCTTTGTCAAAGATCAGTTGGTTATAGGCAGATGGTTTTATTTCTCAGTTCTCTATTATGTTCCATTGGTATATGGCTCTACTTTTATACCAGTACCATGCTGTTTTGGTTACTATAACCTTGTAGTATAATTTGAAGTCAAATAATGTAATGGCTCCATTTTTTTTTCTTAAGATTGCTTTGGTTATTCGGGCTCTTTTTTAGTTCCAGAAGAAGTATAGAATTATTTTTTCTAGATCTGTAAAATATGACATTGGTATTTTGATGGGGATTGTGTTGAATGTGTAAATCGTTTGGGGCAGTATGGGTATTTTAACAACATTGATTCAATCCATGAGCATGGGATGTCTTTCCATTTGTTTGTGACATCTATGATTTCTTTCACCACTGTTTTGTAGTTCTCCTTGTAGAGAACTTTCACTTCCTTGGTTAAGTATATTCCCAGGTATTTTATTTTCTTTGTAGCTATTGTAAATGGTATTGAGTCCTTGATGTGACTCTCACCTTGACTGTTATTAGTATATAGAAATGTTACTGATTGGTGTACACTGATTTTGTAAGCTGAGCGTTGCTAAATGTATCAATTCTAGGAGTCTTCTGGGGATGTCTTTAGGGTTTTTAAGATACAAGAGCATATCATCAGCAAACAGAGATAGTTTGACCTCCTCTTCTGTGATTTGGATACCCATTATTTTTTTCTCTTGCCTGACTGCTCTGGCTAGGAATTCCAATACTATGTTGAATAGAAGTGGTGACCATGAATACCCTTGTTTTGTTCCAGTTATTAGGGGGAATGCTTTCAACTTTTCCCTATTCATTATGATGTTGGCTGTGGGCTTGTCATACATGGCTTTTATAGTTTTGAAGGATGTTCCTTCTATGCTTAGTTTGTTTAGGGTTTTTATCATGTTTAGGGTGTTAGATGCCGTATCAGAGGGAAAAAAGATCAGGGCAAAGATGTAGAGGGATAGCATTTTCTGCAAATCAGCTAAGAAAATCTAAGATGACAAACTGTACTCTGAACTGGCAACATTGTGTCCCATTACTGATGGAATAGTACCTTAAGAATAAAGTACATTTAGTTCTGGGGGGTGGAAAGTGGTATTTCCTATGTATGTAAGTATGTGGCTTGAAATTCTTAACTGCTATGTGCATAAATCCCAAGAAAAGTCTTTAATTTAAAGGAATTATGGGTGGAAGCAGTACAGTCTAAACCTATAATGAGAAAAAATTTCTTCAGGTAACAAGAAGTTCCTCTGATCTTGTAGTCAATTTATTAAAGGAATATAGACCAAGGAGTTATCGGAATCATAAAAATAAACAACCAATATTACCTTCTTGTGGATGTTCTCCTTGATTCAAAGGAAAGACTAGATTAAATTTTTTCAATTCAGTGATATACCCACTTTTTATTGTGTGCATTGGGAGCTTGAAGGATACTGGCCAATTCTGTTGTGGTTGCATTAAGATGCTAAAGGAATACCCAGGAAATTTTGTTCCCTAAGGGGGAAAAACAGTAAAAACTTTTCCCAACAATGTAGAAATTCCAGCAAAGATGGAGGGGTACCAAGGACACATAGATAATTGAAATATAAATTTTGAGAAACTGTTGTGGGATAATTTCCAAAAAGTAAAGGCTCAGATGTTACATGTGAAAAAGAAGTGAGTGCCAAGTTGTGTGGTAAAAAACATGAGGATTGCAAAAGGAGTGTAGGAGTTAATCCCTGAAATTCATGAACAACTTTGGACTTGCCCAGGAAGTAATGGATAGTTACGTCAACAATAAAGTGTTTCATCTAACAATAAAGAGTTTTCATAAGCAAAACTTTAATGTAGAATGTTATAAATTGTGGATTTCATAATTTCAGGTTCTTTGCCATTAGCCCCCAGATGTCTCTGACAAGGTGTGAGACTTGGGCCTCTCACCTTCAATCATTGCTGGGAGGGATTCTGAGCCTTCCCTAATATTGAATGGTGGGTATCACACATCCAGGAATCAAGAACCAGGAGATACAATCTGCACATGTTCATGTGCACATCTTTCCCATATTATGCTCTTTGCTTCACTAAACAAGCCACCTGGAGAGATGGCCAATGGTGGGTGTTGCTGGCACTTCCCTCAGCTACACCAGCACCAGCACCAAGAAGTGTTTTTAATTTTTGTGTTTTTTAATCTCATTCTCACTTGAATTTCTTACATTTGTTAGTTTTTAAAAATATTTTAATTAAAAATCATGTATTTCAGACTCTATTTTTCTATTTTCCAATCTTCACCAGTTTTCCCAATCATATCCCTTGTCTGCTCCAGGATCCAATTCAGGATCCCATATTGAATATAATTGTCATGGCTGTGTAGTCTCCTTCAATCTCTATGACCAGAATTTTTAATAACTAAATGTTTTAATATCTAACAAGTCTTTTAATCTATATAAATTAAGCTCAAGCAGATAAAAAGCTCAAAAGTTATGTATGGCTATTACATGTGTCAAGGATGATGGAGAAAAAGTTATAGTGCCTTAAACTGTACAAACTAATTTATTTAAATGAAATAAAATTCAATATTTATTGTGCACAGGTCTATGAATTTTGACACACACATGCTTTGTGCAGCTCTATGTTATAATCAAGATGTAGAATATTTCCATCACTCACAGAAATTTCTTCGTTCTACCCCTTTGTAGTCAAACAGTGCCCCAAAACACCCAGCCTGGCAACACATTTATTGACATGAAATTGTTTATATATTCCCTTATTATACTTTAATTTCTGTGGACTATGTACATAATGAAGTCACTGCTCATTCTCAATATTGATAATTTATGGCATTCCTCTCTGATCAGCGTTACTAGAGATTCAATTTTATTAATCTCAAAGAAACAGTTTTTTATTGATTTTCCCATCTTGTCATTGGTTTTTCTCTCTTGTCATTCTGTTTTCTATGTCATTTTTGTTTGTTTGTTTTACTTTTATTTTCTTTTTAAAAATTTTAATAGATTTAGGATTGAATTCCATTCCATATCCACATGTATATATTGTGTAATGGTAGAGTCTGGGCTTGATCAAATGGCAGATCTATCTTTAGTTCTTTGAAAAATCTCCATGCTGATTTCCATAGAGGTTGTACTAATTTTCATTCCCACCAACAGTGTATAAGTGTTCCCTTTTCACTTCATCCATGCCAATATCTATTGTTTTGACTTTTTAATAATGGTATTTCTAATTGGAGTAAGATGGTATGTCATTATGCTTTTAATTTGTATTTCTCTGATGATTAGTAATGTTGAGCATCTTTTCACATGTTTCTTGGCCATTTATATAACTTGTTTTGAAAAATGTCTGTTCATTTTATTTGCCCACTTTTTAATGGGGTTATTCATTTTTTTCTTGATGAATTGTATTTCTTGTAGATTCTGGGTATTAGTCCTTTGTCAGACACAGTTTGCAAATAATTTCTTCCACTCTACACGTTGTCTATTTATTCTGTTAATTATGTATTTTGCTGTACAACAGTTTTTTAGTTTAATTAAGTTCTATTTGTCTAGTTTTGTTTTTATTGCATTTGCTTTTGGGGTCTTAGTCATAAATTATTTGCCTAGGTCAATGTTCAGAAGAGTTTTTCTAAGATTTTCGCCTAGAATTTTTATTGTTTCAGATCTTACATTTAAGTCTTTAATCCACCTTGAGTTAATTTTTGTAACTCAAGAGAGATCCCTGTCTGTGAGAGATAAGGAAAGGATCCAGTTTCATTCTTCTGCATATGGCTCTCCAATTTCCCCAGCACCATTTATTGAATACTGTATCCTTTTCCTAGTATAAGTTTTTATCTGTTTTGTTGAGGACTGTTGGTTGTGTGCACATGGTTTTATTTCTGGGTTCTCTCTTCTGTTCTATTGATCTATATGTCTACTTTTATGCCAGTACCATGCTGTTTGGATTATTATAGCCTTGTAGAGTAATTTGAAGTCAGATCATGTGATGACTGCCATTTTTGTTCTTTTTGATTAGGATTGCTTTGGCTGTTGGGGCTGTTTTTTGGTTCCATATGAATGTTTGAATTGTTTTCTCTAATTTTGTGAAAAATGACATTGATATTTTGACAGGAATTGCATTAAATCTGTAGATTGTTTTGAGCAGTATGGTCATTCTAACAATATTGATTTTCCAATCCATGAGCATGGGATGTTTTTCCATTTGTTTGTGTCACCTATGATTTCTTTCATCAGTGATTTGTAGTTACCCTTGTAGAGATCTTTCACCTTCTTGGTTAAATTTATTCCTAGGTATTTTATTCATTTTGGAGCTATTGTAAATGGGATTGAGTTCTTCAAGCTTGCATGGATTATGACAAGGAATCTGTTGTATATTTTTTTTTATTGTTTGTCCGTAATGTCTTATTTTCTCTGACTGCCTTTACAATTTCCTCTTTATCTTTTATTTTCAGTGGTTTCAATATGCTGTCTCTTGGTGGGGGTGTGGTGTGGTGTGGTTAATGTTTTTGTGCTTGGGGTTCTTGGAGATTTTTAGATTTTTTGACATATTTCATTATTTTGAAAAAAATTATTGACTGTTATCTCTTTAAATACTTTTGCTGCCTTATTTTTTTCTCTTCTTCTGGAGTTCTATTGTATGTATGTTAGATTACTTGATCTTATGCCAAAGTCCTTTTATTCTCTATTCTGTTTTCTTTCTTCACTTTGATTTTTTCTCTTTGTGTTTCAGTTTGGGAAATCTCTTCAAGTATACTGATTCATTCTTCAACTATATTGATTTTTCTGATAATTTTATTCAAGTAATTTTTCATCACTGTTGCCATGATTTTTATTTCCAGCATTTCTATTTGCCTTCATCTTGATTTTCTGATATTCCTCATGTATTCATACATGTTGTCCATATTTTCTCCTACAGCATTTAATATATTAATCATAGTTAATTTAAATCCCTGCCTGATAGTTCCAATATCTGGGTAATCTGAGTCAAATTCTGTTGATTACTTTGCCTCTTGAAGGTGGTTATTATATCTTTTTATTGCATGTTGTATATACTATGTTGGACAGTAGAGATGAAGGTAAATACTATTTGTACCTACAAAGAGGGATACCTATTCTTCTGTTGGTCATTAGTGTTGGAGTTTGACTCAATATGGTCAGCAATTTAGGTGGGTTTCAGTTTTGTTGATGGTGTGCCCTGCCAGTGTCCTTATTCTAGCATTATGTTGTGCTTAAGGTGGGAGTTGGTTTGCTCAATGGTTTTGCTCAATGTGCATGTTCTACCCTCAGCTTTAGGCCTTTCCTGTGTACTTGCATATCAAAGAAGTTGTACCTCCAATTTGCTTGCCTTTTGCCCAGAAATAGACTGTTATTACTTGTTACTTGATGCTTGCTAGTATGGTATAAGGGACTGAGGGATGCTCTCTATTGCCCTGCTTCTGCATCATTCTTAGGCAGGGGCTGTGGTGAGGATTTGCTGGCCTCCCACCAACAACTTAAGTCTTTTGTTCCTTAGAGCAGATGGAGCTTGGCAGGATTTTGTGCTTTTCCCATAGCAGTGGCTTTTCCCCTTGTCCAGGCTTACAAGAGTTAGGATTTTGTGGATTTTCTGGAATCTTATGTTGTGAGGTAGGAGCAACATTTTGTTTAATTTTCTGCATCCTAAATGAAAACTGGGTGTCTCTAGATGTATTATTTTTAATTATTATTTTTGTTCATAAATTTAATGCATGATCTCTCTATAAATTTAGACCATAGGGAAAGGTATTTTTTGAAGAGATAAAGTTAATTGGTAATCATTTCACACAAATATGACTCCTTCAAAATTTATCTTTCCTGGTTCATTTATAAGCTTTGGGAAACAACGGCTGTGAATAAAGAATTATAACTCTTGCCCCCAAGATATGTTACTAGTGAAACATTGATTAAGAATCTGAACGTGAAAAAGCATCAGTCACCTCATGGTAGACAGGTTTCAACCCAACAGTATAGAATGAGTCTTCAGTGGTGACACCGTATAGAAATGATCAAAGCATCAGCATTTATGGACACAGATTTCTGTCTCTTCCTCTAAGAGTTGAACTCTTTTACTGTTGTACCTCCAGCACCTGGAACAGTGCCTGGCACATAGCGGCCACTCTATAATATTAATAATTTGTTCTTTGAATAAATGAATGAATAAGAAAGCCCCTGTGTTTTTGTGCAATTAGTGTCAAGGCCTCAAGAAGGAGACATTGGAGTTTCTGTTGGTCATAAATGTGAAAGGAAGTTTTAATCCTTAATTTAAAAGGAGGTATACCAAATTACATCTTAGGCTGGTAAACAGGTAGTATAAGTTACACTTCTTAAAATAGATTAATGTTGTTTTGAAAATTGCATATTAAATCTATTATTAGTTTTGGATATATCCCTACAAAAAGGAAGCAAATAAGGAAAATTAAATTTAGAAAATTGATGGTAGAGTATAACATATTACTAAAATAAGGAAGAATGAGGACAGATCAATTCTCCAACAGGTATAACTGAACACCTTCTATGTGTCTAGCTCTGGGATTGGCACTGTGGGGAGCAGGAACACAAAAGTCCTGAAATGAGTGTCATCAAATAGCTTCAAGAGAGTCAGGCAGAAGTTGACAGAAAAAAAAATCAAGAGGAAAAAAAGCTAGATCTGCACACACCTGTGCCTTATTGCAAAGAAATTTAAAAAGACTTATGGAAGAAAGTAACGTATCTGAGACTCATCATAAAAGATTCCAACCCTTAAGAACTTATTGATCATTTTGCCTGACCTGAGACTATACCAAAAAATTCCATCTATAAGCATTAATTAATTACCTTTTATCTGACTATCATACCTATTGGAATCTAAATATTCTCTAAGTTCTGTTTCAGTCTAACTTGTTTGTTATAGTGAAAAAAAGCTGAAAAAAGTCAATTTCTAGACTGCCACCTTACCTTACATAGTCACAGTCAGACTATGTTGCCTTGGTAACTTCACAAGGTAAAATGTACTGACAGCTGCATTCACCCATGATGTCATAGCAGATGGCATTGTCTGGGCATCAGAATAAAATGGTTGCTCTCTGGACTTGCTATTTGGACTGTCTCAGAAACTTCATTCATAGAAAGGATCACACAATGTCAATGTTGAATGTGGTACTCTTTCAGGCACTAGATTGCTCCAGAGTACATCTCTCCCCATTGATACCAGTCAATCAACACAAGCCTGGAATACAGGGGAGTCCTTGGGTTCCTGTAGTAGATACTGTTTGTTGTTTACACTGTATCCATTCCTTCCTTTCTCCTTCCCTATTTTGTTTAGGTATACACCCCTCACACTCCCTGACAGTCATATTTGTAGCTCAGAAAAGCTGAACCCATCTACACTCAAGAAATGGATCATAATAACTGAGCCAATCATTGTAAGTCCATCCCCTTGCCAGTGATTCGTTCAGGGACCCAGGTTTAAGTTAATCAGTGCACAGGCATTTCCCTGGTGACTGTATTGGTCCAGGATTGAGTGCATGACCAGTTTGGCCCAATCAACTTGCAAACCACCATTCCATGGTTAGAGGAGGAAAGAATCCCTTTCACCAGGTCCACAAGAACAAGGAATTGTTCTGCCACAGTTACAGTGACCAGGCATGTTCAAACCATGAAGGATGCAAGCCTGAGGCCAAAGCTGACACCTGGTAGAAGGACAGAGCAGAGACAATAGTGGAGTAATGGAATCAGAGCTCTTGATTGAGCCTTCCTTGTAGACTGTTCCACCTCTGGACTTCCAGTTACATGATATAAGTCATTCTGTTATTGTTTAACATAGTTTAAAGTCAAGGTTTCCTGTTTCATGTAACTGACAACATCTTTACTGATACAGTTCAAGTATCCAGTAACAAATATGTGCTCTTGGACACACCCCTTCATGTCTTTGTATCTCAGCTCTCCTTTTGAACAATAAAGGGATTTGGATTGGAAGCCTCTAAATTGTCCTTCTGGTATTCTAAACTCCCATGTCTAACAGGCAAAGCATAGTTCTAGGCACCATGAAGTTTTCAAAACAGTATAAGAACTCAAGTGGGCAGTTAAGGCCCAAAGCTTAGGACAAAAGGCATTAGAAAGTATGCTGCATTTTAAGAACAATGGCCTCTAGAAGTTTACCTGAAGGGCTTAGTGAGAGGTGCCAAAACTACCTAATCTCTAGTCAATATAAGAAAGACCAAGAGAAGGAAAAAGTAGTGAATCTTTTGGAAAGTACAGAATTCACAAAGAGAGTGTATTTTCTTCTTCACTATCACCTGTGGAGGAGGGGTGGCTGGTTGCTTCCCTTCCTCCTAACCACGGGGGCTCCAGTAGAAGCACTCATAGACTGGGATGCCTGCAACAAGGGTGAACTTGCATTTATTCCACAGTCAGAAATATGCTTGGCTAGGAGCTTATTAATCTGTCCCCTTTTCACCCTGAACAGGGGAAGAGAGAACTAGAAAATAGCAGCACTGAAAAAGGGGCCAGAGTGGAGCAGCCTGTTTCGGCTGTACCTGAGATTCTTGGATGGCACCAAGAAAGGTATTTGGGCTTAGTCTGGGCCATCTGCTGAGTCAGGGAGCCCAAGCAGGATGGAGTACCTTTTGGGGGAACTGAGGAATGGTTAAGTTGATTGCAAGCTGGATTTCCCAAGTCATTGCACTGTGCAGATGAGAGAGGCCCTGCAGCCTAGGGTGAGGATATGAATGTCTGCTCACCTAACACAAGGTCTGCCATATTGCAGATGCACAGTAAATATTGGTGGAAGGAAGTTAGGAAAGAAAGAAGTTAGTTGGTTAGTTCTTTCTTTTTGTACAGCACTTTGCATAGTCTATGTGTGATTTTTGAGGAAGATGAGGATAATAAAAGCAATATGTCTAGGCTCCTATGACTCCTCTTCACTATATTGTAGCTCACAAACACACTCATTTTTAGCCTCTGAAATGGCTTCTCCCACTTCATGTCTTTCTCCTTTACACACACCTGGAACTCCTGAGAAACTGAACCCACTTGCTGTTCCTGAAGTACAGCCAGCAGTGTGGAAGTCCTCTCACAGACACTAGGAGAGACCTAAACACTGTCTCTCCTGGTATATCTGGCAAACCCTTCTTCCTCCTCCATCAGTAAGAGATCTTGAAGTATTTCCTGACTTTCCCATATAAGATTTGAGGCTTCCATGACACCCGTGCATCTCTTTTTACTATTCTTTATTAACTTCCTGAGTCATGTTTACCCGGGGTCTTTTATATGATCCAAATTTGGTATTTTTCTTACCTTGAATCAGTACCATTTATTATTTTCTGTATTAGTTTACAGTGAACATTTTTCCATTGTTTTCTTTCTACATTTCTGTCTTGACAAAATTCTTTGAAATTAAAATTACATTCTCCAGGGTGCTATCCACTCTTTCTATTCTGGAAAAATATTGATAGAGCTGCCCATACAGTAGAAGTGTGTGTGTGTGTGTGTGTGTGTGTGTGTGTGTATGACAGGTTTTAAAGATTATCTAATCAACATCCTTGTTTCAATGATAAGAAATTTGAGGTCATCAGAGGTGAAATTACTTCTCTAAATTTGTAAGCTTTATAGTAAAGCCAAAATACAAACCCTGATATCCCAATTGACAATAAAGTGTTGGTTTTTCCAAGACAAAGCAAATCGAACCATCTTAAATTGAGCTACTCAAAATTCTGTGATGAAAATACTACACATTACCAGAGTGATCTTCATATCGATTTCAGAACCGCTGGCCACAGCTTTGAATGTAGGGTATTCCAAGCTAATGGAATATAAGGCAGGACCATAATATGTATAAGACAAGACTGAATTAGCATGTAAAAAAAAAATCCAGCAAAAATTATTATTTACTCTCTGTACCATTTTCAGAATTTGGCAGTCTTTAAACTGGAAGGAAGCCTACAAGTTACTCAGAAAAGTGCCTTCTGTGTGTCAAGAATTTTAGCAGCCTATTCACCTACCAGATCTTATTTATTCATCACAAAACAATCACATTGAGGAAAGTGCTACCTCTATTTTTAAAATGACAGGACTTGGGTTAAATAAGGTAAATGCCTTCCTCAAATTTTCATAGCCAAGTAGTTACGGACCTGGTCTACAAATTCAGGTGTGGCCAACTTCAAGCCTTCTTAACCCTTTGCACCTAAATCAGATTTACTTCCTCTCATCATGGGATTCTCTTCCACAGATCGCGTGGAGTGGAGTCCCCAGTTTCACCTGGCATACTTAAGTCTGGGGTGGATTTTGTTTTGAGAAGCAGCTCTTTGTATATCTGAAGAATTCTGGGTTTCCTTCCTAAATTTAGATCCCCAAATTTGCCTACAGGAATTTCCACTGAGTCTTTATGCAGCCCTTTGGAGCTAACCTAACCAACTAATTCTTTGTAACTACACTTCTTCCAATCTCCTTACCTCTTTCTCAATTCTGAGTCTTCATTTCTTCAGTGAAAACATCCAGTATTCCTTCAGATATTATTAGTAAAACTTTCCTCCTAGGCTCCTCCCTGCATGGTACTTCTTGCACCTTATATTTTCAGTGTTGCCATTGAAGTATAGCTCTCAGAACAGGAGACAATATTCCATCTGTAGTCTGTTTTCAACTGGACACTAAATTTCAATGAGCACAGCCTAAGTTTATTAGCGTTTTCATCAGGATCCCAACATACTAAAGATACATTTTCTGAGCACCATTCTGCAAGGCTTAAGAACACTCAAGAAACTCTCAAAAACTTAGCTAACAACACTTAAGATCCATCCCATTAAAAGAAACACTATTAACATGTATTCAAATGCAGCTGAGTTGGATCTCAACTTGCAACATTGAAGACTTTTATAGAAAATAACAAGCTACTTAGCTCTGTGTTACTTTTGTTGAATTAGTTACAGAGCCAAATCAAGTTTGGTGGGATTTTTGCCAGCTTCTGTCCCAAGATGTGCATTGACCTTCATCTGATGCCATTTCTAGGGACATCCCAGTTAGTGGAATGTAAGAATAACAGAACCACAGATTCAAGACTTGGTCATAAACTAAGAAATTATTTTATTCCTCTGACTTCATTTTTCAAGAATGTTCTTTTATTTTAATGGCTTAACCAAGGCAGTGGTTGGGTCTTTCTCTCCCATGCAAGGGAGAATCAGCAACAACCTAAAGAATCATGCCTCTATGCCCTCAATAACCAAGAAAGATAAGGGGTAGTAGGGAAGATTTCAACCAACACTACATAACACAGCTCTCTCATATTGTTAGTACAGAGCAGTATAGAAGAAGAAAAATATATCCTTTTTGTGTCACAGCAAGTAAATACTGCCTATTTATATATTTGTGATAGACAAAAGGATCAGCTAGATTATAAGCAACATTAAGATTTCTGTCTTTACCATCATATTCCATACACAATAGATAATGCTGCACACATGTGGTTGAATAACTAAATGAACTGATAGGATCAAATCTATAAATGGTGGACATTGGCTTGACTGAGGTTTGTGTGTCTCCTGATGGGGTCTAGATTCTCTTTCAATGACATGGTCTTTGGATTTTTGCTGCCATTGCCCATTAGCAATCCTTATAGTCAATGCCCCTAGACAAAGTCAGGTTCCTCAGTCTTACGTTCTTTCATAATTTAGTTGCATAAGTTGGGTGAACTGAGCTCCAACAAACATACACTTTTATTCTTCTATCTTGGAGAGATGATCTGATCAAAAAGAGTCTTTTAGGAGAAATGTTGGTCAAAGGTAACACATTATCCGTCAGAAGATAAATATGTTTTGGTGACTAATTAATAATACTATATTGTATACTTGAAATTGGCTTGGAAAGTAGATCTTGAGTGTTCTCACCACACACCAAAAGAATGCTATGTTAATTAGCTTGATTGTGGTAATCATTTCACAATATATATCAAATCATCACATTGCACACTTTAAATATATATAATTTTTATTTGTTAATCGTACTTCAGTAAAGCAGAAGGGAAAAAAGAATCTTTTACATCAGGTTGATTTGGCCCAGACACAGACTTTCTAAGTTAATATAATGGGCCTTATAGCATAAGCAGGTTTAGAAGTAGATCAAAGGTTTCTTAACAATATTCTGCCAGGATTACTGTTTTGTATGGAGTAAGGTCAAAAGTTATGTCAATAGGACAAATATATTCTCCCATGGGGACATATTTGTCTGATCGACCTAGTAACTTTTAACCTTACTTAATAAATAATCATAAATATTATTTATGATAAATAAATAATACTTATTAGGTGAGGAGTGCTTGCTCTTAGGTAATTTGTGATATATAATCAGTTATAGATCTTGTTGAAATAGAAAATAATTTGAAAGCAAAGAAACAATCATATCTCAGTCTTCCTCACTCACAGAAGGAGAACTCACATCTTTCCATTTGTGAGATATCAAATCCTGGACCAAGGAAATCCTTTTGTGTCTAGACAATGGTGTTATATAAGATAAAGGAATAAGACCTCATTCATATATGTAGATAGGTACAGTTTCCCAGAGGAGAAGTGCTCTTGTTTGGATGTTTGTGTCCCTTCACCCATTCAAATATTGAAATCCTAACCCTCCCCACCCCCAAAGTGATCTATTAAGAGATGGGCCTTTGGGAGGTGATTAGGTCATGAGGGTGGAGGATTATCATCCTTATAAAAGAGGCCTGAGGGAGCTTGTTTTTCCCTTTGCCATGTGAGAGAACTCAGCTAGAAGATACCATCTATGAAACAGAGAGACAGAGAGTGCTAACCAGACACCAAATCAGCTCATCTTGATCTTGGACTTCCTAGTCTCAAGAACTGGGAGCTAGAATTTTCTATTGTCTATAAATCACCCAGTCTGAATCTAAGGTATTTTGTTATAGCAGCCAAAATGAATTAAGGTAAGGGGGTTGGGGGCACCAAATTGTGGAGCTTAAAGAGGGCTAAGGCAAGAAAAGGAAGAGATACTATAGGTCTGACTTTTGTAAAATCACACCCCCTACTAGACCTTCTCCATAGAGTAGAGCAAGGAGTGTCACAGGCAGGAAGATGGGGTGGGCAGGGGACCCATTCCAGCAGAACTACAGTGGCACATCCACATTGTGCAATTGGTATTTATTAGTTGATTATTTGACTAATGGCCTTCTCCACACACTGAGCCCCTCTCTTCTGCTCCCTCTGCATCTCTAGCTCCTAGGCTGATGCCTGGCATGTAGTAATTACTCCATTTAAATGAATGAAGGTTAAATACACAAATGAAAAGCTTCTTTTCTTAGTAAATGTAAAACTCATAGCCTTCTAGGTTGGAATCAAAGAAGAACCAAATGGGAAGGGTAGCTGGTGAATCAGCCCATGTCTGGACCAGAAATTCACCTTTCCTTTTAGGGTCAGTCACTGACTGTCTGTGACATCACCATACTGGCCTACGCCCACCTCCCACTCTTGAAAGTCTCTCTTAATATCTCTTATCCCAGATGAGGAAGGACTAGAACAAATGAAATTCACTATAGACACACATAGAGTAAAGGGGAAATAAACGCAGGATCAGGAACCTCCATCAGTGGTCTAATTTAAAGAGCTTTTTCTGAAATTTTGGATGGTATAGAAATAAATTATCTGGTAGATCTCGATGAGATAAAAGAAACCTAAATAAATTAACATCTATTTATTTAAAAAAAAAAACATTAAAATGGGTTTCTGACATGCTATAACTATGGATTGTTCTAGAGCATAGAATACCATGTGGTCCAATTTTCTGTACTTTCAGGGAATCTAAAAGTACAAAAAGAATTATCTAATATCAAGAGGACTAGTGGAAGAGACAGAACTGGGATTCAGGCCACTTAATATCTAGTGAAGCTCTCTGGTCCCAATTTAATGTTTATTGCCAACTGCCTGACTCTGCAAGTCTCCATGGGCCCAAATCACTGAAACCTAAATCAAATTAGATTTCAAATCAAATTAATGCTACTTGTGAAATTTCATTAAAATATAGTTTATCTTAACTTCTTATTATTTTGTTAACTGCAGAAGTAACTCAATACATTAAAGAAACTTGATAGTTGTTGACTGATAAATGTGTGTGCAAGGTAGTGAGAAGAAAGAATAGTTGCTTGTTTAGAGAAAGGTGGGGTTTCGAGATAATATGCTCTTCCAATTTGTCAGGTGAAACTTTTTGCATAATCAGACAATCAGGAGATAGTCACATGATAAATAGATGAACCAAATTATTCTGGGTCAAGGGTTTGATAGAAGAAGTCTTTAGGGCAGGATTAAGACAATGACACAAGAAGATGTTGAGTAAATTTGCCTGAGAGAAGCAAGTAGAATGGGCAGAAGAGGCAGAGATAAGGAAAGAGGTAGGCACTTTACTGGGAATGTCTGCCTAGAAGCTTTCCGACACTTTCAGGTAGTCAACTGTCCTCTGTTACTTTATCCACCTGGAATTAGATGTTGCACCATCTGACACGGTTATATCTCCAGGTGTATTGCAATCAGCAATAGCTGTTTTGCTTGTTCTTGGATGAACAACTGCTAATAAGTAAACTCAATCATAACACTAGAAGACAGAAATGAAAATAACGAGACGTGGGCAGAAAACCTTTGCCACAGAAGTCTTTGGGCTAAATTACAGAAAGGTGTTACCATTTCTCATATGGATTAGACCAAAAGACATGATGGAAACTTGGTAGAAAAGGTGGCAGGCATGGTCATGAGGATGGGACTAGGGAAAACCAAGTTGTCTACAGAGCCTAGAGAAGGTGATCATGTCCAATACTAAGTGACTGAGCAAGGTCATACGTAATTCTGACAGGCATGAGAATTGAAGGAGTTATAATCAGTGGGATGGAGCATGTCCCTGGAAGTTGCCAGCAGAAAAAGATGTGCAAAATCTGAGTCATATATTGGGACTACACAGTAGGCTATTTCTGGAAACAACCAGAGATCTAGTCAGAGAAGACAAGATAGAGCCCCAAACATACAGACTGGGACAGCCACAGGAGTGTTGGAGGGAAAACACTTAGAAGATACCAGGGGGGACAGGGTTTACTCAGCATAGCAAGGCTGAGTCTATCACACCAAAGGCAGATCCACTTTGGTTGTACTAGGTAAGAGCAGTGGTTTGGGTGTTGACAAGCTTTGGTTCCAAATCCTGGCTTTGCTGCTTACCAGCTGTGAAACTTTGAGGGATAAGTTAATTACCCCTTTGAGCCTCAGTTTCCCCATTTATAAAGTGAGATAATGCCTAAACCATTTGTCCAGAGGATTAAAGGAAATACCATTTTAATTTATAGTTGAGTATGTGACATAAGGTAAAAGTAGATATTATCTTAATTATTTTTCACTGATGCAATCAAGGTCACTAATATGCCTCTGGCTTAGAAACTGGATGAGTTTGCCTGACAGTGGTGGCATAAGTTCTAGATGAGAAAACTAAGGAAGTTGAGGAACTTAGAGGTATCAACCTTACTGTGTCTCAGCTTCCTCACATGTGAACCCATTGACTTGGTCCTTAACCAAATTATTGGTCCCTGCTAAGTGAGCATCTCCACACATTGTGGATGAAATCTTTCCTCTAACAAAAACTTTACTGGATTGAACAGTAAGGCTACAGCACAGTGAGACACTGTCTGAGAGTCAGGAATCAGGGCAGAGGGCTCTGGCTCCCAGTGCATGATCCCATACTGGATCTGTCCTGTCCTCATCTCTAGACCCTACTTACCTCCTGTCTCTAGGAAGGTATCTAGATGAAAGATTTCAGCCTCTAACATGTTAATGAGATAAAAGCCTCTGTCCCAGGCCTTGGAGACCCATAAGTTCATTTGCAAGGTTTTGTTATTGAAATAAGTTTTCAGAAAGCAGGGATGTTAGTCTATTCAAAGCCCAGTGCCCCTGTCCCAGGTCTGTCTTCCACAGTTAGCAGGGCACAGAGAGTGCTCATGTTGTTGGTCCTGTATTTCTGGCAACATCACTCACACATCAGATGTCACTTCACTCCTATAGGAATGCAGAGGCCCTTCCTTCTTTGGTATTAGAAGTAAACCAGTTTCTTGATAACAACACGAAGTCTGCCCACCTGGCCATTGACAGAGGCAGGGAAAGGACATAAGTGCCTGTGGGTGCCTGCAGGAACACACATGTGAGCATGTGTGTGCAGGTGGTCATGGAGGGACAGAGATGAATGCTGAAACAGGCCTCTTGATCAGTGCACCTACCTCACAGCACTGAGAGTACTAAATAAAATCACGTATTTAAAATAGTTTAACACAGGGTGGTATTCTACTCAGTAACTGTAAAGTGTGCTTGTGTTGGTCCGGAGCAATTTGATTTCAAGAAACAGAACCCTGATTTAAACTACCTTAGACAACAGGGGAGTTATTTATGCATCACTCAGAAACACAGACATCACACTGAGTTACCCGAGGGAATCATATACCGTATGGGACATAGGTTCACAGATGTTGGAAGGCTCAAAGGGCAAAAGGGACACTGAACTAACCCAGAAATGGTGACTGCAGGAAGAAGCCCTCTCCCCAGGCTGGGGGAGCGGAAGGGGTAAGTCTCCAGAACCATGGATCTCAGAGGAGGGGCTCTGTGGACTGGATGCTTAGACTTCTGAGGAAGGAGCAGGTCCCATCCCAGCTGCTCTTGGTTCCTCTGGGGGCCTGTGCTGAGCCTGCTGCTAGGAGCACCGCAGTGCCAATGAAGCGGGAAGCTGCCGTCAACTGCCTCTGCCTGGAAGACGCTGATGAGAACAGTCAAAAAACAGAAAGGAAGGCCGTCTCCTCCCCTGGGGCATTTCTATCTCTCTTTTGTGACTCCTGCAACCTAAATGAAGCCTCTGGCAGAGGGGCCTGGGAAATGCAGTTTGCAGAATATAAAAGGAGGGTTTGGGGCTGAGAGATAACAGGGAAATAATTGGCAAATTGGCTTATGGAATCCAAGGAAGGCTCAACTCAGAAACCATGGGAACCAGGACCTGCAGGTTGCTAGGACTGCGTCTCTGTTCTCTAACTTGTGCTGCTCACTGCTCACCAGCTTAGGCATTTCCATTCTCCATGGTAGCACATAGCCACCAACATATCCCAAACCTGACTCCCCACATTGAGCACTACAGATGAATTGAAACTTAGCTCAATTATATCTGCCTTCACTGTAGTCTTACTCTAATATGACCTCAACCCAAATACATAGCCTCTATGAATTTTAGATATTCTTTCCTCTTTAAGGTGGATTAAATAAGATTGTATTGGATGACTAAGGTAATGCTTATGAAATACTTGACTTTGGGGAAATAGAGATGACTACATCTCAAACTTAGAAGTCACAAGGAGTATTTCTATTCTATTTCACCATATTTCAATGATGGGTCATTGTATAATATTTTAGGAGATATCAAAATTCCCTTACACCTGTAGTGTAAGATTTTAGACGTACCTCTGTTCTGCTCTCAAGACACCACAGTTAACTCATAGGCATGATTCTTCCATTGCAATTTCTTCCTTTCTTCACACTTCCTTTTAGCCAGAATCCCATTAACAACTGCATCACAGTGAGAAAAGGAAAAGAAAGATGAAATTGATGAAATTTAGTTCAGATTGTTATATTTGTTCTTCAAGGTTCTCAAAAATTTTGGAGCAGGCACAGCAGCAAAACAAGCTAACAGAGCCTTGATTTGCCATGTTTTAACTCTTGACCATGAGTTTTTGCTGATGACGGCTTTTTATTTTTTTTTTTCATTTTCATAGTGAGAAACAATTATATTTTCACAGGTAATGAGTATTAAATAAGGTAACATTTGCAATTAAAAAAAAAATCACTTCTCAGGCCCCTTCTGATTTTCAACCACAGACACTTGGGTGACCAGCATGAATAGAGCTGAGGGCAGTCCCCCAGGCTTGCCTACTTTGATACAAACAACCTTTGCTCACCTTGTGACTCAGTTCTCCTTACCTGTTCCATTGCCAGGATTAGAGGTCATTAGGCTCAGGAAAGCTCAAGGTCAGGGACAAGGAGGTCCAAATCTCAAAGTGGCCCAAAGCAGAGAAAGACCCAGAACTCAGAAGGGTCAGGGCTACTCTGAGTCAAGTTCAGCTATCACATGGATGTATCCATTTGAGTAGAACTGCCAGGATTGATAACTGTATTCGCCGGTTATTTAACTAGAAGTGAGTGGTCCAAAAAAATGTGTGAGTAAAGACATAAGAATCATAACCATTTTTTTTTAAACAAAGTGAGTCCATTTCAGTTGAGCTGTATAGCTCAGTCACCCAAAGGCAGTAGTTTCAAAACCTCTAAGAAGTTCTTATTGTCTTCAGGGTAAAATCCAAACTGTTAGTCCCACATCCAAGGTTCTTCCTGCATTGGCTCTGTGAATTATTCAAAATCTAAGCTGTTAAAACTTTAAATTATTTTAAGACTTAAAGGAATGTGGTTATGGAGCCTGAGTCACATGGCAGGCAGCTGTAACCTAAGCAATTGCAAACTTTGTTTCTCTGATTATAGATTAGCCTTCTTCCTTACCTACATTGTTTTGTAAAATGTTGTAAATGTCTCAAGAGTGCCAGGGAAGATCCCTTCACTCTCACCATTTATCTTCATCATAGATTAACTTCCCTCTTCCCTTTCTCACACAAAGACTTCATGGCTATCACGTTGTCTTAAGATGAAATGTTAAATATACTCTTTTAAATTGGAAAGGAAATGAATGAAAACAAACCATAAGGAAGAAAAGAAAACAAATTATAACTAATTAAATTGTAACTCCTAAACCAGCCTTGTATAGAAAATGTTACAATCCTATTAAACTTTTGTTTTCTGCCTATATAAGCAAGAACTTAACTTTTGACTTTGGAGCACTGACCCTATTCCTTTGGAGTCTGTTACACCTGAACGGCCATTCTCAGCTTTGCACTTGAATAAATTCTTGAAAACTGGATTCTGGTCCTTTTGATTCTTTCACGTTGACAGTTCCAACTCATCCTCTCAGCTCTAAGTTCCATCGCCTTCTCTCCACAAGACAGCTGTTCTCCTATTGCATTTAGCCTTCAACACAGGTTGTTCCCTTTCCCAAACTGCCCATGACCATCTCCTACTCATCTTCCAAGACAGGGATTGAACACCATTTCCTCTGAGGAGCGGGCAGTCTTACCAGCTCCCTCCGCATGGCACACCCAATGCAACATATAACTATTAAAATAGCTTCTCTTCCGACTAGACCATGAGTAGTCCCTTGCAGGTATTAACAGAAGCTGGGCTAATTCATCATCACATTCCACCTCCCTGTCTCTCTCCACCCCACGTCTGATATTTATAAAATTTTGAGAAAGAATGGGAAAAAATTCTCTCACATACATGTTTACCCCTGAACCCCCTCTGCTCTGTGATTCCCCTTGCAATGAGCATAGCATGGTAGAGTGGACAGCAGGTCCTAGGGTCACATAGACCTTATTCTAGCCCTGGTTTGCCACCTATCAGTTTGTCATCATGGTCAAGTTAACTTAATGTCTTTGAACTTCAGTTTTCTTCATTTTTATAATGAAAATCATAATCATAACATTTACGTTTCACAGGAAATAAGAGATCCAAATAAGAAAACATCTGTAATTTTAAAAAATATAAATTGAGAAATGCTATACAAAAGTATTTAAAAATGGGAACAACTATGATTTTTTAAAACATTTACTCTGGGGATAGAATAGGAAGTAAAATTCAACCAGAAAGAAAACAATTAAAAAATTAAAGGAGAAAAAGAGAATGAAAGCATTTCATAAGTGGTTTTTGGTAGAAGAGTTAAATAAAAGTGGCTAATATTAATATCTGAAATAAAACTCTAAAGATTTTTCAGAGATTAATCAATTGCTTCCTTGTGATAGAATGGGAAAACTGGCATTGCTGTTTTATTATAATATGGACATTCAAACCAAAATGATAACAAAATAGCTATTAGAAGGCAATAGAACATAATTTTTTATCTGAAATACAGCATACAAGAATTTTAAGACCCTTTTCTTCTGCTATGTTTCCCCATTCCTTCATCGTCACACCAATCCTTCAGAATCACCTCTCACTTTTACTCCCTTTCTCCTTCTTGCCAATTCCTCTCAATTCTGACTTTAAATTTCTGCCTCTCCTTTTCCATGAGAACCATTTTTTAAAATCATTTCTCAAAACAACTTGGAAGATCTGAGCCCTACAATCAAATCACTTATAATCTCAATTTAGATCAAACAGACTTGTAATTCCAGTACAAGAAAATACGGTTCATTCATAAGTGAGAATTCCATTTTTAATTTAAAATATAAATTTGCTGCAGTACTTGGTTATGTCAACACATTTTGCTGCCTATTCAGTACCTACCTCCTCTTTCCTGCTCACAGCAATCTGAATAGGGACCTCTCTCCAGTCCCAGGGGGTGAATATCAATTATTATTGTTAACCCAGAATCATAATAAGTCTGTTTTCTTCACTAGTGATTGCTTTAATCATGGATATGTTTTGCAATCCTGGTAAATTAAGCTAGGGAGAAGCATGATTCGGGACGTTTTGACTTTGAGGGAAGACTTTAATTCTGATAAAAAGAGATAAGTGATGAAGTATAGCTCCATGTGACTGTGTGAGCACATGCTGCTTCAGCCAAAAGAAGGGGAGGTATTGACACCAGAGTGAAAAGATCCAAGACACCTGGGTCCTTTGTAAGAGCATTAACTAGCTGGATTAGCAAACTATGGAAATGCCCACCTTCGGATGTCTCGTTATGCAAAATAATAAATCCCTTATTGTTTAAACCACTTTCAAGTTTTATTCTGTTATTCCAGCTGAAAACGTCTTAAGGAATATATTGGTGAATTGAGTCATCCGGTTAACCATGAATTTTAAAAAATACCTTCCAGGTTACGTTGAGAGAATACTAATAAGGCTATCCCCCCAATTTTGCCAGTGAAATTCTAAAGAAACAAAAATAAATGTAAACATTCAATGGTACAAGAACTACCAAACTCCCAAAAGAATTTCTAAAATATAGATGAGACTGTAAAACATAAAAGATGATATATGATATCTAGAAGAAAATTTAGATAACATCAAATGCAGACATGACCATATAAAAATTTAAACTCCTAAACATGATGAGTAATTCCATAATCAAAATTAAAGTTTAGAACAACAAATTAGGAAAAATATAGGCAATACATACACAACAAAGTGTTAACATGTTTAATACAGATGATATCTTACATGTCAATAAGAAAAAGATATTAAAAGGGAAAAATGGTTAAAAGCACATCATTCAATAGGCACAAAAATTCAACATTAATAATGCAATAAAAATAAAGAAACAAGGAAACACTGTTCTTTGAATACATCAATAATATTCATAGACTCTATCAATAATATTCACAGAACATGACATGAATTCTAGGAATTTTATGAATATGATCTCTATTTGTCAAGACTTATAAACTAATGGTAGAACTGTGTTGCAGCTTTTCCTGATTAAAATTTGGCAACCAATACCAAAAGTTAAAAATATTAATACTTTTTGACCCACTTATTTTGCTTTTGGACATTTGTCATTAAGAAAACAATCAGAAAAGTGTACAAAGACATATGCATAATAACACCCATTTCTGATTTTATGAATATATATAAATTCCCCAATCTAAGGGATTTATTATTTAAAAGTTGGTACTTCCATAGGAAAAATTTCTATGCAATAATTAAAACCATTTTCAATAAATGACATGGAAAAAAGCTCAAGATAAAAAGTGAAAAAAAATGGTTTCAATATTCTATGTATACAATATAATCTTGACTTTTAAATGCATTATTTGCTTACATTACTGCAAACTCAAAGCTCTTGTGTACAGTGAAATTCTACTGAAATTTTGGTGGAAAATTGGGTTGATCAGGAGACAATAAATAAAACACAGGATGGAAAACAATTTGCAGTTCAAAGGCAGATAGCACCATTTCTAGAAATCTAGACAGCATTAATCTTCCATTTCTCTTCAGTTTCTCACTGGCTGTGTTGTTCTGCAGATCCCCACCCCACCCCATGATGCTAGGCCTCCTGGGACTCTTGAGCTGCTGCGCCTCCTGTTACTTTTTCTGCAAGGAAATACAGCTCCCCCTCATCTTGTCCTTGCCCATCCATGTAAGGGTGTTGGTGGTATGTGCTAACAACTTTATAGCCACCAAAAAGGCCCATCAAATGCTTTCCATCCTTCTTTCCCGTAAATAAACCAGAAGAACAATCTACCAGAGACAAGAATCTGGTAAAAAAAAAAAAAAAAAAAAACTGCTTCTTGTATTTTTAAAAACTTTAATAGTGTTCCTTGTACCTGTTAATTATATATATACATATATATTATATATATGTGTGTGTGTATATATTTGTATCTTTAGTGATACTTATCCCTGGGAAAGATCACTGAAAATTTTTATTTTCATGTTTTTTCCTATTTAAAAAAAATCTCTATGATAAGTATGCAATCAGAAGACAAAAAGGTTTTTCTAATGTTTTCCAATCCTTTTTATTGAAAATGCAGGTAACGCACACTAAAATACTCTCTTACATTTGTAATATTGAATCATAAATATAACTGAATGTTTAATGAATTTAGATCAAATCTTATAGCAGTCAGGATCACCAGCAGGAAAAAGAAATGACTTCTTACTGCAAAATCCTGTAGAGGTAGAAGGAAATTGAGAGGAACTGATCCACCTAATCATTGCAATGGCCTTTTGTCCAAAAGGTGCATCATTCTCTAGTGTAATGGACTTGTAAATGAGTCTGAGTCTAAATAAACAAGAGTCTAAAAAGAAAATGATAGGGGACATTTTGAAATAATAGTCGCTATCAATTTATTTTATTGTCATTCATTTCTCTCTCCTGAAAGAGACTACACATTCACAGAAAGACTCATTACTTTTGACAGCTCTAGTTCATTAAGTAAGGTTGTGTGTGTTTACATGCTCATGTGTTTCCACATGTGTGCACATGTGTGTGTATTTATAAAGAAATAGCCCTGATCTTTGCACTAAACTGTGTATTGTATAATTGATTGTATTAATGCCTTGTACAACACTCTTAGAACCAACCTTTCAATTAATGGATTTATTAAATCTTTCCAGACTTCCATTTTCTCAAAGCCTACTTTCCTCACCTCTTATGCCTATGTTTGCTCATATTAAGTTATATTTCACTCCCCCCATTAGTTTAATCTTTCTTTGTCCACCCAGTGCTTACAATGCCATTTGACTAAGAGTATTACTATATATTCAGCTTTAAACAGAGAGAAAATTCCACCCCCATCTCCATATCTAAATCCAGAAGAGAAGAAAGCAGGGCTAATTTTCCTCTTCTTCAGACTACTTAAAAGCCTAATTTTCTCAATTTCTTGAGTCATATCTCTGACTAGCATTTAGGCTAGTCATGAAGAGGAGGGGGGAGGAAGTGAAAAAGAAGATATTCTAGGACCAACCCCAGGAATTATGTGCCTGGCTATGTGATCTAGCAAAATAGTCTGGGCTTTTGTGTCAAACAGGACTGAGCATCTCTCCCAGCTCTATCAACTTCTCCCTGTGTAACCACGGGTATGTCACTAAAACTGAGCCTCAGTTCCTTTACTGTAAAATGGGACAATATACCTACCTAGCAAGGCTACTGTGAGAATTAGAGATATTGTGTGTAAATAGTTATGATTATATACCTTATGTCTCCAATATCAAATATGTCCCCCAATGTAAATCTCAATATTAAATATTCAAGTAAATATTTAACTTTAGACAAGTGACAATTTCTCTGTGCTTAACTTTTCTTATCTGTAGTATAGGAATAAAGCTGTTCTTCATGAACCTCCAGTTTTCATTGCTCTATGAAAAGGGAAGGCAAGGGAAAAGCTGTGTTTATTCTTGATGCAAAAATATTTATTATATTTTTATGACTCATTTCACTAAGTGATGGTTTACATAATTGCCATCCAGGATTGCTATGAGGATTAAATAAGTAATATATATAAACCATAGTGTTCCAAAAATATTAACTATCATCATCATTATCATCCTCTACATTAAATACTTTCATCGTCCTTATTCCGTCACACCTAGTTCCTGATTTCTGGTGTGGAAAATGTTTCTGAGAAGTGCGGGCATCATTTAGCTGCTCGGTCTGGGCCCACACTATCCAGGAAAGCCTTTTTGATTTGTCTGGACCTACTGTCCACCATTTGCAGGCACAGCAGGGGCACAGTGGCTACAACGCACTTGTGACATTTGTTCTGTATGTTCTGAATACTCAGGAAGCTGCTCAGATCATTTCATTGCTGAAAACTCTCTGCTCACCATAGACACCCCAGGGCACTAGGGCACTCAGGGGCAAAACCATTAAAACCCAGTTTATGGAAACATGTGAACATAGAAAGAACAGTGTCCCTTCACCGTGGCAAGGATGTGACACCGTCAGAGTACAGTTCAGGCAAAGCTCCAGGCTAGCTTGGTAACTACGTTGATATCTGCAAACCAGTCATGTTCACATGGAGCCAGTTATTTAGCCCACGGATCAGATTTTCAGTCATCTAACTATATTGTAAAAATTGGCTTTTCTTCCCTGGTCAGTTTTGTGAGTTATTTTAAGGAGAGAAATAAAATAGAACAGAGAAACATGCTTCTCTTACAACAACGTAAAATGATAGCTACAGATTTTAGGGGAAAAACAAATAAACTAAAAGGTAACTGAAAGGTAAATTGGGAACTGGGGAGTAATAAAACAGAGGAGAGAGGTAATGAAATCTATCCAATTATAATTCTGCAGGGAGTAAGAAATGATACCCACCACATTCTCTATCACAAAAAGCATTCACTGAAGGCCTGCCATTGAGAATAATTTTCCCAATCAAAGATTTAAGTGAGGTCACAATAGGTGGTATGTAAACAATCAGTTAATGAAATGAGCCATAAAGAATGGGATAAACCATTCTAATATCAACTACAAATGCAGCTTGTCCTTTGCTTTCTCTTTGTATAGAGCAATGAGAAATGGAAGCTGGGTGACGAATGTAAATAAAACAGAGGTGTGTGTGTAGCAAAGTAGGATTGCTTAACTGGAGGCCTGGGGCCAGTCATCTGAACTATAGATATAGAATCTGACTGGAGATAATGGATATGACAAAATCCACAAATAAAAGCCCACGTTCTTATTTCATACATGAACCCCACAGGTCTTAGCTTAAAATGTATTTTTTTTTCATTTTTAAAATAATGTTAATAGCTATTTAGTGGCTTTTTAAAGATTATTAAAGGAAAATTCTTTTTCTTCCCTTTTTTGGTTTAAATAAAATAGAATACAGAAAAATTTAAAGAAAAAAATTAAATATCAACAATAATCTTAGCATACAGAAATAACCACTATTGCCTATTTTGTGTATTTCATTCTAACTTTTTTCATTGTAGCCTTATGTATATAAATCAATTGAAAATGAGAAATATTCTCTCTCTAAAATTTATATCTTGCCTTTTTCATATTGATTGTTATTTTAAGCACAGAGCTAACAAGTTAGGTTGTCTAAAACATTCACAGCATTCTAGAAACAGAAAATTAGAAGAGAGATCTGGGAGCTGTTAAAGGGAAACATACTCTTAACTACAATGACTATCTGCGAGTGTAATAAGATAGAAAAACATTTGAATGAATAAAATTTTTTTAAAAATCTCAGGATTAGAAGGAAACTCAGAGAACGTATAATTCTACTCTTGTGTAAATGTTTAATTCCCAAGGCAGCCTTGCTAAAGGAGTACCTTAATGGCAAAGAATGCAGTACAAGCAGTCCCCAAATTACAACGGTTTAGTGTACAAGTTTTCATGCACATATAAGATAGGCTAAGTTAACCTATGCTGTTCAGTAGGTTGGGTATATTAAACACATTTCGACTTACAATCTCGGGCCAGGCATTGTGGCCCATGCCTGTTATCCTAGCACTGTCCGGGAGGCCAAGGTGGGAGGATCATTTGAACTCAGGAGTTCGAGACCAGCCTGAGCAAGAGCAAGACTCCATCTCTACTAAAAAAAAAAAAAAAAAATGGAAAGAAATTATCTGGACAACTAAAAATATATATAGAAAAATCAGCCGGGCATGGTGGTGCATGCCTGTAGTCCCAGCTACTTGGGAGGTTGAGGCAGTAGGATTGCTTGAGCCCAGGAGTTTGAGGTTGCTGTGAGCTAGGCTGGCACCACGGCACTCAAGCACTCTAGCCCGAGCAACAGACTGAGACTCTGTCTCAAAAAAAAAAAACAAAAAAAACAAAAAAAACCCCCACAAAGACTCAATTACATGGACACACCTAATTGCAAGGGAAATGTTATCAAAATGTGTACCTGGGCGAGGAGAAACAAGTTTAGTAAATGGCTAGCCAATCCCTGCCACACTTCCATTCATCAGAACGTTCATTCTCGTGATGAGCCAAAATTCTGCACAGATAGCTTCTCATTCTTCCCCAGGACAACATAAGATAATTCTCATCCCTCTTTCACAAGGTTACCCTTCATATGTTTAAAGAATGATTTTATATCTTTCATATGTCTTACTTTCCTCAATCTATATAGCCCCAGTTTTCTTTAATTTCTTCATGTGACATTACTATTAAAGTCTAGTCATTTGCAGCTATTTGATATATTAATAGAAATAATCAAATTTACATACTTTAGTATTCTCTCAAAACATGAATGTTTTAGGCATAATATAACAACTGACATACATAATAAAAATATTTAGTCATCTATAAACTAAGCTCACAGGCAAAGTATGTAACACACATTTAAAATATGTCATGCAACAAGATGTTAGAATAGGGATTGTTTGCCCTATCTTAGTATTAACTAAGGATCCCGTTCTGTAGATACCATGATACCAACGTGAGCCTGAGACAAAGTGCCTCCCTCCATGTGCTCCCCATAGGCAGATTTATAAAGAAAATAATCCTGAGAAACTGGTCCAGGTCTCTTAAATCCTTAGCCAGATCAAAGATTAAAAATGGGGTCAGATGGAAAAAATAAAAAAGGAGATGTCTTTTAGGAGTGCATTTGCCTTGCTGTGGGTCTCTACCTGCCCCAGTGTTGGAACGGAAGTAGAGTTGCAATCTTTTTACCTCCAGTCTAGTGAGGTGATCTTCAAAGGGACCATTTGGAGAGACTTTATGTGTTCTCTGCAGTTGGGAGATGCCAAGAAGAATGGTATCTGAAAAAGCAAGGACTGAGGTCTCTCTGAAGGGTAAGAAAGAGGTTAATTGATTAAAGACCCAGAGCCAGAAAAGCAACCTCACATGGGACCAGCCTCTATTCCATAGTTCATCAGGGCAAATGATGCAAGAATGTTTCCTGGGGGCCATGTGTGGGAAACATAAAGAAACATAAAGGAAAAATAATAACTTGACTTGATTAAAATTGAACACATCTGTTCACAAAAGACACCATAACCTGTGAAAAGATAAATTATGTAACAGGACAAATATTTATAACACATATAACTGAGAATTATTCTCAAAATATATAAATGAAAATTATAAATTAGTAAGGAAAAAAATCCCAATAGTCTAAAAGGGTGGGAAAATGGGTACATGATTTGACTGCAGCAAAAATAAATTCATAAGAGCACCATGAATAAGCATGGGTGATTCTCACAACCACAATAATTAGATACAAACTCAAGTTGCAAAAGAATATATATAAATGTGTGTATGTACATATATATATATAATGAGATACCATTAGTATCATGTAAAAATAAAACCATTGTTAATGGGAAATACATATAAAGGAAAAAATTTAAAAAGGAATTGGAATCTCAAGATCAAACTGGGGACAGTATGAGCTCAATGTCAGAAATCATAGGAAGCAAGATTGAGCAGAAACATTAAACTGCAGAATTAGGTCTAATAAGATTTATAGATTAAAATTAACAGATATTTTAAGTGATGTTTAATATGCTTACAGAACCAATGAGAATATTAAATTATGACCAGAAAGAAGTGGGGGAAAAAAACTCTCAGAAATGAGAAATATAATAACTGAAATTACAACTCAATGGATGGGCTGAATTAAAGATTAGACAAAGCTAAAGAAAATTAGAGAATTAAACACCAAAGAACTTTCACAGATTGCATTATATAGGATTATTTCACTTTTAGTCATTTTTTTTGTTATTGATTTCAGCATATACTTGTAAATATCTCATAAATCAAAGAAGAACTCATAATGGAAAACATCAAATACTGAATGTAAAAAATAAAACTTATCAAAACTGGTGGGGTTCAGCTAAAGCAGTATTTGAAGGAATTGTATACTGCACATGATAATATTAGAAAATAGAAAGAAAGAGACTTAAAATACACGAGCCAAACATTCAGCTTAAGTTAGAATGAAAACATGAGAATAAACCCAAGGAAAGTAGAAGAAAGGGGATTATAAAAATAAGACTAAAAACTGATTAAACAGACAATGAAGACACAACAGAGAGATTCGAAAAACCAAATCCAGTAATGTATAACAAAATGAATATGCAATATCTACCTGAATTTATCTCAGCTATTCAAGGTTTTTAATGTTAGAAAAGCAACTAATATAATGAGACACACTATATTTTTATGAAAGGAGGAAAAAGTATAAAATCTCAATAGATGTGGGAAACACATTTAGTAAAATTTAACATACATTCATGAGGATAAACTAGAAAACAAAGTGAATTCCCTTAATCTTGTGAACTAAAAATAAAATCCTGAACACCCCACTAACTGAACGGACCCCTCTCAGCCAAGACGACCCCAGGAAAAAAACCTTAAAACTGAGTTCCCAGCCGTGGTAACGGGATGCCAGGTGTAAAGCGCCATTTTGCACATGTGCGTTTTCTCTTCATAAATATCTATGACTCCTCCGATAGCTTGTTAAATATGTACATTTAGTCACCCACTCAGTATAAAATCCTGTTCCCTTTTGTCTCTCCCTTGAAACCGTGTTTCTGGCTTGTGGCTGGAGCAGCGTTTCTGGCTAGCCAGAATGGTCACTGTGGGCTGAAAATCCTTCACAAGAAATAAAGCTCTCCTTTCTCGAAAGTAAAAACCGTGTGTGTGTGTGTGTGTGTGTGTGTGTGTGTGTCTGTGTGTGTGCTGTGTTAGTTAACAATCTGATACATCTTATCTTTTGAAACACTGTGGGACAATATCATATTCAATGTGGTACTTAACGATTGCTTCATTTTATAGTAAGGACCAGTTTATACTATAATAATGTGAACCCCTGCTAGGAAATGTGTGTTTGTTTTCTACATGGGTGGTTGTTAGGATTATTGGGTTGCATTTTAACATAACAGCAAATAGTTAACTTTTTCACCCTACAGTTGGGTGTTTTGGGTAGCTTAGAGGCATACATGGCTTGAAGTACCCCCAAAGTTCTATTTGTGAAAGTAAGTTGATTGTAGTTGTAGTTGAAATGTACTGGTTTATACTTACATCTCAATTTCAGTGACTATGTTTTCAGAGCCCCAAAATCCAAGCTCTTTGCCTAAGAGGCATAAGAGAACTTGAGAAGAAAATGGGACAGCATATTTGAAATCTGCTGTCCTGTAAAACTTGAGATGCATGATTATTGGGACTGGACAATAATATGGGACCTTGCATCTAATTAGCCCAGTGAGCTCAGAAAGTACATGATGCTCTATGAAAATCTTTCTCATTTTATGAGAATGGCATGATTTAAAGCATGGATGGTCTTTTAAACAATTCTTTAAAAACAACTGTGTTGCTTGGCTGGTTCTAGAATTTTTATTCCTAGATTAAAAACAAAACAAAACTTCTATTTACGGTCTCTGAAGGCAGACAGAACTGGGCTGAAATTTGAATTCTTTCTCTTACTAGCTATTTGCTCTTTGGAAGGTACTTAAAATCTCTGGTTCTCAGTTTCTTCATCTGTAAAATGGGGATAATTGCATCTGTATCATAAGGTGTTATGCAGATTAAGGAAATACTGCATTTACAGTGCTTAGCATAGCACCTGGCACAAGGTGAAAGCTCAAAAAACGAATAAAAAGTTCTTATCTATTTCTATTTCCATGTTCACTTCCCTTTTTAAGTAGCTTAGCCTTTGAAATCCTGCTTAAACATTCCTGGTTTTATATTAAGCTGTGCATTGAGGAATGAAGAAGCCTGCATCTAAGATTAGGACTGAGTATTAAAGGTAAAATAGCACCCTCCAGAGGTCAGGGTGGATTTGACAGCCACTGTCAGCTCAAGAGTCCCTAGAAGGTAGCTAGCTGCCACATACATGCCTTGGGACCAGAACCAGTGACATATTTGCTGGGGGCCAGGGCAGAATAAAATTATGAGGCCCTTGTTTAAAAATTTATCTGGAATTTCAAGATGGCAATAGCAGAGCATTAAACAAAGCACGCAGCCCCTTTGAGCAGTGGGCTTTGTGTGACTACATAGGTTGCATGACCATGAAGCTGGCCCTGCCTGCAAGCATATCTCTCCGCTTTTACTCATAGAGAAACAAGATTTGGTTATCATTGAAGCCAAAAGTTCTATTATGATCTGGGTCAGTAAAACTTAGTTTCAATTTGGGGCTTCACTGGGAGGCATATTGGGACAGTTTTCCTTCCACTGGATGATTGTCTATAAATAGACTCTATTTGCATTCTCCTTTTAGCATTAAAGTTTGACACATTTTAATAAGAAGGAAAAACTCTTTGCAAATGCAATTACTTTTAAAATGTATTTCCCTTTGAAGGGTGTGAACTGAAATAAAATCCTAAGCCACCCACCCACTGAGTAGACCCCCTCTTGGCCAAGGGGACCCCGGAAAAACCTTAAAACCAAGTTCCTGGCCTTGAAGGGAAGGGAGGTCAGATACTCCTCATTATATCCCCTCCTTTTTGGAGTTTAGCTAAAATTGACTAGCATTAATGTTAAACAGAGGTCACAAGACTGATAAAGCAGACTCTTTGTGACAATAAGATAATAAATTATTAACAGGACCTAAAGCCATGGAAGGCAAAGGTTAAATCACTTGCAAGCCATCAATTTGTGTAACAAATCACTTGAGTTTATATTGTGGTTTGTCTCTGGTTAATAGACTTCTTTACTAAAACACTGCAAGCCTTTAGACAAAGCTTTATTTCTTTAACCAATTACAAACTAAAGAATCTTTAAAACCACCTATAACCTGTAAGACCTTCCTTCAAGATGTCCTTCCTTTTCGGGCCAAACCAATGTACACCTTCCATGTATTGATTTATGATTTTACGTATAATTCCTGTCTCCCTAAAAATGTGTAAAACCAAACTATAACCCAACTGCCTTGAGACCACTTGCTCGAGAATTCTTGGGTGTGGCTCCCCAGGCCATGGTCACACATATTCAGCTAAGAATAAACCTATTTAACCTATTTTATAGAGTCTGGGGTTTTTTCCATTAACAATTTGTTCCTAAAGGGATTCCTGAAAAATACCAAATTTGTCATTCTGGTTATCTCTGAGGAAGGAGAAAAGTGGTGAGAATTTGGGAGGAGAACAAGGGAGAAGAGTTTCAACTCTATAATATTTATTCCCAAATCTAAGTATATATTATAATTCAATAAAACTGGTGGTATGTATACATATATTAACATATTAAACTCTGTAAGCTTCTGCCTTTGCAATATTTTACAATAAAAATATTTCCAAAAACCCTAAATTAAAGAAATTATGATCTTTAAATATAATTTTTGGGAGTTAAGACAAGAATTTGAATTCAGGTTCTGCCATGTGTAGTGCGGCTGCATGAACTTGGCCACGTTCCTTTAACTCCACGAGCCTCCATTCTCTTATAAATTGAGAGGTTGAACATCCAATCTGTAAGGTCCCTTTTGGGCTATTAATCTTTACTTCTATGACATAGCAAATTACTTAGAATGTAATTTAGGAATGTTTGCTGAATGTGTACAATTGCTTGTGAACTGGTGGGGCAATGTGGCAAAACTTCAGTAAATCTAAACTCGTTTAACTGAAAAGAAAATACAGGATGTAGATATTTTCCCTTTGCTCAACTTTACTTTTAAGAGAAGCAGGCTAACTGCAAAAACAAAAACATTTAAAAAACCTCATGTCAAATATTCAAAGGTTTATTTCAATTTTGAACTTCAAAAATTTGAAGCTTTTCTATTTCCAAAAATTTATCATAGGAGCTTGAAAAAATGTGAACAATGCTATGATTCCACAGATAAATTGTATCAACCCTTCCCTTCCTTACTCCCTACTAATGAATAGTTTCAGCAATCTTGCAGTCATTTGGCCAAAATATTGCAAACTAAAATGAATTGAAAATTCCAATGCTTATGGGTCAGGATTGAAAATTCAAATGCTGCTAGGTCAGACAAATAAGTAACTGGGTGAGGAGAAGCTAGGGTGTAGTACAGGAGGGGGTGGGGGGGACTGTGGCAAATTGGAGAGAGTATGTCCTAATTGGACAGTGTTTAGCTTTAGTTTATCATTCCTGTGTGTCAATTTGAGACTGATGTTAACAAAGCTTTCCATTTTCCAAGAGAAGATAAAAACCTGGACTTTTATGAGATTTCTCCAAGTTTTTATTTCTTGGCAACTAAGGCAAACCTTTATTTTTTAAAGTGTGTGGTCTGTCAGATAAAATATCAAAGAGCTTAATTTAATTCATAGTATTAGTGTTTTCTTGACTTCTGGGCTTAAGTGTGTTTGTTGGTTTTTAGGCTTAGTTTTTAGGGATTTTTTTAAAGTAATATTAATACCATGTCCAATGGAATTGAGGCTATTATCTCCTGATCCCCGGGTTATGACTTTGCCCCATATATATATATATACATATATATTTTTTTTTTTTTTGGTAACTCCAGCTCCTCATTCACTCTCACGCTCTTCATTCTACTTATATCTTCACTCTTGGTGGTTTCAATATATGTATGTATATAGTATGCTTTCACAGCCTGGCTGCCCATAACACTTAATGTCTCTCCCCCAGGGAGCTTGCTTTCTACCCTGCCTCAGCCTCCTCACTCCCCAAATTACACTGTAGACCTTGTCAAGACCTTACCAAGACTGGTAGCTGCAACCCAGCCATAACCACCACCTCATTCTCTGATCACTTTTCATCTTTTGAATTTATTCTCTCTACCCTGAGTGCTGGTTCCAACCATCTCTTGACTCTTCATGGTACCTCCCTTTGATTGATCATTCTACCTTTTTATTATACCTTGGAGGAAAGGAAAGAACCTTATCTGAGAATAGCAAGCCCTTTCAAATTATCAGGCCCAGAGATGCATTGAAATGAGACAGTAATCACAACCTATTTCCCCTCTTTGAGCTATGTTTTCATCTCTTGAAACTGCCTGCTATTGCCACAAGTAGCTATAAATTAACCTAATAATGCTGCACTGGATACCATAACCTACGCCCTACAGTTTATGATGTACAGCCAATCACCAATCAATGTTATTTCTGTAAACCAATGAGAATGGCTGACAAACAACTTTGTGTCAGCCCATTCCCTGTCCCCCTTTTTTGTCTTTAAAAACCTGCTGGTAACAAAAGCTGAATGGAGCTCATATCCAAGGTTACTCGGGTCTGAGTCTTCCGGGCAGCTGTGTTCAATTTGGCTCATGTAAATTCTTTATATCGTATTTTTCTCTTCCTTTTAAGTTGACATTTCTGGTGCTGTGAACAGGACTGAGAGTGACTCACCCTTCACTGTCTGACATTCCTCCCAGGCTCAGCACCTGGCCAGCTCTGAACCCCTGTGTTCTTCTGACTCCAAGAGAAATTATTGAATGTAAAGTGATGAGTCCTACAGAATTCCAGGCCTTTCCACCCTTTGGTTAAAGGTCTAGACTTTGCTTGAGCTGTTCTTGCCAGCCTTCTTTCTATAACAGAGGTTTGCCATCTTTACCCTGTGAATAAGAGATCTGGGTTACAGAAAACAAAAAAGCAAAACAAAACAAAGAAACAAACAGAAAAAACGCCTGCCTTTTCCACCTCTGCCTCGGGGCAGAAGGTGTGGGTCACAGTCAGGCAAAGAGCTTGCCAGAGAACTTCTGCCTCTGTCCCACAGCAGTGAGCTCTGGGTCAAGGTGTTGGCACCAGTGCTTTTGTTTAATGTAGCATGATTTTTAAGATTGCAGTCATTGTTTGAAAATTCAGACAGCTTTTCATTTGTGACCAGTTCCTGTTAGTTCCTAATTGAAAAGTGCGTGAGAGTGAGTTTTCTCGCCCCAAAGAAAAGAGGTGATTTGCTCCCTCTGACCCATTCGGGGGTTCCAAGTGATTGGAGACTTTGCAAAGGTGTCAGGGTCGTTGCCCACGATGTGAAGCGCCCTCACAGGGCACTCCCCATCAGAATATCGGTAGGAACCCCTTTCTGCACTTCCGGACCGGTAGAAGATGAGGGACTGATTCCCCCAGACCCTGAGCACTCTGCTGCCACCTGGTGGTTAAAGACAGTCTGAGCGACAGAAGAGAGCGATTCGTGACTCTTGGGTGACATCTAGAGGGGTGGTACGCACAAATAGCACACTTCGACCCAAATACATTCCCGGCCTTAGGCACCTTTGAAAAAGATCCTAAAGTACGGGAAATTAAGCTTTAAAATCGGAGCAGTTTTTAATGAAACAACTGTGCCTTTGAAGCAACAGCTGGATTGACATATAACACTTAGGGGCGTCCTTCCTCTAAATATCTAGGAAATGAACCCACCTAACCCAGGATGGCTATAAGCAGCAACGGCCAAAATAGGGGATCTTTAGAAATGCCTAAAATAATTTATTTGCAGGCACAATTGGGAAAAGCCGGTTTTAGAACCAGACAAATTGAATGGGAAACTTAATTCCAATGGCACCTAGAACTTTCTAAAAGAAATTCTGAGCAAATTGCCTCATTAAAGAGGTAAACAAATGGATACCGGAAACTGTTTCTGAATTGAAAAAGACTTCGGAGGCTTTCTACCCTGGCGCCTTCATATTCCCCTTTTTCCGAACCCTCCTGTCCTGACCTGGCCCTCCGTCCATCACCGCCCCCTGAGGAAGCTCTCCCGGTCTCTGACCCCTCCCTGAAACTCCTATTCTGGCAGCTCCTTCCAGGGTAAAACCCAAAGGAAGAGGGGAGCCTACTATTGTGTATACCCCTTGGACAAAAACTAAACTTCAGAATATCATAAAGACTTCCCTGACCCTGATCCTATAGGATTTGAGAAATAATTTGATTTAATTGTCTGAACTTATGAGCCCAGATATTCTGACCTTTATCAATTAATTTACATGCTGGTGTTAGAAGGCAGGGCCACCGAATGGTTGAAAATGGCAACCTGGAATAATCTTTTAAAGAATTTTCAACAGCAGACTGAGTCAGACTGTGAAAGGTTTCACATTTTAGCCAAGTCTCTCCATGATGCGATTTGCCAGGTTTTTCCTAAAAATGTAGATTGGAGGAGAATCCAGCAATGCACTCAAAGGCCTACCAAATCTGTATTTGATTATTTTGGATGTTTGAGAAAACTTTTAAACAATATTCCAGAATGGCTGATGCTAAGCTCTAAGATCACCAGAATAATTTCCTTATAAATTCTATTTTACGCAATGGCTTAAATGAGAACTTAGCTACCTTAGTTAAAAGATACCAGCTTAATTGGGCAAATATACAAACTCATGAATTAGTAAGCTTGGCAGATCAACTTTCTAAAACTATTCAGGAAGAAGAAAGAACTAAGGCCTTGAAGATTATGAATTTGCAACTATAACAACTGACTAGTCAAACTAGACCTTTTAAGAAAAGACAAGTAACTCCCACTGATGATAAAAGAGATGTTTGCTTCTATTGCAGAAAGCCTGACCATTTCAAAAAAAGATTGTAGAAAACTTAAATGACAGCAGGGACAAGAAAAGAACAGGACCCCACACGATGAATAGGGTTGCTCTAAGGACCAAAAGGGAACTTTCCCATTTCTTCTACTACCTGAGGAGCAATAGAAATTTTCATAAATGGAGAGCAGACACAAGCTCTCATGGACACTGGGGCTACTCTTTCTGTCCTAAACCCTGCCACCTTAAATTGTCCCCTTCCTCAGAGTAATGAAACTGTACAAATGGTAGGGGTATCTCATCAACCTATTACTGCATGTAAGTCCAAACCCTTAGACTTCCAGGTAGGCTCACTCAGTGGTCTTCATTCCTTCCTGCTTGTTCCCTCAGCCCCTATACATCCCTTAGGCAGAGATATTTTGAAACTTCACGCAGGATGCACACATTTCCTTCTCTGGGGATGGAGCTGGAGCCCATTCTACTAAGTGAAGTATCGCAAGAATGGAAAAACAAGCACCACATGTACTCACCATCAAATTGGTATTAATTGATCAACACTTATGTGCACATATGGTAGTAACATTCATCGGGTGTCAGGTAGGTCTGGGTGGAGGAGGGGATGGGCATATTCACACCGAACGGGTGCGGTGTGCACCATCTGGGGGATGGACACACTTGTAGCTCTGACTGGGGTGGGGCAAAGGCAATATATGTAACCTAAACATTTGTATCCCTGTAATGTGCTGAAATTAAAAAGATAATAATAATAAAAAATAAAAAGAAGGGGGAAATGTATTTAAATTTATAATAGAATGTGCTTACAGAACAACTACAGAAGGAGAATGAAACTACTGAAATTATAAAAATATGGATCACACAAATTTTTTTCTAAACCAGGACTAATGAATGACACTGATGATTTATTGCAAGCTTTGCTGGCCTACTTAGGATCCCAATCTTCCACTGACATTGGTAAGATATATTCAGCCACCCCCACTAAAGTGGAAGTAAACCCAATTAAACCTTTACTCAGTATCAGACAATGCCTTTTAAGGCCTGAAGCAATGGAAGGAATCAGACCCATAATAAAAGACTATATAGAAAAGGCTCTAATTATTCCTTGCATCAGCCCATGTAATACTCCAGTCCTTCCCATAAGGAAGCCAAATGAGAGGAGCTGGAGTTTTGTACAAGATTTGAGAACTATCAACAATATTGTGATCCCAAGACATCTGGTGGTACCAAACCCCCACACTCTTTGGCAGAAGTCCCTGCTGAAAATGAGACATTTACTGTGGTTGATTTATGCAGTGCTTTCTGTAGCATTCCAGTAGACCTGGAGAGTCAATATTTGTTTGCCTGTACTTGAGAAGACCACTGGTATACCTGGACCGTTATGCTGCAAGGTTACACTGAGAGCCCCACTTATTTTTCTCAAATGTTGAAATCTGACTTGGCTGATGCACGTTTCTCAGGGGGAGTTACACTCATCCAATATGTGGATGATCTCCTTTGTTTCCTGAATATGCAAACTTCAAAGGATGATAGCATATATATCTTAAAACAATTGGCATCTAAAGGACATAAGTTTCTAGAGAGAAACTACAGTTTTGCAAGACACAGGTAAAATACTTAGAACATTTGATTTCTAAGGAAGGATGGTTCAGAAACCCAGAGAGAATTAAAGGCATTCTAACCTTCCCTAACTCCTCCACAAAGAAGCAACTTCGAGGATTTCTGGGATTGGCTGGATACTGTCAAAATCGGGTACCTGATTTTCTTTAATAGTTCAGCCTTTATAAGCCCTCCTTAATGTGGATCAACCTGATCCTCTTGTTTGCACATATAGGGACTAAAAGCCATACAAGGAAAGTCTTACAACTGCATCCCAATTGTAGCCTTTGTTTTCCTCATTATTCATGAAGGCCAGGGAAATACTTTGGGAATCCTAACTCAAAAATATGGGGACCATAGGAGATCTGTTATTAATAGCTATTACAGCCAGTAACTTGTTGCAGTCCCTAGAGCAGCAGTCCCCAAACTTTTTGGCACCAGGGACGGGTTTCATGGAAGACAGACAATTTTTCCACGGATCAAGGTGGTGGGGGGGAATGGTTTCAGGATGATTCAAGCACATTACATTTATTGAGCAGTCAAACTTCTCTGCTGATGATAATCTGTATTTGCAGCTGCTCCCCAGTGCTAGCATCACCATCTCAGCTCCACCTCAGATCATCAGGCATTAGAATCTCATAAGGAACGCATAACCTAGGTCCCTCACATGCAGAGTTTACTGCAGGGTTTGTGCTCCTATAAGAATCTAATACCACTGCTGATCTGACAGGAGGCGGAGCTTATGTGGTGATGTAAGATGTGGGGAGCAGTTTTAAATACAAATGAAGCTTTGCTTGCTCACCCACTGCTCACCTTCTGCTGTGCAGCCCAGTTCCTAACAGGCCACAGACTGGTACTGGTCCACAGCCTGGGGTTTGGGGACCACAGCCCAGAGGGCTGCCACCTTGCTTAAGAGCAATCTCTGTTGCTGCCTGGCTCTATGAAACTGTTGAGGAAATAGTTATGGGACCTCCTTTCACTACCTGCATTCCCCACTAGATGGAAACCCTTCTGAACTCCCAGGACACCCAACATTCCTCTGTTAATAGACTTGCTTTCTATGAAGTTCTTCTTCTGTCCTCACTTAACATGACTCTTTCCTGCTGTAATAATCTTAACCCAGCCACTCTTTTGCCTTTGCCTATGGATGAGATGCCACATCACGACTGTATCACCATGACCAACCAATTTCTTACACCTAGACTGTACCTACAAGGAACACCTACAAATAATGTCAATGTATTTTGGCTCACTGATGGTTCTTTCTTTCTTTTTTTAAAATTTTTCCAGAGCACAGCTTTCATTACAGTCTTCTCTAAATCAGATATGCCTCTCTCTGAAAACATTTTGCATGCTCATTTAGTTTGATTTCCTAAATGGGCATGATGAACAATATTAGGAAAAATTGTTCAAGAAATTTTCCCTTGAAAAACTTACTTATTACTATCTTTGAAAAATAACACAGATTTATTCTGCTAAGAAATGCTGAAACACAGCAATTTGAATTTTAGAGTCATTTATTCTATCCCAAAGATACTCCTATACTAAACACAAAAACCTAAGATTATAATTTATCCCCATGAAGAACCTTAGCAATATGCTAACTTTAGAAGCAAATAAATAAATAAATAAAAGAAAAAAAGGCAATAGTAATACAACTAAGATCTAATTAAAATTTAATTAAAATTAGAGTGTTTGTATCCTCAATAACAAAATATTTCATTAGTTGAGAAAAAAAAATTAACATCTGACTAAAGTATATAAAGCTAAAATATTCTTTTTGCCAGTGCTCAGTTGAAACATATGGACAAAGGAATTGATAAACTAATTGTACTTCTGACAACCAGGTCAGTGAACAATTAAAACTTAAAACAACATTTAATTCTCTGATCGAAAATGCCAATCCATCAAAGTAAAACTAGTCATCTTAAAGAAATGGCAAAATTAAAATTAAAAAGAAACAATAAAAATAAACTTTTACTGGTCAATTCAAACTAGCTGTATAAATTTAGTTTTAGTGGCCACAAAAATATTTCAAACTGTTAAAAACTCACTTGATTAAACTGAAGTACTGTATTTAGGAAAAAGAAAACAAAACCAAAAACTAACTTAGTGGCAATGTCCTAGTGACAGAAGCCTTTAGACAAAATGACAGGTAGCTGTCTTTAAAAAAGAAAGTGTAAAGAGGGAAAGGGTAAAAACCTGCCCAACAGGCACCATGAACACTATTCAGGTGATGGGCACACGAATAGCCCTGACTTAAGCATTGTAAAAGCTATCCATGTAGCAAAAGCATTTGTACCCCATTAATACTTTGAAATAAAATATGTAACATATAATAACCAGCTATGTCTACAATAATATGAGTAAAGGAAACTATTATCCAATGACAGCATACTGAGCAAGGCTACTGTACAAATATAAAGCAAATAAGAAATAACTCAGAAAAAAAAAAAGGTGCAAAGAGAAGATACCATTCCCCCATCCTCCAAACAGCACCCATGCAAATTCCAACATCAAGATTCAAAAAAATTCCAAAAAATTATTTATGCTCTATGTCTTAATCAGTGTTTCTCCACTCTTTTTTTCCTTATCATTTCATTAAGGAGCCTTTTTAGATCTTTTAATCCTAACCACCCCCCAAAATTTTAACACCACAGATATAGTATCTGTTTATGTACTGTATGTATACTCTGCTTTATACATAAAAACAATAAGATTCTTTTTGTCCCCCAAAACAAATTTTGACTAAGAATGCATGGTATACACAACAATAGGTTTGGAGTATTAAAACTTTTATTTTTTATTTGAAGAATAAGTAGGAAGAGGAGAAATATATTTTAGCACAGAGATATGTAGATTATGTTCAAAATAACTTATCCCTCAACTAGCTAGTTTTATTAAAATCAGTTGTCCCTGAAGTAGGCATTGTTCCCAGCTACGGACAGTCCTCATTTTGCACAGCAGTATGGGACCATAACAATGGCCATGCAAAGCAATCTTACTATAATAATCAATGGGGAAAATTATAATCATTCCATGACCTTTACTAATCTGTCAAAATATTAAAAATTCTTATTTACTATCAATTATAAATTTATAAGAAAATGCAAAAATGTTTAAAATATTTAGTACATTATAATTTAAAACATTAGAAACATTGAGAATTAAAGTGTTTTATTTCATTGTAAAAACTAAATAAGAATAGTTTGAGGCCAGATGCAGTGGCTCATGTCTGTCATCCGAGCACTCTGGGAGGCCGAGGCAGGAGGCTTCCTTGAGCTCAGGAGTTTGAGACCAGCCTGAGCAAGAGCCAGACCACATATCTATTATTAATAAAAATAGAAAAAGTTGGACAGATGTGGTGGCTCGCACCCGTTGTCCCAGCTACTCAAGAGGCTGAGGCAGGAGGATTGCTTGAACTCAGGAGTTTGAGGTTGCAGTGAGCTATGATGGCACCACTGCACTCTAGCTAGGGTGACAGAACAAGACTCTGTCTCAAAAAAAAAAAAAAAAAAAAAAAAAAGAGTAGTTTGATAGTGATTGCTTTTTTTGCCTTTTTTTTTTTTTTTTTTGGTCAAATAACTTGATACCGAGTAAACATCTTTTCTATACAATGGGAAATCGTTATATTCCTTTTAATTGTGGATCAGCTTCCACTATTTTATTATGTGTGCTTTCATGTTATATTTCTGAATCTACATTAAATATCCTTCAGTGTGAAATTTTTCACCATCGCTTCATCTGGGACATAGTTATCCTTTTCATCACAACCACTTTCCTCATTTATGTTGATAAGTTCCTCTGGGTCTCTAGAATAGCAGTAGTATCAACATTTCCATAATCAGTGATTTCTTCTACAACTCCATTTATGTGTGATTTAAATTTCACTTCCAGCATTGTCATTTTTCATTTCTTTGCTCCACCTTCATCTTCATTGGCCAATTCTTTTGACAGTCCAGTTTTGTGAAATGTCAAGTGGATGACAAAGAGAACACAACTACACTCTTAGCTGTGAATGAATTGAATAACAGATATGCAGGGACCAACCTCTGGCAGACTTTGAAAGAAGTAACATGATTGATCACTGATCATGAAGCACATCTGTTATTTATGTAGTGATTTGTACACTGAAGAACTAGCAGAGAAGTTCGTACTTCATGCAATTACTCATAGTTAATACACTGTGGTAAATGAAATTTGAACTGTGCTGTTAGGAGACTGGTGTTAATTGACTAAATCATGGTTACTGAAATTTCTGCCTTTGGAAATGATGCAAATTGAGGACTGCCTACACCCTACTTGTTTTCTTACTTTTTTTCTTTTCTTTTTTTTTGTGGAGAAAGAGTCTCACTCTGTTGCCCAGGCTACAGTGCCATGGCATCAGCCTAGCTCACAACAACCTCAAACTCCTGGGCTCAAGCAATCCTTCTGCCCCAGCCTCCCGAGTAGCTAGGACTACAGGCATGCACCACCATGCCTGGCTAATTTTTTCTACATATTTTTAGTTGTCCAGCTAATTTATTTATTTATTTATTTCTTTCTTTCTTTCTTTCTTTCTTTCTTTTTTTTTTTTTTTTTTAGTAGAGATGGAGTCTCATTCTTGCTCGGGCTGGTCTTGAACTCCTGACCTTGAGTGATCCTCCCTCCTCGGCCTCCCAGAGTGCTAGGATTACAGGTGTGACTCCTACTTGTTTATATGGACCCAGACAGGCTTAACACTCATTACTGATAGACAGCCCATCTAAGTTTATATCAAATAATGAATCTTAAATCACCCGAATACAAAATTAGTGCATAATGAGTGGATATTGAGATGGTTTTCAAATCGTTGTCATTTAGCGATCAAACTTAAAATGTGATTATCTCAGAATACAGAATTTTAGAAACAGAGAGAGGACCTCTAAAGATCCTATAGTTTGATATCTCAAATTATCCAGCATGTTTATTATAAATTATTTCTCCTCCTTCAATTTCGATTTGCTCATTATACAGCCACTTGAAGTCACAACTCATTCAGCTCTACATTTGGTAGAACCACAGGCAGGACAAGCACAGAAACATCCTAAGCAACCTTCATCAAGGCAGCCACAGAGGTCCATCCCACTGAAAAACAGGCGACCCTGGCTGTCTTACACCTTACTCTTCGCCGATACCAATACTCTTTGCTCTCTGAACCAATGGTTGCATTTTTTGTAAGCCTTCTTTTTTCTCTTTTACCAGTTTCTGGAGCAAATGCAGTTTATTTTCCTGGATTTGTAAATTGTAATGACCTCAAAGCTTTTAGCAGTTCTTCAATCTGATTAAGGTTTTCTTTTCTGATGGTCTTCAGAATCAACATCCACACTTCCACTGATTATCTGCATAGATTTTGGACAAAGCTTCCAACCAGGTAAAAGCTGTCTTCCAGATTTCACATTCAGAAAAGTGGCATCATCTGAGTCAATTACATGCAAATTTGGGGGGCTAGATTTTGTGTCTGTTAAATGGGTTACAACAGGACTTCTGCAAATCCTTAAATCTGTCAATGTAAATTTTTATGCAATGAAAGCAAATTGTGTTGTTCCCAGAAAGTATCATTCCAGTTCTAAGTTGAAGTATACCATTTGATGACAATTCTTACAAAAATCTCGAAACCTATGTGACAAGTATGACATTCATTTGTGGTATGAAGCAAGACTCAAATTGTACGTAGATTCATTACTCTTTATTACTCTTGATTCCATTAAATTTTTCCTGTTTTATTTTGTTTCGAAATTTCTCTTTAGTAGGTTGTGTGCTGATCACCCTTAGCTTGGGCTCTCCTCTGCCCAGGTTTGGGCAGGAACTGTGTCCATACAGGCCAGACTTAGTTGCCCACTTTCCAGCTTGTCCTTGCTCTACCTGACTGATGGTTCTTATTTGAAAGGTGAATTTGGAAATTATAGGGCTGATTGTGCCATAGTGTCTCTAACTGAGGTTATAGAAGATAATCCTCTTCCAGATGTAAAATCAGCTCAGCAGGCAGAATTGATTGCCATAATTCATGCTTGTCAATTGGCAAAAGACAAAACAGCTAACACTTATCCTGACAGCAGACATGCATTTGGAGTAGTTTATGATTTTGGAATGCTTTGAAAGCAAAGTGGGTTTCTGACCTATTTCAACCATTAAAAATGGTCAACAAGTCTCTGACCTCTTACAGGCAATCTAAAAACCCAAATCTTTGACCATTATCTAAATTCCTGGTCATTCAAAATTAAATAATTTGGAGAACAAGAGCAGCCATTTCGTTGATGCTGTAGCTAAGAATGGAGCCCTGAAGATTACATCAGACAAAGAATGTCTTGAAATGACCTTACTGACTTATTACCCTTCTAAAACTTCAGTAGAAAAAGCACAAATGGGAGCTCCCAAGAAAGAGATAGAGCTTTGGAAAGAAAAAGGAGCAAGTTTTCCCCACAAACAGGCTTATGGTATGGACCTAATAATAGAGCAATCTTTCCCTCAGGGCTTTTATTACCCCTTTTTCTATAGTATGTTCATAAGCTGACTCATTGGAATCCAGACAAAATAATGGCATGGGGAAAGCAACATTATTGGAAACCATCTCCTACTATTGCACAGAAGTTTTATTCTTGCTACACTATTTGTCTCAAACATAATTCTGGAAAACCCCTTCATGGGTCACAGGGACATTTTCCTTTACATTTAAGGGCCCTTTGAGATATGGCAGTTGGACTTTATCCAACTGCCTCCATCTCAGGGTTGTACATCTATTATGGTGCTAATTTGTATGGAGCATTTCCATGTTGATGAGCCATAGCCCAAGCAGTAAGTAAATTATTACTAGAAAAGATAATTTTTTCATGAGAAGTTCCATCTAAGCTCCTTTGCTAGCAAGGGACACACTTTACCAGTCAAGTAATTTGATCCACTTATAAAATTTGGCCTATATTCCAACATTTCCATTCTGTATATCACCCTCAATCCTCTAGACCAGTGAAACACACAAATGGTTTGATAAAAACTCAATTTGCAAAGCTAATGGAAGTTTTTAACCTTCCCTGGGCAAAGGCTTTCCCACTGCTTCTGCTCAACCTGCAATCCACCCTATTTGGAAATCATCAGCTCTCTCCCTTTGAAATAATAACAGAAAGGCCCATGAGACTAGATGAAGGAGCTTATGAACCTACCCTTCTTAAAGGTGATAGCTTCCATTATTGCCAAGGTCTTATGAAACTTATCACCATGAACTCCAAATTAATAAAGAATTCATTTCACAGCAAGCTCCTGGAAAATGAAGTTATCAAAAATCGTGGCCTACAGGCAAGGTGGCTCATGCCTGTAATCCTAGCACTCTGGGAGGCTGAGGTGGGAAAATCGCTTGAGGTCAGGAGTTCAAGACCAGCCTGAACAAGAGCAAGATCCTGTCTCTACTAAAAATAGAAAAAATTAACCAGGCGTGGTGGTGCATGCCTGTAGTCCCAGCTACTTGGGAGGTTGAAGCAGGAGGATTTCTTGAGCCCAGGAGTTTGAGGTTGCTGTGAGCTAGGCTGCCACCATGGCACTCTAGATCAGGCAACAATGTGAGACTTTGTCTCAAAAAAAAAAAAAAAAATCATGGCCTATAACCTGGAGATTTCGTTTACCAGAAACAACATCAAATAAGATTCCCTCCAACCCCACTGCAAGGGACCCTATCAAGTATTATTGAACAATCTCTGTGCTGCTAAATTTAAGGGTGTTGACTCATGGACTCATGCTTCTCATTTACAAAAGGCAGCCCTACCAGAATGGACATCTTCCGTCACTGGAGATCTTCAATTAAAGATGACCTACAAACTTCCTCCTGGCCAGGACAACAGGTAGCTGACATCTACTGTGATCTGCTTCCATCCAAGATACTGGACCAGGCCTGTATAACCAGTGCTCCATGATTCCAATGCACAGCACCCTTGAAATATTCTGTCTTTTTTTTTTCTGTTGACTGGAATACTTATTCTCTTAGGCCTCCTTCATATTTTAGGGATCCTTGCTTGGTGGTTTTGGTAAAATTGTCTCATACACACACACACACACACACACACACACACACATATTCTCTTAAGATATACTGTACTAGTCCTATTTGTATATACCTTAGCAGAATGCCTATGATCAGGTTTCTGTTTTTACTGTCTGTAATTAATTCAGTTATAACATGGAGGGATAATTCTCTCATCCGAATCTCACAAACCATTGCCACTGTTGGAAATTTGACAAAATGCTGGCTTTGTCACCCTAAACCATAAACCACTTTTGGCCACAATGACCCATTGGGTCACCAGTATTCCCGATTGCACTCATAACATAACTCAGGGGTTGCATAAAGCAAAACCTATTTATCTGGTCTGCCTGACTCATCCTAACCTGCCTGGCCCATGTTTCAGTTGAACTTACCAGAATCTCACTGTCAAATTAACTGCCACTTCACTCCCAAATGACAGTGGTAAAAACCATGATGCTGTCAGACAGTAAAAAAAAAAAAAAAAAAAAAAAAGTCCCTCCTGCTATCAAAATTCAACCCACCCTCTTGCTCTATTATTTCTGACCTATGGTTTAAAAATGCCCAAAAGCTGATGTACTCAAATTATAGTACACTTACCTGTGCTCCACCAGGATTGACTTTTGTCTGTGGAGGAGATCACTGTCCATGGGCCTATAAATGTCTGAGGGCATGGAATGATGAAGGGCAATGTCTTTTAGGATATTTGGTCACCACTCAAACTTCAAGGCATAACCACTGTTCTGCTTTAGATGAAGATTCTATGTGGAGAAAACCTAATTATCTCCCCAGCTATGGAGAAGCTAGCTCCATGTACTTTTGGGGGAGAACACTTTTTCCTTGGTGGGGTGTTGCTTTCCTTGAACACATGATCAGAAATCTTTCTGAAACCTTAGACAATATTGCTGGTGAAGCTGCTGCCTCTTTCACAGCTCAACAAAAGCTATTAATTCACTGGCTAAGGTTGTACTGGGCAATCACATTGCTTTAGATTATATATTAGCTGAGCAGGGAGGTGTGTGTGTGGTGGTAAATACCTCTTGTTGTGTATAGATAAACACTTCCCATGATGTAGAAACTCATCTAGGAAAAATTAGAAAAGAAGCCACTTGGCTATATAACAAATCCCTATAGAAGAACCAGGATTTAGTTTTCTTCCTGCTGTTTTTAGTTGGCTCCCTAATGGAACAGGTTCCCTTTGTCATTCTGGCATATAAATTCTCTTTTTCATTATAATCCTTGTGTGCATTATATTTCTACTATTCAAATTATTAAAATGTTATCTATTTCTCTTTGTTTTACTTCATCTGAGAAGTAAATGCATGGTACTCTGAAGGCTAGGGATGACTCAACAAGCGACAGCAGCTGTAGATCAATGATTTGACTGAGATCTCATGTTTTTGGTTTTTTTTGCCGCTTTGTGATGCCATCCCAATTTGGCTTTTGGGTGCTCTTAAAAATTCCTCACTGAGATGCCTCCTTTCCTCTCCCGCACTCTGCACCACCCTCCCACTCCCAGCGTGGGACAGGACTGTCAGGGCACCTTGACACTCAGATTTTGATCATCAATGCTTTCAAGAAGAAAGATTTTTGATCAAAAGGAGGAAATGAGGAAAGAAAAGAACTTTTATCTGAGAATAGCAAGCCCTTTCAAATTATCGGGCCCAGAGAGGCATTAAAATGAGACAGCAATCACATCTTACTTTCCCCCTTTGAACTATGTATCCATCTCTTGAAATTACTTGCTATTACCACAAGCAGCTATAAATTAACCTAATAACATGGCACTGTACGCTATATACTATATAGTTTAATAACGTATAGCCTATCACTAATCAATGTTATTTCTATAAACCAATGAGAATTCCTGACAAACAACTTTATATCAGCCTACTCCCTGTCCCTCTATTTTGCCTTTAAAAACTTGCTCGTTATAAAGGCCTAATGGAGCTCATGTCCAAGGTTACGTGGGTCTAAGTCTTCCAGGCAGCTGTTCTCACTTTGGCTCTAGTAAACTCTTTAAATCATATTTTGTGCTTCAGCCTCTTCCTTTTTGGTCAACACCTAAATGCTTCAATATCCTTTCTTGCTTCCTACGCAGATTAAAAAATTCCAAGGTCAACATTTATAGTCACTTAGTTGCACATATTCAATTCTTTACTCATCTCCCTCTTTATCTTACCTGCAGGCAAAAGCACAACCCTGGCTAAATCCACATCTCCACTATTCCACATCTGCACTTAGCTCGGGGTGCCTAGGGGAAAACATTCAACCAAGCTAATTGAAATCACCTTAAATTCCTGACCAAGCACACAAGGGGCTCCTTAATGCTTCCAGATAATTATCCTATATTACCCTAGTTACCATGTGGGAAATGCTGGTAGTAAGAGATATATATGTACAATAGAAAAAAGAGAGACAATATTTAAAATCAGACAGTGGTCAGAAAATTATGAATATTACAAATAAATGAATTGCAGTATGATGAGAAGGGAAGATTCCCAAGGACAAAGATTAAATCATTCCATAGATAATAAGTACAGTGCTTCAACAAGGCATAAGGAAGTGTTATGAGCAAAAATGGGTAACCTTCTACGTGTGGCTATAGAATTGGCATCCATGCTGGAAGGCCACTAGCTTAATATTCCCTCAGGAGAAGGTTCAAAGTTTATTAAAGCACTAAAGACTAAGCAAGGTTACAATGCTATCGATAAGTGTTTTAGTGCAGCTCTTGAATGTGCAATGGTTCAAGGCCTATTGGAGTCTGCTTAACATCAAAGGAGTGACAAAAAAGCGAACAGACACTAGGGTATCTGTGTCTGCCCTGGAGAACATCCGGATGTGTGTGTCTGGGGAGGGGATTGGCTAACAGTATCTGCTAATGTTTAATGTAGATGAAATTAATCTGCTTTGGAAAACGTTACCTGAAAGCACATCCATCAACAAGAAAAAAATTTGAACCAAGTTTTAAGGGGTAAATCTCACTTCAGTTTGGTTGGAATTGTGTCAAGAAAAATACACGTGAACTCCCCTTTCAACACTTTAGAGTTATAAGCAAATGGACTGAGAAATAGCCTTTTAGAACCTAACCTGTTTTATTATATTTTGAACAAGGAAAGCTTCTATAATTAAATAACAATGATGATTAAAACAATCACTTTGGGGTTATATTTAGTCATTTGTTATAAGTTTATTATTCATAACACTAGGCTGTGAAAATATTGAGAAAAGAAACTATTATCTTCTGTCTTTGTACTGCAAGCATCTTGCAAATTCTATTAAACACTCAGAAAATATATGTGGATTAAATAAATCACTAATAATCAGTGATAACACAGGCATCCTTAGATAGCAACCAAAAAATTCCCAAGAATGTAAATATTTTATAGACTATGGCTAGAAACTTTTAAAACCTTTTTCTCCAAAGATTTTCAAGTTCAAGACTGGGAAAAATGGATATGAGAGTTCTTTCTCAGTTAACTCAAATCCTTCTCTGAGCACTTTGGTTAATTGAAAATTATATTGCATTTTAATTAATTTTTTGAAAGTCTGATAGTATAAAAATGCTGTTCATTGTGTTCAATGCAGTTCCAAGGTAGACATTAAAGAAGATTAAAGGAATAAAAACCAAAGTGCTCAATGTTCTTAGTGCTCAGTGTCCCTTTAGATACTGAGAACTATTGATGCCACCTATATGCTTACTATTTGTATTCACATGGCTTCTTTTCTGGGTGATCCTGTTTCATACTTTATTCCCTTCTGTTTTCACATGATTGCCAGATAGACTTGGGATCCATGCAGAACTGAGAAACAAGTGCTCTATTTGCATGTGCTTAGGCAGCATACACACACATATCCACATACACACACATTCCCTGTTGCTCGATTGCCACAATTGTAAACTCCATCGAATTTTTTGAGTGCCTCTCATATTCCAGCACCTGGGCTTGGATATTCACAAAGATGAACTGATCTCATCCTCTTACGAATTCCATAGGTAGTCATTCTTACTCTCATTTTATAGAAGGGAAATCTGGGGCTCACAGGGGTGATGTCATTTCATCAACATCAGGTGACCAGCAAGTAAAGAATCGGGATTAAAAACCAGATCTCTATGATTCCCAAGCCCCAGCCCTTTGCTACTAAAACACCCTGCTACCTTCCAGGAAAGAATGGTATTGTGAGAGCAATCCATAAAACTGACCAAATGAATAAAAATGAGTAAAAATAAGGAAGACTCGTTAATCTTGAATCCAAAGAAAGATTTCTGCTTCATGCATGCTACAGACTTTGATTGTTATTATCTGCATAAGAAACACCAGTTGCTCAAGCTAAAAACTTGGAACTGGTATCCTCCATCTTCCATATCCCCCATATTCAATGTAAGCATATGATGGTATGTTCAATTTTAAGAAAGTACTATGTATAATATTCAGCCATACAAAGAAGTTATAGACTCAGAACTGTTATGGACTTTCCCTTTGGTTCTACTCCGTCATTTTACAGACAAGTAAACTGAAACTTGGGAAGTTTAAGGCACCTGCCCTAGGTCATCTAACAGGATAGTAACAGAGGTGAAACAAGAACAGAGCTCTCCTGATGGTCTATTAGCACTCCTTTCTTTGTATCATGCTGTCATCTTTGCAAGGGATGGCATACTACTATCAAATGACACATTCATCAAATATTTACTGAACACCTATTATGTGTCAGGCACGGTGATATAATGGTAAGCAAAAGAATGTAATAATGGTAAGCAAACAAACAGTTATAGTTTCTGTGCCCTTGGACTGACAGTTTAGTGAGAGTTAGAGACATTTATCAAATAATTACACATTATAATAAGTTCTATAAACACTACATAGTACGGCTGTGAGAATGTAGCCAACCTGATCATAGATTAGATCTGTGGGAAGTCAGGTGAAGCTTCTCCAAGGAAGTGATGTTTGAACTATTAATAAAATCTGTGTGAGTGGTAGACTGTAGAACAAAGGAAAAGTAGGAGGCTCCTACCTGCAGCTGCTATGAGGACTTGGTTTCCAAAAGCCCAAAGGATATCAAAGTTAAAACCAAGTTCAAACATATAACCCAACCAGTTCAGTCCAGAAACATGGTCCCCCAAGCCAGGGTAATGTTCTGACAAGCAAAATTAAAACATGTCCTGAGATCAAATGCTCAGCAGTTACTTTTGAGAGTTAATCCACTACAAAAGGAAGAGTATTCAAAAGCAGACCGAAGTCAAACAGGCCAAGTACTGAAACGTGAGGGTTGTGACATGTGGCAGTTTGACAATGGAAATTCACACATAATTATAAAATTGATGAGCATGCTGCATTTGTTGTCATCAGCTTAGTGTCATCACTGCCAGTCCCTTTTAAGGCTGAGAACTGCAATACCCAGAGTTCCCTTCCCTGTAAGTTTCTGGGTTAGAATTTTCCAGTGAAAGAACTTGCATGAGATTTGGAAGGCAGAAGTGAAGCAGAAGCCATTATATTGTAAGATCATGCCCGTCCTATGTGTCAGGCTTCCAGACTTCACAAGTTCCTACTTTCACGTTGCAGTGGTTTACAGACTTCCCCACAGAGGCAGCTGTCTCTGTTCCAGTGCTTTCCCAGATATCACAATGACACCGTTTCTGGAGAAGAGATTTTCACCTCCAGCTTCAGCACTCCAGCTATTTCAAATCTCTTGGATCACCCCAATTTGTGTAAGCTCTAATTCTTTATTATAATACTTATAATAATACTTATTTTCATAATACTTTGTATGGCTCTGTTTTCCCAATCAACCCCAAACTAATGCAACTTTTGGAATTAAAAGTAGTCTCAGGCACATGGAAACTTATGGATGGGACACTTGTATTGGTTCTCTGGCCTGCTTAGATGTAAAGGTATTAATAACTTTCATTTTCAGTGGTAATGAGTTGATGGTAGTTTATGGAAGGCAGTGGTAAAATAGTTACTTAAATTACCACTGTAGCCATCTGGAGTCAAGTACTTATAGAGTTCAAGGCTGTAAAGGGCTACAATAGAACATTATAGTGAAATAATGTGTATAAAAACTATGGGATGGATTAATTGCTTCTAAATGTAATGGAGAACTTGGAGTGGGGGAAGAAGAATGCACTTAGGGCTCTAAAACTCCAACTCAAGGCTGGGCAAATAATCAGAAAACTTCTCAGACTATCTTGAAAGATAGCATATCTCCCATAGCTTCAGAGTTGAAATTTCTAGAAAACCAAATCCAAAGTCTTATTCTATGCATGGATGAATTACAGTGCATTTTGAATTCTCATCCACACAGGGTCTTTCATGTTAAATTTAGGGCATTCCTTGGGAAAGAGCAGGAACTTAAAAATTGGGAAGAGGATATCCGGTCAGATTTTTATTAAGGTAAGGACCTGGAACCTCCACATTCCCCTGGGCTTTCCTTACCAGGAGAAGCAGTCTTTCCTTCCTTGTGTAAGAGGGTGAGACTCCTCTTGAGAACAGAACCTACAGTGACTACTCCAGAGATAGTTTTCTTATAAGTGAATGCTGATCTTTAAGGGACCTCCCCCCACCCATTCATCAACTTTACTGATTCTAGACCTGTAATATGACTCAAAGCCCAGTATACCTTAGATGAACAGATATTAAGTGTAAAATTTTGCCAGCTGATATCAGCAGAAACTTAGAAAATATGGATGATAAGAGCTCTTACCAGTGGGAGACCAAGTGAGAGGAATATAATGTTGGAATAGACTTAATTTATTAATATGGATGCATTAACTAGAGATTATAAATTCAATGTACCAGTTCAAGTAACTGGCAATAACTCTAGCAGTTTCTTGATTGATTGATTAAAATCTGGGCCCAATAGTGGCCTGGAGTTAATGCAGTTAATACATCAAAACTCCCTTGATATACTACAGAGCAGCGTTTTCAATTTTGGCACTATTGACATTTCAAGTTACATCACTCTTTGTTGGGAGTTGGGGGTGGGGAGTGTGGACTGTAGATGCTTAGCAGTATCCTTAGCTACTAGGTGTCAGTAGCACCTCCCCCAAGTTATGATAACCAGAAATGCTTCCAGACATTGCCAAATGTTCCCTGGGGGAACAAAATATGTCCCAAATGAGAACCACTGCACTAGAGAAGAGCATCCAAAGGCTTGTGGAGATATTCATGCTGTAGTAGATTTATTATGAATGAGCTGCTTACCCACCTGCTAGTTATCACCTGAGAGGGTCCAGAGTACATACATTTCATCAAGGCTTTGAGAAATAAATTGCTGAAGGCAGTATTAGCATCCTTAAAAGGCTCTGCAGTGGGAGTTCTCTGCAAAGAAAATAAGGCATGCTTACCATAGAAATGAGCTCCCTGAATTCAGTGGGTGATGAATGAGATCCCAGAGTGACAAGGTCCAAGAAGTAATCGGAATGATTTGGCCTAAGGAGATCTTTGGTAGGGACTACTTTATCACGGGATCCATATGACCATAATGAACCACCTATGAAAGTCTTACTTGATTTGTGGAAGCAAAACAAACAAATAAATAACAAAAGTTGATCCGCTGACAGAGGTCTGACATGAATCATTATAATAGTCAGTCAAGTTTCCTCAATGAATTTCCAGACTTGAGTCAAATCACAGATCTAGAGCCCTTTTTAAAAGGTGCGGTAGGCAGAATAATGCCCTCGCAAAGATGTCTACACCCTCACTCCCAGAACCTGTGAATATGTCATGTTACATGGCAAAGGGGAAACTAAGGTTGCAGGTGGAAATAAGGTGCTTTAATCGCCTGATCTCAAAATAAGATGATTTACCTGAACTATCTGGGTCCGTCCAGTATAACCACAAGGGTCCTTAAAAAAGGAAGAGTGAAGCAACAGAGTCAGAGCCAAAGAGACGGCATTGGGAGAAAGACTCTGCTGGCCACTGCTGGTTTTGAAGTCATAAGAAGGCAACAAGCCAATGTAAGTAGCCTGTAGAAGCTGGAAAAGTCAAGAAAACAGACAGTCCCGTAGAGCCTCCAGAAAGGAGCATAGCCCTTCATGCACCTTAATTTTAGTCCAAGGAGACTTTCTAAAATTGTAAGATAATAACTTTATGTTGTTTTGAGCCACAATATTTGTGATAATTTATTATAGCAGCCGTAGAAAACTAGTACACTAGATCACTCTGAGTAAAGGCTCTGCTACGCTTATAAAAACTTACACCGTAAATCTTCCTCCCAGCATTTCCCAAAGGGACTTACGTCCACTTACCAGGATGACTGTGCACAGGAGAAAGGGAACTAGCCAAGCTTTCCAGGGATTAATAGAAACTGACTCTGAACTGATGCTCATTCCTGGAGATCCAAATGTCACTGTGCTCCAATAGTCAAAGTAGGGACTTATGGAGCTCAAGTGATTAAGTTTTGGCTCATGTTTGCCTTGCTGTAGGCCAATGAGATCTCCAAGCCTAGGGCTATTTTCCTAGCTCTGGAATGCATGGTTAAAAAAGGTATACTCACATTTCCCATATTAGTTCCTTCATCTGTGGAGTGACAGATATTCTTGTAGGAAAGGCTTCTGTCTGCAAAATAGTAAACCAAAAGTAATACTACATCAAAGATTTGAAGTATGGAGGGCTACTGGTCCCTACCACTTTGCCCATTCAATCTATCTATCTGGCCAAGGAGACATAAGATGAGTCTTGGAAATGACAGTGGATTCATTCACATAAACTTAGTCAGATAGTGGCTTCAGTTGAATCTAGTCACCAGATGGGGATTTTTACTGGAGCAAATCAACATAGCCCCTGATATCTGGTATGCAGCTATTCATTTAGTGGGCGCTTTTTTCTCTAAACTTGTTAGTAAAAACAATCAGAAAAAATGTTTTCTTTCATATGGTAGGAGCAGAAATACACTTTCACTATGTTTTCTTACCTCGGACCTCTATTATAATCCTGTCCTCAGAAACCTTCATTGTCTTGCAATTCCACAGCACATCATTCTGGTCCCCTGCATTGAGAATATTGGGCTGATTGGAACTTATGAGCAGGAAGTAGCAAATATTCTTGTACATCTTAAGAAAACCCATTCCAGGTGGTGAAACCACAAAATTCGGGGCTTGCGGACCAGTGAAAATTCAGGAGCTCGCAGACTCAGCAAAATTTCTAGTGGTCTGTAGTCTGGGATATATTGAGATATTCCCCACAAAGTAAAGGACAAGTGGCTCCAGCTACTAGAAAACGACTTAAAACTTAGGATGCCTCTTTAGATTTTGAGGCAATCTATAGTTCATTCAGTCATTCTGCTTAGATCCATTTACCAAGTGACCTATTCAGACTGCCAGTTTTGAGCAGCGTGCAGAACAAGGGAAGGCTCTGCAACAGGTCCGGTCTGCTGTTCAAGCTGTTCTGTCCCTTGAGCCATACAACCCTACAGATCCAATGGTGGTGAAGTGCCCACAACAGAGACGAATGCTGTGTAGAGTCTTTGGTAGTCCCCTATAGATAGATGACACTGCAGACATTTTGAATTCTGTAGTAAAACTATGTTGTATTCTGTGATGGATAATTTCCTTTTGAGAAAAATCTTTTGGCTTGCTCCTGGGTCCTAGAAGAGACTGAATGTTTAATAAATGACCACCAAGTTACCACATGACCTAAGTTTCTCATCATAAAATGTGTGTTTTATGGCTCATCAAGTTATAAATTTGGATGTGAACAACAGTACTTCATAATCAAGTAGAAGCGGGGCTGGAGCAGGTCTTGAAGGCACAAGCAGTTGGTACAGGCAGATGACTCAGATTCTTGTGGTTCCTGCTCCAGTTACAAGACTTCATTTCCCTCAATCAGTACCTATTGCTGCATGGTTGAGTCCCCTATCACCCCCTATCACCAGGAAGAAACAAAGATTTTTTTTCTACAGATGGTTCTGTATTATACGCTGGTGACAATTAAAAGTGGGTAGCTGCAACACTGCAGCACCACTCAGGGGTGACACTAAAGAATGGCAGTGAAGGCAATGCTACAGTGAAAAGCACTTTGAACAATGCCACTTGTCATTCATTTTGCTTGGAGGTTAGACTCTACACTGTTTTGCAGACAATGGTTAACAGTTTAGCTAGATGGTCACAGAGTTGGAAGGCACAAAGTTGGGAAATTATTTGCAGGGATGTCTGAAAAAGAGGTATGTGGCTGAAACTCTCCAATTGGCACACAATATGAGAATATTTGTGTTCCATATAAATGTTTACCAAAAGGCCGCCATAGCAGAGAAGACTTTGAATAATCACTGGGACAAGATGCCACTTTGTGTGGATGTCAGTCTCTTTCTCCAGCCACTTCTTTTCTTGCCCAATATGTTTATGATCAAAATGGCCACCTGATCAAATTAAAAAGCTTCTGCACGGCCAAGGAAACTCTGATGAGAGCAAACAGACAACCTACAGAATGGGAGAAAATATGCACATGTTACACATCCGATAAAGGTGTTACACATGTTACACATCAAACAATCCTATCAAAAAGTGGGCAAAGGACATGAACAGAAACTTTTCAAAAGGAGGTAGACTAATGGCCAACAAACATATGAAAAAAATACTCAACATGTCTAATCATCAGGGAAATGCAAATCAAAACCACAATGAGATATTATTTATATCCGGTGAGAATGACCTTTATCAAAAAGTACCAAAACAATAAATGTTAGCATGAATGCAGAGAGATAGGAACATTCGTACCACTGCTGGTGGGACTGCAAACTGGCACTACCTCTGTGGAAAGTAATACGGAGATACCTCAAAGAGCTATAAGTAGAACTACCATTTGATCCAGCAATCCTATTACTGGGCATCTACCCAAAGGAACAAAAGACATTTTATAAAAAAGACATCTGCACTAGAATGTTTATAGCAGCACAATTCACAATTGCAAAGATGTGGAAACAACCCAAGTGCCCATCAATACATGAGTGGATTAATAAAATGTGGTATATGTGTACCATGGAGTTCTATTCAGCCACAAAAAACAGTGGTGATCTAGCACCTCTTGTATTATCCTGGATAGAGCTGGAGCCCATTCTACTAAGTGAAGTATCACAAGAATGGAAAAACAAGCACCACATGTGCTCACCATCAAATTGGCATTAACTGATCAACACTTAAGTGCACATATAGTAATAACATTCATCAGGTGTCGGGCAGATGGGAGGGGGAGGAGGGGATAAGTATATACACACCTAATGGGTGCGGTGTGTACCTTCTAGGGGATGGGATGCTTGAAGCTCTGACTCAGGTAGGGCAAAGGCAATATATGTAACCTAAACATTTGTACCCCTATAATATGCTGAAATAAAAATAAATAAATAAAGATGGCCATAGTAACAGGAGTAAAGACTGTGCACTCCCCAGGGCTGTTGTCTACAGCCTCCACTGAGTGACCAAACTGTCAGAAACAAAGATTGATATGGCCCATTCCCTGGGAGGGCCAGCTGCTGGGTGGTGGTGATTTGTTCTTACTGAAACAAACATTTATTCAGGATATACATAGATTTGCCTTCCCTACCTGCAATGCTTGTACTAAAACCACCATCTGTGGACTTACAGAATGCCTTATTCACTGTCTGCTTATTCTACACTGACATTGCTTTTCACCCAGGAAATAATTTTACAGTGACTGTAATGTGGCAGTAGGCTCATGCTCTCAGAATTCATTTGTCTTGCCATGTTTCCCACCACCCTGAAGTAGCTGGCCTGGCATAACACTGGCATGGCCTTTTGAAGGCACAGGCTTGAGCTGTGTGACAAACTGTGCAGGGCTGGGAAAATGTCCTCGGGATGTGGTATGTGCTCTGCATCAGCAATCAGTACACGATGTCATTTTACCTACAGCCAGGGTACATGGATTTAGGAACCATGGGGTATAGATAGAACTGGCTCCTCTCATTACCCCTAAAACTCCACCAGCAAATTTTTTGATTCCTATTATTGAAACTTGAGCTTACTGTTTTTAATATCTAAATTCCTAAGATCAGTGGACATGCCAGTAGTTATTATAAACTAGTAACTGTGAGTGCCATCTGGCCATTATGGGCACCTCATGCCACTAGACCAACAGCAAAGTAGGGTGTTAATATAATGCTTGCGGCAAGTCATTCTAATTGTAAAGGAGAAATTAAGTTGCTACTACAAAATGGGTGAAAAGAGGCTATGACTAGACTCAGAAGATTCTGTGGGGTGCCTCTTAGTACTTCTAAGTCCTGTGGCAAAAGATAATGGGAAACCATAGAAACCTAATACAGACAGGAGCACTAATGACAGAGATCCTTCAGAAAGATTTGGGTAACTACACTGGGCAAAGAACTACAGCCAACTGAACCACTCACTGAGGACAAAGACACTGAGGAAAGTTTAATAGAATAAGAAAGATATAAACATAAATTATGGCCAAATAATCAGTTGTAGAAACAGTAATTGTAGTAATTATGCTCATTTTCTTTATTGCTTTGATTTGTTCATACTTATATACATCAGTAAATGTTAATTTTTTCCTTCCTTAAATTTCATATTATCTAAGATATGATGATAATGATGCTCATATATTTCAGAATTTATATTATATATTATTAATAGAATTTCAAAGGAGTAAATTTAACTCAGCTAAAGAGGGACAGACATTATCTGGAGATAGTGACAATGACATAGGGAACTTGAATCTCCTCTTTGGGAAGAGGGTTTGTTAATCTTTTGTTTTTAAAAGATAGTTGTATTGTGTTAATTAAAAGCATAACGTTGTTAGTCTTTACTTAGGAGTTAAATGTGGTTAAAAGGAATGGGAATAGATGGCAAATTTCTGCTAGATTGTTTCTTGCCAATTTGGTAGCATCTTGACAATTCCCTTTTGAGCCTGGGAAATACATTTCCTAAAATCTCCTTCCCTACATGGTTCTGGATTAGAGTTTTCCAGTAAGAACAACTTGCATGAGATTTGGAAGGAAGTGAAGTAAATGAGTTTTGGGAATGTCATTGCAATCTCATGTGGTAAGCTTCCAGACGTCTTTGCAAGCTCTCACCTACAAGCCACAGAGGTTTGAAAACTTCCCCATACATAGTGCTATTCTTCTCCTATTCCTGTGCTGCAGTCTGACATCTGTGGCTGTTTCTTGATTCTCCAGCTTCAGCCATCCAGATTAAAATTCCCCTGGTTCTTCCCATATTTGTGTAAGCCCCATTTTTTTTATTAAACCCATTAATATTTACAGTTGCTCTATTTTCTTGAACAAATGCAGACTGAGTCAGTGAGTGACCATCTACTGCTAGTTTATATTCAGTACCCATGGCCTCTGTGCCAGTTGTGTCCAGTGATGTAAAACTACAAGTAGAAAACAGATACAAGGGAAATTGTTTGGTAAAACCAGAAAAAGGACCAGAACCCCTGACAAACAGGTCCTGTGAAGAAGCTAGCAGGGAAACTAAGGAAAAATCAGACATATGGACCAGGATAAAATGGTAGAGGGTGCTCTGGAACGCAGAGTTCACCCTCTGCACACCAAGACCACATTGCAAACAGAAGTAATTCTAGGCTTCACCTGCTGGTTGGAATGACTGCAATTCCTAGCATTCTTTCCAGCTTTTGTCAGGGTAGGTTCACAACTAGAGCAGTTGAAGCTACAGATGAAAGTTATCAGCAATGCCAATTCAAAGGGACCAACAAAGGCAGGGTCTGACAACAGAGATACAAATACACCTGGAGTTATTATAGATCAGAACTATGACTAGGGAAAAGCTTATCAACCATAATATTAAATTAACACACTGCATTACAATCAGCCAATGCCGTAATAAAATTAGCAATCACTCATTACTGTGGATCACAAAGAGAATATATTTATCATCTCAAAGCCATTTCTCAAGTTCACTGTGTATATCCAATTTAGAATGTAGAGTTTCTCACTTAATAGAATTTGCATCCCCGACACTTTATCAAACAACCCTGAAATTTAAATGATTTATTCAGCAAGACCTTTCTCTTATTCCATTTTATAGGTGTAATAATTTGATTTAATTGTCAGCTGTAAAAGTAATAAGATTAGAGAATTTAGTAATTTGTCCCTTTTATGTTAGAAACATTTCATCACAGCCTGTATCCAGGGAAGTGACTAAATAGGGCACAACCATTTTCTTAAGGAGAAAAAAAAAAGCAATTGGTATGTATAATATAAGAATCTCTGATACTTTGTGTATAAACACTAAACCATCCCCAAACTTTAAAGACTTAAATGACTAGGTTATATGATTAGCATGGTAGCTTGGACACACATTGATCCATTTAAATTAGCAGCCCTCAAAAAATTTTGGTCATACTGTTTGTACTGGTGGGAGATTTTGCAATGAATTTGGCTGAATACTGCCCTTGTTCTAGGCTGTAATTACAAAACCTACAAGAAGCAATTGGAGGTCTAACTTTTTATTGGACTATGCACCATGAAAACACTATTCAATTTCAGCTAATAAGCACACATGTATGAGTGCATGCACATGGCCACACCACACATACATATACACACGTGACAGGCCTGATTGTAGAAGCAGCTCCCAGTTCTCCTCCCACTTCTCTCTACTCCCAGCAGTTCCCCCCTCAAATGGGATCTGTTGACAAGGTCCCTTCTGGACACTTGCTGACGGAGACAAGGAGCTTATGGGTTTTGAATGGAAAGGATTTGCTAAATAAAGCTTCAAGCCAAGCCTTTACCCCTCCCTCCCAGAGGTCAGGGCACTAAAGTCCTTGGTAGCTATGGCAATCACGAGGTGAACCAATGAATTATTGACATCTTAGAGCCTGCTGCTTGACACTGATCCCCAGTTAAACTCAGTTAGGAAATTAAGCTCATGCAATTCTATTTTCAAAATGAAAATACACAGTGAGAAAGCCTCTTTATTTTTTTTTATGGCCATATAATTAGTGGTGGTGTATGCCTCTCTAGTTCATTGTCAAAGATTGATTATCTCCTAACCTAAACCTCAACACACTATCATTTTGAAATTAAATCTGCCAAGAATCAAGGTTTTTTTCCTTCTATGAGTTAATTCTATATAACCCCAGTTCTTCAGCTAATATGACATGTTATATATTCAAATGCGTTTGATTTCCTTTTGATTTTTTTTCCTTGGATCTAGTATATGATTTAGTTTGTCAAGGTCATTAAAAAGAAGGTAGTGAACATCAGTGGAAAAAACTATTTTAAGATGGGGATGACCTTCTTTGGGCTTGATTCTTCAAAGGAATGATTTTATCTTACGAAATTCTGATTATTGCTCTTCCTCCATCCATGTCTTGGAACTCAGGTGAACCACTGACTCTTGTTTTGGCTACTGACCTTTAAAAAGAAAAGAACTTCAAGTCTCATGGATCTCTTTCAAAGTAAATGGTCTTAGACAACTTCACTTCCATTGTTTCTCACTCCCTAATCCACTTTTGGTACTGCCTGACTTGCATCTTCTTGGCTTTGTCTCCTAGTACTAGCATTTTATTTGCTTCTTGAATATATTTACAAGTTTCAATATTACTGACTTTTGACCTTCAGCACTTCCTGAGTTAGGCCAAATCATTTAGGACTCCTTTGTACGTAACAGATAGCAGACCTGAATTTGTCTGAGTAAAATGGGGAAGCTATTGGTTTCCGCGGTGGTTTGAGTGTATGTGTCTCCTCCCAAAATTCATATTGCAACTTAATAACCAATGCAGTATTATTAAGAGGTAGGGCCTTTAGGAGGTGATTAGGTCAGGAGGATACCTCTCTCATGAACGGGATTAAGGCCTTTATAAAAGAGACTTCACCTGGCATTCAGCCCCTTTGCCCTTCCATTCCTTCTGCCATCTGAAGCATAGCATTGGTCCCCTCTGGAAGATGCAGCAAAAAAGTGCCATCTTGGAAGCAGAAACCAAGCCCTCACCAGACACCAACTCTATTGGATCTTGGACTTTCTGGCTTCTGGAACTGTGAGAAATAAATTTCTATTGTTACAAATTACCCCGTCTTTGGTATTTTGTTACAGCAGCACAAACAGACTAAGTTCCTCTCACCATGGGAAGGTCAAGAACAACAGGAAAAACATGGGGAAAGGGCTCACATACCAAAAGAGCTGGCTGTATCCCCTCTCTCTCCATGTCAGTTTCATTCTCTCCTACACACAAGCTTTTTCCAGGAGGTCAAGGACATGACCACTCATGGCTTCAGGTTTACATTCTTACAATGTGAGTAGCTATGAGGAATAGACTCCTCATTCCAGCTCCAGTTTCTTAACTCTCAGGGAAGAACTCTAATTGCCCCCTCAGTGAATGGCCTGGAAAATACAGCTTGCTCGGCTTGGGCTGGACATCTCTCTCTTGACAGGTCATTGTGGGTAAAGAGGTGTAGTCATGCTGGCAGATCACAGCAACCATTTCTTCTTCATGAAGCTGTATAGTGAGAAGAAGAGAATTTCCCCCGAAAGGGGAGAGTTGTGTTGCCAGAGGAAAGGAGGAATGTTGGACCCAAAAAGCAATTAATGTTCACAAAACAAATTTATATGTGTCTAATTTCAAAGTTAAGTCATGGGCTTAGATGTAGAGTCATAGAGATATAGAGTCACACAGATGTGAGTCCAAACTCCAGCTCTGATACTTGCTGTTTTCTTGGACAAGCATTGACTACTTCTGAGCCTTTATTTCCTCAATTGTAAAATGGGAATAGAATATCTAACTGATAAGTTTGGGGAAATTACATGAAATAATGGTCACAAAGCACTTAAGACTGCCAATAGAAAATATTTAATCAACTCTGGCTGTTATCATGGTGCTCTGTGGTTTTGTTCCTGGATGCTCTAATAATAACCCCACCAAATCAGAACTGGCCAAACCAGAACTGGTCCCAGAACTGGCTTCTGGGACCTAATCTGAGAGGCAATTTGCTGGGCTTACATTCCTACTAGGATTTTACCAGTCCTCTCTGGGAAGATCAAAGAAGAAACATTCATGCTTCCTCAAATTTCTTCACTGACAAAAGATAATGAGAATAAGCAAAATAAAACATGATATATTCATTTATAAAGTAACTATTGAGCACCAGATACATATCCACGTTATGTTGATTGTTGCAGGAAATGTCAAAGAAACGGAAGGTATGGTCCCTTGCTTGTAGACTTCTTTTGGGGTGTTGACTAATATACATGAAATAATTAAGAAATGACTTAGGCTATTTGATGGTTAGTTTTATATGTCAACTTGGTTTAGCTAAGGGATGCATAGATAGCTGGTAAAATATTATTTTTATTTGTAACTGTGAGGGTGTTCCCAGAAGAGATTAGCATTTGAATCAGTAGACTGAGTGAAGAAAATTACCCTCACCAATGTGGGTAGGCAACATCAAATCCACTGAGGGCCTGAATAGAACAAAAAAAGCAAAGGAAGGATGAATTTTTCTCTCTGCTTGAGCTGGGACATCCATCTTCTTCCGTCCTCAAACATTGGCCCCTGGTTCTCGGGCCTTGGGTTTGTATCAGAACTGCACCACCAGCTTTCCAGGGCTCCAGCTTACAGATTGCACATCATGGGACTTCTCAGCCTGCATCATTGCATAAGCCAACCCCTCACAATCTCTCTCTCTCCCCCCATATATATGTGTGCATATAAATGTGTATGTATACATATGTGAATATATATGCATATATATCCTATCGGCTCTATATGTCTGGAGAACCCTGACTATACAATCAAAAGCTGACTTGGTACATGCAGTAGGAGTTAAGAGAAAGAAAGATCCATGGGCTTGGATTTCTGGGGAAAATTTGAAATTGACCTTGAAGAAAAGATGAAATTTATTAAGATAAATGTAGGCACTCCGGTTTAAGTAAGTGCCAGGAGAAAATGGCTAGAGCAAAATGAATCAAGCTATTGAGCTTTGGAGGAGATATTGGTCTCATTCGCCTTACCACACAACTATATAGATTTTACTCCCAAGACTATGAGAGGTGAATAAGGAAGATCAGTAGCCCTAGGAGTCAAAATATGAGGCAAAATCACATCCAGGATTTATTAAAGCACATGTATGGTATGTGGAGGGTGAGGAAGGGTGGATAAAGAGATTAAGGAAATATATGGTGTGAAATATTAAGTATAAACAAAGATTAGGCCCAAAATGTGACTGTATTTTTGGTGACTAAGACACAATAAAAACTAAGTTCACTGGAATTGAGAAAGTCCAGGAACAATAGGATAGATATGTTGAATCATGGAAGGGATGCTGACATCATGCACGATGAGGACAGGTGGTGAGATAAAGAGGACTATGATATAGTTGCTGAAGTCATAGTGAGAAGTTCTACCTGGAGCTGGTCTTGGATTGGTTAAAAAGAGAGAGAGAGAAAGCAGGTAGGACATACCTTACAATATATTTTTGACAGTGACAATAAATGAATGGTAGAGAAGTTGGGGTGGTAAACTAAGAAAACGCCAACCCCTCCTCTTCACCCAGTGAGTTGAGGATGAAGAGCATGGCATGGGGAAGGAAAATGGCCTCCACTAGAGTGGATATAAAAGGAAGAGGAAATATGTAGTTAAAGAGAAACCAGAATTGAGTTTAGGCAAATTAATGCTGAAGTTTAGCTGTAGGAGTTCTTGCCCAATATTGAATAGGGTACCCAAACAGAACATTTAAAGGGTTATTGAAGGAAAAATTAAAATTGGGGAGAGATGAGGATGGAGGTGGGCTTGGATAAGGATAGATCTGTACAAATATTTGCTTACTTGCCCTTGAAAGGGTAGCTCAAGCAGTATCTCTTCTAGGAAGGCTTTTTTGTCTCCCCTCTACCCCAAGAGTTCCGTCTTTGTGTTGCCTTAGCTCTGAACGCTTATAAATTTGTACTGTAATTGTTGGTTTGGCCATCTGCCTCTTTCCTGCACTATAAGTTTCTTAAAAGATCTGACTCTTTCTCATCTTTGTGTCCCCAGACCTGACATATTCCTGGACATAAATCATTATTAACATCTATTTGTTGGGTTAAAAAATGAGTGAATGAGAGTGCAGTGCTGAGGTGTACCTTTAGCACATAACCTCTTGAACTTAACCCACCCCCTTGCTCACAGTGTTCATTGGGCTGTCCATTGGAAATATGATGTGAGCCATATATGCAATTTTCTAGTAGACACAATTAATTTAATAATAATATATTTTATTTAACCAAATATATAAAACATCATTTCAACATGTAATCAATGTAAACATTATTGAGATACTCTACATTCTTTTTGTTTTGTACTCACTTCAAAACCTGGCGTGTAGGTGGGGCGCAGTGGCTCACACCTGTAATCCTAACACTCTGGGAGCTCGAGGCGGGTGGATCGCTCAAGGTCAGGAGTTCGAGACCAGGAGTTCGAGACCAGCCTGAACAAGAGCGAGACCCTGTCTCTACTAAAAAATAGAAAGAAATTATCTGGACAACTAAAAATATATATAGAAAAAAAAATTAGCCGGGCATGGTGGCACATGCCTGTAGCTACTCCGGAGGCTGAGGCAGTAGGATCGCTTAAGCCCAGGAGTTTGAGGTTGCTGTGAGCTAGGCTGATGCCACGGCACTCACTCTAGCCCAGGCAAGAGAGCAAGACTCTGTCTCAAAAATAAAAAATAAATAATAAAAAAAAAAACCACCTGGCGTGTATTTTACACTTACATCACATCCCAGTTCACACTAGGCACATTTCAAATGCTAAATAGCCACATGAAGCAAGTGGCTACCATATTGTACAGTGCAGTTCTATTAATAGGGTCTAGAGACTACAGAGCTCTTTCCTTTTCAATGGTCTCTGCACTTGGAGTTACCTCTGTTTGAATTATTCTTCCTCTAGCTCTTTTTAAGATTATATATTTTTGAATATATCATCTATAAAAGATTATATGTACATATTACAATGGACTGAAGGCTTATGTCCTCCCAAAATTCATACTGAAATCCTAACCTTCAAAGTGATAGTATTAGGACGTGGGGCCTTTGGGAGGTGATAGGTGATCACCACCAAATTAGATTAGATGAACCACAGAGTGGGCCCTCATCGGACATTTAATCTACTGTCACCCTTGCACTAGTGAATACAGAGAACAATAAAATGAGATACAAAAAAAAAAAAGCAAGAAAAAAAGAATGAAAGGAAAAAAAATAATCTGGCACCTTGATCTTGGGCTTTCCAGCTCCAAAACTATGAGAAAGAAATTTTTGTTGTTATAAGCTACCTAGTTTATAGTATTTTGTTATAGCACCCTAATGGACTAAGACACATATAATGTACATATATATGTAGATATTTATATACATGATGTATACAAATAGTATAGAGATTAATACAATGAAAGTTTAGCTTTTGCAAATTCAAAGTCTGGTGAAAATCAGACAGCTCTCTGACATTTGCAAGGAAAAGAAAGGTTTGGAGAATATGCAGGATGTTTGTAAATGTCAGGCTTAAAAAATTCCACTGGCCGTAATTTAGTCAGATGACCCCATGCACACGCAAGGAAGGCTGACAGATACAGTCTTCCTGTGTACCCAGATAGAGAAAATGGTGTGATGTGCATGTCGTATCACTGTCTCTGACACAATTCTATTTTTTTCTTCCTAATTTTTTGGCTGGCATTGATGGAACAGTATTAGATACTAAATAACAGGAATGGCAAAGAACAATTAAGTCTCAGTCCTGACTTTTATTCCTGATAATGAAAATTTTTTCATTATGTCTCCATTTAACAAGGTGGTACACTTCGGATTGATATTTGTATATTTCATCATCTTAAGGAAGTTTTTATCTCTTTAGGATTTTTATTTATTTAATGAGCAATATATGTCTAAATTTGTCAAATATCTTTTCAGCAACTATGGAAATAATCATATAATTTTCTTTTTGATAGCTTAATATTGTGAATTATATTATATTTCTTAATGTTGAACTATTTTTCTAACTCCTAGAATAAAGTCTAATATATTATGATATAAATATAAAATATTTTTGAAAAGCTCTATTATGTTTGCTGCCAATTTATTTAAATTTTTGGCATCCATATTCATAAGTGAGATTGAGCTATAGTTTATTTTAATTATTTTTGTCATGTTTCATAATTCATAAAGTAAAGTTTTATGGAGGTTTTTCTCTTTTTATAGTTTCTTGAACTGTTCAAGTTGTTTCTGAGTTAACTGATTCTTCAGAGAGAAAGACTTCCACTCTGCTTGGGCCACTTGCTATTGTTGTTGGGGAATCCCTGCTTCAAGCATATTGCCACTTGGCTATCAACGTTCAATCTTGACAGTACTCATTGTACCATTGATTATAGCTATAACATTTAAAAATATTTAATAAGAATGTTTTTACTTTCATGCACTCTTTCAGGTTCTCAATATGCTCTTTCCTCATAGCAATTTGCTCTTGTTTATTGCTGCTGTATTTGTGAAATTATATCAAAACTAAAAAATAGATTTTTAAAAAAATGCCTCTCTAGTTTTATACATTACCTCTGCTTCAGTAAGCTATGGTTATTTATTTTCCTCCTCTCTTGAAACTGTTGACTGTCCTTATGTATTCAGTCTTTGTTTCTTATCTTTATCAATGTGGGTCTAGATTAAGCAGCACCCCTAGCTGGTAGAAATAACTTTAGTACTCAGGTCGGTATGAATACATGGCTCTCTGGACAGGCTTAGACCAATGGGCGGTGAGCATACCAGGGCATGTCTTGTCTTTGGTGTAAGTGGGCCAGCAAGTAGGTGTGCCCCCCAGGGAGGAGAAAGATGACTATAAGGTCTATAGGTTTCTCTCTGGATGTAGCAAGTGAGCATGTATGAATAACCTCTCCAGGAGGCTGCATAGGATTTAGGTGGTATTCTGAGTCTCTCTGCGACCATGAGTCCTTTTGTAAGCCTTATTTCAGGCACACTGAGTAGTGTCTACATGGTGAATAACTTTTGTTTCATAGTTTGTTTCCCCACATTTATTCTGGTAATAGTGCCCTTTCTTCTTTTGATATCTTGCCTACCCCTCCAATCATATTAGGGGTTCATACTATTAAGGGTTGATTGTCATAAAAAATTGTCTTTCTCCCTCTCCATGTTTAGTCACAGTAGTGAGCATGTGACTAAGTCCAATGTGAGTTTTGATTTAAATAAACCATCATGAGACAGCATCAACATGGTCACATTGATTGGTCCAAAGTGTGAACAGTGATCCAAGCCAGGCTGATCAAAAACTTCCCTGGAAGTTTTTGAAGGAGATCTTGGATAGTCAAGTTGTAGCTTAGAGGAGCTTAGAGGATGCTAATAGCCAGGTCCCTGATTATGTGAAGAAAAACTAGTAAGAAAAGAAGCTGACACGTTGGGATAAACAGAGAGACTTCTGAGTACTTGGTTCTGGTAACGAAGTTTCCTGCTTCCTGCTTTCCCTCAGTTGTTTATTTCTTCCTATAATTCTATGAGCTACCCCAATAAAGTCTCTTTTTGCTCACATTAGTTCAAGTTGGAGTTCTTTTATTTTAACCATAGGTGTAGTGAGTATGGACACACACACTAGATATATGTATCTCTCTTTCATCTATATTATTCCATGGAAATCCAATTCTTCAGTCTTGCTGATTTCCAGGGTTTAAACAATATTCTCTCTTCTATATTCATTGAATTATCTCAATGGGGACAGCAAAAGGGGCAGAGTCAATTGCCATGTTAATCTCACTACCTTGGAGATATAGATATAAATACAGATATACACACACATCCAGATCTATATTTGAAACTTTCCCCTTTGTTAATTTTCTTTCTTCCTTCCTTTGTGATTCAATCCTCATTATCTTCTTTCTCTTTTCAATGTATGAACAGATTTCCTCCCTGCCTCCAAACACTAAAATTGGGAGATAGTGAAGAAACTCAACTTTTGTAGTAAGAAAATAATAGGATTTTATTCCAAAGCTCATATGTAATAGGCCATCACTACCATACAAATGTTATTTCAGAAAAAACATTTTGAATATCTAGTGACTTCAGCAATTAAGTTTTGGACTAGTGTTAAGCACTGTCTGAGAGCCTGGTATGATCTGGGCATACAATTACCATCCCGAACTGAACTCCTGGGCAATCCTTGCACTTTGATGCTAGTCAGTAATTTATCTAATCTTTTCCACAAATCCTTTGACTTTATTTTATTTATTTATTTTGAGACAGAGTCTCACTCTGTTGTCCAGGCTAGAGTGCCATGGCGTCAGCCTAGCTCACAGCAACCTCAAACTCCTGGGCTCAAGCAATCCTCCTGCCTCAGCCACCCAAGTAGCTGGGACTACAGGCATGTGCCACCATGCCCAGCTATTTTTTTTTTTCTATATATATTTTTAGTTGTCCAACTAATTTCTTTCTATTTTTAGTGGAGACGGGATCTCTCTCTTGCTCAGGCTGGTCTCAAACTCCTGAGCTCAAACAATCCACCCACCTCAGCCTCCCAGAGTGCAAGAATTACAGGTGTGAGCCAACATGCCCAGCCCTGATTTCCATTTTAGACTTGCAAAAAATATTCCATTATTTTAGAAGCTAGAAATTCTCCTTTGTGCTTGTTGGGTAGCAAAAACTGTACTATGAAATGGTAAAATTTGGGCCACCATCTAAAGTACTATCCTTGTTCTGGAGCAAAACCAGTTTTTTTTTTTTTTTTTCAAAAACCTCTGAGAAAACAAAATGATAGTACTTAATCCTTTTCTGATAACATACTTGAACAATTTTTTATCTGAAACAGAACTTTGTTCATTAGATACTCTTATAATTGGTAACAGCATCTTCTTTTTAAAGGGTGTAACACACAAACAGCTGATGAAGTTGCAGTGAAGTTTAACCAGCCTTGCAATCAACTTTACAATCTTTAACTACACATCCCTTTCTTGTTCTCTGCCAATCATATCTGCACACTTTTGTTTTTCCTCCAAATACCTGCTGACCAAAACAACCTTTGAACTGACTCTATCTAGTTTCTTGCTGCAAATTTAAACCAACCCTGGTGTGTGCCCATACTAAATCTACCTGAGGGATTTATTGTAACACACTGTGAAACTTACACTGGGAGGGGTGAGGCAGGCAGATCAGGTTTCTCTGGCTCTCCGGCTTCCTTACATCTCTAGCAATGGCCCCTAATCCCTCTTCCCAGTGCTTGATTTTACATGAGGCTTTTTTCTTATTTAGAACTCCCTGTCTTGTTTAGAACTGCCACTCCACGCCCTTTCCAATTTTTTTTCTGAACTCTAAAATCTCATCTCTGTAAGAAAACCTCCCCTAATTAACCTTATTTGGTTCTAATCACTCTTCTACTTAGCAGCCTCTCAGAACTCTCCAACATATTACACCTCTGGGTGCATCACCTGGTCTCTTGCTACGTTGTTCTCTGTGCACGCGGTACAACTTCCGTTTGGCTGCAAACTTCTCTGATGCATCTACTAGCCCTTTGGTGGTAATAATACTAATGCTAAAAAGCTAACATGGCGGGCTTATGATGCTCCAGACACAATGCTAAGTAATTTACTGGCAGAGTATTTGCAACACTGTTTGGCATATAGTAAGCCATTAATACAGGTTTGTTATTCTACTATTTATAGCCCAATTAACTTGGTATTATTATCATCTCCATTTCATAGATAACAAAACTGTGAGGCACAGAGAGTTACATAACTCGCCCAGGGTCACAGAGCTCATTAAGTGGCAGAGATAAAACTTGATCCCAGTCTGTTTGACACCAATATCTAACCATGTTCTTAATCATTACAAAATACACACACATCGATTCTTTTTGCAGTAGTACCCCTGCAGTATTCAGAGCAGTGTAAGTTGTACTCAAGGCAGGTTTCACTTTGGCATTAATTCCCCCTTTTAAAATTAGACTGCTTTAGAGATATGAGGAAAAAGTCACAAATATTTTTTATCTCCCTGGAGATTTTTATTTTGAAATTTAGAAGCCACTGAAATATGTGTCCTTAGGGAAAACAATGCTTTTTTTTTTTTTTTTTTTTTTTTTCAAAATTTCTAAATTGCTAAGCAACTGAGTTTTTGTTTTTAACTATTAATATGCAGCTTCGGTCAGCCTCATCAGTTATATTTTCTTTAGTACTTCTCAGCCACCAATACCTCAGATCTGCTCTGGCAGGAAGAGCTAGATCATGTCAAAGGCTGAACAATATTGGAAATGCATGGGTATACTGACAATACAAATGATTAATAATGGTATTAGAGACTCAACCCTGATCAAGTAATACATCTTTTTAAAGTTATTTTGAGTACATTTTCATTAGATGCTCACAATGGCTCTGTACCGTTACAGCTTTTCTCCTAGCCATGTTGTGAGGTTATAGAGGGAGAAATGCCCACTTCCGCTGCTTGTCTCTCCTGGGTTCTAAAGGGGCCTTTCCCTTCCTTCTCCTCTCCCTTCTTCTCCTCCTCTCCCTTCTTCTTCTCCTCCTCCCTCTCCTAGGCTGCCCTGCCCTTTTCTTCCTTCGCTGTCTGAGCCTGCTTGAAGGGAACGGAGGATCGCGGGACCCTGGGGCCTGGGGCCCTCTGAAAGGCTCCCCGGGTCTGTGCGGAGCAGTCAGGTGACAGAGTCTCAACTCAACCAGACCTGGTGCCAAACTCTTCCCACAGCGCCCAGATCCCATCTCTGGAAGTTACAGGACCTGGGGCTCCGCCCACCCCTCCAGCCACAGCCAGGCACGACTGCCTCCCTCCCGACTTCCACTGGGCTGAACGAATGGGCTTGAAGGCGACTCCAGATGCAGGAGGCGCATCGCGAAAAACGTGTCATTTAGAAGAAAGTCCGTTTCCTACGGGGACTGCAGTTGGCAGCTGCAGCCACAGTGGGTTGCGAGAAAGGCTCCCCACCTGGGGAAGCGAGGCGGCTCGCGTGTGCGCTCGGCGGGGAGGACGCGGCGGCGGCGGCGGCGGGACTCGAACCCGCTTGTCCAGGGGCGCCCCGCGGGGTCCCGTCTGCGGCCCGGCCGGCTAGCCCGGGTTGGAGCCGGAGGAAGCCGGCGAGCACAGCTGTCTTCGGTTGGACTGAGGCCTCCGCTCCCTGCCGGCTCCCCTCGCTCCCGCCTCCCGCCCCAGAAATGATCTCAAGCGTTGCCCGTTTGATTCCAGAGCCCCACTCGGGTGGGTTCTTTTGTTTCTTTGTTTTAATGACAGTCCCCAGCCCTTCGGCATGTCATGCGCGATTAATTCTCTGGCTCTCCCGAAGGCAGCTGGGGTGAAATTTCTTCTGCATCATCCTTTTGGGGATAATTGTTTGTGATGTGACGTCAGCTAGGTTGATTTTTCTCTCTTGAATGGGGGAGAGGGGAGAGGGAGGAGAGAGTCGCACAGATGTGCACGGAGGCCGCAGACACTGACGTTTGGAATTCCTTCAGGGCGAGAGGAGACTGGAATTGGAAGGGGAGCTTAAAAGTGTGCTGCTAAAATATCAGGCTGCACAGAATTATTAAGAAGTTTTTCTTAAAAAAAAAAAAAAAATCCTCTCCGCAGCGCGCTACTTACGTGCTCCTTTCATGCCAGAGCCCCCGGTTGAGGTGGCAGCGCCTGATAATTAATCTCGGGCACCCGGCCGCCGCTACAGGCTTAAGACGGCGACAAGGAGGGGCGGGGGATGTGCGTTTCCAGGTGGGGAAGGGGCTGTGTGCTTGGTGACAAGCGGGCGGCGTTGGGGGCGGCCGGGAATGGGGACGGGAAATGGGTTCTGTGTGCTCTCCGGGGGTATTGTGTCAGGAGATGCAGGCTGGCTACCATGTGACGCGGTCCAGAGCTGAAGGGATTGGCCGAGGCAGCGCAGGCGGTGCGGCTCGGCCGGCTTGCTTTTCCTCTCCCTTTCTCTCTCAGCATCTTCCTGGTAGCCTGTAGGTGAAGCAGCACCAGCAGCATCCATGGCCTGTCTTTCGGGTTAACACTTGTCTCCTTTGGCTCCCGGCAGCGGACAGAGCAGACCTCAGCAGCGGCGTTGTGAGGACTTAGCTGGGACCTGGAATCGTCTCCTCCTGTGTTTTTTCAGACTCCTTGGAAATTAAGGAATGCAATTCTGCCACCATGATGGAAGGTAAGGATGCTTTCTGCTGTGGTTGACTGGCTTCGGGCAAGGTTTCGGCAGGGCAGCATTAAAGAATGCGTGCAGCCGCTGTCTGTGGCGGTCCTGGAACCTGGTTGCCAAGGTTTTGCAAGCTGAAATGCTGCAGTTGGCTTGCAGCGGACCAGAGGGCTCAGACTAATGGAATCAAACCACAGGGCTTCTGCCTGGCTCAGAACCTACAGAGCTCCCAGCTCCTTTGAGAGAGAAAAGCCTAAAGCGTTCGCAGGGAGCTGAGATAGAGCTAGGAAAGAGCTTGCAGAGCAAAGAAGTTGGGTGAGAAGATAAGGTTTTCTGTTCTGCGTTCCTGGGACTACACTGATTAAACATTTACAATGGAAACTTGTTTTCTGAAATTGACATTAGACAGGAGAGGTCATTGACAGAGTTATCCACACTGTCATTTTCAGTGAACTGTTTAAAAAAATTTTTAATTCTCATAAGATATTTTTATCTCTTCAATTTACATCATATCGCTGGGATGAGAGGTAGAGCAAATTTGATGTATAAACTATGTAGTTTTATGGGGATGTCATTGCAACAGAATGAGTAATATATGGAAAATATCCGGGCCTCTTGGCTCCTGATTCAGGGTCTTATCAGGTTAAAAAAAAAAAAAATTTGTGCTTCCAAATGCTTTCCTGTGCAATGGTTCTTAGCCAAGCATCAAATGATTACTTACTGATTATCTTTTGCATTTAATATTAAGTGTAAAGAGGAAGTTTCCCTGGGGAGATGCTATTTAAACTATATTTTATTCTACTAAATTACCCTTCCCAGCATGAAATAGTGACAGCAAGGATTGCCTCAAAAAAGCAGCAAGCTGATCAGGAAAGAAGCAAGCAGCTCTATGCTGGCTTTGATTTTCTGTTTTCACACTATAGGATGGTGCAAAACTCCTGGCCTTTCCTAAGATGACAGGCAGAAATTTGTCCCCAGCCTGGATTTCACAATGCAGAATTGAGTGCATAATGGGTCTCAAATCAGCCATGAAAATGGCAGAGAGGCCACCTCTTAAGCCAAGGTCTGTCCTACGGATTTTAACCGTTCCTGAGAAATTTACCAAAATGGAATAAGAGGAGGATGGTTTCACAAAAACAGCAGTGTAGCCCATACTTATTTGGCAGAAATGAATTCTTTTTGCTTTCTCTGTCATCAGGTCAAACATTGCTAATGTGATTTGAAGGAGTGAAGAATTCTAGAGTCAAAACCCACAGATTTTAGAAAATAGCTTTAAAAGAGAGATTGGGTATCATTTTTTTATGGATCCTGGTCTTGTTTGCAAAGGGCTCTCAAGCTAGTTCTTTAAATACAGGCCTAAATAAATTGAGATTGCTAATGCTTTCAGATTAAATCATTTTTGTTAATTCAAAATGGACTTAATCTTTGAATAATAAGACAAACAGAAAGAGTATTATTTATGTACTTTTAAATTAAAAGCTCATGTGGATTATCCTCTTCAGAAAAAAAATCTTGAATCTTGTGTATAGAAGTACTGTATTTCTCCAGATAAATTTTATATAGCACTTTTAAAAAATGCATCTGCACACATTCTGATTTCAATCTTACATAGGGAATTGGCAAAATCTTTCCTTTTACTTCTTGCCTTGCAAACTAAGGAGCTAAAGTAGCTTCTTTTTGAAGGTGGTAACATTTTTTTCATGCTCATTAACAATTCTCCTGGTAATATGGTCTATTGTGCCATCCCAGAATGTCAGTTCAAAGCCCTGTGATAAGCTTATCTGAGCTGCCTAAACTGAAATGAGAACTGTAACAAAGACTTGTGTTGGAGCTGAATTAGCACTATTGCTTGGGGTTTGCCAAATTTATCTAATGAAGGATGTTATCTTAGCACTGGTATGAATTAGAGGTGACACTATGGATACAATTGCCTTCCATCAGATCCTTGCAAGAGAAATTGGACAAGTGTTCCCACTGGCTTAAAAATTTAAAAGAAACTATTTTTTTTTCTACCCATAGTTCCTATTGAAACGCTTCTTGAGCCTTATTATATTAATGGTTCTGTGACCTTAGAAAGCAGGTAGGAACCTTAACCAAAAATCAATTTGCCCATCAATGGCCTTCCAACTTAGTTGTCAGTCTTTTTAGCAATGTATATTCTTGTTTCTGATATTGCATCCCAGAATTTCACCTTTGAAATGCTCTTACTCTGAAGGTGTGGTATATCATTGTTTCTACTTCACTCCTCCCTAGAGAAAGCTATGCTGTTACATCTATTGCAATAACCTTGGAAAGATAAGGAACCCCCTTAAAGGCACCCTAAAATCCTGTCATGGTAGCCCTCTGCTGAAACATCCGTGAACTCTGAGAATGTGCCACCAAACATCTAGATAGTTAAAATGATGTTTCTTCTCAACTTGATGTGTCACACACACACACACACACACACACATGCAGTCATCCACACAAACTTATTTCTAGAGGGCAGAGAACGTACATGTGCCCTCGTGTGTGCATCTCTACAGTGCTAAAGTGTTTTAGTGTGCTGCTCAGAAAAAGCAAGGCCATGGCAACTTTTCAAAGCCACTTCTCTACTTTGTGTAAAGCAGGAGTAAACAAATATTCAGCAGAAGAGCTCACAGTAAACTGTGTTTTGTTTGTGTGGAACAGTATATAGGATCCATTCATTCAATGCCTATTGGAAGTCCTGGTCATAGATGAGGAATGTCACTATCTCCCCGGTGATTCCAATGTTGTGCGAAGCAGCAAAATAATTCTGCAGGGATCTTAAGCAGGTTATCAGTAGTCTGTGGCTCCATGGTTCATTTCACACATTTTTTATTTAAAAAAAAAAAAATATATATATATATATTAAGGGACTTGATCCATTTCTTCCTCTGTACTGTATTTTTTGGCAGTAGTTGGTAATGAGTTGTTTCTTTCCTGAAGAAAGCCACATGATGTGGAGCCTTAGGTAGTGTGAATGTGAAGAGAAAGAGGGTGAGCAAAGGGAATTATTCACTAAGGAATATGTGCATTGGCTAAGTAAGCTTACAATGCAGTTTATGTGTTAGGGCAACTATTCAAGGACTATTTTATTTATACATCATTATTAAAGTTTGAAAATGGCATTTTTTAGCTGTGCTTCCTAAGATAAGTGGAACTAAGTCAGGGTTTCTGAGGATATCTGTTTATTTGTGAGGCTGTCTGGAAAGTACTTTTCTGTCCATGCAGACCTGTCTGAAGGTGTTTTGTGTTGTTAGTTCCATATTCAGGCTCTTAGGTGCTGTTGTATATAGAAAGATATGTTTCTGAGTGCAATGGTTTCATTCCATATAGCAATTTTACAAATTAACAAGCCTATTTTTAAGGGCTTAGTGGGTTTAACTGCAATGTTCAGGGGAACTTAATAAATTGTATTTATTTACTACTTACAATAACCTTCAAATAATTACTCTGTATGCAGTGCCTTTTGCAGAACTTTTTCTAAATCCCAAAAATAAAAAATAATACATTGAGGCAAAAAAAAAAATGGTGGAATGGAATTTGAACTCAAGTCCATTTCACAACAAAGCTCATATTTTTAACCTTCTAGGAACCTTTTTTTTTTTTACTTTGTATCATAGTGGGCATGTTAACCTAATTAAAAAATAGGCCTTAGTTTCTGTGGTTGCATATTCTGTCTCTCTCTGTCTTAAATATGAGTACTCACAGAACCATATCCTATAATTCCTTGTTAATGCATTTTATGTCCAAAATTATATTTAGAAAATTTTTCATAATTCAAGATTATTGAACTTCTGTTGTTTCAATAAACCTTATAAACAGTAAAGGATTTTTTCCATCTAGAAATGGAATCTTAAAATATTTGGTAAATTCTTTGATATGATCAAAAAGGAACAAAGCATCTTGAAACTGGAGCTGTTCACTTTATAGTTAGCTAAGAAGTTTTAAAGGGAATGTTTCTAACTCTCCCACTGATTTCCTTCCCTTAAATGGTGAAATTACTTTAGAAAACCTAAGCATGCATATGAGATGCTAATATATGTTCTATCACTTATGTAATTTCTCTCCTTCCCCAGGGCTTTGTGTCAGAAAGAGCCTCTTTGGATGTATATGTTCCCATCCAAATTCCAGGGGTCAACTTTAAATCTCTAAAAAGAATATGTAGTTTAAAAAAAAATTAGATAACCACGCCAAAAGACTCTGGCTAATTCTTTCTGTTACATTTCACACATATGCTATCCGTGTTTCAAATAAACACATTGTAAGAAGTTACCAACTCACAATTTTTATGTTCCTGAAAGCTTGTTTGTGAGTTGGTTAGTTGGAATTATTTTCTTATAGAAATAATGATGTAAATGATGGTGACAGTCTCACACTAGTCCACCAAAAGCTATTAACCCAATATCTAGCTAAAATGCTAAATATTTTCCATGAAATGTGTAAAGAATAGCATGGTTACCATAGTAATAAGCCAGAAGAGAATGATAGCATTAAATGTGTTTTTAATTTTGAATGTTGCTACTTGAGGGAAAGAAGCTTTAATTAGAAGACAATGAGGAGCTGGAGAGAAAATTTGTAGATATTTCCAGAACGTGTTTAGGTATTTTCAGAAGTTTTAGAGACTCATAACACTGGATTTTTCAATTATGTTCAATTTTACTTCCATACTTGTGGCTTACCTTTTCTTGATTCAATTTTATCCTATGAACCTGTTAAATTGTGAGTAAAGTCATAAATGGAATTAAGAATGGGAAAGAGAATTTACTGAGATGACTATAAAGGGATTGGGAGAAAAGGGATCAGGGTTTATAATGGATCTGGGCTCATGTGTCTGAAAAAGTCCTGGAGGAATAATTAACTGAATAAGGAAGAGGTCATGGATAGAAAAGAACTGGGGAGCATGGTAAGACCAGGATCCCCCTGAGGAAAGAGTAGGGGGTGAGGCAGAGGTATTGACCTAACTGGTTTGTGTGCTGACCACCAGATCTATCTATGGGCGAGCTTACCAGGGGGAGAGATATTGGGGAAGGTCCTTTACACTTGAGAGGGGATGGGTCGCCATTCTTGGAACTGCATCAGCAGGATATTAGAAAGACATTCGGCATCTAGAATTAAACACTTTACATCATGTGACTTCTTTGTTTAAAAAACTTTTATATCTTCTCATTTCTCTTAAAATCTGTAACCTTCAAGAGCCTGCATGCTCTGGTCCGCTGTGCCTCTTCAAGCACATCAAAGTCTTCACTCACACTGAAAGCCATCCTGCCTGCCCTGCAGTGTTTACAATGAACACTTTTCTGCCTCAGGGCTTTTGCTTTGGCTAAAACACTCTTTCCCCAGCTCCTGGAGTCACCAATTCTCTTGTGGTCCAAGCAAAACTGCTACCTCCTCAGGAGGCGGTGCCTATCATCCTTGTCATCCAAAGCTCCCAAACACACACCTTGGGCCACTGAGTCCCTCTCAGGCCCCTCTCTCCTCAGAGCTGCATTTGTGACTTGTGGTTGTTCAGCAGTATATGGGCTGGATCTCTCACTTAAAGGTAAGCTCCGTGAGGGCAGTAATGTTGTCTACCATATTCACCTCTGTCTTCTAAGCTCTTGGCACACTGTAAGTGCTTAACGTGTTTATTTATTGAACAAATGAACAAAACTAGACATAAATGACACTGATGATTGCATGTTGCACATTATTAGGTTTTAGTTTTGGTATTATGGTGGCTATAAGAAAAATAAATGCTCAAATGTATATTCTTGCTGGAGGAAAAAAAATCTATAAACATGCAACAATTAGGAAAAAGACAATATATTATGATGTGCTAAATTGTGGGATATAGATATTATATTTTGAGAAGCAAAAGTAGAGTTCATTTGAAAATATGTATATATTTGACTATTTGAAATATTTTGGCGATTAGGTCTGAGGAAATGATTTCATAATGAAAAGAGACACGTTATATAGCACAGCTATGCAAAGAAATCCCGAGTCAGTTTTGTCAATATCCTGTACACTTTTCTTTCTCCATTTTGTCTTCCTTGTATTTCTGCCTTTCCATTCTCCACTTTTCCCATTCTTCCACCCATCTTTCCTTTCCTGAGTTCTCTTTCCTTTTTTCTGATTTATGACCAAGCCTGAAAATGGTAGCTTCTAGAGCTATAGAGTTTGACTTGGAATCTTGTAAAGTATTTTTAAATAAATGAATGAATGTAGATGAGTGTAATGTTGTATGATGTATTTGTGCGTTCAGTGGTAAGGTCATGGTATGTGAGGTTTTCCAGATGCTAAATTACTCCTGATTGGAGAATTTGTTAATCTTAGGAACTCAATGTATTCACTCATTTTGTGCAGCTGGGTTTTTTGGTAGAAAGAATGTGGACCCGGGAGTCAGACTTGGGTTTGTGTCTAAGTGTTGTGACTGCTTGGCTGTATGCCTTGAGAAAGTTATTTTACATTCCTGGGCTCTGTTTCCTTGCAAACAAAATGAGATAATTGATCTGCCATGCCTCTAGAACTTCCAGCTCTAAGAGTCTCTGGCGTTCACTGAATGATTGGGATTCCCCACATCTACTCACTCTAAAGTTTGAATTCTAATGATTCACTCCTTTTCCTCCTGCCTCAAAATATACTTGTCCCTGACACACAGATAATTCAAATGCATTACCATCTGCCTTTTACTGGTTTAATTTTCTTCTATTGTTATTTTGCATGTATGCCGTAAGTTAGTGTTGCATCTTTGCTGTACTGGAAGACAAAAAAAAAAAAAAATGCATTTATGCAACCCTCTTGTATAGCTCCTAGTCTAGAACTTTTATTTATCCATCAAAAATTGTATATTGAATGCATGCTAGGTGTCAGGCACTGTTCTAGGTGCTGTAAGTTCAGTAATGAACAAAACAGATAAAAATCTCTGCCTATGTGGAGCTTCGTGTCTGGTGCAAAAGAGAAGTGTTAACAAAAATAAAATATACAGCATATTACATGGGGATAAGTACTTTGGGGAAGAACAGAGTGGAGTGGATGGGGTTGCAGTTGTAAGGAGAGCAGTGATAGAAAGCCTCAATCAGGAAACACTTGAGCTTAGGGGAGGGCAGGGAGTGAGCAGCTGCATAATTATCTGCAGGAAGAGTCCCAGAGGCAGATGAAAGGGCAGGTGCACAGGCTCAGCATGGGAGTGCACTGGGCATGTGGGCAAGGGGGCCAGTGTGTCTGGATCAGAGAATGGGGCAGTGGCCAAGAGTGGAAATCAGAGAAGTAATATACAAATAGGCACTTGTGAGTTCCTTTCAATGATAGGGAAGTCAGTTTCCTTTTGCAGAAATCACTCAGCATGAGCCTATGTGAGCCATGATTCAAATGACAGGTGGGCTTTCAGAATCCTGGGATTCTGATGCTGGTTCCATGAATGTCTTATATGGTGCCTCTTGGCCTTATTCTTGCCACAAATTTAAGTAAATGGATGAATGTCATATCCTTGCCTTAGCTCATGGTCCCAAACCCAGAGTTGTTTTTTCCCATTTATTTTTTATTCATATGTATTCATGAGGTACAAGTACAATTTTGTTACGCTGATGTATTGCACTATGGTGAAGTCAGGGCCTTCTATGCATCCATCACCGAAGCAACGCACATGGTACCCACCAACCAACCTCCCCTCATCCACCTCCCACTCTGCCACCCTCTGAGTCTCTATTGTCTATTGTTCCACACTCTGCTCCCATGTGTATGCAGTATTTAGCTCCCACTTATAAGTGAGAACATGCCGTATTTGTCTTTCTGTGTCTGGGTTGTTTCACTTGAGGTAATGGCCTCCAGTTCCATCTGTGCTGCTGTAAAAGGCAGGATTCCATTCTTTTTTACAACTGAATAGTATTTGATTGTATGTGTGTGTATGTGTGTGTGTATGTGTGTATCACATTTTCTTTATCCAATCCTCCATCAGTGGACACTTAGGTTGATCCCATATCTTTGCTATGTGAATAGTGCTGCAATAAACCTATAAGTGCAGGTAACTTTTTTATAAATTGATTTCTTTTGCTTTGGGTAGACACCCAGAAGTGCCAAACCCAAAGTTAGAACTGAGAGCTTAGTGACAATTTTGGGCTTGACCATTTCCACAGAAGTGATGTAAACTCCATGATAAGGATCACTTCAGGATCAGAATCACAAAACTACTCATAATTTTTTTTGGTCATATACCAAAAACCTTCATTTTTATTTTTGGTCCAGATCCACTTATCTGTCAGCAGATGTAGTATTTTAAGATTTTTAAAAGGGCCATGCAGTTACCAATGTTACACATCTTTAACAAAAAGTATAAGAAGGAAATTATTACAGTCACTTAGGACATTGTGATAAGATTATATGACATTTGCACATGCTTAAAAGTTTAAAAAATGCTTTATTCATCCAGCATGTACATCTGGAGCTTTCCCCTTAGTCTCAGGTGCAGTGCTAGGCACTGTGAAGATGACAACAAAAGAAAGGCAGCTAAGATCCCCATCTTCAGGAGCATAGAGTCTAGTACATGATGTCACATACTCATGTATGTATTTTATTCTCAAAGGTCTCTGTGTGGTAGAAAGAATAAGTACAGTAGTCTTCCTTATGCACAGGGGATAAGTTCCAAGACCTCCAGTGGATGCCTGAATCCGCAGATAGTACTGAACCCTATATACAGTATGGTTTTTCCTATATATATATATATGCTTATGATAAAGTTTAATTTATAAATTGGGCACAGTAAGAAATTAACAGCAATAACTAACAATAAAATAGAATGACAATACAATATACAATAACAGTTACTGTATATTCTTTTTATTTATTTATTTTTAGTATCAGAATATTATGGGGATACAAACATTTTGGTTACATGTAATGCCTTATATGTTCTAATAAACAATATAATATAATAAAAGTTATGTGAATGTGGTATCTCTCTGTGTCTCAAAAGATCTTATTGTGCAGTACTCACCTTTCTTCCTTGTGGCGATGGGAAATGATAAAATGCCTATGTGATGAGATGCAGTGCGGTGAATGACGAATGCATTGTGATGCAGCGTTAGGCAATTACAGACCTTGAACACAAGCACTGCCATAGCGACAGTCGATCTGATAACCGAGAGGACCATTAAGCGCCTAAGGGCAGGTGGTGTATACAGTGAGATTACACAGGAGACTGGACAAAGGGATGATTCATGTCCTGGATGGGACAAAGTGAGAAGGCACAAGATTTCATCACACACCTCAGAATGGCATGCAATTTAAAACTTATGAATTGTTTGTTTCTGGAATTTTCCATTTAATATTTTCAGACCACAGTTGACCTCCAGTAGCTGAAACCACAGAAAACAAAACCATGGATAAGGGGGCACTACTGTATTACTCTCCTTATTTTAAAGAGAAGGAGACTAGGACCCAAGGAGGTTAAGTGACTTGCTCAAGATGATAGCAGAACCAGCATTTATTGGCCAGACTTGACTCTTAGTCAAGTGCTCTTTATTTGTAAAGTGGTATAACTGGAAAGTACTGCTCAGATCTAAAATTGTTTGGCCTGGGTTTCTGGCTGACAGGAAAACAACAGATCGTCTAAATTTGATACAGTGTTTCAAAAGCCTCCTTCAGAACTAAGCAAGTTAATTTTATTATCAGGTCATGATCCTTCAGATCAGTCATCAGCCTGAGGAAGGCCACCTAACACAGAAGTGTTTTATCCCAATGGGCTCCTTTCAGTGGCACTCATTGTTTTCCTAGGATTTTATGAGGAAAAAGGTCATGATGTGATGTCACTAGTCCAGTGGACTCTAAACTTTCACAGCTTACATTCTACAAAACATTTTATCGAAAAGCCTGGCTCCCACCAGGAACAAAAACCCCTTTTTCCCCTGAGAAGGACAGCTTGGTATTCACTGACATTCTGTGAAAGCCTTGGCCATTATCATGAAAACATGATAGTGTGTGCCATCATTTGAAGATTAACCAAGCAGGTCCAACCCTATTTTATAGCTGTGGAAACCAAGGCCAAATGAAACAACTTGCCTAAGGATTTTTATTCTCTCTGTAAGAGGACAAGTCAAAGTTTATTTTAGTAATGATTCCAAAAATGTGAACAGACAAAGACTTGGAACCCATGGTGTCTTTCACGTTCAAAGGTGCTGAGGCTGGTTGGGTGACTGCCAAAAGACACAAATGAATGTGTCCCCAGGGTCACTGTTCTACTGAGTACACATACAATGTGACCATTTATAGCTCTCCTCTGATTCCACGGCTCCTGAGTCCGTTCTTGGTGAGTTAGTACAGTGTGGTGGAAAGGACCAGGTCTTGAAGTGGTCCTATACCTTCTCAGTCGCTGTGTGACCTTGAGCGGGTTCCGGAACTGTTGGCTTCAGCTTCCCGATTTGCAAGGTGGGACGAATGCTGCCTCCCTACCTCACAGGGTGGTTGTGAAGGTCCAATGAGATAATGAAGATGAAAACGTCTGAAAGAGTGTGGCGCAAAAGGCTAGGTTTTTTTTCCAGTTTTCTCTCAGGTTGGTTGTCACTTGTGGATTTCTTAACCCTCGGAGGGTAGACATTACTCTTGCTGTTTTGCTTTTCATGTAGACGATTGCTGCACCTTTTCTGAAGATAGGCCTTGCAGGTTTCTCTCTTCTCTTCACCGTGCTGTTAATTTACTAGCATATTCTATCATCCTTTATTTCCAGTGCTATACTACCTGTTTCTTGACTGTGTACAGCATCACTAATCAATCACAGCCGTCTTCCTGTCGGGCTTCAGCATCTATCCCAACATCGTATTCCAGGCCACTTCTGTGAATTGATTGGAGTTAGGAAATGAGATGATATTACTTTGCGTTCCCTATGATGGGCAGTTTCCCAAAGTTGAAATACCGTGAATGAAACTGTAATCTAGGTGATTTACCTGTGCACCTGCCTTTACAAATGCCCTTACTGAATCACTAAAAATGATATGTGAAAAATTGCTCACAGCACTAGCTATGGTAACAATGGCAGGAAATGGTCTTTAAGCCCTATAGCAGGTAGGACCCTACTCCTGTGCTGTTGACTTTAACTATCAAGTTTCTTGTGGCCTCCATGTGTCCCTAATTCCAAGAACTATGTTTATCGGGTAGCCAAGCTAAAGTCGGTGTTTGGATTCATTTCTGATTCCTCCTTCCTTCCTTCCTCCCCACATTAGTAGGTCCTCGAGAGCTGTAGATTTTCTTTCTTAAATAGTTCTTGGCTCTTTTCTCTCCTCATCTTCTCCTGCTAACACCTCTGATCAGATCTAGCTGCTTCTACCTTCCAGTGCATCCTCCTCTCAGCCATCAAAGAGATTGATTTCCTTACTTGCCTTTAATTGTTCCCATGCTTCTAAGATGAAGTCCAAATGCCCCGTTGTGCTGTGCAAGACTTTCACACACAGGCTGCCTGTCACGCTCATCTCTCACTGTCCCAGCCAGTCAGAGCTCCTTGCCAGTCTCTTTCCCTTGCCTATGCTATTCTTTCCCGTCTCTATATGGTAACAGTCTGTTCTCATCATTCAAGGTCAAGCCAAAGACTTCAATTAAGCCTTCCCATAGCCATCAGGTTGAGAGTGAGGTGCCTCCTTCACTGTGTTCATGTAGCCCTTAGTTCTTGACCTCCAAGCCTATGTAGCAGAAGGTCAGAGAACACGGGCTATGGAGTCAGACTGACCTAGGTTAAACCCCATGTGTGTGACCTTGGGGAGCTAGCAAACCTGTTTCCTCATCAGGAAAATGGATGTGATGATAACAGTATGTTTCTCATATATATAGAGAGAGAACACTGGGCAGGGGAGAGGGAGAGAAGGGGAAGAGAGAGAGAAAGAGATTTCTTTTTAAGGAATTGGCTCACGTGATTGTGGGGACTGGCATGGTACATCCCAAATTTGTAGAGCAGGTTGGCAGGCCGACAACTCAGGCAGGGGCTGATGCTGCAGTCTTGAGGCAAAGTGTTAAGCTCCCAATAAATCTTAGCTGCTATTTTCTGTTAGGGACATCACATTCTTAGACTTGCTTTAACTTGCCCCCAAACCAAGGGCTCTGCCACGGCAGAGATCATGTCTTACTCATTTTGGTATTCCCAATGTGTGGTATGTGTAAGTGCTTGATAAATATCCAGTGATGTGGATAAATATCCAATGGATGTGTCCTGTGATCACAGGCTTTTGGGAAATAGTCAAGCCATTTAGCATATGGTTACATGAGAATTAAATGAGTTAATATGTGCAAAAATTTAGAACAGTATTTGGTCTATAGTAAAGCCTTATTAGATGTTACTGTAATGTGCAGCTCAAAGGCTCCGGTGTGGTTCCTGGATGCCAGGCAGCACCCTGCACTGTGCTCTCTCTGTCTCCCCAAAGCACCCATCTGCTGCGTAGGATCACTCTGGCTCAGAGCCACACTCTGGTTCCAGGAGCGTGCAGTTAATCTAGTATCTCACACATGTCTGCCTGACTCCTTTAATAGTTTCTTCAGATTTTGTGAGGCCAGGTTTCATTGCAGAAAACCTGCAAAATAGGAAGATACTAAGAAAAAACTGAAATTATCACTGATTTCATTGTTATAAAGAACTAACCACTGCTACAATTTGTTGAGTGTAGAACATGGACTTTGGAAATAGACAATCTGAAGTTCCTTAATCCTCAGTGATCTCATCAGTTAAGTGGGTGAAATGACATCCACCACATAAGATTGTTGGGAAAATTAAATGAGATAATGTATGGTCTGCATTGAACTTGGCACCTTGCATATTAAGTAAGCACTCAGTAAACAATAGCTCTTAATAGCATTATGACCAAAATATTTATGTCAAAAAATGTTTATCAGTGCATATACAAACACATATATACATAAACACACAGGCACATATGAATACATATATATGTGTATACGTATATGTGTATACACACATATGACTTTTTTACTCTACATTAGATTATAACTACTATCTTAGGCAGTGTCTATATATGTTAAGAACATGGGCTCTGGAGACAAACTGTCCAAAGGAGTCAAATAACTTAAATCCTGACCTCTCTACCCTTGCCAACTGTGTGAATTTATTCAAGTCATTTAACACTTCTGTGCCTCACTTTCTTCTCCTATACAAGATAATCCCTACCTGAAAAGGTTATTATGAGGATTAAATAAGTTTTATAATATAGTTATTATTTTATTATGTTATATATTTTATATTCATACATAACATGTATAAAAAAGGTATATGGTGCAGAGTAAAAGCTTAATCAAGGAATGCTAGCTATCATTATCATGTCATAGTCACTAAAAGCATTGTTTTTACTGGTTGCATGATAGCCCATTGCCCCATAATTTATTTTACCATTCCCCTGTTGTCAGACATTTAGACTGTTAGCTGGAGCTTGATCTGTGCATTGAGCTAGAATTGCTCAGATTAATGAGTCACGTGGTAGGGTATGAATGCTTAGCTCTTATTTAATAAGCTACCTTGGTGAGGTGGTGAGAGTTCTGTATTAGGTTTTACTCCTGGCATTGCCCCAGCCAGGTGAGTAACTTTAGACAAGCCATTTAACAATGAGGAGCAAAAGCAAGGTAGTAAAAAGAAATTGATTTTAATTCAAAAAATTCTAAATCTTTTGGCACCATTCTTTATTAGTTATGGGGATGAGGCCAAGAATTTGCTAGGTGGGTAGAAATCGATTTTTGATATCCTCTGTGCAAGTTCTGGCTGTGTCTCTTGGGCAAGTCACCACCTCTTTATTTTCCCATCTGTAGAAATGGTAAATGATATGAATGTTCCAGACTTTCTCACTGGGTTGGAAATATCAAAGCATGAAATATATGTGAAAGCATTTTGAAAACTGTAAATTTTTATATAAATATAATGTAGTATTAGGGCGATTATTATCCTTAGTATCTTGGAAACTCTGGTTTCAGTTGAAGGGTTGGGAGTTGGGTTAGATATTTTTGAAGGTGCTAATGAATTTTAAGATTTTATGATGAATTCCTGCTGCAGGCAAACCCTTCCCCCATATCCTCCACCTTTCATGCCTACAAATGATTTTCTTCAGTTTTGGATACCAGATGAGTGCCTTTCCTAATTTGATGAATTCTTTATTTGAATTGGGAAGCCTATATGTAACTTTGTTAAACTGGGTAAAAATATTGTTACTAATAACAGACATGTAGTGGGACAATTTAAAATATAGTTTAAAGAATGTTTAACTGAAATCTATCTTGGGCTACTTACAAAACCAAATATAGTTCTCTATATAATTTCAGCAAAGTCTAATCCTCTCCATCTAAATTGCCAGATCAAATGATTAAATCTGGATCTCTTCCCTTGAGTTCTCTGCCATCTTCTGTCTTCATGGCAACTCAGCTCCAGTGACAGGTTGAAGAGCAGAGCTCATCACACTCTTGATCAAATCTAGACTAAGACACAGAGGAAGTGCTGTAGTGACAGTGGAATGCTACAAGCTAGTCACAGGTCTAGAGTGCGGGACACGGGTTAACAAGACACACAGAGACTTTGCTCTCGTGGAGCTTGCAGAAAACAAGATAAACAAACCAAATAAATGAATAAGATAATTTCAGATGAGGGTAAAATCAATGAAAAAAAAAATAGAATCATGTGGCAGAGAATAGGGGTGCTGGTGGTGGTTAGAGCTACTTTAGGCGACCAGGGAAGGCCTTTCTGAGAAGGGGCATCTGAGCTGAGACTCCTGGACTTGGAGACATGTGAAGATCTGGGAACAGCACATTTAAGGAGCAAGAACAGCAGGGGGTAAAGGGCCTAGGGCTTGGGAAGCTCTGGGGACAGAAGGAAAGCCAGCGTGTCTGGAGGGGAACGGAGACGGGAGGGAAGGACAGAAGATTCAGGTCAGCCAGGGCTTTGTGAGCAAGGAGATGGATCTGGAATTTATTCTGAGGCAATGGAAAGCTGCGGGAGGGGTTTAAGGAGAAGGTCATGCTCTTGTTTACATCTTTAAACAATTACTTTGGAGTTGGATGGACTTTAGTAGCTACAGATGACAAAACAAAAAAAATTTTTTTGAAGGGGGAATTGTCTTAAATCTGTGTTTGAGTAATAAATATTCTGATTTTTTTTTTTTTAATTTTATGTTTACTTGCTGGAAAGCTGATGGAAATTGGAAGGGATTTGGTGCCCCTTCTCCAAGCCACTCACTGGCACGGTCGCTGTTGGGGTCTGAGGGCTCAGAGTGAAGGTTTAATTCAGCTATTGAATAAACTCTTTTTCTAACCCAAATGGTTCTGTCATTAGGCTTTTTCAGAGGCACGTTGACAGGTGAAAAAAACGAAGATATTAGAGATCCAAGTATATCATATGTTTTTTTCATGTACTTGTTTTCAAATGGCTTTGAACCCTTCAATTCTTTGATAGCCATTCTGATACTGCATCAGTTAGTTTATTAGGCTAGCTTTCATCACCGAGGCTCTTTCTCCCAGGCCAGATCAGAAAGATAGAAGTACTTAAAGAGATGTTGCTGTCAACAGAGGATGACCTCTCTGCATTCCAATTTCCTCCACAATGTTTCCATTAAAACCTCTTGTGTCCTCTCTGAGTTTCGACTGAGATCCCTACTGTGCACCTTGACTAGATTCACCTGTGCACCTCTCCAAGTCTATAGCACCTCTCTTCCTACCTGTAGGTGCTAAAACTTTCTATGCTCTAAAATGCAATCTCACCCCACAGGAAAACATGTGAGGCTTCCTAAAGGTGGGAGCTGTTCCTGTTCCAGTCTTCTCTATACTAAGGACTCTGGTTTTCTTTTCTGATTTCTTATATAACATAGCAGCTAATGTCACAGGCTTGCGGGTTAAAACATACTTGGGTTCAGATCCTGGCTCTGTGAGTTGCTGGCTGTATGCCTTTGGGCAAGCCTGTGCTTCAGGTTCTCTCTTTTTCTTCCTTCCTTCTTTCCTTCCTTCCTTTCCTTCTTTTCTTCCCTTTCCTCCCCTTTCCCCTTCCCTCCTTCCTTCCTTCCTTCCTTCCTCTCTCTCTCTCTCTCTTTCTTTCTTTCTTTCTTTATTCTTTTCTCTTTCCTTGATTTTTAATCCATCACAAATTCACAAGACTGTCAGCAAGTACTTATTGAGGTTTCAAACATTGCGCAAGATACTAGGTGTATATGTTCAGCAAACATCGTGAAACAGACCTTGTGGAGCTTTCAGTTAATGGCAATGACACTAAATTAATACAGATAACTAAATGATTATAAGTCAGCAAAGTACTGTGAAGGAAGCGTTGTATGGGATTCTCAAAGAGCTTTTTGAACCCAGGACCTAACCTGGTATGGTGAGAGTGAGTCAAAGTTGTTGCAAGCATTAAATGACACCGTGCATGTGTAGAGCCAAACATATTTTCTGTTGCTTTTACATTCCATTGATCATAGCTGTTGTTACTGTTACTATCACTGCTATTGTCTTTGTTAATAGTACATGCACCCCTTGCCTGTACGTATCCTTAGTTCAGTGAGTTTTCCCAGGACTGGCTACAAGGTGCTCCCAAAATGTCTTTTTACTGTATTCTTGGTTACTTGCCAAGATCTGCTCTGCCTCTGTGCTTCCTGACTCCTGCCAGCTTACATAGCTTCTGACCTGGCATCTGAGGCTAGCCACTCATATTTTGGTTTCATCCATACATTTATTCTTCCAGATCCCTTAGAAGGTTCCTACCTTATTGCTCCATCTCCTAAATAAGTGTCATCCAAACCCAGTATGACAACTCAGTGTTGCTACACTGTTCCAGAAGGAAGCAGGAGCCTCCCTGTCTGCGTGAGCCCTTTTGAAGAGCCCATCACTACACTCACTCTGCATTATAAGCACCTGCTCCGGCTGAATTATGAGCCTGAGGGTTATTTTTTCCCATTATTTTTGAGAAAGTCCTTTCTTGTTCAACACTGACCTAGGGCTTAGGCCATAAATCTAAATCCTCAGAATTCATCATCTCTTCATACCAAAACCTGTGAAACTATGCTTTTTTAAAAAAATGTTTGATATTGCCAGTACGTATGAGTTAAATACATCCGTATATGGTGAACACTTGATTTTCCTAGCTGATGGGGAGAGGAATAGCTCTTCATAGCCATTAGCTCTGAATCATCTCTTCTGCTGCAGTTGTTCATGACTTCCTTCCTCTTCTTCCCATTTCCTAATCAGATCTTACTAACAGCTGCCCCAGAACAACCCTGGATCTCTGGATATTGCATAATAAAAAAGATGGGGAATAACATGATCCCTGCAATGTTTCATAATTTCTCTTAACAAGTAGGTACAGCTATACCCACTGCTCCTCCCCAAGAGGAGGGGATGCCGAAATAGTGTTCAGATTTATTCACATAAAAATAGTTACCATTTCTTGAGCTCCTGCTGCATGATGGAAACTGTTCCTAAAATATCTGTAAGCACTTACTCATTTAATATTCACAACAATTCTAAGGTTGATGCTATGATAATTATCCGTATTCTATAGATGAGAAAACTGAGGTTCAGAGAGTTTATGATTTGTCCAAATATTTAAGACTTGAACACTGATCTGATTCCCAAACTTATGTTGTGGATGCTAAGTAATATTGTCTCTCAATTTTTACCTTTGAGAAATTATATTTGCTATATTCCTACATAAGGGCAAAATTGTGGCATCAACTATACCACAGCAATTAGTAGTTATCACAGCTAAGATTATTATGGCATGTCCACTTATTATCCCTATTACATAGATGAGAAAACTGAAGCTTGGCAAGTTTATGTCTCACCATGTAAGTGGTAATTTTGAGAAGAGTCATGTTTGGTTCTTGTAATACTATTAAATGTCTATAATGCCACAAGTAAAAATTGCTTCCTAATAAAAATGAGCAAGTGATTACAGAAGTAACAAAACTATTATCAAGGATGTCTTTGTTCTGTTTGTTTTTAATCAGATTGGTCTCTCACATTTTTGTTTGTGGGTTTCTGTGGCATTGTATGTTAAAGCAAACTTTCATAAATGATGTTGGATGTTTCAGAGAAATTTGCAATAATTTTTGAGTACGTAATGCAATTCCCCTACACTAGAATGGGAAATCTATTTCTCCCTTTTGCTTAACCATCAGTTGGGCACATCTCCTAGTTTCAGTTATAATAGAATTTTTATTTTATAGCATTTCAGAGGCAATTGAATCACGAGTTGACTTTTGTTTAATATGAGAAATAAAGTCATTCTGACTATGTGGTTTGGCTATAGTTCCCTTCATTAGTAGCCTGCTTCATTGTAGTTAAGGCTTACCACTGCCTTTGATTTTAATATTCTTGACAGATGCTCAGTTCCCAATAACTATAATAAAATGTGCATTTTAGAATTGTGCAAAAATATGCAAATACTTTTCAAGTTTATTTATAGACTTGAAATAGAGCATTTATGCTATTTCCACTGCAGTAAATACAAATAACAAATACAGCCCTTGGATGTTGCCTTTTTACCTGAATGTTGTGTTTCTTATTCTCCTCACAAGTTCTTTAGTCAGAACAGGAAAAACATGGCTGGTTCAAAGGTAGTGAGTTATCTCAATTGATTGTTCACAGTCAGGTACAGGTCGAACTCCTCATTCTACTCCATCCCCCCTTCTCACTACTGCACTTGACTAGTCAAAAAAAAATTACAAAAAGGAAAACAGGAAAAACAACAGTATAGATGAACTCCACATAATAAGGCACATTCTCCCAAAGGCTGCAAAAGTCCAAGGCTCCGTAGATTCTCTGAAGGTGAAATGGGCTTACAGAAAGGTGGGTCACAGTCACTCAAGGTTGGTAGTAATAGTATTCATTATTAATTAATCTGAACAATTTATCAGTATACCAGGCTCTGAGTGAGGGGCTGTATAAATGGTGCATCACCTTTCTCTCACCGTAACCCTATGAGGGTTATTCTTAATGCCATTTGGTAAATGAGGAAGCTGAGGGTCAAGGTCACATGCACAGCTAGGGAGTGGCAGAACAGGATGGAACCACCAGGCCTTAGCTCTTGTGGTCTCTGAACCACTGTGGTTACCACCAACCATCATCGAAGGTTGGTCTGAGGAAGCTGAGTTCATGAGCCTCTTGTTCATTGTTATGAGCAAAGACTTCTTGCGGGACCTCTGTATCACCACTCAGCACCTGCTCTGAGTTCTGGAACATGCCTATTTGTTGGCTATGTATTTTCAAGAGCTTTTGCAGACTTCAGATGATTCACTTAGCAATACAGATTCCCTCAAGGCCACCCTTCTTTTCCACATGGGGTGCTAATTTGCAATTACACTGCTCCCTCTTTTCTTCTCTCTTCTTTCCCCTTTTCTCCTGTTCTCTTACCTGGTTTGCTCGGTGCTGCTGCTTCCTGTGTTCCTGTTCCGTGCTCCGCCTTCCTGCTTCCCTCATCAGGCAGGTTTAGGCAGCCATGGAGCATCATGGTTTAGACATCTGCCTTTTGAGCTGGGCTGTTGGCTTTAAGTCCCGACCCTACCTCACTTACTAACTGTGCTATTTTAGCTAATTTACTTCTCTGCTTCTGCTTTCTATTGTCTCAGCTTTAAAATCGATACCTATCTCATGGAGTTATTGTGAGGCATAAATAAGTTAACACACCTAAAGTGCTTAGCTTAGTGTCTGTTGCATACTAACTGCTCACCTAATTAATCCTCCTCTCCTTTTTTTTTTTTTTGTTTATATTTGCATAGTAACAGGTAATTTGTATCAGGAAATCCCACCATTTGATTGAGAGAAAGGTGACTTCAACCACAGCAAGGAAACGCTTCCCCACGCCCCCACCTCCTCCCCACCACAAGACAACCAAACAAGTTCTCCCTTAAGGTGCTTCCCATTCCTTCATTTTCAAGCTCCCCTTGGCCACAACAAAGTGAGTTGGCCAACTGCCACTGGGACCTCAGGGACCAACACATCAGCCAAGTTCTGTTTTTCTCTTAACTCTTGCATTTCCTGTCTCTCCAACTCCCAGCGCCCATATTCACAATGCAGGGGTGATAGCTCCATGTGTGGGACATGTTTGACTGCAGACTTGCAGACGGGCAGAATGCTGACGGGAATGATGGCTTTGTGTTCACTTGCACCACAACAGTCATGCATCGGGGAATAGATGACAACTTTGTGTGCAGGTTGAGAGTGGGGAGGGTAAAGAAGAATTCAAAATGACCCTCAAAGCCAGCTGCACCCAAAACTTTTCATGAAGCACTTAATTTCATGCTCATAGCCTCCTGTTATAGATGGCATTATTTTTTTCCATTTAAAAAATAAAGTCATCAATTGAGGCTGAGAGAAGTGAAGTAATTTGACTGAGATCTACCGGCTTCCAACACCTGTTTTCTTAACCACTTTCTAGCTCTTCACTTTGCTGTACACCTTCCTTCCTGGCCTCAGTTTCTTCATCTGTGAAGTGATACGGTTTGGCATGATGATTTCGAAGTTCCCTTCCAGCTTTGACATTCTGGTACTCTAGGGTTGGCATCTGAGTTTAGAAGCACTGTGCCAGTGGTTACTTCCTGAGTGTCCATCCTGATGTGTCTGGACAGGACTCCCGTACTCATTGCTGCTTGGTTGATGCTGCAACTGTCGGTGATTCTGTCACTGAATCACATTACAGCCTATATTATCATGTCTCCTGGACCAGCCAAACATACTTTGTTCCACTACCACTGAGCAAATCTTCTAAGGAATTTAATAGAGCTCCAAGAATCCTCTTCTGGTAGTTTTGCTGAATGTGTGTTGCCTTGACTCATAAGTTACTACAATTTCAGAAAAAGAAAAAAATACTCCAGTCTAAATGAGGTTGAGGTCAATTATACAAGAGAGGGAACCCAACAACCATTGAGCTCTGCTGAGTTCAATATCTTTTGCTTTGCTTTTCACAATCTTGTGAGACTAGATGCTCTCTCGATAGCTCAGACAGAATAAGTCCCTATAGCTTATGCAAGGAATTCAGTCTGAGTCTGCCTATACTTTTGCCATGCTACTGTGACCCTTCCCTTGGTGTGGCACAGGCTGAAGCATCCCTAATCCAAAAATCCAAACTGCTCCAAAATCCAAAACTTTTTGAGCACCAAAATTATACCACAAGTAGAAAATTCCCCACCAACCTCATGTGATGGGTGATAGTAAAAATGCAATCAAAACTTTGTTTCATGTACAAAATTATTAAAAATATTGTATAAGATTACCTTCAGGCTATATGTTTAAGGTATATATGAAACATAAACGAATTTCTTGTTTAGACTTGGGTCCCATCCCCAAGATATCTCATTATGTATGCAAATATCCCAAAATCTGAAAAAATCCAGAATCTGCACACTTCTGGTGCCAAGCATTTCAGATAAGGGATACTCAACCTGTAATAGAAAGAGTCACAAGATTGAAAATATAATCCCAGCTTTGATTTTTAACATATTGTTTTGATTAAGACATTCCTCTCTATAGAATGCATCTATAAAACTGATTATGTTTAAACTGAGCAGTCTGAGAGATTCTCTTTCTTGAACCAAGTTAATGCTTTAAGCATCTCAACTGGTTAGGCAGATGTTGAATCACCTTTCATTCTTCTGTCTCCTTTATCTCATGGGTTCAGTCCCCAAGTACTATCAATCTTGTCTTCAGAATGCCTCTCTGTATTTTCCTTTCCTATTTCTGTCACCACACTGTCAGTCTGGACCTTATGCCACTCTTGGAATCCTGAAATAGATTCCAAGCTGTCCATACTCCCAAGCTCTACCCAATTGCCCTCCCAGTCCTTTGTGTGCTCTCCCTTTATATACACACACATACACACACTTCTCACTTCTTGCTCTCATCTGAAACCTCAATTGTTCCTTCTCTATCGCTTGTGATATCAAGTTCTCTAGGCTTCTGTGAACAGAAACCACCCAAAGTAAACTTTCTGTTTTCCCATGTCCACCATCTTTATCTCATCTCTGAACCTTTGCCAAGACTATTTTCTGCAACTCTTCTCATCTAATTCTTCCAAATGCTTCAAGGCCCAGCCCAAGTACAGAAAAGAACCCTGTTCCTCTTGTTCTTCAAGAGGAATGTATCCCAAGCACTAGCACAATGCCAGGCTCACAATGAGCACTTAGTAAATATTTGTTGAATTAACGAATGACTCCCTTCCTCAAAGATTTCCTGGACTACGTCAGCCTTCATTCATGGCAGGATTTACTAAACCCCAATGGCACCAATTTAGTAGCTCAACAGTCTTGTAGTTTCATAGAGTTCCTCTGTTTTTATCCATTTAAGGAAAGACTAAAATCAATAAAACTAAAAGGTTTTGAGTTGAACAAATCCTAGCTCTGGCCATTTCTCGAATAGACAGGAGGAAGGAAGAACTTCTTACATGTCAGGCCTGGTTGAGTCCTTTATCAATCATTTATTCATTGGACCCTTACAACATTGTGAGGCAGGTGCTAAATTATCCCAACTTATTGATGTGAAAACTGAGATCCAGAGAGGTTAAGTAACTTGCTCAAGATAGGAAAGCAAGAACATAATTAAAACAGGATTTGGACCCAGAGATGCTGGCTACAGAACATGCAATTGTGAGCATTATACTATGCTACCTCTCACATCACTGCAAAATATAGGAAAACATTGAATATTTCCCCAGAGTAAACCCCCCCCCCCCCCAAATAGCTCCTAAGTTAGCCTCTATGGTCAATGGAGCATAGTATCGTCTTATTAGGAATGGACAGCTTTTAGATTCAGCTCTTGTTTCTTCATAATCTCTGGGAAGATGCTCTCCTGGCTATTTATAAATACATCTGCTCTTGTGTTTCGGCCCTAAATGATAACAACCTCATCCTAGCTAGAGCTCCTCATTTTCCTTTGAAGGAAATTCTCCAGCCTTCAGAACTGCCACAGGGCTAACGGCAGGATGTACCTTCTTTAAGGAAGCCCCATTTCCTGGAGCTTCTCTGGCAGGCTGTCCCAGGGAGCCTTCGCTGCAAGCCTCTGGTCAGCTGAATAAAAATGAAGTGGGCATTTGTATTTCCCCACTGATGGAGCTGGCTCAGCTTGATGTAGGTTCAGATTCACAAAAGCGTGTGCAGGCTTGCTTCCAGGTTTGCAATGGAGCTGGAGGAAGGCAGGCTGTGTGCCCGGCTTTCTTGCAAAGCATGGCCTTGGATATGTGTCACTGGTACCCTCTAAAACCAAGGCTTCAGAACCCCCCTAACCCCATTGATTTGTGCAAGATGCCCTACTTCTGATGCCAACTGGACCCTGTTCAAATGAGCGTGCAGATCAGAAAGTGTTCTATAAAGGGTGAGTGCACCCATCTTGGGTAAAATGATCTGTAAAACAAGATATCTCAAACTGTCCCCCTGTTGGTTATTCAAGCTTAATATTTTTGCTTGAAAGTTTTTTCCTCAGAAAACCCTAGCTCTTGATCATGGGAATGTCAGTTCTTTAAGAGAAGGTCAGCCTGGTTAAATCATGTTTTCTGAGTTCTTGCTTGACAAACAAAAATTATGGTAGGACCTTGATATTTGCAAGTTTAACTTTCAGGTTTCTGGTGTTGATACAATGCACTTTAGGTTCATAACAAGGGGTAATTTTTAGGTGTCCGGAGGTGTGACTATGAACCACCCACTTAGGTATGCAGGGGCTTAGGTGTGGATCAATTGGAGAATATACCTAACTAAGTGTCCAGCACCCACATTTCAACATGTGTGCTGTTCTCTGAAGTAGTAATTAATTTAGGGATTCTCATCCAAATGTCAAGGGTGAACTTTACTTCTGAATCAGTGAAATGGCTTCAGATTTTTGTATAAGTAGTTGTGACATAAGGCTTTTGGAATTTTCCCATTACACACTCAGGGAAGACGCTACTAATAAATCAACTATGGCAGTCTGCATCAGAATCTTCTACAAAAGGTTAATTGGATTTGGAGCTTGAAGAAGTGAAAATTGTTCACTATTTCTGGGCTTCCAAAGAAGGTCTAAAATAAACTGTCTCCTTTTTTTTCCTTTTTAATTTGAGCCTAACATTAAATGCAGATTTCTCCATTCTCTCCTACACATGTTTGGGTCTCTCAGACAGAACCTGCCAGCCATTCCCTAAACACATCAGAGAAATGGGTCACTTTATCCCGTCTGCCCATCTCTGGCAGTAGGATTGGGATAGATGTTTAGGGAGGAGAAGGTGAAGAAAGGGAGGAGTAGAGGTCAGATTTCCTGCAGGAGAAAATAGGTAGCACATGCTAGACATAATGTCCATGTAGGCAACATGATGTGCCAACCAGAAACTCAACTTGTGGTATCAGAAAAGCTTACTTCTTGGCCTCATTTATGAATTTTGCCATACTCAAAATTAACTTTTGTTAGAAAAGGAAATTTGCTAATGTGTCAAGAATACTTAGATTCTGTGGATTTGTGATTCAATTTCAAATACTTAGCACTCGTTGGATTCTTCCATGATAGCAATTTGGTGCCTCATAGAATTGGCCTGTTTGCATGTTAGTTTGTTTGACCACTAGAGCACGAGCTCTGTGAGGATGGAGACTGGAGGATAGCTTTTTTTGTAACTTGCATCCAAGAAACTATCAATATACCTTACATGTGGTAAGTTTGAATGAAGAAATGATATTTACCATGAAGCAATCATAGACCTCTTCTAATGACAGTTTCCCTTGGTTGCAAGAAGTTTTCTGAAATTGCAGACAAGAGCATTCATCTCTCTCTTGCTCATTTTATCCTGAGAGCTGGATGGCTCCGTAGGCATGAGAGCTGCACATAAGGGCCTGTGTATAGAGGAGCCCCATGCTTGGTTTAATGCTCTGCTGTCACCTTAAAATTCGTAATGATTTTTGAGCAAGGAGCAACAGCAAGGAGTCCTTTATTTTCATTTTGCACCAAGCCCCACAGATTATATAGCCAGTCCTGCCCGAGAGCCTAATATACACACTGTGCTAGACTGGCGGCTATGGGTTAGTCCATCCTTCCAGTTTGGCTTTTCTTGTCCTAAGTTGAATTCACAAATCATGGCTGGATTTGTGGGTGTGTGGTTCCCTTTGGTAAATAAAAGCCCTCTCCAGTGTTCGTTTTATCAGAGAGAGACATCCTTTATCACTTTGGTTCCAGTTGAATAATCTTAGAATCCTATCACATGATTTGATTTCAAAGAACCAAAGAGAACAGTCTTTAGAGCATGCATAAATAAGTTCCAGGCCCTTCCCTCCAGCTGAGAATGAGGGAAAGGAGAAGGAAGCTGAGGAAATTGGAAAGCAAAGAGATCTCTGGGGAACCATTATTGCTGGGACCCTTTCTCCCACTTTTCTCCCAAGGCTCAAGTGTCCTAGGCCAATGCTTCTCCAACTTTAATGTATGCAGGAAACACCTACCAATCTTGTTTAAATGTGTATTCTGATGCAGTAGGTCAGGGGTAGTGCTTCTGATTCTACATTTCTAGGTCCATGGACTATACATTGTATAGCAAGCTGACAGGTTTGCAAATTTTCAGGTGTTGGGGCAGATCCTGAATTTCTATTTTATCCTGACTTCTGGTGGAGCGACTAAAGCAGTCAGGCTCACCTTGTCTTCCTAATGCATATACTGATACAGTCCTGTAGAACTGCATGTATGCAAGCTATGACTTAGAGTGTTTAGCACTTCAAATAAGAGAAAAGTCTAATTCAAACTGCCTTAAGCGAGGAGATTTAATATCTCACACAACTGAATGAGCAGAGGGAGTCAGAAGCAGGCTCCAGGAGCAGAGTCATCAAAGACCCGGGCTTTTTTCTCTCTACTCTGCCATCCTCAGCCTTGCAAAATGGCTGACTCTGACAGGCATCACTTTCAGATGAAACAATTTCCAGAAGCAGAAAGGAGCTGCCTCCCAAGTCTCTGTTTAGAGCCCAGATACATTTCCCAGAAGCCCTAAGCAAACGTCTCCCATTTCATGTCACTGGTGTGTTGCTAACCCCATCATTTAGCCAGGGGAAGAGAGTGGTTGTGATTGGCTTTGCTTAATAATGGTAATCAGGGCCTACTGGCTGGAGGCAGGGAGGAAGGGGTCCCTGTCCCTTTAAACACATAAATATGTGCAGGAATGGATACTTGAAAACAGTCCAGGTAACATGTGAAAGAGGAAGTGTGTCATGACTGGGGTGTTTGGGGAGAGATAGGTACTGGGTGGGCACCCCGCCAAGTGTCTACTCACACACAGTCCCAACAAAAGAGCTTTATTTCAAGAAGGGCAATAGACCACCTCATCACAGACGTGCAGCAGCGAGGCCTGCAGGCCCAAACCTTCTCTTTGCCTTTACTGGATTTTTCCTTCGCTGAAGCTGACCTCTGAAATGTTTGGTTTGACTTTGGAAAAATAACCTTTACTGAAGCTTTCTACCAGGCAGCTGATTATCAACACCTAATTACAATGTATTAACAGGACAGAAACATGGTAGGTGTGAGTATGAAATAAGCATCCGGTTGATTTTGTTGTTGCCTTTACTTGGTTGCAGTACTGCATGTGTTTCAGGCCCACCCTCAGATTGCCTCAGTTCATCTTTACAGTTCGTACCTAAACAAACAGAGGGAGCTCTGACATCCATTCTTGATCCACATATTGGATCAAAAATCTCACGATTTTTGCCGGCATTGTGCAGCATGTTTCCTCTCTTTAGATACTAGATAAATTTTATGGTAAGCATTTAGAAAACAACCAGACTTTTTGATAACATTCCTGGAAAAGCTAGTGAACTGCCAAAAACACTTTTATAAGTGTGTTAAAAGAATTTGTTCCTTGATATGAATTCCTATAGTGAGAACATGCATCGAATGAACCTTTTTCCTCATTTACTAATGAATGTTACTAAAAAAAAAGTTCAAGACAACCTGGTGGGTAAAAAAAACATGGACTCTGAATTCCAACTCTCTGGGTTACATCCCAGTGCGGCCACTAACTAGCTGTGTGACTTTAGGCAAGTTACTTAACTTACTCTTCATGATTTGGTTTCCTCATCTGGAGGATAAGAGGATAAGAATTGCACCTACCTCTTGCAGCTGTTGTGAGTATTAAGTGTGCATATAAATAAAAGAGTGCTTAACATAGAGTACATCCTCTGCAAGTACTAACACATTTATACTTTTTTTTATATGCCTTCCATGAGGCAGGGCCTGTATTTACAGACATTTTCTCTAATCCGCAAAACAAGCCGGAAAGACTGTATGGTATTGCAAATATCAGTAGTTAATAATAGCTAATATTAATTCAGCACCTACTCTGTGCCAGACACTGTTTTGGCTAACAAATAGGAATTATGTCATTGAAGCCTCACAATAGCTCACAGAAATACTATTTCTTCCCATTTTATAAGTGAGGAAATTGAGGACAGAGAGCTTGATTAACTTGCCCAGTGACATGAGTAGTGGCATTACTGAAACAGCTTAAATCTCATATGCTTAACTTTGCACTGCCTTCTGTATGAGTATGTAGACGATGACGTTAAGTGACATGTTCACAATCTTTTCACTACCCCATGTTCCCTTCCCTCAGTTTGGTCAACAAGCAGGGTATTAAAAATCTACTCTATGTCAGAAAACATATGAGAAGTCAGGGATAAGTGCTCAATAAAACGCAGCAGAACTGGAGAAAATAAGATAAGTTTAAACGGGTACTAATAATGGCCAGTAATCATTCAGTAGAATTAAGGGGCTATAAAGCACTTTCATACTTAGCTGAACTAAACTAAGGCATTAATTGTCTTATGAACAGTACCTGCTTTGTAGAAGCTTGCTAAAAATTGGTGCCCATGGTAGAATGCAAAGCAAGGTACTACATTCCTAGGATAAGTGAGGGAGACACATTCAGTCCCACAGGCTGAATTTCTTGCCCCTCAAGTATGACCACATCATAGTCTTAGGTTGACACTGTTATAATTTTAGATAGCAGACTCCTTTTATTCAAATGAAATATTACAGGAGAGCCCTGTATATAAAACAGATACATGTTTTTATTAGTACTCATTTCTACATTCAGCTTTACAGTAAATTTACAATAAAATTCATAAACAAAACAAAATAACATGCTTAAATTTTACTTCCAGTTTTTACCAATTGTGCTTTTGGTTACCCATTCCTAATAAAATCTTGAGTCACAGAGTAATAGTTACAAATGGTGACAAACTCTGGACTTCTCAATTCCCAGAGGTTACTTCTATATCGGTTTGAGTTAGGTGTGGGAGTTTCGCACAGCCAAAAAAAAACACTGGCTTTCATTCATTGGCATGTATCAGTGAGCTCCCTCGTGTGCTAAGCACTCGACAAAGAGCTGAGTGTAGCAGAGATGGGGGAGACATGGTCCTTGTCTTCACAGATTTTTGAAGAGTGGCAACTTCATACCTGCACTCTGCCCTGTAGCTCGTTTTAATTTTTCAGTTCATTTTTACAAATGCAATAGATATTAAGAGGAAATTTTAAAAGAACATTTGCTAGACAAGGGTTTTAGAAAGATAGGATTTTCTCTTTAATGGGAAATTAAAATCCGATATTTGGTAGAATTTTGGAAGAGGTTAAAACAATGGGAGAAAGGCATCCTGATGGATCAGAAAGAAGGACGATATGAGCAATAAAGACTGGGGGAGCTGCTGCAGTAGGAGCATGAGGCTGGGAAAAGACACCCTTGACCTTGAGGAAGAGCGGGTGGGGGGGTACTTTACCACCAGCAGCAGATTATTCTTAGGACTAAAATTTCTTGCTCAGTTTGTTTATTTGTTTTGTTTTTTTTTATTTGTTTAGCAAAAATACTTTGGGCCTTTTTAGTTGTGGGAAACTTGCTCCAGAGAACAGCCAACGAGAATCAAGGAGAAAGAAAGAGCTGAACTGCTCCACAAATGAAGGTGGAAAAATGTTAAGTATCCAGGAATTGCCCAGGAGATTTGAGAAGGAGATTTGAGAAGGAGGGGAGTGAACTAGGGTCTGCAACAGGGTGAGGCAAGGCGGGGTGCTGAAATTTGGCAGGTGAAAGGTTCTCTGTGACATTAATGACCTACAATTTTTAAAACTAGAAATGTTTAAAAATCGACATTAAGTTATCTGCCTTGCTGTTATGTAACCCTTCCTTTGTTAGTCCCCATTGTTGTTACCATTATTGTTAAAGTCTATTACTCAGGACTGCTTTATATGTAGTATTTATGGAAAATTGAAGAGGAGAGAGGGAGGCATTGTCCTTAAACAGTTGAAACACTGGCATGAAGTGGAAAGAAAAAAATCAGCTAGAAGAGGAAAAACACAATATCAAGAATTTGGTGTAAATAGACAATCAGGACAAGGTATGTCTAAGAGAAATACAACCCACCCAGTAAACCCTGGAGTACTGAGGGGAGAGTCAGTGGGTGCATCATGGTTTATAGGGTTGGAGCTTGAGGCGTATCTACTTTAACACTGAAAAGTGTTACATAAGGCTGGAGGGCTTGGGGCAGTCCGTTTGGCTGACTCCTGAGTTATTTGGAGAAACATGCCATGATGTGGCAAGAAGGAACTTTAATGACACAAATCTAGTCCAGAGCCTTCCTTTAAGAGATCTGGTAAACCGGACCAGAGAAGAGAATGACTTGCCCAATTCCAAGCAAACTGAGGCAGAGAAGAGACCCTGACCAGATCTCCTGACTGCAAACCTAGCTCTCAGTGCACTCTGCTCCTTTCTCTTCACAGAAGATGATTCTGTGCTTTGAGGATGTTTTGGGAAAGTATTCGTGATTTAGAACTCTTCCAGCGGACTGATTGGCTTAGCAGCTGGGAAATTCTGAATCACATCGGATGGAATGTTTTGTTTACTTCCTCCCCACAGTGCTAAAAGGGAGAAAGGGTTTGTTCTCCCTCCTCTCCTCCCAACTAATTTGCTGGAAGCAGTAAATAATTTCCCAGTTCATTTGGTCTCACTTTTAACCAATGTCTTCCTGTGGCTAGCTGCAGAGAAGGAATATTATTTGAAATACTGAACTTCTTTTCGGAAGCTGGCAAAAGAGAAGGAAGAATGTCTCTTCCTTAACTCCTCTCTTAGAAAGCTGCTACCCCTTACTGCTAACAGCAAATCATAACACAGAGGTCCCATCTAGGGCAGCCAGGACTGGCAGGAATGGATGTGTGTTCAGAGATTATTAAACTAGGACCATTAGCAATCATCTAGTTCAATGGGACAGAAGCTCTTTTTAAAACTAAACTAAAGTCAACACCCAAATAAACAAAAACCCATAAAACTGGAGCTACTCAGGTTGAAGGTAGGGGTTGAGAACCTTGTAATCTCCTCCTTACCCTGGTGTAGAAGTCCCTGAGACTGGTCTCTAAAGAAGCAATTTGAAAACTACTAAAGTAGTCCAGTTGATTCACTCTTATCAGTGGTGACACTCATTTCTTAGGGTGACCTTCCCAATTCCTTTGGCTAAGGAACAGCATGTCTGAACTTGAACTCAGGTCTCCTCAGGCTCAGTCCATGGACCTTCTGTAACGCAATAAAGTGATAAAAAATGCTCTTGTGACTTAATCTCACCTAAAACTGAGATCTCTTTGGAGGCAGAGAGTGATGGGGTAAGGTTGGACAGGCAATATGTTATTGGCTCCAGTCTCCAGGATGCAGTGAAAATTTAGCGAGGTCGAGTCAGAGGAAACTGTGGTTTGACCTGAGTGATCTAAACGAACGCAGGCAAACATGCAAAGCAGGCACCTTCCAAAAATTGTCTAGTGTAATTTTTGAGAAACTTTAGGTGTCTGGGTCATCTGCCATTTCTTCCTTACATTGGTCCAAACACAGTTCAAGGATGCTCTGTAGTCCCGAGGAGACAATACATGTAGAAAATCATGGCACATCAGTTAGTAATCCTTTTTGTAAAAACGTAGTGGTGGGAGATGGTCACCAGGCCACACAGGTGAGGGAGTTCACTGACTTTGATCGAGTGCTCGCTAAGCATCATGTAGTCTGCTACCTGTGGGATGTTAGGCCAGTTACTTCATCCTGCAGTACTTCGGTCCCCTCTGTCACAAAGAGGAAATGAGAGGGAAATGCCACATTACACCTAGAGCCCTCAGCCCAGTGCCTGGAGACGGTAAGCATGCAATGATGCTTGCTGTTATTTCTGTTATGTAACTAGCATAATGATAGCACTTCTTACAATAACCCTATGGGGCTCATAGTTATCAAAGTCCTCATTTTCCAAATGAAGAACCTGAGGTCTGGAGAGTGTAAGTGTCTTGCCCAAAGTCACACTTAGGAAAGGGGAGGAAAGTAAATGTAAAACCAGCACCACCTTCCTCCACTACCAGGTTGCCTGATACTGCAGTGACCTGCTGATACTGAAGTTTAATTTTAGGGGAGAAATGTTTCTGCCAATGCATTGTCATCCGACATGTAACTTGGGTGTCTCCCTCTTTGTTTCAGTGCTAGAAAACTTGTAACCAAATTTGTTGCACAGGTATAATGATCTAATTAATTCTAAAATAATTTATCCCTTTTCTTCCATTGACATGGGCTCTTATTTTCTGTGGCCTAGTTTTCATTTATTTTATGTTTTAAACATCTTACTATATTACTCTTAGGTATGTCTTTCCAAAAACTGTCCAGGTTATCAGAAACAAGTAGACATTTAAACTTAATTTTAGGGCTGTATTAAATGATGGGGGCATAAAAAAAGGTAAACCTACAGTTTAATTGAGGATGGTAGAAACATGCATGAAAATAATTAGGCAGTAAATAAAGTGAGAGGGGTATGGGCAGAAGGCACAGATAGCTCTGAAGATTCTGAAATTAGAGGTTATATTGGGAAGAACTTTCTGGAATTTGGCCTGAGATTTTTCAGAAGAAGTTTGTCACAGTGGAATCCAAAAACTGGAGACTCCTTCTGCTCTAAGAAAGTTAAATAAATCATTTGCTTACTCACTTATTCAACATACTTTTGTTTACCTCCCCTGTGCTAGGCTCTGTGTAGGAGCCAGATGGTGAGTACGATAAGAATGGTCTTTGCCCTTGCAGAATTTAAAGTCTAGTTTGTCAACAAAAACATCGCTACATCTACCATGCTGTATTTCTAGGAGAAAGCAAAGAGCAGAAGGTACTGGAATGGAATAGTCTAGTCTAAATTGTAAGTTGTCATCTTCTTCCCATTTGCCAGCCTATTTTATTAAAAGCAAATTTTATTTCAAGTAAATTATTCTATATTCTTATGGCTTCAGTTAGGTTCAACCCAGACCAGTTGTCACACTGAATGAATGATATATTCATTTTAATGTCCTACTTTTATTGGGGGAAATTAATTATTCAGCTAGAATATGTTGGAACAACCAGAAACTGTAAATCTTGTTTTTAAAAGGACACCAAGGTGATTTCTCTGGTGGTAAGCAACACACCTCCGGACACTCTGCCAGTTACTTTGCTATTTGAATCACGGGATCTTTCAAGATCAAAGTGAGTAATGAGCAATGGTTGTGCCTTGGGGCCAACAACTTTCTTAGGAGCTGATTCTCATTCCATCCATCATTCTGATTTCAGAGCTTTTGCAATAATGACTGATCATTGGGAAAGGGAAATTTTTATATATTTGCTTCCAAAATCTTTTATTTTATCCATCAAGAAAAAACGCACTTTTTCTGTATTAAGAGTTCTAGAATATTTATCCTAGTATGCAGCAGTCTTTCTAGTCCAATGGAATAAAACCATTTAAGAGTGAGTTGGCCTGAGTTTTAGTCCTAACCACACCACTCCATGCATTTAGTTTTTCATCTGTGACGTGCGTATGATAATGACAACATGATAGCTATGAAGGCATAGTAAAAAATAGAGCATGTTTTATTATTTTTGCCTTCCTAGGATGCATTTACTCTGTTTAGTAACAGCATCCAAAATTTCATTTGGGAACTAGCTGCTTCCTTATATGGCACAGAACATGTGACACAGACCTGGCCAGTCAGAATACTAAATGATGATGCTTATAAAAATAAAAGGACCACAGCAATTGGCTCAGGAATGCATGCATTATCCAAATTGGTCAACTGAGAATGAATTGTGGGAATTGTATGGGAGCTACTGAGATGAGGTACTCTCTTTATTCTTCTGAATTTAAACTTGGAAGGATACAAATCTGAGGCTACAATCTCTAAATGATAGAGCTTGAGAATGAGGTACCCACAAAGAAAGACAGTTTTACTTCTTCCTTCCCAATCTGTGTATCTTTTATTTCCTTTTCTTGTCTTACTGCATTAGCAAGGACTTCCAGTATAATGTTCAAAGGGACTGGTGAGAGATAACATCCTTGCTCTGTTCCTCATCCTAGCAGGAAACTTTGAGTTTCTCACTATTAAGCATGATGCTTTGTTAGCTGTAGGTTTTCAGGGGTCCTAATTTGAGCAAACATACTTTTAAAAAGATATCAGATAACTGAGGAGCTTTGAGCATAGAACTGATTAAATAATGTCAATAAAATATTTTTAAATTAGTTAGCTGAGAAAATGGATTGTGGTTAGATAAGAACATATCCATATGCAGAGATATAGGTGTGAAATGAGGTGAGAGATTTGTTTTAAAATCACTCATTTTGACAATTCTTGAATGGTTGTTGTGTAAATGGTAATTTTTATACTATTCTCTTTTGGGCATGTATGTTTTCAGAGTAAAAAATTTAAAATAGTCCAATCATGTAACTCTACTTTAAAAAAAATCTGCAAATTCTCTGCTGGCTACAGAACAAAGTCTAAACTCATAAACTTGCCATATAAGTCCTTTTATAGATTGACCCCAAACTGATTTTTGACCTACTTTGACATTCCTCGTGATTCTGCCTTGCATAACGCCTTTTTTCCTAACCCACCAAGCTTTGTCATGTCTCCAAGTCTTTGTGCATCCCATTCCCACTGCCCAGAACTTCCTTGCTCTCCTCACATAACAAATGTACTCATCTCTCAAGTCTCCACACAAAATATTTTCCACTGGGATGAGTAGCCCAGTCAGAATTAGTCATTCTCTCCAAGTTTCCTCTTTTTCCATGATTCTCTTACAGGTTTTACTACATTCTGTTGTAATTACCAAGCTGATGTCTCTATAATTCTATATTCCAGCACCACCATAGTGCCTGGCAAACAAGGGGTGCTTGATAATTGTCAAATGAATGCCTGCAGAGTCGATCTTTCTTTGTGAATGTCCTTCTCGTGACCTAAAGAGAGCAAATACAGAAACAGCATTTTTCTATCTTGCAGTGTTTTTCTTCTATCTTGTAAATCTTCTGAGAGATTTAACTTCTCTAAAATGGAAAGACAATCACAGTTCTACACTCCCAGGCTACAGAAATATGCTAATATTTCATTTGTAAACACCACCAACAAATTGACTCTGTCATTAAGATTTAATGATTTTTAGAACAGCTGGGATTTATCTTTAGAAAAACACTGAGACTTGATTCCTTTAATGAACTTTTTTTCCTGACTCAGCAATACCCAATTTCTACTTAATTGCTTTGTGTTGACATTAGGTTTAGTTCCTTGGGTTCCTCCCTGAAATATTTCCTTGTGGAGGCTGCTGCCAGGCAGTTTGGCTGTAATGCATTGTTTTTTCCTTAATTCTTGAATGAAAAGGTTTGAAGCCATGTGCTTCTCTCATGTTTTTTTCACTCTTAGGGACTTTTTATATGATCAGTCTTACAGTAGTTCCGAGTTTTCTGAGGAGATTTAAGTTAAATTAACCATTTTTTGATAAAATATGGGTAGTCGTAACCCACAAGACTGAATATGCATCTTCTAGATAAATGAACTTCCTCTTCACTGTGGTGCTAGGATATTTTAAAGAGCCTGCAATGAAGATAAAAAAATCTTGGGCACGAGTCATCAGCTAATGAATGAACAAGTACAATGTGATGTATCCATACAGTGAAATATTATTCAGCAACAAAAAGGAATGAAGTGCCAATACATACTACAACATGGATGAACATTGAAAACATTGTGCCAAGTGTAAGGAACTAGTCATACAAAACACATATTGCATTATTCCTTTGTAGGAAATTATCCAGAACAGGCAAATTTATAGAGACAGAAAGTAGATTAGTGGTTGCCTAGAGCTGGGAGGTTTGGGGGGAAATGGAGAGAAACTGCTAATGGATGTGGGATTTCTTTGTGGAGAGATTAAAATGTTTCAGAATTAGTGATGATGGATGCACAACTCTGTCAATATATTGATTATCACTGAATTATACACATATGAGATATAAATTATATCTCCATAAAGCTGGTTTATTTTTAAGCTTAGGCATGAGAATTGGATACAGTATTTTTAGGGTAATGCTGGCTGGTTTAACAAACAAACCCAAACATTACAGTAGCTTCATGCTAGCAAATTTGTTTGTTTTATCATTCACATAAAAGTCCAATGCAGGTATTCCTGGCAGGCAGGGAGCCTCCCATGCAGTCATTCAGAGACCCAGGTTCTTTCCATTTTATATCTCTAGGATCGTAGCTGCATTCAGAGCATCTCTAGGGCCTCAGAGTCCTCTGCATTTGCTGGTGGACGGGGAGAGGGAGTGGAAAGAGGCATATCCATTTCTCTGGCCTCTCAGCCTGGGAGTACCGCATATCACTTCCACTTGGGTTCCACTGTGTTGCATAGTGCACCTAATTTCAAGGGACTCTTGGAAATGTAACACAGCTTTGTATCCAGGAAGAAGACAAAACTGGTTTGGCAAATGGCTAGCCAGTCCCTGCTGCAGAGTCCCCCGCATGTCCCAGTCCTCTTCATCCTCCCCATCTCCCCAACTTACTGATACTTATCCCCAATTGTTTGTCATGTTTTATTCATCACCTAGCATAATGCTGTGTTATATACATTCTCACTCTTTAATTAGACACGTGGGGTATACATCTATGAGAGTAATTAGATTGTTTTTAATCCTTTAAGGAAGGAAAGAATAGTTGGCTTTATATGTAGAACATAGGACTTATCAACCTCTTCTTTTACTTTCCTTAGTTCACTGCCTTTGTCATCAAACATATCTTTCTTAAGCACGCCTATTCTTATTACTTCCCCTTCTCAGTACATTCTCTGGCTTCTTATTGTTTATAGCTGTGATTTTCATATGTCTGTAGACTGCTTTTAGTCCATAGTGAAATGATCAAAATTAAGACAACATTGTGTGTGTGTGTGTGTGTGTGTGTGTGTGTGTGGTTGATGTAAGATTGCCAACTGCTTTTGCTTTAAGAAATTTATTTAGAGATGATGACCTTCTGATCTTTTGGGATGTTGAAATATTATTTTCTTTCATGAAACCATAGTGCTAGTTCATTATTTTTAAATATCTTTCCCTTCCAAAATGATTTAACCTTATGTGCCTTGAGAGCCGTAGAGCTTTTTAAGAAGATGCCTTTTGAGCAAAGAGTTTACAAAGTTGCCACTCACAGAGCAGTTGGAAAGTGTGTCATCTCCATAGTCCTGATCATGTGGTATATAATTTTGATCTTCTGCTTAGGAGGCTTGTGTCTATACATGGTTCATGGGGATAAGAGTGAAGGGTCTTCTAGGAATTTAGGATGCATTGCAAAAAGGATAGGAGGGCTTATGCCATGTCATGTATGAATTTCCCATAAGGCTGCTAGTGATAGTAGAACAACTTATGGTCCTAATTATAGTCTACAATGTGCATTTACAAAACCCCATTTCATTTGGCCAACTTTTTCACTCTTACATTTACTTAGCCTTGCATCTAGATCCAACTCGGATCTTAAGTATTCTTGTAGAGGAACCCCCAAATCGTCTCTACTTGCTGTTGTTTTAGAAAGGAGCTATTTTACAATGACAGTCAAAACTGTCAAAATGGGACCTAAGTATTTGTAGCACAAATTTAAACTTACTAAGTGTGTAACCTGTCAAACCTATGTGTACTGACATCCTGTGTGTGGCTCAGTGTGGGTGCAAGCCATGCCAGCCCACTGGGGCTCAGTTTTCACCAATAGAAACATGAGAGTGGGCCAATCTGATTGCTAAAGTCTCTTCGTTTCTAACACTGTGTACGCTAAATTATTAACGCCTGGTGCATGTGTACGTCGTGATAATACATCAAGGGCGTTATTTTCTATCCATGGTTAAAATCTGACAAACTTCAAAGTAAATAAAATGTGTGGTGTGTATATGTTTAAGGCTTAAATAGAACCACCTGCCATTTGGGTGCCTTGGAAAGACAAGTAGAGACAGTGTTTGCCTTTGTTACTGGTGACTCATGCTGCAACAGATCCAGGCTTCGGTAGCAGTTTTCTCATTACATTAGGAGCAGTGTGCAGCTTGTTTAGTTTCCAGGACCTTTTTTCCTAGGAACATGTGGGCATGGGAGCTGAGAGTGAAGGTGCAGAGATCTAAAGTGGGCCAATATTTATTTATATCTTGCATTAAGAGGTCAGAAAATAAGAATTCGGAGTAACAAAATGCAGATGGGACTGAGAATGGGTCCTTCTGGAGTCATAAAGATAAATATTGTTTTAAACTTAGCAAGGAGGTATTGTATTAGCGTTAGCATTTTTCTTCTTGAAAAGGAGGTGCTAATGTGGTTGGTATCAATTTGGAAATCACTGAAGATGAGGAAGCATGAGAAAACTTTCCTCTGTTGGCCAAACTGAAATAATTGTAACCAAGTAGCTTTCCATTGCTGAATCCAAGTAGTTAATCCCATTGTAATGTGGGGTTAGGGGTTTGGGCTTCTGAGGTGTTCAAAGTCTGGCTCAGATACTTAAAAACTTTATGAAACTGTTCAAGTTATTTATCTTTGCAAGCCTTGGTGTCCTCATCTGTAAAATGGAGATGATAGTATAGGGTCGTGGTAAGGACTTAGAGAGATAACGAACCCAATGCACATGTAAGCACTCAGGAATTGACAACCATATTTCTTATTACATCAACCATTAACACACATCCCAAGATCTCCTAGATCAACCTCTTCTCTCTTTACTATTTTTGCTCCAAAAATCCATCTGTTTAAATTTTCTGGAACTATTTGCATGGTGTTTCTTCTTCTCCTCTTCCTCTCCTCTTCTTTTTCCTGGTCCCTCCTTTCACAGTAGATAAGAATGGGTAGTGGCCACACGCCAAACTATTCTCAAAAGAATGTGCCTTCAGATTAGCCATGTATCATCGAGGTTTTGGATCTAGAGGTCATTCTTCAGTGATTACTAACTAGACAAAGAGAATTATTGCCTTATTTTCCTCACCCGCCTGCTCCTCAGGGCTGCGGCATCAATTGGGTCCTGCTTGGTACTTGGAGTGCAGCTGCAGCAATCAGAGCTGAGGATGCTTCAGGGCTTTTTTTCCTTCCTGTTTTTGAAGGGCAACTGCCAGTGAATTGGGACACACTCAAGTGTCTTGAATCTACCTACCTGTTATGTGCTGTCAGGGCAGTTTTCCCCCAAATAAAGCTCAAGTTGCTATTGAGACCATTCTTCTCCCATCTCTGCTTATAAAATGTTTTACCAGTTCTTCAAGGTCCATTTCAAATATCAATTCCTCCGTGAAGGCCTTGCTTGGTCTCCCTTCTGGACCCCTTTCCCTCTCCATTCATTGCATGTGCTTAAAGCAGGGACTTGTGCCTACAGGTCTCCTTGATTAGTCTGCTGAAGTATTCAGGGCCACCTCCTGTAAGAGAACCCCTTGAAGAATGTTTGCTGACCCTGAGAAATTTCTTTTAATCTACTTGGGTCTTGGGTTTGATAGCCATTCTTTGATTTTAATCCAATGTAACCCTGATGCTTAAATTAACTATTTCATTGTATCCCTCCTGGCTTCTGATTCTGACCACATGGGGAGCTCGGCACACGCAAGTGAAGTACAAAGAGGAGAGAAGTCATGGGGCAGTTTTAACTGATGAGTGTTACCTTCATTCATTTGCAGATAGTGACAAGTGTATTTATCTCATTTCTCTCCCCTAAGCAAGATTCCAGGGATTTGTTTTTCTACAGAAAATGAGGCTTTGAACATAGCAGGTGTTCAAATGATTAATAAATTGAATTTGATAAGCTAATTTACTTAGCAGTCTAGAAAAGTGATACTGATGCAATCTTCTCTCTCTCTCTCTCTCTCTCTCTCTCGCGCGCGCGCGCGCGCATTCACTCTGTGTGTGTGTGTGTGTGTGTGTGTATGTATGTGTGTGTGTGATGCATTCCCAGAGATAAAAGAAGGAATAGGATAGACGCAAAGGCAACAGATTCAATCCTAGGTTACATTCTGAAATTTTCATTTCTTCTTTTGCAAATTCTCTTCCTACATGAAGTCAGGATTCAAGACCAGATGATCAGTTTTAGCTTCGAGGTTGGTTTCAATGAATCATTCCCCTATTCAAACCTATTCTAACCAAATAGCACATTGTCATTTATAAATTAGTGTGCCTTTTTCAAGACTACCTCTTGCAGAGACATTTGTATTTTAATCTTTCTCCATTATCAGATACAAATTCCTATTATCTACTGGCACTGGGCATTGCTCAGGGTGGAAGATATCCAGTGTCATGTAACAATAGTTCTCCAGTCTGGCTGGTCATCTGAGTCACAGGGGAGCTCCTGTTCCTGAGTCCATCTCTGGAGATTTTGAGTCAGGATATCTGGGATGGGTCAGGCGCTGGGAATGTGTATCTTTAAAATAGTTCCCAAAAGGAGCTAATGAGCAGCTGATCTGGGAACCACTGACTGGGATAAAAAGGTTAGGTCCTACCCAGTTGGAGTTTATAAGCTGCTCAGGAAGATCAGACATAAGAAAAACTAATTCACAAGCTTTAATTAAAATATGAAGTACCTTACATGTTTAAAATGCTTTACCACTTGTGAAGTATTTCATACAGTCCTCTCATATACCCCAAACCTCCTATGAAGTAGATAAAGCAGTTGTTTTTATTCTGTTGTTTTTTAAATGGATATTGAGACAAAGACATTAATGGACTCACCTAGAAACCCAAAGTCCTGATAGAATAGAGTAGAATAAAGTCTAAGTTCATTAGTAGCCATTACTACAGCCCAATATTACACTTTGTCTTTTTTTTTTTTTTTTTTTTTTTGAGACAGAGTCTCACTCTGTTGCCCGGGCTATAGTGCCATGGCATCAGCCTAGCTGACAGCAACCTCAAGCTCCTGGGCTCAAGCGATCCTCCTGCCTCAGCCTCCCAAGTAGCTGGGACTACAGGCATGCACCACCATGCCCAGCTAATTTTTCTACATATATTTTGAGCTGTCTGTATAATTTCTTTCTATTTTTAGTAGAGACTGGGTCTCTCTCTTGCTCAGGTTGGTCTCGAACTCCTGAGCGCAAACGATCCACCCGCCTCAGCCTCCCAGAGAGCTAGGATTACAGGCCACCACACCCGGCCGCAATCTTACACTTTCTATTCCAGTCCCAACATATTGCTTATAGTTCTTACAACATTCTTACTTTTTAATGTCCCCTTGCCCTGGCTAATAGTGCTCATTCTGATGGAATAATCCTTGTTCATGCTCCCGGATGACTTTCTCTAAATTTATATCTACTAAAGATTTCATTCAAGTGTTATTTATCTATTCTTGCAAAGCCTTTGTGGGCAACACCCTACCCAAATACAACTGGCCATCCTCTCCTCTTCTCGATCTTAGTAAATGCCAACCTTGTTCTTCCAGTTGCTCTAACCAAAAATTTTTGAGCCATTCCTGACTCCTTTCTATCTCTCACATACATACTGCATCCAATCAACCAACTATCTTATTATCTCTACTGTCAGAATATGTCCTAAATATAATCACTCGTCACCTCCAAAGCTTTCACCCTGGTCTAAGCCACAATCTTCTCTTGGCTGGTTTATTTTAATAGCCTCCTAATTATTAATATCATCTCTGTTTCCATCTTAGCCCCACTTCTACAGAGTATCTATACAGTCGGCAGGGTGATACTTTTCAAATATAAGGCAGACCATGTCACAATGCTTTAATGTACTGGAATGGCTTTTCATCTCACTCAGGAAAAAACTCAGTCTCCTAACAATTGCCTACAAAGCCCTACATAAACTAAGACCCTGTGATCTCTGTGACTTCCTCTTCTACTTCTTTCCAGCCACCTGAGGTCCTTGCTATTTCCTGTACTTTCAAGCATTTTCCTGTCTCAGAGTCTTTGCACTTGCTCTTCCCCCTGCCTGAAACCCTCTTCCCCTGATAACCCCATGGTACCTTCCCTTACTTCCTTTAGATTTCCGCTCAGATACCACCTAAGAGGTCTTTTTTGAGCATAACACTTAAAATAGCAACCACTGCTTCAAAACTCTCTATCTACCTGAATCTACTTTTTCCTGTCCATAGTACTTCTCTCCATCTGACACAGATAAATTATTTGTTCATCATTGGTCTTTCCATATGCAGCAAGAATTTTGTTTGTTGCTATGTCTTTAATACTTAGTATAGTATCTGTATAATGACTGAAAAAAATCCAATGTAGCAATCGATTGTAGTTATTTCTTTATATATTTGTTTTTTCTTAATTATACAGGAATTTTTTTTAATCATTTTTATCTCCAGTAGCTGGCACATAGTAGGTGCTCAATAAATGTTATGATTGATGGATGATTACATAGTGCTTTTTATGAAGGACCATGAAATGTGTAATTGCTGGTTTTACTAGCAGAATATATAACTTTATACATACAGCATAAAGTCACAACAGAAAACATGTATCTATAAAAAATGAGCTGTTGTAACTAATAATCAGCTGTTTATAAGTGTTATGTCAAAACACATTTATTTCTTTATTTGTTGGGATCTGTCATCTCTAACCTGTAGAGAAGCCATCATATATACCAAAAGCTTAAGAAAACATATGGAAAAATTTGAAGAAATTTTATTCTATAACTTTTTCTTATCCAGTTACATGTTTCATTAGTGGTTAAAAACCTCAAGACCTTCTTACTGTACTGAAAAATTCTGAGACATGAGGGTAAATGATTAAACTTCACTGTTTTAAACCAATAAAGCCCAATCAGTTTAAATTGCCAATTAGTGCATTTGAGGCAGTATAGTACGGTGGTTTAAGTGTCTAGACTCTGCATTCAGACTATGTATTTTTAAATTCTAGCTTGAACAATTATGTAAATTTAGTTAGGTTTTTAACCTCTATTTTCCTCTTACATAAATAGGGATAACAATATCCCTACCTCATAGTGTTAATGAAAGGATTTAATGATGTATGTCCATAAAACACATAGAAAAGTGCCTTGCAAGTAGTAGGAGCTCAATCTTAGTTATTGCTACGGTTATTATTATAAATGTAGTTTTTATTACTTTTAATTGTGCATAATAACTGTCAACAAGGTGATTCCTAATAGATTCTGCCAATATTGACTCAAAGAAAAAATAAAAACTAATTATGACTAGCATCTATTTCTATAAAAATAACTCATGCATTGAGATCTATACATTCTCAAGTTAAAGTGCTTTGGTTGGCATATCCTCATCTCAGCCCAAGATGAGTTGTTATACATTTTTCACTAGAAAACTCCAAATCAATGGAGTTTTATTTTGTGTTCCCTGCTGAAGACTGAAGAATGATGTCTTAGTAATACATGGCATCAAATGTATGTCTGATTCTGACTTATTTAACAATTCACCATTAAAAAAGAAAACTGGAGACTTTTACCAAATTTTACTTCAATAAATGAAGAAAGACAAGAGACATCAATTAGAATTTGCTTCACAAAGTAACAGTGATCTGCACACCACCTGACTGTCCACATGAGCTCTCCCATTCTGTGTGTGGGGTGCTTGCACCAGAGGAAACAGGACCCGGTGAACAGCGTATACCTTGAAAAGCTGCAGCATCTCCCACAAGAGGTGTCTTATGAGAAACAAAGCTAGGTGCCAACTACTTTGGCATTGAGAAAATTTTACAAAAAGAAGAGGAGAGACATTGTATAGCTCAGATGAGAGATTCTAAATCTTGCACCTTACAGAAAGTGACTGCCCAGTTAGTGATGGCAACAAGGTCACAGTCCATGTCTCCCAAAGTCTATTCAATGTTCTTTCCATTTTATCATGCTCTCAGGGCTGATAATAGGGGTTTGGGTTATCTGGAAATCTGGGGAAAAGGTCAGCTTGATTTTGAAAAGGCTCATAAGTTCTGAATGAGGATAAGTGGACACAAATGGTGATGGGGTGGATAATATAAAACATCACTTATTGTGTAATGTTGCCTTAGAAAACGAATGGCTTTGCTCCAGAGTATTTTTTCTCAGGGGAAGTGGCCAGATGAGCTGGTGAATGAAGGTAGAAGGACTTTACTGTTCGGCATCCCTTCCAGGGATACTTTGTATGAAAACGGGTCAGGTCCCAGGCCTACCACTATGAATGGAGAGTCATTGTTCTCTGCATGATCTGGGGAAAGGCATTTAGCTGTAAGTTTTTGATTAAGTGAGAGGAAAACACCCTTCCCAGGCTGAAGATGATTTTTTTTCATCAAGGGCTTTGCCAATTTGTGTCAGTGGAAAAGCAATTAACTCTTTCCAGTCAAAGATGCAGGAAGGAATTAAAGTCATCTGTGTATGAAATAAGTATCATAATTATATTATAAATAATTAATTCACAAAAATCTGCATTACACATGGCTCTTTCAGTCCCTGTTTAAAAATTATTTATCACAGAGAAGGGAAGAAAAATATGCTTATAAGTATCTCAAAGTATATGGTTCCTCAAAACTATGATCCACCTTGAATAATTTAAGATTCTGTTAATATAAATTAGCCCCAAAATCTCATTCTTAAATCCTTAGGTCTTTATTTGCTTTAACAGAGTGGCAACCAGTGCACTATGCTAGGAAAAATAATATAATCTACAGGTATATGTTGCTTTCAAGCAAATCCAACTTAAATTTAGATTTGTGAAAAATCAGAGAGTGATTTTATTTCACAAACATATATAAAATTCTTTAATATATCAAAATGTCTGATTTGTTTGACATCAATTGATTCATCAATATCTGAGTTATACATGGCTTTTTAGACACTGCTTAAAAATTATCAAAAAGAAAGTGTGAAAAATATGTCTTTAAAGACCTCAAAATACATGGTTCTGCAAACAAAATATTCAGCTAAAATAGTATGTCAGAAAAGCCTAAGTGGTTTTGATGAGACCGGAAGATGGAATTGTGCAAGAGATGAGCCATCAGCTCTTTTTCTAGTAGTAGGAAAGTTGGGATATATCCAAAGTATTCCCAAAGTGGCCCTTAAACTACTTGTACCAGAACATTTTGAAATGCTTATTATAAATTCAGATTAACCGCATCCTACTGAGTCTTGGAGAATGGGCCCCAATAACTGTATTGCACTGATCATTAGTTTATTCTTATGTACCCTAAAGTTTGTTAACCATTGGGACTATTCATTTAGAAGCTGGGTTTCACCTTTACAGAAATTGATGATCCTAATTTTTTATTTTTATAAATTAAAATCCAAGTTCCTCAGTTCATAATTTAACCATAACATTTAACCATAATTCTCTGAGCCCAAATACCTTTTCATTAGGCAACTAAACAAGAAACTCTCATACTGTCTCAACTGTGCTTTGTTTTACATCCTAGGTTAGGACTTATTATTTCTCATCTATTTCCCTCTTATTTTCCAGTTAGTAGTGTGTTTCTTCTTTCTTAGTTGCATGTTATTGCATTTGTTTACATGGCTGTTTCACTGACTATGAAACCCATGAAGGGGGTATAATTATTCATCTTTGACTTCAAATCTCCTAGTACAGTAGTCAATACATAATAGGTGTTCAATAAATGTTTGTTGCATGGCCTTGGCTCCAGTTCATAAAGGTTAATGTTTAGAAGAGATGTGAAACTAAAAGTTTTACTTGGGTAGACTTGAAACTTTTTTGCTGAAGAACAGTCTAGTCCCAAGAGGAAACCAGTAATCCTAAGAAATGCATTTGAGATAAATTAGTAAGTAGAATCTCTGTAGTCCTGTTTTGTTGTTGCTATTGTTGATATTTTTATTTATCTTTAAAATGGTGCCAGAGGCTTGTCTAATTAAAGTGAAATTGTTGATTTGGTGTCTGCTTCCAATTAGACTATACGCTTCTTGAATTTATGAATGAGATCCCAATAGTCTCCATGTCTTCAATACTTAGTATCTGGTATAGGTGCTAAAAACAAAAAAATTTGAATTAAGCTGAATGTAACTAAGCATCAGGCATAGCCCTTGGAGAGAATAAATGCTCAGCAGATGCTGTTTGGATTCACCAGCACCTAGACAAATAAACTTAAGCTCCTTTGAGTTGGAAGGGACTTTAGAGGTCATCTATTCCAACTCCCAATGATGCAAATCTCTCTCCTCTAGCCCCTGTTAAAATTCCTCTAGTTCCAGGAAGCTCAATAATACCAAAGGCAAACAAGTGCATTTAAACTGCATGTTTAAACATTTAAACAAGTGCATTTTTCTTCGTGAAGCAGAACCACTCAAATCAATATAGTACTGTGTGAACTTCCTTCCCCAGGTTAATTTCAAGGATTTCCTTATTGGCATATACCTGAGAATATCTGAAATGTGAAAGTCATGTTTAAACTGGTTACAGTAATAAGTTTAATTAACAGAGAATAGTATTAAGATAGTGGTAGGTATATGAATCAGGGAAAACTCTTCTTCCCTGCAGCCAAATTTCTGTGCTTATGGGTATTATTCAGCAAATATGATAGATGAATATATGGGAGTCCTTTCTTTATGCTCAGTGCTTTCCTGACACCAATGCTGTGGTGTAAATTTGCCTTACTTTGTGCCTTTCTCAAATGTTTCACATCATGGTAGGCTGATGCCAAGTGTACCGCCTTCACCCTAAACAAGGAGAACAAGCATTGTAAATTCTTATTCTTTTCCTTGTAGTGAGTTGAGACAGCATCTCTGCCTGGAAACCTTCCCTAAACTATGTTCCAATCACACCTGTGTTTTCTTCCATCCTCATAATTATTTCTGCCCTCTGTGCTTTATTTCCTTCTCTGTGCCTTTACCTCTGGTCACAGGATGATTTTCTATCTTGCCTGGAGGCTTTTCCTTATCAATTATTTCACACATACCTTTTCCTTTGGTGCTTCCTGCATTCTTGGCCATGTTTTTGTTTTGTTCTGTTTTGCTGTCTTTGACCGTCCACTGTGATATCATGTTTATCTGGATCTGATCCCTGCATCCCTGAGACTTTGATCCACTGTCTTTTTATCTCCCTTTTGTGTAATATCTATCAGGCCTTCCCTCATGGGGTTTGAGACTTTACTTTTGTGATGTGGTGTGTCAGAACATTTCCTCTGCATAGAATGGGTCTAGGATATCAGGTTGTGTTAACCTGGATCTGCAGATTTTTTAAAAAAGTCCTTAAGAAAGCAGGACGACTCCTTAAGCCCTCCTACTATGGGCAGTGCTATGTCCAGAAAAATGAAAAAGAACCTTGGAGTTTTCTATAGGTATCCAGTGAATACCAAGTTCCATGAGTATCAAAGAGCGTATGTTAGAGAAATTCCAATTGTAATAATGTCTCTAAGGTCTCTGCTAAAAAAACCTTGCTGATTTTATGTCTAGTTTTTTTTAATTGTTGAAAACGATGTGTTAAAGTCTCCAACTACAATTGTGGATTTATCTTTTTCTTCTTTAGTTCTATCAGTTTTTTTGCTTCACATGTTTTGCACCTCTGTTGTTTGGTATACAAACATTTAGGATTACTGTTGCCACTTTTATAGTTATATAGTTCTGCTCCATACCTCTAGTAATTTTTCTTGTTCTGTTGCCTACTTTATCTGATATTGACATAGTCATTCCTGCTTTCCTTTGACTAATGTTTGCATGATGTATCTTTTCCTACCCTTCTAATTTAAACCTGTCTATGTCATTATTTGAACTAAGTTTCTTGTAGACAGCATAACAAATGGGTCATGTTCTTTACTCCACTTGGCCAATCTGTATTTTTTAGTTGGTACATTTAGGTCATTTATAGTTAATGTAAGTATTGATGTTTTAGGGGGGGTTTGTTGTTGTTTTCTGTTTTTTCATCTCTGTTTTCTTTTTCCTGGCTTCCCAAAGATTACTTTAGCATTTTTTAGAATTCTATAATGTTTTTAAGTGTATTTCTTTGTATAGCTTTTCAAGAGGTTGCTCTAAGTATTATATTCAGACCCTCTTTGTATTAACTTAAATTATTAAACTTCTAAAGGGGCTGTTTTATTCTTTGATTAGGAAGGTTGCTAGAAGATCATCTTTTATTGTAACTAACTAAAGAAAATAGAATTACTCCGCATATATTTGTCTCCTTGAAGCATTAGAATGCTGTAGTAAAATAATATCCAAGGACTATTGCTTGTACTTCAAGTTGCCCTGACTCACTATAGAGTCTCTGAGAAGTACTTGCCCTCTTTCTCCTTCAGCATCTTCACCTGCAAAATAGGAAAATATTAGAACCTCTCCTATTTTGTTGAACTACTGAAGATAAGTGGAGCAATGGTGTTTGAATATTCTGTGAAGGATAGATTTGTTAATATGCAAGATTGGTCAATATTTGAGTCCAAGTGCTCCAAGGCAGTGATGTATTTAGTCTAATAATATATGGTAATTTGATTTTTACAATAGAAGAAAATAAATAAAAACTAATTGAAGAGAGTTAATTTTTCACTGTTTCTAGTTAGTGTTCCTTCCTCTATTTTCCATTTCACTCTAGGTCTGTGATCTATTCTAGATCTAAGCACTGTTAACAGTGCAGTTAACCTTTACAATGTGCCATTTGCATTCTTCATTCTTATCGCCCTTTTGTTTTCACATTTAGTTTGTGTGTTATTCTTGCAGACCATTAGCAACAGATTCTCAGTTGAACATTTTCTTAGAAGGAACTAAATTTTTATTGTTATTATTATTTAAGTTTTTAAATAAGGAGAACATGCTGCCTCTTTTGATTCTAGAACTTTAATAGCAAAAATGGTATAAATGTAATAAGAAAAAGAAAAAATCCTTCTACCTAACAAAAGAAAGATTTTTCTCTAGCAATAAAACACAGGCTTGCTTTAACCATTATTAAATTATATTCTGTTTAGCATCTAAATACGCCATTATTCATTTTCTTTATTTGGCTTCCTAATACTTACATAGTAACTTTTTTTTGAGAGAGGCAGAGATAAAGGGAAGGCAAAGGGTTCAGGGGTTTCTCATGACTAAAAGGAAATAGAATGAATTAATTTCATGTGTGCTGAAGAGGCTAAGACCTGCCTATTTTAGACTTTGTTTCTTAAGTCATTTGGGCACAAAAATTTCCTTTGTCCTTAACCCCAGTTTCTCTTCTTTTCTTAAAAACAAACAAAGCAGATTCCCTAAACACTGGACTAAAAGGGAAAAAGTTCTTAAAGCAAATTCAAACTGTTGTCTAGTCCATAAATTCCCCAAAGATGGGTTTTCCCAGGAGCTCTTGAGCCTGTGATGGGACTTTATGCCTCCCCACCATCCAGCTTCCAAAAGATGCCTGTTGGGAAAACCCAATTCTGCTGATGCAACATTCTTTTATGTATAGTGACCCCCAACCCCTGAAGGGTTAGAGAATGAGGATGTTTGACAACATATTCCTAAAACATGACCTGTAAATAAAGATGTTTTTAAGGAAAATCTTCAGATGTCATGAAAATGTCTAGCTATTTAAACTCTCCATAGCTATAAAAATTCTACTTCTCCTTCTGAATATCAAGGTCCTACTTAATCTTTTTGGCCTGGCTTAAGTCTCTTCTCTGCTATAAATCTATTATCCAATATCTTATAAAATTTCTATTGCATTTATAGTCAGTGATGCAAAGTTGCCAGGTGATGATAGAATGCTGTATATTCTTTTTCTCCTGTATGTATGTATGTGCTGCCACCCCATTGAGATTTTAAATTCCTTGGGGGAAAGGGTTAGATTAAGACCCCAAGGGACCCTAGGTACTAAAAAGATTTTGTCATCCCTTACCACCACCACATCTAGTTCAAAATGAAAATGATATTATTCAGTCAAATAAGAATAAGAAAATGTAGCAAATTTCAAATTTCCCATACTTGTTTTGAAAAATGTCATTCTTTAAAATTCTTTCCCATTTTTGGTGCCCCAGGCAAGTACATAGATGACCTCTTGAGTAATCCTGATAGGACTGAAGATAAAAACAAACATTATCCTTCTTGCATGTTCCCAGTAACAATTAGAATCTACCAATATCTGTTGTTCTATTAAAGGAGTCCTGTAGTAAATCTCTGTGAAACTGGAAGACATGTTAGAAAATAATTTTCATCTGAATTATTGGTTGTGTAAGTGTGAGTTCTGTATATCAGAATTTCTTAAAATGAGGAATATATTCTGTTTCTGTAGCCCACCTATCAGTGGCCCGCTGTCCTCCTTCTCAAACTGCCCCAACAAGAAAATCCGCTCTAACCAATGTTTCTATATTAGTGATCGATGTAAAATTTGCTAAATGCTTTTAGAAATGATGGAGATATTTTTATATCATGGATCCACAATAAACTTGAAATCTTCTGTATTCATTGACTTTTCTATAAAGTTGAGTGTTGACCACCCTATTTCAGGAGGGAGAAGAGATCTCTGACCCCTCTTCTATCCCATAGTCTCTCTCCACATTCTGGATCTGTTACCGAAGTCCTGAAGCATCTTATCAAACCATTTTCCCAACAATGCCAGATTCCTCCTTACAAGAAATCTTGATCCAGTTGTTAACAATAAAATTTTCTCAGATAATTGTACCTCATTTAGGCCAATAATATGATTCTGAAGCTCAACATAAGCTGTTAGGATGATCATGCCTAGGTGATGGACACATTTTGATAAAGTCCCTTCTTTTGCCAGTTCTGCTCACTGTTTTTTTTTCTTTTTACTAGACTCTATTTTTTAGAGCAGTTTTAAAGTCATAGCAAAATTGAGCAGAAAGTACAGAGATTTCCCGTATACCCTCTGCCCAAACACATGCATAGCCTCCCTGATTATCAACATCCCCTATCAAAGTGATACTTTTGTTACAATTGTTGAACCTACATTAACACATCATTCTCTTTCAAAATCCATAGTTTGCATTAGGATTCACTGCTGGTGTTGTACATGCTACGGGTTTCGAAAAATGTATAAAAACATGTATGCACCTTTATAGGATCATACAAAATAGTTTCACTGCTCTAACAATCTGCACCCCACCTATTCATCCCTCCCTTCCCCCCACCTCTGGCAACCACTGATCTTTTTACCATCTTCATAGCTTTGCCTTTTTCAGAATATCATACAGCTGGAATCAGACAGTATGTAGCCTTTTCAGATTGGTTTCTTTCACTTAGTAATATCCACTTAAGTTCCCTCTATGTCTTCTCATAGCTTTATAGCTCATTTCTTTTGAGCACTGAATAATTTTTTGTGGTCTGAATGTACCATGGTTTATTTATCCATTCACTTACCAAAGGACATCATGGTTGTTTTCAAGTTTTGGCCAATATGAATAAAGCTGCTATAAACATCTATGTGCAGGCTTTTGTGTGGATACAGTTTTCAACTCATTTGCGTAAATACCAAGGAGCACGATTGCTGGATCATATGGTAAGAGTATGTTTAGTTTATTTAATAATAAGAAACTGCTAAACTGTCTTCCAAAGTCGCTATGACATTTTGCATTTTCACCAGCAATGAGTGAGAGTTCCTGCTGCTCCACAGTTCTATTTACGCTTCACATGGATTGATGGTTGATTGGCTCATTGCAATTACTACCGCATGTGGGTGATTAGACACTTGGTTTCTTTGTAAGAATCTCTTCTGGTCATTTAGGAAAATGGAATAATGGTGTGAGCTGTAAGATGCAATGGAAAAAAAATACACAATGAATTTTTCTTTATAGTTCAAAAACAGACCCATCTGAGACTCAGTTCTGGTCCTCATTTGCTATATAACTTGCCAAGCCTTCCTGTTTTTAAAATCTCTTATATATAATCTCTTATATTTCCCCTTCTTCTAAATAAGGTTAAGAGATACCAACATATCTTAAAGAATATTTACCTATAATGTTCTTAGATTAAAGAATAGAACAAATCATCTGGTAAGCATTGCAAGTTTCTTGATGAATAACATTATGAGATGTGAAATAATCTTGTTCATGGTTGCCTAATAACAAGAATGTGTTTTCTGTTCTTCACAACTTAAAGTTACAGGGTGCAATGTGAGTATAAATTTAGAAATTTAAAAATACTTTTATAGCTACCAAATATAGAAGTAAGAACAAAGATTATTTGTGGGATAGTCCAATGGGAATAAACAACTATGTGAAAGAAAAGATAGAAACTTTTTTTTTACCTAAATGTAAAGGTTTGTACCTATCTAAAACTCTTAACACTTATTTAGTCTGTAAAATTATTTCTTTCTACTCTCTTATAGGTCTCCTTGGAAACTTGTCCCAATCCAATCTGTTAGTTCTATTGTTATTAGCATGAACATACTTTCTCACCCTGTAGATGCTTTAAAAAAATACTCAACAGCAGCTTTTTTTTTTCAGTAATTCTATCATTTGTGGTGAGACCTGCATCATGGACTTTTAATATGAAGAGGAAGGCATGGTTTGAGGAGGCTGGTTCCCTCAAACCTAAAAAAGGGGGCTGCAGAAAACTCACTTAGGTCTCCATTTCCTACATAGGATCCTGAACCTTGGGAATCCAAGCACTTGATTTTGCCAGTCCTCTGGGAATTTGACTTACCAGAGATTTGTCTATAAAGCCTAACTCCAATTTATTAGTTTACACTAGGAAAGAAAAGGCCAAAGGGAAAGAGAGGCAGTGGAGACAGACACTGAGGTCTTTCCTTTCCCAGATTGGGTGGGTTACTGAATTTCTCTAAGCCTCCATCCTCATCTATAACTGGGGATAATAATGGGACCCAACCTCACAAGGTTGTGTGAGAATTAAGGAGGGTAATGTATACACATACATTAACACCCTGCTTGTCACTTACTAAACGCTCAAATATAAGGGGAAAAGAAAACTTTTAGCTCCTTTGGTTAGTACTTTCTCTCTCAGAATGAGATGTTTCATTGAAGAGTGTGGAGTAAGAATAAAAAGGAATTAGAAGATTGTAATGAAGGAGTTCCTGGCCTGAGTCATCTTTTGCCACTACAGAGATAAATTTGGCAATGGCACCCTGTTTACTGGAAGCTCCTTCCCTGAACAATGCTAAAGACGCACTTATCGGGTTTGTTTTTCTAAACATTGTTTTTAAACACTGCATGCTGGTCATTGGCCTTTCAGTTGATGTGGTATTTACTGAACTCTGTTAACACCACTAGTGACAATCACCTGGCACAGATGTGGCAATATCTCTGCCAGTGCCTACGGCAGGCATCAGGAATCGGACTAGGTTCTATTCCTACTGAGCCTGGACTCATCCTGTGAATTCTTCTCATCACCACCCTCCAGGCAGCCACTACCAATTGCTCATAATTTTTACTGGAAGTAAAATGTATTTGCGATCCTGGAAATAGGCCTCAATGAAGTCACCTGTCCCCACTTTTAGCTTAAAACACATTATTTCTCATCAGTATGTTATTAATCAAGTTTCTATTAATCAAGCTTTCACCTGCTAAGGGATCTTAAGATAACTTCCAAACTTCTCACAACCTCACAAAATATGAGAGGATAAACATAAAAGTTTTGTTGGTGAACTCCTGAGTTCCACTCTCAGGCCTTGTGCATGCAAAGGAGTTTGTATTTTTGGCATTTCCATTTACTGGCTGTCCTGATCCCTTCATAAAATTTACAATAAGAGAGACTGGTTAAACAAATCATTCTGTGGAATTCATACTGTGGAATACTAGTCAGTGATAAAAAGAATGAACTACTGATGCACAAGACAACTGGATAGATCTCAAAGGAATTATGCTGTATTGAAAAGGCCAATCTCAAAACATTATTTACTGTATGATTCCATTTATATAATACTCTTGAAATAACAAAATTATGGAGATGGAAGAGAGATTAGTGGTTACCAGGGATTAGGAAGAGCGGAAGGAGAAAGGCGGTTGCAGCTATTAAAGAGCAGTACAAGGGATCCTTGTAATAGAGCTGTTCTGCAGCTTGACTATGGTAGTGGTCACAAGAATCTACATGTTGTAAAACTGCATTTAAGAAATAAACACACACACACACACACACACACAGGCACACACATCTAAAACTGGTAAAATCCAAACAGATGTGTGAACGGTATCAATGTCAATTTCCTGGTTGTGATATTGTGCTATATATAGTTATACAAGATGTTACCATTGGAATGGGAACCTGGGTGAAGGGTTTATAGGATCTAGTATTTCTTATCACTGCACATAAATCTATAATTATCTGAAAAGATTTCAAAAAGGTCTGCAATGAACATTTCAAGAATTGCAACTGTATCTTATAGCAATTATGTATCAAAGGGAATTATTCCTTCAGAATAAGAGAAAATGTTTTCAAACTTAAAGAGGCTGTGTTCTTAAAATTTTGAAATATTTTTACTTTGGGCACTGTTCTCAAAGATGTATTTGCTCCTTCATCTAGCCTGACTCATCTATATTATTACAGAAAATTGCTTATCTAACATTCTATTAGCCAAGAACCTTATTTAAAATTTGACAGAGTGTTGGTTTGTAGCTATTTGTTTTATTTTCTATTTTTACTACGAAACAGTAAGCAATAATGAGATCTGGTGCTTTTCTCCCCTTAAAAATGGGAGAGGGGGAGTGTTCTGGAGGACTATATATTTCAGTTGGAGATGGCAGATGGTGAATATGCTAACAGTCAGTCCCCCCAAGTCTATGGCAGACATCATTAGTTGATCATGGAACTTCACTGTCTGAAGAGCCCGGGTATTTCCTCAGAATTCATCTTAACACACTTCAGGTAGACATTGGCAGTAAGTTGCCATTGACACAAGATGGAGTCAGCATCTATTTATTTTCTAGCATACTCTATCTGATGTCCATGCCAAATAAAAATGATTTTATGCATAAGCATTGTTTCCTCCCCCAGCTTTACCTCACTGAAGCAGGATGCTTGCTAAAATGCTTTTATCTTTCATAAATTAAAATTCCCCCAATTGAGTGATTTCATATATAAATACAACATTCCTTAAAAAGTAGCACCATATGCAGCTGGCAAATTGTAAACAGATTTTAAATTTTTTTAATTCAAGCAGAAAAGGAGCACAACTGGCCAGAGCTTGCTTAAGTAAATTCTCTTGGACAAGTGTATATTTTTAAAGATACGTGCTCCTTTGTGCAATAATTAATACGTTCTACCAATCTTAAGTGTCAAAGATTATCAGGATCTAGATGCTCATGCCAGTGACTTAGTTTGATAATAAAGGAGCCTTTTAATCCAAGAGAAAGAGAAATGGGTGACTTTAATTGATTTTCTGTACATGTGGTCTATGCAGACTAGAATAAGAAAAGCAATAAAAACTAACAAATCATAGAATGGTTTACCTAAAAGAGATAATTCATCTCATTCAGATCCCTCCTGAGTAGCTATCATGTGCTGGAGCCATTGTTCCCAAACTGTGTACCAAGTTTAACTTTGGGATACTTTAAATTTTCAAGGAAAACAGTAATGTCTTTCAGAGGTTGAAGGAGGTTAAGGTACTTCATGCTTTCAACCTTAGACCATGAGACCTTCCTTTGGATGACTTCATATCTTTGCAAAGTTAGGTTTTAGATGGTTACTGTGATATAAAGCAAGCATAGCATGAAAATCAACGTGGAACAGGACATGAAGGAGGCAGCGTTCTGTGCAGGACCCAGCGAGCACATACCTCGCGTTAGTAAGTAATTGTGGTTATTTCCAAATACAATAAAGTGTTATTTTTCTTTCAATTTATCTGGGTTTTTTTTTTTTCAAACAACTACTAAGTTAAGGACATAAATGTAATCAAGTTATTTGAACCTAACTACTTAATGAATGGAACTGTTAGGTATTTCTATTTTGTGAAAATATTACTTAAACATCAAGTAAATTTGGGAACCCCTGCCTTAGGGCATAGGGGAAACATACTTCATCCATGTTATCTCATTTATTCCTCATAAAATCCCATAAGGTAGGTATGATCAACTTAGTTTTACACTAGAAGAAATTGAGATTTACAGAGTTGTAGTAACTTGTCCAAGCCTACACCAGTGGCAAAGGACTGAGGTTGGAGGGGCTAGGTGGTGTACCTAAAAATTCACAGCAGGTAGATCAGAGGCAAAACTAAAACAAAATCCTGCCATCCTGATTCTCCTGCCAGGACTCCTTTTACAAAGCCATACTTTCTCTCCAAGTCCTCATTTGTCTTCTTCCTTCCAAGTTTGAATTTATAATATAAAGAGGTGGACTTCCATCCTTCGTATCATATTTAACTACAGGAATATTTATGCTGATATAATCACTGCCTCTCTTGATTTCGGGTATGTGAGGAAAATGCACAAAGTATTAATATTATGGCATGAGGATTTGCGTTCAGCCTGAATAAACGCTAGAATGATATTGAAACAACTTTCGGCTCCTGTAACCAAGGAGACTCTGAGGTCTTGCAGAGAAGGTTGTCCTCTCCTCAGGTTTCTTGTAGCTAAATGGCTGATCCGCCTTTCAGGGAATTGGACACTTGGGATCTATTTTCAACCTGATGAGCTCCAATTTAACACCGAGGAGAGTCTGGATTTTGCCTTCGGCTCTGGTGCCATTTTTTTAACCCAGGGGGACAGGCAATATTAAAATTCAAGGTCCAATGAATGCTGATAGGACCTTTATAAGATTTGACATATCAGTCTCTATTGTAATGAGTATTTTAAAACAGCACTTTCTCCAGCTCAGTGAGTTTTTTATTTGCTTTTGTTCAGTGGCATTTAACATGCAGCCTTATGAATAGCATGTTAACTAGTCAGTCTTTGTGCCTTTGGGCTCATTTTAATATGCTTATAGAAATTTAATTTTAAAAAAAGATTCATTACAAAGCTATGTTATTATGACTCACATGTAGACAAAAACTCATATCTACGATTGCATCTTTCTTTTATTTGAATAGCTTGCATTCGTTCAAATATTTGTTGAATATATATTATTTGGCAATCATTCTGCTAGAAACTGGAGATTCAAAGGGGGCAGGGACAGAGGCCCCTCTCCTATAAATGGAAGTCATATCAATGAAAAGTTATACGCATGAGGTAGTTGTAATAATAAGGCATTTACAAGTTCTGATGGTTGTAGCAAGGAAAAAGAGTGACTAGTTCCACCTAGATGACACTACCAAGGTGACATTAATAGAGGAGGAAATGATTACATTTTATCCTGAAGCTCAAGCAGGAATTTTGCTGGGTGAACATGTTGAGAAAGAGAATTCAATGCAAAAGAGGAGTGTGCTCAAAAACAGGAGGCTAGAACCGTGTGCTGTTAGAGACAATGCCCTGGACTGTGGGTGCCAGGGGGAGAGCAACCAGGAAAACCCAGTGAGTAGAGTAGGTTGTGATGATGAATGCTCTTATAGGCCATGCAAGCATATGAACTTCACAGCAAGAAAAGAACTTGCTGATCTTAGACAGGGCATTGACATGATTAGATTGGCAAATTTGAAAAATCATTCCACCAATAGCTTGGAACAGGTTAAAAAAACAAAAACAGGAGCATCTCCTGGAATAGTGTTTAGTGAACACTATTTACTTGGTAAAAGCTTATTATTGTAATTTAGAATTACTGTTGGAAATTTGTGGTGATTTAGTGCTCAAATCGTTCCCTAGCAGTGAAAATGACTCCTCAATATGAACACAAAGGGAGTGCTTGGCTTTCCAGAACATACATGCTGGTCCTGTTCAAAAGAAAGGAAACGATTCTGCTAAAAGCAACTTTTAGAATGTTTCAGAAAGCTTATATAGTTCTCTCTTTCTACTATTTTTGTCAGAGTTTGGGGGAGAGTTTGTTTTTGATCAGGGGTCTGTATGTGTGTGTGAGAGAGAGAGAGAGAGAGAAAGAAAGAATAGAAATTCTTTAATCTATAATGAGAAGAAAGCTAAGTGATCTAGTCCAGTGTTTTCAAAAATTTCTTTACCTGACCTCCACAGTAATAAAAAACATGTTACATTGGACCCATACATACAAATATACATCTATACATACATATACAAGTCAAAATTAAAGTATTTTTCAAAAAAAATACCTATTCTTCCTACATGTAAGGAGTTGTATTTTTTTACTGTAGTCAATTTCACTTCTAAAATGCTTGTCAAGACCTAGTAAATTGGTTTCCTGACTGACGAATGAGTAGTTGCCTCCAGTTTGAAAAATACTGATCTAGTTCAACTTCTATTCTGATGGAGAAAGCTTTTTCTAATAATGATAAGATTAATAAAGCACTATTCCTGAATTAGTGCATGGATCCCTTTCTCTATAAATCCCACTTTTCTGATGCAATATCCCAAGCATATCTATGTAATTCCTTTATGTGCAGACCAAGGAGCTCCTGACATCCGTATATACAGAGAAGACTTCATTGAGCTGAGAATCAGTGATCTGGAGAAACGAGAATCCCAGCCTCCCAGTCACCAGGGATTTTCTACTAGAGGAGCTTAGATGTCCAAATAGATCTGGAAGATTCAAAGCTGGGGTGGTAGAAAGAAACTAGCCATAGGATTTTTTTTTTTTTAAATCATAATATACATTATAATGGATTTTTTTGCTTTTTGCCCATGAAACACACATTTTATTAATAACACTTTAATGAATATTGTCAAATTCCTTCCAAAAAGACTTTATAAATTTAGACCCTCCTTACCAACAATGAATGAATGTAGCAGTTTTTCCGTATGCCTGAGAGTTCCGTTTCATAAAAATTACTTCACCAATGACATATAAGAATTTGTAAGTTTTAGCTTTTTACTTTAATTTATCTTAATTTTCCTTAATGTCTGGTGAAGTTGCACATCTTTTAATATATTTGTTGGAAAATTATAATTATTTTCAGGGAATTACCTATTCATATTCTTTGACCACTTTTATAGTTATTTTGATAAATATTCAGGATTTCTTTATAGATTTTAGAGACTTATTTTTGTTTCTATATATTGAAATTACATTTTCTTTGTCATATGTTAGTCTTTTAAATTTGCTTAAGCCTTCTTTATTCATGCAAAGCTTTTGCCTTTGTGTATATTCAAGTATATAAGTCTCAACTTTATATAGAACTTTTTCATTTTTTGTGTTGCTTATTTAAGTCTTCCTTGATGTAATGAGCACATTTTATGTTTTTTTCTCTCAGTTACTTCTTTGATTCATCAGAATTTTTTTTTACTTTTTATTTTTTAATTTTTAATTTTTATTTTTTAATTTCAAAATATTAATTAACAGGGTACAAGTGTTTTTATTATGTGGATATCCTGTGTAATACTTAAGCCAAGGCTTTTGGTGTGCCCATCACCATAGTAGTGTTCATTGTACCCAACAGGTAAGTTTTTATCCCACACCCAAGGATCAATGTAGCAGAGTGTTTGGTCAAATCATATGAAATTACCAAAATAGTAAAAATGGACAATTTTATGTGATTTAACATAAAAAAGAAATTATTTTCTAGATTTAGATGTATAAACTTTAATCTCAGCCCTCACTTTACCACTGCTTTGTTATGTGACCTTGACCAAATCTATTTAACTTTCCCTCAACCCATTTTCTCATCCAATGAATTGGGCAAAATAATGCTTATCTCATAGGGCAGTTGGGAGGTTCAAACATGTGATGTGATGAATATCCAATTCACAAACTATCACCACTACATAAAAATGTGAGTTTCTGTATTGGATCAACAGTGGGTTTACTGGTTGTTTGCACAATCTGAGACAGCTCCGTCTCCCTCGTCAACCTACAGCTCCTACTTCTGACTGTGAGTCATTTTGAGTTCCTCCCACTCCCTCAACCCGACATTCAATCATTCACTAAACTTTTCCTACTTTATCTCCTAAATAATTTATTTAATCCACTATTTTTCTCCCCATTTCTGTTGCACTGCCCTCTTTTAGGGCTCCCATCATATCTCTGGACAAAATTGTTGCAATAGTCTGTCTCTAAACTGGTCTCCTTGTGCCTAGTCTTTGCTCTTCAATCCATCTGCCCTATTACGTACAAATCTAACCACATAAATGTTTCTCTAAAAGCCTGTATTTGTTTCCCAGTATTCTACAGAATGAAGTCCAAGCGATGTCCATGGAATAAAGGGACCCTCCATGACCTGATCCTTACCTCCCTTTTCAGCCCCATTTCCTGTCAATGTCTTCTTCTTACTTAGTTTTAATAACAAATAGCAAATGGTGTTTAGTTCTGCATACACATCGTCCATTTCATCTTTCTGTACATGATTTTGGAAGCCATCATCTGGGTAAACATTAAAAGCTTTTTTATCTGACCAGGCAATACTGCTGCTCTGTAGCAGTAGTTCCCCAACAAGAGCCCCATGGACAGGTTCTCTGGACATACAGACCCCAGACTGGCTGCTCACCTCACCTTCGTTACCTTGCCCAATGACAGAGAAAAAAAAAGAGGTAGAAATGGGAAGTTGGCAAAGAAGACCGAAGAGATATGACACCTCCAAAACATCTCCCCAAGGAATTATCATATGGCTTTGTTTTCAACCTAGGTATTTGAAATGAATTTAAGGGAACTGCTGTCACAGTCCATATACCAGACTGTGTCTTAAAGTGATATAGGAGGAGGCAATCATTCTAGATGTCACAAAACTACTGTGTTATCTGGTATGTCTCAGAGCCCTTAACAAATACAGCCCAAACGATGACTCAAGACCCCTTTATGGCCCAAAACAAGCTGATATTCTTGTCATGATAGTTCATAAAGGTTTTTACTTTTGATCCAGAAGGAAATACAAGTGAGGGCTAATTTAGTGTCTGAGGGTGAATGGAAAGAGGATATATGATGTTTTGTCATTACTACTTGATACCACTCTGTGTCTCTGTGGTTCAAATAGCCATGTCTTAAGAGAAAAGGCAGCATGAATCTGAATACTCCTGGATGGAAGCCCAATCCTCCAGGTGAGGTTTCAGTTGCTTTGTGGTTTAACCAAGACCTCTCGACCTCAGTGTTGGAATTCACCTGAGTATTCTAGAAACTGTAAATCACCTTTTTTCCTCCATCCATGCAAAGCTCTTCATCTGGGAAAGCTTTGAGGTCTCTCAGACATGGATAATTTCAAAATACAAAAAAGCATGGAGTTACATCTCAGAATTTTTTAATTTTTATGCAGTAGGAAAAAATATTACACCTGGAGTCAAACACAAATATATTTAAATCCTAGTGCCATTCATTAACCATGGGGTCTCATATGAGTCAGGTAATCTCTCAGAACCTCTGGCTACCCACATGTAAAAAGTGGGTGGATGATACCTATGCAGTAGGATTGATTTAAGGATTAAATAACATAAAGTATGTGAGAGGGCTTAGCACTGTGATTAGCATACAGTAGGAACTATGTCTGTTTTCTCCATCATCATCATTGCTAATGACTAAGCTCTTTATTTCTATTTCTGCTTCTGAAATAACGGGTGTTTGGGGTCTGGTTTTTTTTTTTTTTTTTCTTTTTCTATTCTACTTTGAAAGCTGCAGGTCCAGCAGAAGCACCGTGGCTGTTTGAAATAGAAACAGATGGATGACTACACCAGCCAGAGGAAAAATAGGGAGGCTCAGGGAGGGAGACATGACAGAGGGCTCGGCTGATTGACTGTAATTTAGATCATCCATCACCCTGGGTCCAGGGACAGATACTGTGTATTCTAAGCCTGACTCAAGCTCCGGTTCCTTCCAAGGTGTTAAGTAACTCATTTAATATCTGACAAAGAGTCATAATAATGCTCAGCATAGCTGAGTTGTCTCTGGCAAGATCAGTTATATGCACTGTTCTTACCCATTAAAATGCAAAAAAAATACTGAGTTCTTACAGAGTAAGGGACTTAACTTGGGGTTTATGGATACGTTTACGCAGCTTGTAAACTCCTAGGAATATTATACACAGGTTGGTAGATATATGTACATGACAGTATTTCAGGAGGAGAAAATCCATGCCTTTTACTAGCTTCTCAATGGAGTCTGCGACCACAAAGGGATTAAAGAGCCACTGCTGCATAGTGTAAGACCTTATTTGTTATAGTTAGAGAGATCATTTTCTTAAGTACAATTTTTCTGGAATCCCAAAACATACATCCTGACAAAAACAGCATTGAAGCCATGCATTGTTTCTTTGAATTGTACTATGTTGTAATCGAAATTTTACGACATTTGTTTCTCAATAACAGAATTTGAATAGACATTGCAAGTTACTTCTTAATTACTGATGAAACATGCTTGAGTTTATAATACTCTTTTCTTAGCCATAACGTGTTCCTATCACACTCTCTTATTTCAAAAATAAAATACTAATTGTTTAGTTATCTCAAATGACAAGTTCCTTGAGGACAAGAGACCAAACCTTGGAGTTTTATCCCAGACAGTGTCCAGATAGCCCGGCATCCTTGCGCGTGCATTACTTACAGATAAGACCTGCTTGCTAGTGGCGAGTGCCCTCGAGCAGACGTGAAACAGCGGTCTGACTATTTCAGATGTGGCCCACTATTGGGCATAGCCGAGTGACTCGGGGTGCACCATAGTACTGGGTGAGTTTTTCTAGAACTTGGTGGCTGAGAGTATTTGAAGTGAAGAACCTGAAGTCACTGTTTCTATCACTGAAGTCAAAACTGACAATTCAGAGATAGAAACAGTACATTTTTGACCTCGGATTATTTGGCTGAAATGATGCACTCACCACCACCACCAGGGGACACCCTGCCACAAAGATACCTAATCGACCTTTTCAATTTCTTGGGAGGTGAAGCCTACTTAAAAGCTTAGCACTTGGTGGCAAAGGGAATGTTTAGTTCCCACTGCCAATCACTGATAGCTCTTGCTATTGATTTTTGTTTTTCCTCTTAATTTAAACTTCTTTCTCTATCATAACGCTAGCAAGAGAATCAAGTAGAACAGAAACAGCAGATATTCCCAGGGGGCTGGGAGAGGAGAATAGGGAAGGATGAGGGGACTGCCAGGGAGCTGGTGAGCCGTGTTCATCAAGCCTCATGGTCAGGGCATGGTGTACACCCCATGCTTTCACCTCAGCCGCCCGTCAGACAGCCTGCAGATGGGGCAAGAACACAGGTCGTGGGTTCCCTGTTCTCAGTTTAGTGATCTGAATGTGACCCTGACCACCACTTACTAACCATGCCATGTTGGCAAATCACAGAACTTCTCTGAGAGATCTTCCTCATCTGCAAAGTGGAGAGGATTACACCCACCTCACAGTGGGTGCTGTGAGTTTTAATGTGATAATGCATGAAAAATATATGGTAGGTATTTAATAAATGAATCTAACTTTCTGGGAAACTGAGATGTATCCTTTTAAAGCCTCATGTTTCATGATACCATTTTGAAACTGTAATATATATTCATATACATGTATATTCTTACATTTCTTAGGCAAAGCCCATTAAACATAATTTAATCTGTTTTTTGAAAGTGAAAAGCAACATGTGTGTAACTAAAACAATTTATGTTTTTATAGTTATATTTATCATTGCCTAGAATATCAATTAATGCCCTCTGCCATAATTCAACAGAGCTATTGGACACTGTTGTTCTGCTTTGCACTGGTAGCCTGGAGATAAAATCTCTCTTCTCTTTTCTGAAGTGTGTGATGTGTCATTTCCTCTCCGGCAGCTGCCTTTATACCTATGTTTAACTTTGCTTCTTTGACCTGTTCTAATTTGCATCTTCCCTTCTAGTCTGGAATAGGAAATTAACAAGATTATCTCTGTCCTTTAAACAAGAGGGAATAGCCACTGAGTGAGAGCCTTAAGGTCTCTTTGCTTGTACACAGACTTGTCACCTCTCATCTCGCCTTTCCTTCTACTTCTTCATTTACTTTGCTGTAGATTTAGGGTGTTGGCTGTATTTATGATGCATGCTCTTTTAGAAGCCAAGATTAGCAAGTAAGTATTAGTGGAGGTTCTATTCTCAGTGATGGAAGAAGTCTTAATTTAAAAGCTCCTGGTTTGGTCACTTATACCTCGCAGGGATGGAGAAGGTCATCTTTGACACTTGAGCCTTTGCCTGGCTTGGAACCCTCTTCTCAGTTTAGTGAATGTTAAATCTGCAGCGTGCAAGACACTGAACTAGGTTCACCGATGGGGCACAGGATGAATGAGACAAGATGAATATCTCCAAGCAGCTTAAAATCTAAAAGAACACAGACAATGTAGACTGTAATATGAACAAAATTGGATAAATTCTATAATGAAATCTTAAGTGGAGTTTGGAAGAATCCAAGGGGAAAGATCAATTCTAAAGCCCAGGTTTCGTGGGGCATTTCTGAGCCGGCTTGAGGATAGGCAGGTTTCTATAGTTTGAAGAGAAAGTCATCCAAAGAGAGAGTCGTCCAAGCAGAAGCAAATATGTAGGGCACAAATGTGCAGACTTGTTTAGGGAATAGAGAGAATTTTTGTTTGGTTGCAGAGTACAGTGCTTAAAGATTTATAGCGACAGATAAAACTGGACAAATATAGTACACTAAGTAAGGAGTTCTGTTCTCTGGTGACTTCAGAGCAGATTGGATTCTGCTGAAATCACTGAGCTGGGCTTGACTTAAGCCACATGGCAGAGGTGAACAAGGTATGCACATATATTTAGGTGGCTAGCAAGCTAGAAAAAAGAAGGGACCAGAGCTAGCCTCGGGTTTCAACTGAGTTTCAGAGGAGAAATATCTGGGCTGACCTGACTAGGATGCTAGCAAACTCGTGAATTAAGCATATAATTTCTCTTGCAAATGTGACCGTTCCAGGAAGAACAAAATACATTTGTGGAAAGTACCACATAATTAGCTTAATTCAGATCCAGCATTTGGATCTTGATATTTCTACAGACCTCCTCTCTAATGACATTTCCTTCTGTTTTATTATTATTATTAAAGTCACTTTTTACTATCCTTCTGCCCTTGAAGTTATAGTCTCATAAATTGAAAGTCTTTTTAGAGTACATAACAGAAAATTTAATCAAAATGCTACACCAAATTTCAGCTAAAAAGTTATTAGCAAGCCTGGAAATGTGATTTAAATTGTCCGGTAATGCTATTCAGCCAAATAGGGGTTCTAGATATTTAGAAAGTAATTAGATAATAAGATATATTTAGCATAGGAATAGAAACAAAAACCATGCTCAAAAAACCTTAAACTACTCAGTATGCTAGAATACTACAGAAGACTGATATGTAGTTTGTGTTCTCTCTCCTTCTCTCTCTATCGATATAGATATAGACATATTTATATTGTATATTATTATATAGACTTATTTGTCACACACACACAAGCCAGCTCATATTTAATGAAGCAACATGGTAAAGTGTACTGGACTGAAGTGAAGCGATGAAGGCTCGAGTCCAGGCTCCTCCATAATCTTCTCTGTGGCTGTGGGTCTGTTGCTTTAATCCTCCTGGACTCTAGTTTGCTCATCTGTTAGAAAATTAGACGTTGATCTCTACCTTGACGTTCTGTAATTTAACTAACTATCAGTTGTGTCATATTATTTCCCTTTCTGGTCCTTTAATGGAAGCTGAATAAAAGTCTCCTTCTAGGAACAAGGATTTTTTGCTTAAATTGTGATTTTAGGGAGAAAAAGGAGAAAACAAAAACTTCTAACGTCTTCTTTCAGCCATCACCTTTAGGGGAAAAAAGTAATTCAGTAAACCATAGTATAGTTTTTTTTTAAATGCCAAAAATTTTAAGGATTTTTCCTGGGTCAGTTTTGCATTCAGACTCAACTTCTAAAAATTATTGATTATGATAAGCCATTGATTTTGCTAAGCTTGTTGCATGCATGATTTATTTAGCCTTCATAGTTATATGAGATAAGATTCATTTTATGGGTACGAAAGCTGAGGCTGAGAGAGGTATAAATCTATCCATAGTAACATGAGTAGCAAGTGACAGAACCAGTTAATTATACAAGGCTAGAGCTCAGGGCTGCAGAGAAGTGTTAATGGGAGTTATTGTTCATCCATGCAGGGATTGGAAGAGACAAGCTAGTTGACCTCCAAAGAGCCAAGCTCCCCTTCTGTAGTGCCAAGCTGTTGCTGGGGAGTGGCTTCGTGGCCAGGGACTTTGTTTTCCAGTGTCACTTATATCTAGGTGAGACCATGTGGAATATAAGCCAAACTCCTTCTGGCCAATGGTATTTATGCAGAACTCTGTCTCTTCCTCATGTTCTCTTCCTTTTCCATGGCAATCTTCAAGGCGACTGCTTCATGAGATGGAAGGAGCCTGACCAAACAGATTGAATGTACACAGCACTCTGATGGTTTGACTGTGGAAAGGAAGGGAAAGGAGGAGTCAAGGGTATTTCTCAGGTTTTTAGATGGAGCATCTTCGGGGATGATGGCACCATTTTACTTGGAGAGGGAACCTTGACAAAGAAACTGGCTTGAGAGGAAGGTGATGAGTTCAGCTTTAGATTGTTCATGCCTCATGTGAACTTTCATGCCTCATGTGAACACTTGGGATTATCTTGGTAGATTGCTGGAAACGAAACAAGATTTTATAGAATCTTACAGTTAATGTTATCCAACAGAAGAAACAGAAAAATACACTCTTGGGTGGTTTGTAAGGGGAAATGGATTTTCTTCTCCTTTTCATATTAATAAAGGAAGACAAAGGCTTTTCCATTTGAATTGGGTTGGATACTTTACTTTTATGATATGTACTTTTACAGTTTACTGTTTTTCAGCCCTCAATTAAAATGGCAATAATAAGCATATGAATAAATGATGCTAATTTTTGCTCAAGTAACACTTTATTCACATATCCAAATCCATTTTCTCATTGAATACAATAATCATGTGAAGAAGGTGTTTTACAGTTATAGAAACAAAGTTCTTGAGAAATTGATTTTTTTCAACGTCACACAGCTAGTTAGTGGTAAAGCTAGAATATGATTTCAGATCTGACTGCCAATGTAACAAAACTCTGTGAGGTATTTGAGTTCAGGAGTTTTGGGGGTTTAAACAGACGGTTCTAAATTAGTTTGAATCTCAATTAAGATTGTCAAAATTGGTGCATTTACATATTGTCACAACTGGAAAACTCTTAAGACCTAAGAAATGTTCAGGTGTTCCACTGTTCTGGTAAATATTTTAATTAGGGAAAATTTGCATTGCATAACTCAAATATAGATCTTAATTTGAATGCTAGCTTTCAAATAATCATACAGCATAGTACTTGTAATGCTAAAACAATACTCAGTGTTAATTTTGTCTTTTGGTGATCTAGAAAACACTCTATTTATTTAGCTTAATTTATCAACATTATACAAATTAATTACTATTGCCCTGGATCTTTTTTGGTGCTAGGTAATAGATGTTGCTGGTGGAAAAAAAAAAAAAAAGTATTTAAATACTGTTACTTTCCTGCTTCAGTGCTTTCAGTGACTGCTCATTCCACTTAAAATTTAAAGTCCTTAACTTGACTTTCAAGAACTTGTGTGACTGGTTCCTGACAACCTCATCTTATCTCATTGTCATTCTTCACCTCAAACACCACACAATTATGCATATATATCTCTTTGATGAATAGGTGACAGCTACCATTAGAAAGGGGTGCTTTAAGATTTTAGTAACAGATCTCTGATCGCACATAATTCAAGGGTAATTTTAGATGCTGTATCTTTGCCTGTAAGAGTCCCTGGTATATAATCAGTGCTCAGCTGGTTCCTTTCCTATCAACCACTGAATGAGAAGATGAAGAGATATTCTGACAGTGATCCCAAATGCTGTGGAGCTTGCCTGATTCTAAGCACTGAATGAAATACTAGAGTTATATCACCGCCCAATACAGGGAGATCGGTGAAGAAAATACTGACCAGTGATGGGAAAAATTGCCATTCTGAGGTAGATGGGTATTAATAAATATGAGGACCTAGAATTAGACCATCATTAGTATGGCAACAATCATGAATTTAAATGTTTGGAATAGAAGATCTGTAAGTAAAGAAAGAGAAAAATGATATGACCATTTAGTCTGAGAAGACACTGAGGGGGTAGCTTAATAAATCTGCAAGCCTACCAAGGGTTAATTTTCCAAGAGAGCTGACTTGAGGAAAGACCAAGGAGAGCAGGTTTTCATTGTAACTTGATGGATTTATGTTATCCAACAGGAAGAATTTCATGACAGTGAACTTTGTTACCTACTATGATTTATAACCAAGGGATGGATGGATGGAGGTCACATGGATAAATAGATGGACGATTATCATTATTATATATCTTGCAGACAGGACCAATCTGCAAATATCCTGAAGGCCTTTAAGGCCTCTCCAAAGAACTTAGAGCTAAATAGTATATTTAGTTCTCTTTTAAACCTTTTATTTCTATGTATGTTTATCTCATAGCTGATCTTTTAAAAAAGAAATCGATTTTATGTATTTTTAACTTTTAAACCATTTCCATTCCTTTTTGGAAGTAGACTTCATGGATCCTTGCCAAATAAAGTTGGCTAATAGCCTGTGGTGTGTGGAATGGGTGGTACCATGTACAACTCCTTCCACTTTGTCTACCTCTCTGCCTCCATGTAGCAGGTTAGAATTAAACCAAAGGAATTCTATGGAGGATATGTTGCAGCTTTCTTTTTTAATTGACCTTAGAAAAATTTAGCTCAAAGCATTAAATGGTAAATGTAGTGACAATTTATACATTTTATCAAAGGACTAAATCCTTCCTCCCTGGATAAATTAATGTAATAAAAAAAGGAAAGGGCATATGAAAGCATTTCTGTCATTATCCGTTGTGCTTTCTTTCGGATTTATTTTCTCATTGAAAATGGAGTTCTTGAAACTAAAATTTGGTGAATTACAATTCAATTGGATTTTTCTGCTTATGCCTGAAAATCGGAGTCTATCTGAGCAGCACCATTAACTTCAGTGCCGTCCCTACATGTCAGCATCAGGCAGGGGAGGGATTAGGGATGGAGGAGGGTGAAGAGAATCAATGAATGTGGAGGGGGGAATGAAGGAGAGAATGGATAGAATAAAAGGGAAGTGATTTTACAGATCAAGGTTCTAATGGAACAAGTCAAATTAATTTCACTAGTGTCTGAAGTGTTATTTTCCAGACAGAGCCTGCGTGTCTCCCCACTAGGCTGGGAGCAGGAAACTCCAAACTCTATAATGCCTCTAACCCAAGTCCAGGTAGCACCGACCTACTTTCAGATCTCACTGGGAAGACGAACCAATTAATTAAAGTTTGTAGTTGTACAATCAAGGCTTCATCAATGCTGTGTTTTTCTGCTACAGTTATATTTCTTTCTTTTAATTCCCTCTTATCTTTTATGATAGTTTTTAGTCAAATACATTTTTGAGACTAAGTTTGGTTTATCTTAACTGCTGTAACCAAGGAAAGGTTGAGATTTTGAAAACTTGATTATTTTCAAATTTTGATGTTGTATTTTTATTTCTAAAGGAATAGAGCCGCAAGGCTTCTATAAGTGCTGAAATCAGGCATTTATTAATAGTTGCTCTTACATACTCAGTTAAAAGAACTGATTTCTAGTCGTTTTATAACTATTAAAACTCCAAGGAAAGCAAGAGAAATCTGCATAAGCGATGCACAATATATTTCGGGTTTTAAACAGGGTTGTTACACTCATTTAAATCTGACAGAACCTTTTAGGATAGCTGAGAAAACTAAGATTCAGAGAGGTTAAGCAACTTACCCGAGGAGGTAGTGAAGATGAAATTTGAACCCACATCTTTCATAGCTCAAACCTCATACTTTCTTTACAACTCTGTATGCTTCCCATGGATCTTGCTACTGTAATTACAGCTTAACAGAAGTTATTTACCTGCTTAAAATTCTTTCTTAATTCACTCAGCTCCATCACTACATTAACATTGGCACAGCAAGCACCAAGCATTTTGTGGCAAACCATATTTCATGACCATCTTCTTTAACATTTTCTTCTATGTCACCAAAAGGTCCAGAATTTCTTCTTTTTTAAAAAAAGTCATTAATTTTAGCCCCTTGAAGTGCTTAACTGCCTTTAGAAATCTCCATTTTAATGTTCCAGTGTAAATTTCCACATATCGTATCTGAACTTCAAGGCGCCATCTGTGTGAGCCCCTTTGCAATCCACTGCTAACAGAGAGCGCTATTAAGATTTCCCCCAACAGGCTCAGCTCAGAATGATGCGGTATCGTCTTGTAAAGAGGTTTTCTGCTTACTAAGTACAAAGATCACTCATATTTCCTTTGAGTCACATAAAAATTAAGGTATTCTGAAGACCAAAACTGTGCATGCCCACCAACTTTGAACAATTCATTTTGGGTAGAATTGCAAATATGTAGAACAGCCAAAAAACATTTACTAAGTGACTACCATGTGCCCAGTACTGTTAAACACTGAACTTGACTTTTCCTATTTCCTGGCACTTGCCTTTATTAAGCATCTTCTATATCCTAGGCATCTCCTATTTCCAGTCTTGGCTCTGGAAATCATATAAAAAAATCATGGGAGGAACTGGCCTCCATCTTAACTGCTCTTACATCTTTCTGTAAGAAGGTCTTATGACAAAGGATCTGAATTGGATTGCAGTACCTATATTTAAAACCTAGAGGAAAAGCTTATACACAAAGCACCTTAATCTTTTCTGACTGAAATACAGTGACCATCATAATGAATAGATACTGTCAGTCCAGAGTTGCCGTCAATATGCGGCATTGTGCCCAAGGAAATTAAATTTGCCTGTTTTTTATTACAGAGACTAAATATTTGGCCTGGGTTCCTGCAGAAAATAAGTAATTCCATTACATGTCATTCACCTTTGAGTAACCCTCCAAGTTAATGAAGACTCAAGCTGAAAATGTACATTTATTGCAGAAATAATCTGTTTAGCAAACATTGATTGGGTCTCCTTATATTCACTGGACAGGATACAAAGATTTAAACCTGAAAAATACAGTCTTTGTGTTTAAGAAATGTGCAGCCTAATTTGTCTAAAAATATCTCTCTATGTACAAAAAATGAAACACATTTTTGGTTTTTACTCTTTTTAATAAGAGGGAGAAATGAATTTTGATGACTAATAAAAAGATATTCCAAAGTCTTGAGGCTCCTGGACTCTGAAGTCAGGCAGAGGGGGCTTTGAAACGCGGTCTGCCATTTACTACCTGTGGGACCTGGCACAAGTTACTGCCTGTGCCCCATGATATATAATCAATATAACAGCTCCCATTTCATTAGGTTGTGTTGGGCTGAGATAAGGAAGTTCCTGAAATATCACAAGTACTCAATAAATTATGTCTATTAGTTTTTATTTATGATATGTGTTTTGGGCTAAATTGAGTTTTCAATTCACCGTTGTGCACATTCTCAACCTAAAATGTAATGAGGACAGAACACACCCCTTATCCTGAGTGTCTGCTGTCTTGCCTAACGCCTGTGCATTCCTATCAGTCCATCCATGCAGGTTGGGCCTCCTTCTTCTCCTTCCCTAATACTTCTGTATACACAAATGAGTATCAAAATACTGAACATCAAGGGAGGTAGACTACAAACATCAAGAAAAGTCATCTTTTAAAAATATTATGCAAACCCTTAGTGGCTTTTAAAAGAGTCATTAAACACTGATGATGTGTCCACCATGCACCAGGCATCGCTAGGAACACTGCAAGGATCCTCGTGCCCACTCTGTGAGAAGTTGTCTGGCTTTGGAGCCAAACCTGGCTCAAAATCTTGGTCTTGTTACTTGTTTGTTTAGTGACTTTGGAAGAGAAACTTACTAAGTCTGTTTCTTAATTCATAAAATAAAGGGTTAGTAATACCTTCTGGGCTGGTTGTAAAGTTAGTCTGTGTGAAGTGCCTGGCACATACGCAGTGTTCAATAAACAAGAGCTGCCTTTCCCTCACTCCTAGTGATGTCGGAGAGAGAAATTAGGTTGTCCCTCTAAACCTCACGTCCTGTGAGAAAGTGAATCTTATATGGAAAGTAGCACCTCCTAGACTCTGTATCCATGTTACTGCAAATGACAGCCCATAAGCAAATTGGGTTTTGAACCCAGATCTTTGGATTCTGAAGAAAGCCATACATTTTGCTCCCTTCCACCCTGTATTTCTGCTTCTGTTTTGGGGAGAGAGCATCTGCATGCTTTCGGGGGAGATCCATGAGGAGATGGATTGCATTCCTCTATTCACAGTGTTCTATGTACTGACCCTATCCAGCTGTCACTGCCAACCTGCCCTCTCCTCCTAAAGCTCCTCTTCTTCCTCCAGAGCTCCAAAGCCAAGTGAATTGGCTTTGTTCCTAGTCCTTGCCTTGTCCAAGCTCTGCTCAAAAGCACGATGTAGGGAGGGCTGGGGAGCCCGCACAAGTGCACCCCAGGAGCATGATCTCCAAAAGTGGTGCCTTCTCAACAATGTTAAAGGCAGTAAATTTATATGGCAGTTTTAACACTACAATAAAAAGCTATGAGAGAAAGCAATGTGTAGCAAGATTGTGTGGTGAGTAAGGAGAAGTAGGCAAAAAGCAGTGCCTTCAAAGGGGCTCTCTCCTCCAACAATCAAAGACACAGAATGCTGTCACCTCTGGGCCTATCCCTGACCTCCACCCACCCCCAGGCTTAGGACCCGGCCCCTCCTCTCAGTTATACCTGCCCCACATCTCTTCCTAGCCCAGCCCCTTTAGTTAGCTCAGGTGATAAGCCAATTGCTGCCAAGATGCTGATGGAGAGGTGACCATTCTACATTTGGCCTCTCCGTATTATTGTCTTACCAGCTAGCAGTGGAATGGTGGGACTCTGGGACAAGGAGAGAAAGGAGGGGTTATTGGCAGCACTTCCCACATACACTTCTGGGTGGCAGGATGGCACCTCTGGTTAAGGCCACCAGCATCTTCTGCGTGGCTGGTCCTCAGCTTCCGCCTCCAGGATGCCAACACCTCGGTATCTCCTGTGTGGGGCTCAGCTTCAAGAGTGTTACCTCAACCTGTCCACCCCCAGAACCGGTCTTTATTTTTAGGGAGAAAATATTTCAGGTGTGATAAAAAATAAAATAGAAGAAATAAAACTAAGTAAGCAAAACACTGTAGGTCCTTCTGAGTATCAGATTTTAATGTTTTACCTAAAATTAGTATATGACAGAGAGTCCCAAGTTTCTTTTTGAAAGTTTCCTCCGGACAATTCTATTTTCAATGTAACATTTAAAGGTGGCTCAAATTCAGAATTTAGTGTTTACTTAATGAATCCCTGCAGTGCAGTTGTAATCAGCAGAAAAGAAAATGGATAGAGGTCATTTTTCTCTGTTGTACTGTTTCTTCTTCACCTGCAGGTTTAAATACTTTTAAACCCAGTAAGTTCTAAGGTATCATGTAGTTTGGGGTTTTATTTTAAATTAGTCTAGAAGAGCTTTAGGAAAAACACCAGTAAACACAATAATACATGTTTCAAACTTTTTTAAAGTTTTAAAAAAGACTTTCACACTTCTTTTGGCCTGTAACCTATCATCAAAAATGTATTTTACATTACCACCTAGTTTGCAAACACCACACAAACAACTGAGGCCAAGAGTTTCATGAAACAGTATTTATCCTTTCTATAGGCAATGCACACCTCCATTTTCTCTTCTATTTCATTTTTTAAATGGAAGTTTCACCCTAAAAAATTGATTTCATAAGCTTCCAAGGGGGCCTGACTTGCAACTTGAAAAAGCGATTGAGAAATATTGCCTCTCTTTTAATATCATTGAGCAAATGATTTTAAGGAATGTTCGACCAGTGCAATACTATGAGGAGGTGAAAATAAACAAGACATCCACATGGAGGAAGCTGCTAACTTGATGGCCTTTACCATCTAGTAGGATTAATGTAACATTGTGATCTTAGGAGAAAAGATTAAAGGAGCAAGCAACATAATAAAAATGTGTCTGTTTATGGAAAGCTTTTTGTAAACATCTGGTACATGAGAGAGAAAAGCTGGATGTCCTATTGTATATTGTCAAGGAATTATGACTTTCTTGATAGTGGAGGTCACTATGAACACAGATTTGTGACTGTATAGATCCTATGGCTTTACTAAATATTTGACAACTTTGCCAAAACAAAAGAAAACAAAAACAGTAATATAGGTTGCAAACTTTTAAGGCAGTCTACTTTGTTTCTTTCTTTTCTTCTCCACTCCCTTCCATCTTTTCCCCCACCACAGAATAATCTGGCTTGAACTATTCCATTTCTTTTTTATTGGGTAAAACACATGGAAAGTAAAATTTTCCATTTGGCCATTTTAGGGTGTAAAACTCAATGGCATTTAGTACATTCTCAATGCTGTGCAACCATCACCACTGTCTAGTCCAAGAACTTTTTATCACCCCAGAAAGAAACCCTATACCCATTAAGCAGCCACTGCCCATTCCCCCTCCACCCAGTTCCTGTCAACCTCCAATCTGCTTTCTGTATCAATGAATTTGCCTACTTTGGATATTTCACATAAATGAAATCACACAGTATGTGCCTTTTTGTATTTGGCTGCCTTCAATTAAGTATACTATTATATTTTCAAGGTTCATTCATGTTGTAGCATGTATCAGTACTTTTTCCTTTTATATGGCTGAATAATATTCCATTGTATGGCTATGCCACATTTTGTTTATCTGTTCTTTCATTGATGGAGAACTATTTCAAGAGGAATTTTATTCACAAAATAATTTGAAACTAAATGACTGGGCATACCTTTATAGCTTTTGATTATGTATATAAGTGTAGCCTAAAGGCTTTCGAAGGAATCTGGGGTCTCTGTGGAAGCCCAAGTAGGAAAAATCCTATATATTCAGAAGCTCATGAGATTGTTCCAAGTCTCACCTACAGAGTGAGGATTTGTCTGCATAAATATGATAAATGAAATGATGGGAGCGGATGAAATTGCCCCCAGGAAAGGGTATAGAAGAGCTAGGGCAAAGCCCTGAGGAACTCCAACATTTGGGGAAGCAGTGGAGGAAGAAGAGCCTCTGGTTTCCTCCCTGGAGATGATGATAATAAACTTAGGCAGTCTCTCAGGCTCACTACTTGAGGCAAAAACACCACTTCCTTTTTCACGAGGTTTGTAAGAAATTTAATGAGACAACATAAGCAACCAGTACCTGTTCCATAGGTAGGCCTTCAGTAATGGTAGCTAAGTAGTATGACCAAGATAAAACTTCCTCCTACTATGTATTTTTGGCACTATCACTATCGTCAATTTATTCATTGGTTGCTTTATATATCTTGTAACATATAGAGGACTGCCTAGCTTGAAATAAGCTGTAAAAATCCATCTATGTTTAATTTTTTGTTGCTGTTATTCTCAAACTGAACAAGCTTCTCCTATAACACCAAAGGAAGCTAAAGGAAGCCTGTTAGGTGGAGAGGTTACAGGCACAGGCCAGATTCCCAGTGTGGCCAATCCAAGACTGCAATTCTGAATCCACACAGCAAAGTGTTCTCAATTCTACAACTTGGGAGAGAACCATTCTACCCCTAAATTATCAAGACAGTAAATTTCTTTCCCTTTAGATCTCTTTGCTTTGATAGGGAAAAGTCACTTCATTTTTCAAAAATAATCAATCAATTTTTGACTTCCCATTTTTGGTCAAAAAAAGAATAGTTAACAAAAACTTTATACTCCACCCCAGAAACAACTATACTATAGAAATTGATTTTAAAGTCTTTATGGAGTTATAGAGTTAAAAGTGGAAAATCATTAGATATAATATTTTTTAAGCTTATCAAATTATCAAACATAGTGTCTTAAACTTGTTATTTCTAGAAGATCCTTGACTATCATTGCTCTCTTTTGAAGAGTGTCTTTCAATATTTTTTTTATAAATTCTCAAAAGGCAAGAAGACCGCACCTCTTTAATCACTTTTAGTGCAGTTGGTGTGATTGTTTCTGTTTGGATCTTCTCAAAGATCTGTTAATATATGAATAACTAAATTTCATAACTTTGCTTGAATCTTTCGGAATTTTCTTCATACTTTTCTTAACTTCTCAAATCTTTCCACTTTTTATGGGTAAGATGTTTTTAATGTTTTTTTCTAACTCAACAATTTGATAGGGTTATTTTTTCCCCTGGAATTTTACGTCTTTGGTGTATTCCTATTTATATTCCATGTATGAGTGTGTTCCGTGTTGTAGAAACATGACTTTCAGTGAAACTAAAGCTACAGACTAACATAACATTTTGTGAAGATATGTGAATTTTTTCCTCTCTTGTTATTGGCTGACGCGTGATAGACTGGGAGATTGAAACATAAAAAGAATGTAACTTGTATTAAACTAGAATTAGAGATGATGCTGGGAAGGGACTGTATGCTTCCTGAACCCTGATCCAGTGCCCTTTTCACTGGAAAATGGACAATTTGTGACGTTCATAAGCTAGTTCATGTTGGCTATTGTCCAAATTTGGTGGTCAAAAACAGGACAGGGTCTATGGAAAACTATTGCCCGTTTTGATACTACTTTAATAAAGATGTACTGGAATTTGTGTGTATTTTCTGATCTTTTTTGGTAAGTTATGCTATTTCATCTCATAAGTTGAGCGACAGGAAATAAAGAACTTGAAAGCATAAGATTAGGCCTATAGAAACCAGTAGTGACTGGTGAGGGTGGCATTCACTGTGAACTCAAAGCTAAATTAGAAGAGCAGACAAGCCAGTTAGGAGACTTGAAACTCAAGAAAAATTATAGGAAGAAAACGATCATTATATAACTATGATATTTTGTCCCTATAAGGGAACAAGACAATTAGAGGTGAAAAGGAAGAAAGGTTTTAAGAACAAAAAAAAAAAAAAAGAAAGAAAGAAAGAAAGAAAGAAAGAAAGAAAGAAAGAAAATGAAAGGGGAGAAAGTGTTTCTAAATATTATAGGTGGGTAGTTTTAAATGTCAAGTTTTCCTGTAAACTCATCATGTGGAGAGTAATGGAGAATAGTTTTATGCAGGAGGAGATTTTTAAAAAAAAAACAAACATTGACATTTTAAAGAACTAAACGTCTTAAATGGAATGACTCTTAAAGTGCAAAATTAGACTGAGCAAAGACAACTTGAAGATTATATTTGAGTAGTATCCTGAGAGGCAGATAATGAATGACTCAGATAATCTGAGCGGTTCGGGCTGACTCACATGTTTTGGAAGAACGTGTCATCAACTCACTGATTCTGTTAGTGTTTTTCGTTTTGTTCCACCTGGTGATGCCAAACAAACCTTGAAATACCAGTGACTTTCCCAGCTCCGATTTCTCAAGAAGACTTTCCAATCCGTCAGTAACAAGTGTAAGGTTTTGAATATACAGAGATTTAGCATATTTGAATAATACTAACATAAGAAACACAAGCCACTTCTGTAATTTTGAAACATGGAAGAGCTAGAGCCCAAACAGAGCCTTGGCAGGATAAAAATGGAAGAATCAAAACCAGGGTGGTTTGTCAGGATGGAAGAAAGGGGCCTTGTTACCCCAATGCTGCTGGAATAGTGCTTCCTGCAAGATATTTTAAATCAACAAATATTATCTCGTACCCCTACTAGATTAAGGTACTTAAAAATGAGGGAGCCTTGGACTTTGTTCTAGAAAGGCTCACAGACTCTCAGGGAAACTGACATAGGAACTAATAATTGGTACCATTTCATATACCATAATATATATAAAAGTAACACTTTGAGGGGAGCACAGAATAGTCAAAATCTTACACCACTAGGATTGAGAGGCCTTCACAGAGGAGGTGACATTTGGCCTTGGTGTTAGAGGATGAATTGAAATTCTAAAAGTCAATAACATAGGGAAAGCATTCCAACCAGAAGTAAGGACCACACAAGGAAGAAAGAGATACTGGAGTGCAAATGTTAAAGTATATTCAGAGAATGGTTAATAACCCAGTCCAGCCACAGATTAGAAAAAGTAGTAAAAGATGAGATGGGAATACAAGACACAAAGATGTGTCAGGTCAGTGCAGTTCTCTCGGTATGCTCCACATGATCTGTGTCTTGGCATTATCCCAGCCTCAAGAGTATGTCTAACCTAGAAATGGCTATTCTTCTAAATCTGTGATTTGCCTTCTTGGCAGAGCCCCAGTTTGGGTGATGAATAACAGTAGTCTAAAAAAAACTTGCAATCTCTTCTGTATTCATACATCTTTGTGTTGCTTGAACTTACAGTGCCAAGTCCTTGATAAATGTCTATTGAAAATGCAATAACGAATCATACGCACATGTATACACACACACATGCACATACAATTGAAGAAACTTCCATTGCTTTTTGAATACTCAAGTTTAACTGAATGTTCACTTGAATGTTTTTGATAAATTTCTTTGGCCCCTTTGCTGTTTTCCTACAGGATTGAAAAAACGTACAAGGAAGGCCTTTGGAATACGGAAGAAAGAAAAGGACACTGATTCTACGTATGTACTTCAGGGGTTTGCCTCTCCAGAGAAGATATTTGCATAAGAGATGCTGTTGTCACTGTCACTTTAAGATTGCCACACAATTTTCTTAAATATCATGTACTCTTCTTTGCTCTCCCCATTTCTGGGTAAATTGTAGCTGTTCAGTATAAACAGTTCTTAGATTTATGCTGAAAAGGTGAGAATTTTTCATCATGTGTTCAGTTTTTCATTGTGTGTTGTCTTTTAACAACCTGATAACCACACTTCCCAGCAGTCCCAGGAGGCAGAAAGCATGACTTATTTTTGTGGGAGACTAAAAGCCTTCGTTTCTACATCTAGGGTTGCCCCTAGTATCTGAACTGAAGAAACAAAAGAAACACCTGTTTAGGTAGATTAGACCTAGCCAGAAACAGAAATGTAGACTGGAGAACATCCCAAAGCCCTTACTGGAGATGCCAAGATTTTGTACAAGCAGAACTGTAAATCAACCAACAGAATTCACAGGAAGAATAGAATATTTGGCTGTGAATAAGAAACCAATGCCAGAGACAACTGTGGGGTTGCTTTCAAATGTTTAAATGATCCTATCCAAGAGAATTAACTGCCCACAGCCACGGATAGAACCTTGAAAATGTCCAATGATGCAACAGTTTCATTTCACTCACTTCGCTTATTTGACCATCTTGAATTCTCCATCAGAAGTATTTGACGCTGACACAAAATCTCAGGTGCCATTTTTAGCCAAGCAGGTGATTTAAATACATGGAGTCCACTGACCATGAACTCAGGATTCCAGCCCAAGACCAGTGTAAGGAGAGCACAACTACTCAACTGCCATTGCTTGTGCCCAGGTGTCAATGCAGATCTGGTGTGGTCTGCTGTCTATCAGAATTGAACCCAATCTATCCCTCCTTTGGCTATAATCTCTGAAAGAAAGTATGAAAATGGGAAAATCAATAATTGGGCACAGGTAAAAATGAAGAAGGCCACATTTATTCTCACCTTTAGCTTTTCATTCTGTACATTTTTTTCATGCATAAATTTTTATCACGAGGTGCTGAGCATTTCTCTGTGTCTTTGTCCTCTAAGAATTTATAAGTCATGGGATAAAATATCTGCTACACAAATTAAAGTGTTTTTATACACCTAAATGAGGTAACACATTTGAAATGCCTAGTATGGTACCTAGAGCTTAGTAAGTGCTCAGGAAATGGCAGCTCCCGCTACTCTTATTATTACTGAGACAAATTAATATGTGGTAATTTCCAAATGTGCCATTAAAGTGGAATTTCATGGGAATTTGAGGGTGAGAAGGCTCATATTTGGACTATTGATCAGAGATGGTTCAGGGAGAGAGGAGCCTTGAGTTTGGCCTTCAAGAAGATGAGGACATGTATTTCATCCAGAGGGAAACAAAAGCAAAAGTAGAGAAATGAAAAGAACAATAGGCATTTACTGACAATCTTGGGGGCCATGTGTCCAATCTTGGGGCTACAGGTCAAGTTGATAATGGAAGGCAAGGCTAGGAAGGAGATCAGAACCACATAGGAAAATAAATATCTGGGCTACTTTCTTAGGCAATGGGCACCATGAAACCTGGAAGGGTTTTAAGCCAAAGGGTGTGAAGGATTGGGAGAACAAAGTTATTTTTTGTCTATATACCAAATGTTAAGTCTCTTATTCTTCTATTTTTTCTTTGTGCTTTTTCTTTTGGTAAATATTTATTTCATGGAAATTACATTCACTGTAGTCCTGCAAATTTTTCTAAATGATTGAGTAAAGAATATTTTTTCTAAGGATTACGTAATTTACATTGTTTCTTAAGAAATGTGCCATTTTCTGAACATTAACCACCAGAATAGGTGATGGTCCCTTCACTAGGGTCAGAAGACCTGGGCTCTAGTCCCAGCACTGCCAAGAGCTCCTTGGCTTTGGGAATCACACTCTCCTTTATTGGGCCTCAGTTTCCACACCTGTACACATAAAAGATGGAATCTAATTTCCCTAAAGGGCCGGACACTATACCAGTCAGTCTGTCAGCAACATCTGCTGACCCCTACAACGTGCCATGTATTTTGTGGGACATGATTAAATGCATCTCAGAGAGTGTCATCAGCAAAAACTAAATCCTTTTTTCCCTGAAGACAGTATCTGCCTGCAGCACAGATTTCTGACGTGTGAAGAAAGTTTGAAAGAGAAAAAAAAAAATCTCTTGAAAAGAGAAAAGAAGTTAAACAACCTCCCCAGAGCAGGCTGAGCTAATTTACATATGGTCAAAGCACTGCTTTTCCATCACCGTTTCTAAAGTTACGAAAATAAGCAAGTTATTCCTCACGGCTTTGAGTAGATGCTCAATCTTTCTCTGAGGTACTCTAAGGAGACATTTGTTTATAGACTCCCAAGCATCTTTCCTTCTTATCATTTGAGTGCTCCAGATTACTCCTGGGATGCCACATTAGCTGTAAGTGGGTTCTACCATCCGTGCTGGTCAAAGGACAAGCTGTTTAGTATGTTTCGTATAAGCCTTTGCTTTTCATGAACCCCCACTCTCTAATCGGATCACATATCATTCTTGGAAAAGGAATCATAGGCTCAAAGGGGTTGGGAAAATGTTCTGGCAATTTGCTGTCCCTTCAGCTTCACTTAATGCTTATGTTAGTCTGCGATCATTGAAACCTTGGTGGTGCAAACTGTTTTCAGGGCTGCTGCAACTCACTCAGGGTTGCTAAGCAATCTGCTGGGGTAGACGCCAGTGCCAACTTCAGCTGCTTGAACATCCCTAGATAGAGAGTGGGTGAGGACCAGAGCTTCCTGATTTGATCATCGTTACAGAGGCTGATAGGGGGAGAGGAAGGGAGAGAGCCTGTGCGAAGTGGCAGGCCCAGTGTAGCATATTTTGTTGCACTGATATCCTTTTTAGTCCTCCCAGCAATTCAGTAAGGTTAGTGGTAATACCTCAGCTTTAGAGATGAGATATCAGTGCCCAAAGGGGTTAAGTAACTTGCTGAAGGCTGCCCAGAAAATAAGACTTGGAGCCAGTATTCTAGTCTAGAATCCAGTGCCCATGCTTTTATCACCTACAGGAAAAGGAACATCAATGGGCAGAATTATAATCCAAATAAGACAGTAAAGATAAAAGGCAATAGTTGCAAAAGATAACTGAAACTTTTTGAAATAGAGGCCAAAGAAAAAATCTTTTTAAAATAAAATACAAAACTTCATTAGAAGAGGTTAAAAAATGAATTTAAAACACATGCCCAAGTGTTTGAGGCTGCCAAAATTTCTCCATTCCCTCTCCTAGGTCAGATTATATAATAATTATTATTCTAGATAACTTCTATTGAGCATTCACTATGTTCTAGACACTGTTTCAGGCTCTTCATTTATTTTAGCTCCTTGAATCCTATAATATCCCTATGGGGTTTATATAATTATCATGACTGTTTTATAGATGAGGAAACTGAGACACAAAGGGGTGAAGGAACTTACCCAAGCTTCCACAGCTAGGAGACCTACGTCGGTTACCCCTGTAGTCTGGCTCTACAGCCAGTGCTCTTACCTGCCATGCTTGCTGCCTCCAAACGAGGAAGCATCAGCCTCATTTCCACCGATGGATAAGAGAAAGGGTGGGAATAGGACTCCCATGCTGCTATGTACGATTACAGTTTTTCTGATTAAAAATTTTGAAATCCATCCTGATAGCCGCAATAAACATGAAGTCAAGCAGCCTCCCATGTAAGATCTGCTACTGCTGTGCCTTTGTACCTGGACCAGCAGTGGGCAATACCACGGCCAGGCCAATCTCCAGAGCCTTCTGTTTGCCACATCTATTTCTTGCTGTCCCCAAAGGCTTTACCACAAGGATCAGTGAGTGCCTCTGAACATATCCTACCAAGAAGTTGATACCCAACTCCTTTAACAGGGGTTGAAGTCCTAGTAAGAAATGCTGTGCAGTATATACACATGGAAAGGAGAGTTGGCTTTGATGGGTTGGTACCTGTCCTCTGTGCTCTCCTACCAGCCTGGGCTTACTATGGCCATGATAACCCACTGGATTTATTTGCCTATCTCATTCTCTCTGTGATGAGCATGTCTTGTTTGGGTTTTGTTTTGTTTTGTTTTGTTTTTTCATGTTTTTTTTTAAGACAGAGTCTTGCTCTGTCGCCCCAGGTAGAGTGCAGTGGTGTCATCGTAGCTCACTGCAACCTCAACCTCCTGGGCTCAAGTGATCCTCCTGCCTCAGCCTCCTGAGTAGCTGGGACTACAGGCATGTGCCACCACACCTGGCTAATTTTTTCTATTGTTAGTAGTGACGAGGTCTTGCTTTTGCTCAGGCTGGTCTTGAACTTCTGAGCTCAAGCAATTCTCCCACCTCGGCCTCCCAGAGTGCTGGGGTTACAGGTGTGAGCCACTGCGCCCAGCCCTTTGTTATTTTTATTCCCTGGTCCTAGCCAAGGGCTTAGCTCATTATAAGCACTCAGTACTTGTTCAACGAATTATAACTTTTGTGAGCTGAGATTCTTCCTACCCTATTTTAAATAAAATTTCTTTGAACTGGTTAATTTCCACGTCCAGGGAATGCCCAAAGTTCCCAAGATTTATGTCAACTCCCATGGTCTTTCAATGTCAGGGTCCTCTCTGCTTCTCACCCCTGTATCACCACATCTGCGCGGACACAGAATTCACTAGTTATGAAAAATGATGCATTCTATCAAGTGTATTGCAATCCAAGTAGAATATTCTGGTAATCTTGGGGGGCACTGGTGAGGAAGGGGAATCACATCTTAGAATCCACATGGCCTCCCACCAACTTTCTGCATTTCTCTCTCCCCTCCCCCACCCTCCTCAGCCCCACCCTATGAAGCAATAACGATTTCCTTGCCTGTTCCCACCTCCTGAAGAACAGCTCCAACCCCACCAAACTCCTCAAGAGCTCACAGTACACCTCAAGCACTTATTAAGGTTTTCTTCCAAACAGTGCATGTCTTTTTCCAAGCATAATTCTAGTCCCCTTGTTAATGTAACATTTTGTGGCTCCTTACAGAGTGAATTAAATACAAAGCTGTAAAGGTACAGTGGCTCCCCTCTCGTTCCCCCTGTCTGTGCCCCTCCAGTCCAGCTTCCTGCTCCTGCGTTGCTCTGAAGTCCAATGTGGCTGCAAGTGAGCGGTGTTATATTCCTAGTGAAGGGATATCTTGGAAGAGAAAAGAAATTATAATCAACTAATACTTTTTAATACTTAGTGTATGTCAGCAACTATTATAAGTTCTTTCTAGACCTTATCTATCTTATTTAACCTGACTTAGAGAGGTTAAGTAACATATTCAAGGTCACAGAACTATTAAGTGGTGACATCCAGACACCGAGATTCATCTCACTCTGAAGCCCTTGCTCCTACGCACCAGAGCATAGTGTCCCCAGGGATCAGCTACCCTGGACTCTGGTCGTCAGAGGGGGCCATTTAGCAAAATATTTCCCCCCATTTCCTGCTCTCCTGTAACTGAAGAACAGGTAAATATAGAAATGTGGAGAGAAATACAGATTCTCAAAATAAAGTTGAAAAATACCACGGACATTTTATCTTATAGGATGCAATTCAGGACCATTCACAGGGGAAAGGATAAGAGGGCCAGGCATGGTGGCACTCACCTGTAGTCCCAGCCACTCAGGAGGCTGAGGCGGGAGGATCACAGTGAGGCCAGGAGTTGAAGGCTGTAGGGCACAATGATTGTGTCTGTAATAGCCACTGCACTCCAGCCTGGGCCACATGGGGAGACTTTGTCTCTTTAAAAAAATAATAAATTTTTTAAGAAAGAAAAGAAGGAGCAAGTTGGTTTACATGCCTTGTGACAGTGGCAAATGGGGCCCGGTAGACCCGTACGAACTCTTTAATGAACTCTCCTCTCAAAAGCAGACCAAGGCACGCCCCAGCCCCGCCAACCTGTGCCTTTCGGACTTTAGCTTTTAATGAGAATATCCTTCCCCTACACATGTACACATACCCCACATTCAAATGTCACTCAAGCAGTTTGTTTTGATTTAGTTTTCATTAGCCAGGTTTACTGGGGTGGGAATACGCGGGAGGCGAGGGTGGTGGTTAATTATTTTTGTACTTTAGTCTGTGTAGCAAGAATGATTCATCTTCATAATAGCTATCAATTTCTTTTTGTTACAGAGGTTCACCAGATAGAGATGGAATTGTAAGTATTTAAATGACCATTTTTAGTGAGTTTGCACTTCATTATATGCTTTGTCTAAATTTCTTATAGCCCTGTTGTTTTTTTGTTTTTGTTTTTGTTTTTTTCTGTAGGGAAAAAATAGCTTGAATGACTTTTTTCAGACCTCTCACTGTTGTAATTTTCTATAGTAATTGCATGGGACACAAGTGTGGTCTTGGTCAAGTTAGACTTACTTATTGCATTCACCTAAAACCCTGCCCCAGCGTAGGCAAGCAAACTAGCCGTCAAGATGGCGGGTCAGGAGCCAGACAGTTCATGCAGAGGCTGTTACCATCAACTGTTATTTCATTTCCAACTTAACGATGTAGAAGCTCATTATGTGAGAATGTTTTTTGCCAACAGAGGCCACAAGGTCATAATGGAGCTGAGATCCAATAAAATTGAAAGAAACTTTTCCCTGTAGTGGTTGTGCTGCAGATACATTTTCTATATTAAATTCAAAAATAAGGAATGGTCTTAAAACCACTTATGGCTGAATTTACAGTTTGGAGGAGGAAAATGTGTCCACTGGGTTTAGATTTAACCGTAACTCTGAGTCCTTGCTGGCCACCAGAATTCTTGCTTTTTAAAGGAGTCTGTGGTGCACAGGCTTAGATTTATGTGAGTTGCACTTCTGGGAGTCTGCATCAACTTCTAAAATGACTTCCTTCAAATCTAAATCAGATTCCTATTCAGAAGGTTCAAAAGAACAGCTGTTACTGAAAAAAAAAAAATGGACTCACATTAGGCTCATTGGGCTGGAGTGGGAACTAAAATAAACCTGATGGTTAAAAACAGTTTTTAAATCACCCTTTATAATATTATACCTAAATTGGTGTGTTAATTGCAGCGATAGCAAGAGTTTTTCTACCACACTTGACTCAAGGTTTTTAGTTTTGGGGTGCTTTTTGCGTTCATGTGGTTCTCACCGTGAAATGTTAAGAAAATAGACTGAAATTGATCAGACATTGGGTAACACTATAATCAAGGCTCTATTCAGCAGGGGAAAAAAAAGACCCAGAAGACTCAGCTTCTCCTCACCTCTTGCTTCTGGCTCAGAGCCCTCTCGTTAACTCTGTCTCAGGTACTCTCGGCTTCCGTGTCTTTTCTTTGCTTCTGGCTTGGTCCCCTCCCTGGGTCCTCTCGTCCCCTCCATTCTGAACTTTGCCAGGCTGTTAGCTACTCTGCTTTCTATCCTTGCCGCTCCCAAATTGGCTTGCTATTTCTTGCTTCTCTCCCTCTGCCACTCTCAGTCTGGCCCCGTTTTTTTTTTTTTTTTCCCCTCCAAACCTCCACTCATTGCCTCTGAGGTCCCGTTGCTACCTCCTCATGGTTCTCCGCCCTTCTGGGCAGCACCAGAAATGGCTGGTAGAACGTGCACCCGGGTACGTGGTACAGAAGCTGGCATCCAGCAAGCAACTATGAGTATGTGCTGCATTAATGAACCCAGCAGGTTCATTACTCATCCACCCCAGGGCAGGGCTGCATGCCCAAGTTCCCCACGTCCTCCTTCATCTCCACCATTCCAAGTCACGTAAAGTTATTTATTAGCAGTTAATTAGAAACGCCATACATACCACTGGTCATGATTTTTAGGAAAGAGGAATTATTTAATTGTAATTTCTCAGGAAATAACACAGACCTGTTACAGAAAAGGCTGTATTCAAAATAAATACATTTTCTCAGAAACAAGGTGTACAACTTCACAGGTAATTGGAAATTATTAGCCGGCAGCTAGTGGAAATATATGGTTTCATTAATGTGGTCCCACACACTATATACGGGTGTTGGTTCACCTACCTCATGCTTATTAACTACTTGGTAAACACAGGGGCTACACAAAAGCTTTAACGTACTGGTGCTTATTTCATTTCAGTTTCTCAAAATCCAACAAAGCCCATCTCTGGTGACAATGCTTCTGGGGTTTAGTCTCTAGAGGCTTCATGGCAGGGCTGCATGTGAAGATGGGCTTGCCTTGCTCCCCACTGGCTTGAATGTCCCCATCCCTGGCAGAACCATCTCTCATGGTGTCCGAGAGCTCAAGTAGCTGTGTGTGACAATGCGTTCTAACCCAGACACAAACTCTAATTTGTGCAGGGTACACCAACTTTTTCCTAAGCAGTTCCAGTTTTCCCCTACACATTGACCAGGGCATCAAGGTCCTAGTCCTCGCAATGAAGAGATCTTTTCAGCTTATCCTGAACAGGCGTGCAGGGAAGGGCACAGATTTGGAGCTGTCAGCTGTGTGTGCTGTATGTAGTGGTGACACCCAGAAAGACTTTGATACAGGGGAAAATATGGTGAAGCTAAACTGTTCATACTTAGATCAGAAATGCAACCGTTTTAATTCAGTCTCTTCTTGTGTGTCCTTGTGTCTGTTCTCCACTTGTAAATTAAGTGCTGACTGAATGAGGAGTAGATCCACATAGTCCCTAGTGCCTGGGATGTACCTACCTCCTTCTCCCTTTTTTTCCTGGGCTAGCCAAGCTGGCCTGCTGAATAGAGCCTCATTATGGGCCCCAAAGTCCACTCTTGCTCAAGGAGCCCTGCCACGATTGGTAGGCCGTACAATTTGGCCTAGAAATGGTTTCTTCTATCGTATGTTTGCTGACTCCATGTGATTCTTTATATGTGTCTTGAAGAACAAACAGATCCTTTAACAACTTTTTTCTACATGAACACAATCAATTCCAGCAGCCCAGCCCACATGAACCACCCTACAATAGCAAAGCAGAGTGTGCGCGTGAAGGAGGAAAAAAAGTTTCGGTAAGGAAACAGATTTTAGTTTAAAATTTCCAAGGGGTTGTAGAAACAGTGAGTAAAATCCCGATTTAAAATCTGGAAAACACAGTGCCTTTTACGTACTCCATTTATGGAGAATCTTAGGTGTTTCCAAATTACTTCTTGAGTACCTGGGACCCATTTTTAGATCAACCATATAGATTTTATGTATTGATGTCCAAACATGCTTTCAAAGAGTGAGCAGGCATAAAAGACGGGTGTTTCCTTGTCTTAGACAGAAGAAGGATTCAGATTTTAAAAAGAATCTGCTACCTATAAAGAAGGCTCTGGCTGTAATATAAACACCACCATGCAAATTGAGTAGTCGTTTATTAGGATAAGCACTATCTCAATAATACCTGGAATTTGGCAGGAACTTGGTCTGTGGGAACCAGTGTACTCGACTAAAGGATGTCAAGTCAGAGATGCTGATCCAGCTCAGACTCTGCAATAACTATAGCTGTGTTGTACAACATGATACCACTGGTGGCTATTTAGTTAAAATTCAGTACCTCAGTCTCACTCGCCACATTTCAAGCTCTACCGTACTGGACAGCACACAGATAGAACATCACCATCTTCACAGGCAATTCTATTGGACAGTGCTGTTCTTCCATAGGATTGTTTACAAAATAAGTCAGGTCTACCTCAGTGGAGAAAAATACTCAGGCAGTGCATCTTGTATCTTTAACCCGTCTCACCCAAGGATCACTATGTGGCTGTGAGCTGACCTTGGAAAACAGGAGCATTCACAATGGAAATTGAGAATTTTGATGAAATGTGTAATTGAATATAATTGTTACTACATTTATTTATTTAGCCCAACATGTTATCTGAGAACAGATAAGCCTATGTGAAGTAAAATACTTCTTAAGACGAGATTAACATCACTGTGAGGCTCAATTTTCTTTAAGTAATAATCATATTCAATTTACAAAAGTTACTTATGTTAAGTGTAGAATTTTAGAAAATACAGAAAAGGAAGAAGTGAAAGAATATATATTACTCCAATTCCAAAAGAAAAATCACGGTTTATATGTTGGTGAATAACTTACATTGCTTTCACTATCAAGCCTAGTTTTTAAGTGGTGTTTCCCTACTTACATTCTTCCTTGCTGCTTCTTCAAAGTTTCCCATTTGAAAATCAATAGAGTCATTATCTTCACTGTCACCACTTCTGTGAGCTGCACCTTGCTCACCGGTTAAAGCATGAGAATTGTTTTTTCTTGAGGTTTTGCCAGAAGGATCCTATCCAGGCTCTGGCTTAGCTTTAACTTGATAATTTTCACTTGTGAAACCAAAGCTTTTTGTAAGAATCCAGTGGTATGAATGAATCCAAATTCCTCTAAGAAAGGCAGGCATGTGTTATGTGTGTGTGTGTGTGTGTTGAATATCTTCCAAAAAGAATGTATTGTTATTATTTGTTGTTTGTTCCTAGTATTTGTTTTTAAATTGTTCCTATTTTGAAAGAAAATTTATTTTATAGGTTTTGCTTTCCCTTTATCTCAATCTTCCCTTGGTTTTCATGGAAACTGGGAAATTTTCACTCAGCCTCAATCTCAAAATTCAGGAGCTTATTTATCTACAATGTTAGATATATGTTGTCAGGAAGGAAAAAAAAACATATACATATGTATATATATAATTCATTCAGCTGAACATATAAACAATCTTGGTTTTGAAGGGCTTTAATTACAGAGATGAGATTGTCATGTAATTTACCTAATCTCTGGCTTTTAGATAACCATCCTAGATGACAAAATTCTCGAGTTTATTTCTCTAGAATCAACTTAGTCTGTCTGATTTCCTATTATTGTAAATTAAATTTCTATATTAAACTTGTTTATTATATATGCTTTCTAAGAAGAAGTTGGAGCATTTTTCGAAGAAGTCGTATACAAACAGATTGGTAAAGTAGGAATTTAAAGAGAAAGCAAATTATGATAAAAAGAAATAGGAACCATGTTCATTCCTAGGTGAGAGAAGAATTTTTATTAAGTGATACATTATTTAATGGACCGTGTTCTCAGCAGTAGCCTCATAAAGAGTACATGTGTAGAGTTGATGTGTCAGGTTTTTAAAAAAGACCTTTTCCAAAGTAGAAAGAATACCACTGAAGCACTAATTCAATGAAGGCAATTCTGTGAGAAGATTAAAATGGCGTAGTCTGAGGACAAATAATCTTTGTTGGGAACAGGACAAAGGGGAAGGTGGGCACAGGCCTCATTTTCCTGGGTGCTGGTCCCTGTGGCATGATAGAGTTCTCGGATTTGTAAATTCTGGTGTAGTGGTAGTGTATAGGAAGGGAGAGGGTCTGAACACATTAACTACTCCTTGTGCACTATTTGCCCTTGCTAAATCACCGCTAGTTATTAGAATGCCCAGTCAACATTCAGTGTTAATCCATGATGATGGTTATTCTGGGTTATCTAGTGATCCTATATGCATACATGAAAGGCTTTCTTCTCCACCTATTTGTCAGATTGGGTGCTAGCTGTTTACACTGTAGTTCAAGTGGCCTTTATTTGTGATTGCAAAATTAGAGATCCTGTCCTCAAACCTCATACCTCACCATTTGATATGTGTTGTTCTGCGATCTGCTATCGCTCAGTGACTTACCATTGCTCGATGTGCTAAATACAAGAATGTCATTGGATGGACCCTCCGTTACCAACCTGATTTGTGTTTTTGTCCTTTGCTCCCCAAAAGTAGTGAATCTTAGCAATTTCTATTTCGTGATGCCACATCCTTGCTTAATGCTTGTGGCTGTATGTCATGGTTGTACTGGGTGTAAAAATAAAACTTTAAAATAGTCAAAAGAAAGTAATGTTGATATCCAGTCAACTTGCAAGGATGTGTGCTCATGAAGAATAGATCACGTGGATGACAGAAATTCACCATTAATTCTCAAATTCTATTTTAATAATTTTATAAGAAAAGCCATTTGAAAAAATATCGACATGATTTTTTAATAACTAGGAGCTGAATTAACTAATTTGGAGCTGATTTTCTTTATATTTTATCAAGGGGTTGATCAGAAAAAAATTGATTTAGTGTTAGAAATGCTAAAAGATTAGTTAATGACTTGAAAGAGTATTCTGGATATGTTGGAACTAATTGTATATAAGAACAGCATGGAAATCGAAATGTTTCCATTTAATATATGTGTGTGTGGTTACATCCCCTGAAGGTATAGATGATTAAATTATAATGTAGGTGCTGCTAATTCTTCAGTAATTGAGTAAAATTTGAACAGCTAGTGTTAATCTCCCTATGCCCTTGATATCCGACAGTCTTTTGTGAAATAAGTATGCAGGCCCTTTTGTGCTGTGTCACAGCAGCTAAGTTTACCATTCATTAATTTTGATGTGGCTTCTTCTTAGGCTGCTCTAATGTGTCTTTCCAGGGCTGGATTTTGACAGCTCTTGCTAAATGCAAATAGAGTTAAGTGTTCTTTGTTCCTTTTTTTTCCGTTCAAATGTTTCCCTTCTAAATTTATTTTCAAATTTGTTACAGAAGAAAAGCAATGGGGCACCAAATGGATTTTATGCAGAAATTGATTGGGAAAGATATGTGAGTATCCAGAAGATTGTTTTTCTCTGTTAAGTATCTCACAACTTAAAAATGAGTTGAAGCATTCTTATAATAGAACATAGAAATAAGCAAAACACTTTCCATCTTATTAGGAAATGCCTGGCACATTTAGGATGGGATAGAGATGAAGAGCAGTAGAGTCTGTCAGACCCAGGATCGCTGTTGGATTTCTAATCACATAGAACATGTAGAACATATTCACATTGAAGGTCATTTCTATTGCATAGGAAGTGCTCAAATTCATGGTCCCTACAAAATGCCTTTGCTCTTATCCTCTACGTGACTGTTCTGGTCCAAGCCCCCCTTTCATAGAAGTTAAGCTTGATGTTAAAGCTTTTGCCTATTTGCTAATATAATAAGAATTTGTATAATAAATGATACTACCATTTATTGAATACTCACTATTTGTCAATCATAACATTAAATGCTATTAAATTCTTAAAAGGTAAATAACACACTATCTGCATTTTAGAGAAAACCGTGGCTTGGAAAAGCTAAATTCTCCATGCTTCCTACCCCAACACTCCAAAACACATCACCCTGCCAACTTACTACCTGGTCCTCTCTTGCATTCCTTACCAGTGAATATAACATGTCTTATATTCTTTCTTATATCTTATATTTCCCAAGATTGAGATATTTTGATATTTTTAGCTGTTCAATTCCCTAGAATATATGTTCACAAATAATGTTATAAGGGAAGCTATCAGACATTTTAAAAGGGTGGTTTCTTTTTCCAACATTAATTCTTTTTTTACCTAGAAAGATCCTGTTATATTTTGTAGGATCCTATAATACACAAGAATGGGATATTCTCAGCAAACAGGAAATATGCTAATTAAAATACCAAATTACTCATCAAATTCTATACACTGCCTCTTACCTAGCACACAAACTCTGAATTCTAGTGCTGTACCTGGTCAACATGCTTAAATGAAGCATAACTTCCCTCAAATTTATTTAGTCCTAAAAACTAATCATATCACGCAGGCATTGCTATTGTCACTATGCATTAGACACCAGTTTCTCCAAGTCACAGAAGGTTCTATTCTTCGTAGAGTCTGCCATCCGGATTCTGCCAGGGAAGGCCTCAGGGAGAATGGGACCTTTAAGCAAAGGCCTAATGTTTACACATTAAGTAGTAAAGTAACTAGTAACTAAAGAGGTCACTAGTAACCTGTAGTCAGTACAGGTTAACTGCCTGAACATCTAGGGGAAGCGAATGGCTGACAGGGGGAGCAGCACTGATGGGAACCCCGAAAGGCGACAGTGCCTGTGGCACCCAAATAACAAAAGTTACGAGTGGGAAGGAGAGCATGTGGCCGAGAGGACCAAGGACAGAGAGTCACAGACGTGAAGCTAGAGAGAGGGGCAGGAGCCAGACTTCCAGGCCTTGGTGACTTTACAGAGGTGCTTGGCTTTTATGCTAAGTGCAGTAGGAAGCCAGGGCCAGGTTCTTAGCAGGGAAGTGACCTCAATACCTTTGCATTTAAAAAAAAAAAAAAGAAAGAAAGAAAGAAAGAAAGAAAAGTAACTCTGTAGTATGGAAGAAGAACAAAAGGAAGACTACAATAAATGCTCAAAAAATGATGGTTTTGCAGAAAGGAGAATACTGCATGAGCTCTCTTATATGCAGAATCTAAAAAATAAATAAATAAAAGTGAAATAAAGAGAAACAAAGTAGAATGATAGTTACCAGGGGCAGGAAAGGGGAGGAAATGGGAGAAGTAGGTCAAAGGGTACAAATTTGCAGTGAGGATGGGTGAATAAATCTAGATGTTTAATGTGCAGTGTGTGGACTATACTTAATAGTATTGCATTGTAGACTGAAAATTTGCTAACAGAGTACATTTTAGGTGCTCTTCACACACACACACACACACACGTAACTATGGAAGGTGATAGGAATGTAAATTCGACTGTAATAATCAGTAATGAGTTCCACCGTAGTAATCGTTTCACTACATATATGTATATCAAATCATCATGTTTATGTGATCCTATCCAAGAGAACTAACTGCCCACAGACACTGGCAGACCCTTGAAAATGTCCAATGACATAACACTTTCATTTCACTCACTTCATTCCACTTATTTGACCATCTTGAATTCTCTGTTGGAAGTGCTTGGCTCTGATATAAAGTCTCAGGTGCCTTTTTGAGCCAAGCAGGTGACATAGATACATGGAGTCCACTGGCCACAAGCTCAGGATTCCAGCCCAAGACCAGTACAAGGAGAGCACAACAACTCGGCTACAACTGTCTTAAATATTAAAAATATTAAAAAATGAATTTTTGAAAAATGATTGCTTCTTCCATGGCGTCTTCTATCGACATGGTCATGGTATTTTTATTGCTTCAGTGACTCCTAAAACCCTCTCCAACTGTGTCCTCTGCCACTGCCAGGCCTAAAACCTTGACTTCAACAGGGCCCCCTTTGAACTCCATTTTCCTGCTCTCTAGGGCATAGGATATAGTCTCAAAATGCCTGGGTTTAAGGCCTACGTCTGGCATTTGCTGGGTGTGCTTCCTTGTGAAATGGCGTCTGATTTCTCTCACTTTCTCCTTGGTAAATGGGATAATTCTTTCCATCTATGGCTGTTATGTGGTTCAGTGAGACAAAGTGTGGGTCACAATACTTAAACCTATAATAGGAACTCAAATATGATCATACTAATCCCAGCAACGCAAGCTGCCTTTTATCTTTCCTGCTTTTTTTCCAAAAACTTTTAGTTGTCCGCTGTTAGGATTAGTTCAGCTTGAAGTCCCAGCACTCTCCCAGGATTTGAGGGTGGAAACGTTGGTGTCTTCTTGAATCCTCCATCTCCTTTTTCTCCTATTACTGCATCTATTACGAAGAACCAACAATTGATCCTTTCAGATGTCCTCAATTCATCTCACCCTACCAACAATAACTCGATCCATGTTCTTAGCACACCTTGCCTGAATTGATGCATGTATTCTGAATTAGTTTTTCTTCCTCCAGTTTCCTCTGCCCCCAGGCTCTCCTGGAATATACCTCCAGAACACCTTAAGGTTCTGCTTTCAGTATGGCCCACCCGAACTGAGAAGCTGCAGCAGCTACAGCAAGTCCAAGCCCTTCCCCTAGCCTACTGGCCACCCTTGGTCCTATTTCCCATCTCCCACTGTGTTGCTTCCCTCCAGTCCTGTTATCTTGTTGCCCTCCCTTTCCCCATCTGAAACAAGTCCATTCCTGCCTTGCTGTCTCAGTGAGGGCTCCTCCCCGCCACCTACCAGGGACTCCCACTCTGCTTTCTCCGATTTGAACTCAAAGGTCCTTGAAGACCTCCCTGATTCTTTTAAACCCCACTAATTTCCTTTTCTTTGAACTTCTAACTAACAATAGTGTTTTGTGGTTTTTGTTTTTGTTTTTAATTTTTGTCTCCGGAAATACATTTCAGTTTCCCTGAGGACAGATAATTTGCATTTTTGTATCTCCCATGTTGCTTAGCACAGTCCTTGGCTTACAGGAAATGCATGCTCTATTCTCTTTGAATGCTTTCTTTCATAGACAGTTAATTCCTTATTTATTTTCCCAGTTGGAGGACTCTCCAAGCATCCTTGAATAAACATCTAAACATATTGCTCAGCATTCGCTTCCAAAAATTAAAATCTTAGTCTCCTAAGAGACTTGTCTATATCCTTAAATAGAAGACTCCAAAAGGAAAATGTATAATTTTTTGATCATTGTCAGCATAATAATTGCTTAATGTGCACTTGAATTTTATAGAACTCACCTGAGCTGGATGAAGAAGGCTACAGCATCAGACCCGAGGAACCCGGCTATATCCTTTCTTTATTTTTTTATTTTAATTTTTATATTCACTCTCAGAAAACAGTAAGATAAACTCAGGTTTACAAAGGTGATGAAATAACCTCATTTTCCCAAGTCCTGTTATCCCTAATATTAAAATAAACAGCGTAGAGAACAGCCTGATCCCTAACGAGCAGGCATTTTGCCTTAATCTATTCATAGAAAAAGAGAGAGGAGAAAGAGAAAAATGTGCTGAAAAACAGTTGTGCAAATTGTGGGTACTGGGTTGTCTGTTAAAACTTGATATGACTATGTCATTTATAGTGACTAGAAAATAGCTCTTACTGTCCTCTCCGCACAGTTCATCTCTGGACAAAGCATGTCACACTCTGAAGCATTTTATACTCATCACTAATTGTCCAGAAAGCAGCCTTCTTCTCTCTGTAGTTGAGTAAGCTCACATGTGCTTGTTTGTGTGTGTACTGAGTGGGACACCACAAATGGCCAACTGCAGAAAAACGTAGGACATTATCACCTCTGCTTCTTGAAATTCACCATCCTCAATCACGTTCTGAGGAAAGGTGAATAAATCCTAACCCTTTCATTTTTCATTTTTGTTTGTTTTGCTTTGATTTTCTGCCTTCTAAGGATACTTTGGCTGTCTCCACGTCACTTTTGTCTCATACTTATCATTGTCTTCTAGTAGAAGAAAGAGTTATGTATCTTTAACTGTGTTCTACCTACCAAAGGAAAGCACTTTTATTCTTCGAGTGAATCAGAAGAGGAAGAAGAATCACACAAGAAATTTAATATCAAGATTAAACCATTGCAATCAAAAGACATTCTTAAGAACGCTGCAACTGTCGATGAACTGAAGGCGTCAATAGGCAACATTGCACTTTCCCCATCACCAGTGGTGAGTGGCTTTTTAATGTTAAGCTCTGGTTAGGTTATGTCCTGTTGATCAGAAACTCCTTAAATTGAAAGCTACATATGCTTACCATTTTATGAACTCCATAAACCTCAAAAAGCTCATTCTAGCTTGAGAAAGTTTTACTCATGCTTTTCGAAATGGTAAAAATGCATGGAACCACATTTTCTTTTGATTTATTTTCCTGCAAGCAGTTTAAAAAGAAAGAAAATAAATAAAAACATTATCCAGACATACTTCTGAAGCAGACTTAGCAATTAAAAACAACATGAAGTTCACAGATTTACTAACACTGATTTTTTAAAAACATCTGAGTTTCTTTTTTTATGATATATCACATAAAAAATACATGAAAGGAAAACCAAGGAACTTGCTTTAAAAAACTTTTTTACATTGCTGTGCTCCAAAAAATTTAATCAAAATCATAATCTAAATAGATACTAAAACTCATATTCTTCAGTATATTTTATTATCAAGTTGTCTTAAATACTCTCATCTTTAAGGCACCTCAAATATAGGTATTGCCCTATTTATATTATTCAAATAGGTATTTTCCCACAATTTGTGCTTCCTTTCCCCAATTCCCATTTACTGAATTTCTTTAGTTGCTGAATTCTGAGTTCTAACATTTACAATGTTTTCTCTGTGGTGTTTGATAAATGCCACGATTGTTTTCTAAAAATAGCTGTGAAGAGCAGATGAAGGCTCTCAAACTAGCAGCTAATATATTCTTGGCATCTTCTTTAGAGAGATGTAATCTCCCTATAGTATTCCCCCTGAACAGGGTAGTTAATAAATGCTGAACCATTTTTGAGATGCTTCCAGAAATATCTCAACTAACCCTTCTAAAGGAGTTGTAATCACCCATCCTTTGAGAATAAACTTTTGCCTGCCTGGGATGAATAAAGTCTGTAATGATACCTTCTTTAGTGCTTAGTGCTTATAATGGCCTTTATCACTACAGTTGGTGACAATTAAAATGATTTCTAAGAGTAACTAACCACAGCAAATGATATTTCAGGTAATTTTTAATGATATACTCGCCTGCTAGCCTAAGATGTTTTCCTGAAAAGGGACGAATGAAATATATCACTTTTCTCTCCTTTCTGCAGTGGAAGGTACAGATCTTCAACTCACATATATATCAGCCTAAAAGTTCTAATAACTTCATTTCTCAGTTGACATCTTTCAAATCATTTTTCACTTACTGAATCACTTTATAAACTAAAACTCTATTTAAATGCATGAAACCAGTTTATAGCCACTTCCGTGTAGTTTATTTTATTCACTTCTCTAAGTGTATTTTCTGTGTAACAAACTTAGTGGACATTTGGAAGCTACCTGGGGTAAGTAAAAGAAGTCAAGTTCAGAGGATTAAATGAACAAATTTATGTGAAAGCAAACTTACTAAAACAGTCGCAGAACCATAGATATTTGCTGAAAGTTTAGTCAAATCTAGGAAAGAAGAGATCCCCCTCTATCAAAAAGAAAACAAGTATGCCTAAGTCATCTGGTAGATATTTCTCCAACCAAATACTTTACTGAAGGTTGTTTACTGAGCTCTTCTTTTTTTTTTTTTTTTTTTGAGACAGAATCTCACTCTGTTGCCCGGGCTAGAGTGAGTGCCGTGGCGTCAGTCTAGCTCACAGCAACCTCAAACTCCTGGGCTTAAGCGATCCTACTGCCTCAGCCTCCCGAGTACCTGGGACTACAGGCATGCGCCACCATGCCCGGCTAATTTTTTGTATATATATATTTTAGTTGTCCATATAATTTCTTTCTATTTTTAGTAGAGACGGGGTCTCACTCTTGCTCAGGCTGGTCTCGAACTCCTGACCTCGAGCGATCCACCCGCCTCGGCCTCCCAGAGTGCTAGGATTACAGGCGTGAGCCACCACGCCCGGCCCTGAGCTCTTCTTAACATCTTTTTTTAAGGTAATATAGTGACATGATGTCATTAAGACTGATGAAAAAATCTCAGGGGAAGCAGGATGCAGACTAGATGGAGATACCCAGAGAAAGTAACCTCAGGGTTCTGCTGATTCTGCAGCAGCGCCCCACACCAAGGAACACCCAGCTCTGCCTCTCACCCCCGTACTTCCAGTTTGTTCCCCACACTGTGAGAACCTGGCTGTTTTATTACTATGATTCCCAAATATGTGTAATTTTTGATGTTTAATGTAGGAGAATAGGCCATTAGTACTACTTTAGAGAAAGGTGAGCGTGTTTCTGGATGTACATAAGTATAAAGACACATTTGTTAACAGAAAACACATGACATAACAGCACTTTATCTCCAGAACCAGATGAGTAAACATAACCTTTGAAAATCCAGTTGGTGCCATGATAAAAATGGCAATGATTTGAACAACTGTAGATAGTTCCAGCCAAATGAGCAGACATTTATACATCTATACTTTCTACGGGTACTAACACCAGTTAACGATATATCGGAATATTTCATTTAGGCTGTGGTGGTTCTTACGCTACAAAAGCATCCATCATTACATTAATAAAAATAGAGGATATTTCAAATGATAAACTATTCATAACAATGGCTTACATTGGACTTCTGATTTCTCTCTTTTTTTTTTTTTGAAGTTTTTAAGATAAAGTTGTGCTTCACTTATTCTTTTCACCCATCTGTGAATAGGTATCCATGCATTATAACTGATTTGATCTCTTTTATCATGAATTGGCTTTATTTTACTTGAGTAGTTTCCCTGGATAGATTAGATAGTCAAATTAATAAATGAATGAAATGGAATAGAATCAATGAATCATGTATCTATGTGTATATTCAATATAAACCTATCTGAAAATTACTCCTCAAAACAAAGCTTCAGCAACATGGGAAATTGGGGTTTTAATTGCTGGCAAAAAAATACTACTGTATAGTTAGACAAATAAACATAATTTCAGTCTAGATCTTGCCTTGGCCCTTGATTTTTGTATAGAAATAAAACATAATAGGGACCAGGACAAGGCAGAGCATCAGAAAAGAAGAAGGGATAACACACAAGTTAACTTACAGAAAAAGGGATGCTAATCCCTATTCTCATCATGTTGTGGTCTTCTGATAAGATACCATGCTTACAGGGCAAAGAACATACATTACTCAAGTTTGAGTTGTTGATTTGGCATCTATATAAGTTAGAATATTGGTTGAGCTATTTTAACAGAGACCAAAATAATAATGGCTTAACCAAAATAGGTGGTTTATTTTTCTCCCATACAAAAGTGAAAGCTAATAGGCAGTCCAGAGGCAATAGAGTCCTACTCCAGGGGTCACTCAAAAACCCAGGAATTTTCTGCATTATTGCTCCACATTTTTTAGGTGCTGCTTTGCACTAGCAAGCACCTCCATGTTTCAGCCTTGAGATGCAGGAAAGAAAAAATGAAAAGCAAGTGGTTTATTTCAAGAGTTTAACCCTGAGGTTGCACACATCACTACTGCTCAGATCTCACTGGTCATAATTTAGTCACAGGGAAGCATTAGCTGCAAGAGAGTCTGGGAAATGTAGTCTTTTGCTGGATAGACATGTAGCCAGCTGAAATTCAGGATTCTGTTACTAGGAGACAAAGGAAAAAGTGACTATCAGTGGACGTTGACAGTTTCTGCCACTGTGTTTTAAATAATCTCAGATTATTTCAGGGAGTTCATTAGGAAATGGGATTTTTCCCCCATTTGCCTTAAAAATTATTCCTAGAACCTATTGAATCCACAAAGCTCCCTTTTAAAAATGTATAAATATCAATTTATAAATACTAGTGATGCTATGCTGCATACTAGCTAACAGCAGGATGAACAGAAACAAATTTCAGTAAATTATTGACTTGTTTGGTAGATATATACCCCACCAACAACTGATAGCAGTGCTCCCTCCATCTCACAGAAGTTCACTGGTTTTTGATCCACCACAAATCCCCTGTAACTGACATAGGGCTTTATATATCACTGCCACTCAATAAATTCTGTGAGTGACTGACTGAGTGAACAAACAGGTGAATGGGACTAGGCCAAGGACAGGGCACTGGGGCATGTCACCACACTCCAGTTTTTCATCCCTCCATGGATAACACACTTCAGCCTCCTTTGTTCGCCACACAATGATTCACCTAATTGTGCCCTCATCCGGGACACAGATTTTCATTTTGTTCAAACTAGTGATGGAAACCTTATTAAACACAATGCTGAATTTCAGAGACCTGGGGTGTCTACAGCCTTGCCCAGATCTGCCAGACCAAAGACCCTATCAGAGACAGTGATGAGTTTGGTTTGCCCTGTTCCTTTGGGTGGGCACCGAGGCTTACCACTTTCTTTTCCAAGTGCTTTCTGGCCATCTGTTTAAATACTCTGCTCTAGAAATTTGTGTTAATAGGAGGGAGCTGTGTAGTAACAGCAAGCGCATAGCGTGTGGATTCAGACAGGCCTTGGCCTGGGTCCCAGGCCTGGCTCCACCACTTCCTACCTGTGTAACCTCAGACAAACCCTATCACTGTTCCAAACCTCTGTTTCTTCCTCTGTAAAACAAAGATAATAATAGTCCTTTTGAAATTTTTGTGCAAAAGATCCATGTAACAATACCTGATGTGTAACTGGTATGCTGCCATTGTCCATTTCTTCATCACTAGTATATGTTTATTTTTAATCTGACCTTTTCTCCTTTTTTGAGAGTCCTGGTCTGCTTTCCCATTCCCAGTCTTCTGACCTAAGAGCATACTGTGTTTTCATGTCCTGGATTTTAATGTATCTGCATCTCAGGATTGAATTCAGTTAAAGGGGTCTGGGGTTTTCTTGCCTTGGACTTTAATTCTGAACCAAATCTGATCCACCTTTTAGAGGAACTACTTTTAAGTCAGTTTTCTCCATACTGGACATTTGTGATTGATTTTTCTTCAAGCACAAATAGACACTTGTACTTACCCCCTCAAGGAACTGAGGTATAGTGGGGAAAGTGACAGCGCCTGAACTCAGCCTCTTGCTAGCAGTACTGCTTAGGCAAGGTACTTAATAAAACCCACTGGAGTCTCGGTTTCTTTATGTCTAAAGTGGGGATAAGAAACATCTCCTTGACAGGGCGGTTGTTGTGATGTCCATCTCTTGCTGCTAGCGCAGGCTAAAGCCTACTCCCACTAAAGGAGGAGATAGAAAGAGAGGTATGAGATGAAGAGTTCTGCTGTTTGCTTCCTTTATACCACACTCCTACACTGAGGGTGGAAGCAAACCTCCATTACATCATCCAAGAAATGGTTTTGTTCTTAAAAAGTAAAATTATTTTCTGAAGGAAACTAAATAAAATAATGGGTGTAAGATTGAACTGTAAGGGAATATGCCTTTACAGAAAAACAACAAAGCCAGACTTCAACAACAATTGAACTGAATTGAACATAATTTCCTGTAAGGTAATGTGAAGGAAATGGAAATAGACACTTATTCTAATGATGTCACAATTACTCGAACAAGTGGGCTCTACCTGTTCTTAGCTGATGATCTTGGGCATGTTGCAAAACCTTTGCCTTTGTTTCCTCATGTGTAAATGGGGATAACTGCCAAACCTACTTCACAGGGCTACTCTGAGGGCTGAGAGAATTAATATATAGAAAGTACTCGTAATAGATAGGACATTCAAAGATCATCTCAGTGTTGTTAGAATTGAGACTAGCTGAGACTAGTAAGAGTCTATGATTCAGTTATCTTTAAGACCCCTCTCAGCTAATACTCTGCCATTTATTCTGGCCTAATAGTCTCTGTGGGAAACTCTCTGTTTTAGGGACAGTTTGGGTAGATAGCAAGGGAACCAAGAAAGAGAACATTTCCTTTGAAGCACAAGGGTTAAGTAGGAAGAACACAGGCTTTTTTGAGTCTGTATCTTATTATCTGTGTACCCATGAGCAAGTTCCTTAACTCTGAGCCTCAGATCCTATGTCTGAAAAATGGGAAAAATGGTATCTACCTTCTTGGGTTTGGTGTCAGAATGACATGAGATAATGTAAAATACCCAGTTTGGTTCCTAACATCCAGAAGAGACTCCATTAAGTATCAGTTCCCTTTGCAGCTTCACTTTCCCTTCCCTTAAGTTCAGAGACTTGTGGGAGGCAGAAGGAAAATAAAAATAGAGAGGGAGGACTTGAGCAAAGTCAAGGAAAAGAGGGCTGATGGAAATGATGTGAAGAGTAGGAGTTGACCTATCCTGGCACGTAGGCTAGTGCCTCCTCCTCTTCCCTTGTAAAATCCAGTAGTACAAGGAATCAAAGAGTTTGACATTGCATTATGAAGGAGCAATGAGGTTTGCAATCCATATTTTGTTTAACCAAAAAATATGGGGAGGGGGAGATAGCTTTGAACTGGAGATGGTCTGGTGTTGTTTGCCTGTTCCAGGTGGCCCACCCACCTTCCCACCCCCAAATTAGCCTGCTAGCTAGCAAAATCCATGAATCTGCTGCTGCTTGGTAACACCACCCCCTTTCCTGTCCTCACTTTGGCAGAAGGTTCAGCACCCCATTGAGTTCAGTAAAAACAAAGAGTCATCAGTGGGGGAGCAGAGCTCCAGTCTCTTACCCGCCCACCCAGCATTCACTGCTGGTAGAATCACTGCACAGTGCATGGAGAGGCTAAAGATGGCATGCATTTTAGTGCTAGGTGCTCAGCCCAGACCTCATGTGCACAGAGGTGGAAGGCAGAGGCCCAGCTTCAGTTCTACTCATCACAGACAGTTTCACAGGGCAAGTGTGATTTGGATTGGCCTAGCCCAGGGTTACCAAACCTGGGGCATGTAAGCCACCACACTGCACCCCAAGTCCTCAGTAGACATTGCCCCTAGATCCCAGATGTAGTCTGAGAAACCCCCTGTGGACAGAGCTGCAGCCAGCCGACCAAAATCAGATGTTAGCACATGAGATGAACCTTTTTTTTTTTTCAAGCCTCATAGAGAAAGATTGATATGGGTTAAAAACTGAGATGTAAACACACACAATTAGCCTAGGCCTTCACAACAGTCAGAATCATCAATATCACTGTCTTCCACCTCCACACCTTGTCCCACTGGAAGGTCCTCAAGGGCAATAACAGGCATGCAGCTATCATCTCCTGTGATAACAATGCCTTCTTTTAGAATACTTCCTGAAGGATCTGCCTGAATTTTTTTTTTATAAGTAGAAGTAGTACACTCTATGATAACAATAAAAGGTATGGTATAGTGAATACACAAACCAGTAACACAGTCATTTATTATCACTGTCAAGTAATATGTCCTGTACATAACTGTATGTGCTATATTTTTATATGACTATCAGTGCAGTGGGTTTGTTTACACCGTCATCTCCACAAACATGTCAGTAAAGCATTGTGCTGTGATGTCACTAGGTGATAGGAATTTTTGGCTCCATCACAATCTCATTGAACCACTGTTGTCTGCAGTCCATCAGTGACCTAAAAGTCAATATTTGGTGCGTGACTGTATTTATCATTTATTGTGTGCCTCCTTCCCATACTCCCAAAAGTAAGCTCACTGGAGCTTTTTTTGCTATTTCTTTTGTTCACTAATGTGCCTAAAATAGTGTCTGGCATTTATTAGGTGCTCAGTAAGTATCTGCTAATGGATTAATAAATAAATCATCCTTTTGCTCCTTGTGAATACCTGACTAGTCATAAGTAACTGATAGAAAGTTGTTATTTTATAACAGAATCCTATTAGTTAAAATATAAAGATTTGGAATACAGCCATCCTATTTTTGAGGCTAAATGATTACAGACTCTAAAAAGGCTTGCAGATTAGACCTGACTTTTTATGTCTTGATTCCGTTCTATGATGCTTGATGCCAAAATTTCCATGGCAGCTCAGTTCCGTGTTCAGCTGTGAAGTGGGCGGGGACGCATTCAGAGCACAAAGCCTCTATGTAAGGGGTCGTCAAAACTCCAGTCTATGTTTTCTCCATTCACCTCTATTAGCTTTGGCTCTGGGTCTTAAACAGAATGTTTTACGTGTTGCTGATTTCTAGCCCCTCATGCAAAAATGTAGGCTTCAACAAAACCTAACTTGGGTGAAGATTTGCATTACCAAGTCGGAATAATAACAGCCAGAGGGAGATTCTCTGTCTGCAGAGGGCAGGGGTCTAGGGGTTCCTTGGAAAGCTGTTGGTCACGAGGATGAGCTGCGTTTCAACAAGGTTTAATTGCGTTTTCTTAGGTCATGGGATGAGAAAATGCCTGCACTTATCACCCATTCAATGGTTATATTTTAGGTACATCATTTTGTCTAGTCCCAAAATTCACGTACTCTATTTCCACATATTTACAAGTAAGCCCAGAGATATATGTATAGATCTCTTTCCTGGTTCTCTTATATATATTTTCCATAATTAAAAATAAAGTCTGATGCTATTAGCTCATTTTAGATCAAGAAATATCTTTGTTTTCCCCTAAAGAGAATTGTCATGTTTTGTGTTTGTTTTCACTTTTGTTTTTAACATTCTGAAGGAATCTATAGTTTAAGAGGCCATAGCCTGGGTGTCGGTAGCTGCTAACAAAGCAAAACATGCTGAGTAAAGATGGTTTAATACATTACGTAGCTTCGGGTGGGAAGGTATGGGCAAGAGGGGAAGGGTAGCCTTTATCATGTGTGTGTTGATGTTTATTCTTCTGATTTTAATTAAACAAAATTCATTTAGCTCTAAAAAGGCTAAGAAATTTACCTTATAATTAGAGTTTAATCCCAAGGACTGAAAGCATGCCTAGAAACATAAGCTCACTCTCTGAGAAGCTCATTCTTTGAGACCTGCTATGCTAGACTGGCATGATCTGTTTAATTCTTTCCATTAGAGAGATCCAAAATTTTCCAGGTTGTGTGATCTGTGATCTTTAGCTACATTGTTTTTAGACCCCAATGCTGACAAGGCCCTGAAAGTGGATTCAATCTATTTAGGGGACTTGGGCTGTGCCAAGAGCCCCGCGTTGTCCAGATTCTCTGGAGTTAGACTATCTGGGATCCCGTCCTGGCTCTGCTCCTTGGTTTTGACCTTAGAGCTCCTCTGAGCCTCCTTTGCCTCATCAGTAAACTAGAAATAATAATGACACCAACAACATAAGGTAAAGCGATAGTAAATTCTCACTAAATGTTGGCTGTCAATATCATCCTTGTCTTCTAATCCTCACAACAATCCTACAAAGTAGCCATTAACCCTGCTTTACAAATTATTGAATTGAACCATAGTGTAATTTGCTCAAAGGCATCCAGAAAATAAGGGGTTGAACTAATTGGAATATATAAAAGCTCATGCTCTTCCTTCCACCGTGACAACCCCCTTAAAGCTATTTGATTTTAACTCAAAAATTCTTTTTGTCTGTAGATTGAGAACCTAGATCTTGTGAATGTAATTTTTATTTCTCTGTGCTCCTCAACATGGGGCTGGATCTGAAAGTGGCACCAAGGATGCAACCCCCCTCTTGGCCCTTAGCTATTCTGAAGCATTAGTATTTGCCATAGGAGAAAATTCCACCCTGGAGATCCGATCACATAATCTGCACTAAAGTTTGTACAAAGCGGTATCACTTCTTTAGAACCTCTGTAAGATGTGTTAGCACCTGAGGGCACTAATGGACAGAGAAAGTAACAGTTAAGTGGGAGCTAAGTGAAATATTTATAGGAGGGGGCACATGGCTTGGGCCAAATACAAAACAGCCTTATTTCAGAGAGCAATTCCTCTTTCCCTATTTCAAAAGATGCTGTACTTCAAATATTTGCATAATGTTTTAATAGCTCCCCCAAAACAAAATTCCCAATCACATTTTGTGTGCCTACTCTATGCCTCACACTATGTTTGGGGCTCGAGAGAGTCCATTCATAAACATTACCATGAGCCAATAGTCGAGTAGAGATATCTAAATGATACAGAACAAAATAAGAACTGCAAAAATGTCTTAGCAACGTATACCTTTCTTTTCCCTGAGGCTAATGAATGTCAGGCAAATAGAAAGGCCTTCAATATTTATTTGTTTATTTATTATTGTGAGCAAGAGGAGTGGGCTGCAATCAAACAAGAGAAAGGAACAATTTATTCTGGCTGGGAAGCTTGGGAAAGGTGTCATGGAAGAAATGTTACTGACCTTGAGGAGCAAGTAAGATTTTGATTGCGGGAGAGGGAGGAACCATCGAAGGCTGTGGAGGTGGCCTGGGCAGAAGGCAGGGGAGTGTGTTGGGGGGAGGGAGGGACATCCAAGGGCTGCAAGGAGAGTCCGCAGCTACATGCAGGCTTCATAGACAGGCAGTAGTGGAATGAGGGCAGGAAGGTGAGCTGGAGCCCATCATGAAGGCATTAAATGCCGCAGAATGGAGTTTGCATTCTATTTTCTGGACAGTAGGGAGGTTTTTGAAGGGCAGAGTAATATATTCACTTCACTATTTTTGAAAAATGATTCAGGGGATAGTGTGAAGGAGGGATTAGGAAATGAAACTGGAAATAGGACCATTGGCTAGAAGGAAACGTACTATCAGGAAGAGACAATGCAGCCCACCCCCCCCACTAAGACAGTTGCTGAGGAAATAAGAGAGCATTCTTGGAGCCAGGAGCCCCCAGAATCCTCTCTTACTTGTAATAGTAATTACAAATTCTAAGAATTACAAATTACTAATTCTAAGAATTGGTAATTATCCATGGAGAATGGGGGAAAAATGAAAGAGGGAATCAAAGAAGAACTGGTGGTTCTACCCAGGGTGACGCGGGAGAAAATGGTAAGGACCAGGTTCTCTGTCAAGATTGAGTTTCCGGAAAATTGCGTGTTTTAGTTGCATGACCATGCCTGGCTTCAACTCATTAATGGCATTTTCCAACTCCTTTCAATTTTACAAGCATAATTTTCTATTTTCAAGGCACAAATCCATTTGATAAAAGCAAACCATTCAAAAGAAAGCCTAGAATGTGCTCACATGGAGGCCGCACTTATGCCCTCTGCAGCTTGAACTAAAAACAGCAGCCTAAGAATAATCATAGCAGACACCCACAGAAAGCCTATGTAAAAGCGGTATTGCCTAAGAGAGCTGCCTTCAGTCAGGTTATTCTGAGCCTTGAGCTGTTTCTCCTGGAAAATACATTTCACCTCTCTCATTTTTCTCTTTATTTTTCCTCCCCATGCCTACGCTCTTAGAGGAAAAGTCCGGTAAGAAATAAGTCCTTTCCACTCTTTGGCCAAATAGTATCTATTCTGTTTATTTTCATCATCTGCATATCTAATGGCTGACTGTGTTTAACACCTAAACGAGGCTGTGAATTTTTAAAACAAACCTTTGTGAACCGGGACAAGGTCTAATTATGCCACACGGGGAAAAAAGGAAGTTGGTTGCTAAGAGATTTTACAACCTTGTTATTAAGGGCCCGGGGTAATTTTGTAAAGTTTCACCTCTGCCTCAATCACAGGCATATGATCAAATATTTTAGGTACTAAGGTTCATTTATTGCAGCTTCCACTTGCATTAGTCAAGCTACATATACATGCTATGAGTTAGGCAAACATTTTTTAAATAGGTTCTTTTGTTTAATGTACCCCATGATAGCATCCTGAATGCTTGTAAAACTGGCCTGGAAAATGGGAGTAGTAGTGGGGTTCAGGGTCTGGTTTGGGGGGTATTTTTTAAGTAAATCAAAATATCCCCTCCTAGAATTGTCAGAAACTAGAAAAGAGGATCTTTATAAAATGTAAATCACCTTCTGGATGTTACTTTTTAGTACCAGTGGGTGATTTTTAGTGGCAGCACAAATCCGATAGGATGTACCTACATCTTTTTATTTTAGAGCAGCATGAAACAGATTTCAAAAAAATAAAAAGTTTATGTTCTCTTCTCGGTTGCCTGGTTTGTTGGGAGCGTGTTCCCAGGATGCCGATGTATGGCTGACAGAGGTGGCCTCTTTGCTGGAAAATATGAAAATATTGTGTTTCCATGTTAACAGCACCGAGAAGCAGTTGGTTTGTTCAATTTAACTTGCCTAAGTGGAGGCTGCAGTAAGTGCCGTCACCTCTTACCCTGCCCGCTGACCCCCTCCTGGCAGACTCTGCGCCACGTGTGGGACGCTACACGTGCAGAACGTCCACGTGACAGGACGGAGGCTGGATGGAAGGCACAGGAAGAGCACAAAATGGGATCAAAATATTAACATTGATTAAAATGTGGGCCCACATATTTTTGTCGCCAAAAATAAAATAAGCACCTGTGATTGTGATGATGATTATGATGACTACTAAGCTAAAATGGCCCACTTCTGAGAAATTGAGAGTCAACAATGTGTCACCTGCTGTGTGGCAGCACAGTATTGCTGGTGCCCTTTAGTAGCCTTTCCTTAGACTTTGCCGATTTCATTTATTCTCCTTGACCCTCAATCTTTCTCTGAATTAACTGAATTTGGTCACTTTACGTATTGAAAGGACTGTGTGGCCTGAAGTTTGCCTGTGGTGCTTTCAAAATTCTCTGTTCCTCATTGGTGTTCCCCCTGCTGTCCTTACAGCAACTTTAGCTACAAACATACCTCTTCATTTCAGTTGTGCGTCTTCAAGGATGTCTTCCCCCGAATCCCTTGCCTCATTTCTCTTTGGAAGTATCCATCTTGCCAATTCCTCAGTCTGGTCATCTCTTGATACCTCCGTTAGTAGCAGGTTCTTTGTTTCTCCTCCCAAATGGAGTTTCAGAAGATCATTTCAAACATGTCTGATTGCATATAATAGGTATTCTCTGTAATCCGACTTGTAGTATATATAGAAGCAAGTTTAAATATAGACAAACACCTACAAGAGTGGAGCAAATAGATGCTTGCCAGATAGTCTGACTTCACCCAAAGCATTTCAAAACAAACAGGAAGGTTGGCTGCGACCGTAATAATAAACATAACAATCATATATTCTAATTCTTTCCTAGGAAATTCTCTAACATGAATCATTGAATTTGCTATGACTAGATTATGCAAAAACAATCTTTGGTGCTTTGCAGTTTATCACCCATTTTCCTCTTTGTTTCCCCATAGCACCAAAGTTAGCAAATTTGTATAACTTCAAAATCTGAGGCTGGTTATTTAGAGAATTTGGCAGATAAGACAGAATATGTTTGGTTACTTAGAAATGATAAATGTCTTAAAACACTTTACCCACATTGACTAAGACTAAGGTTTCCTAGTTAACTAAATTTAAATTAATCCTGTTATGCAAAAAATAATAAAGGAAAACTTCAGTGTGATATAAGAACACTGCAGAGACTACAAGGGCATAGGCTGCAGTATCTTCTTTTAGGGAGACATATTCATATTGAAAATTATATACATTTTAAAAATATAACATGTTCTATCCAAAGATTTTCATTCCAGTGACCAAATCATAAATTAGCAGTTTTCACCCACTTTGAAAATAGCCTCAAAGTACAAAGTAAGAGTTATCTCTAAGTTGAACACCAAAATAAAAGTAGTATGGAAAATAAAATGTTCCAAAACCTTCTTCAGAATGCATTAGAGGACCAAGAGAAATCTAGGAATTGAACATTTAATGTTTAATTAGGAATGTAGAAAATTTGTTCAGAAAACAAGAAGACCACTTGCAAAGTCTCTGAGTAGTCAGATGTAGAAATGAAGTAATACAAACAACAGATAGAACTCACTGAGAGCTTATTATGTATGATACAAATGCCTGCAATCAGAGACTAATTGACCACCTGCAGATTCTGAACAACTGAATAGGTGTTTTGTTTGGTTGTACAGTTAAAAACAATTTTAGCTCACATTTAAAAACTAGAACATTTCAAACTTTTTTAAAAATCTGGGTGCTCGTCTTCTTTCCGAAGATCTGGTAGCACTAAGCCCACATTCTCGCGTGGCAGACGCAGGAAACACGTAAATAGTGGCCGGTTCACCAGTTTCATGATGCACATGTGCCCTGACTCCCAGCACCCACCCCATGTTCCTCACCCCTGGAAGCATCTGAGTTGGCAACTCTGGACATAGATCTCTCAGCTTATCGAATATATCAAGGCCAGATACTGAATTAGTTTTCTTCTGCCTTTGAAGAAAATACTATATACTGGTAGAACAAACATTACACCCTAAAGTCTTTGACATTCTTGGGAAATGAAGGGGAACGGGTAAAATAAAATTTTGAACAGGCAAAGACCCTTCCCTCCTGGCTGATAATAATTTTGCTGTCCTTGTCTGGCAGAGCCTAAGTTGTCTTATTCTCTTTAGTGGTGATAATTATTGTATATAAAGCCCTTCCATTTGACTTCTGGAATTCTTTTCCTTTTGAAGGTTTCAGATCGCTGTTAATTATAGATCTTGAAGCCTTCTGGGTCTCTGCTCTTTGTACAGCTTCTAGCTGTGTCTTTTGGGTTCTGTTCAATCAGCCTATGGCTACGTGAATTTGAATAGCTATTCCTTGATGAAGGCATTAGCAAATGCATTTCCCAAAATGCTATCTTATATGATTATCTTTTACTAGAAAGAATACAAGCATAAGCTATTGATTAAAAATGTAGGTTTTTAACTCATTAGGAATTAAGATATGACTTAATTTGGGTACATTAATATATTTGAAATTATTTTGAAAAGTGTTCTGTATAATCTTAAATTAATATAAAGAATCTTGTATTTAAGGCTCTGTCTCTGTATGGTTGCAATCTGCATTTTATTTTGCATTATTTCTCATAATTTCGTCTTGGAGGAACTGTGTCACTTTTAGTCCCCCATTTGCTATATTTTAGAAGTGAGTCATTTGTCATAAAATTCCCACATTTCCTTCTTTAGAAAAGAACTTTAGCCTCGTCACTGAAGAATAATAAAGTCTAAATCTTCATATAAAAAAGTGTTTGAATGTTTCTCAAGGTACAGTATGAATTAGTCAGTAAGAGAATTCAAGTCCAGAAAGTATCTTTTTTTTCTAATTTTATTTAACTTGCATCTATGTATATAGAACGATTTCTAAGAGAGGTAGAATCAATACCTGGAAAATAAAGTCTAAAATATTATAAGTAAAATTGATTGGAGTAAATATGTCTAAAGTCCTGGCAACTTACAAAACTGGTCTGAGAAATAACCATTCCTGGATGTTAGCCACAATGGCTCTCTGCTTTAGGAGTCTTCCAACAATGTCATGCTTGGTATCATAGAAAGTACAAGAGTGTGGAAGATCAGAGATTTTTTTTTTTTTTTTTAGACATAGTCCCACTCTGTCACCTGGGCTAGAGTTCCATGACATCAGCCTAGCTCACAGCAACCTCAAACTTCTGGGCTCAAGCGATCCTCTTGCCTCAGCCTCCCAAGTACCTGGGACTACAGGCTAGCACCGGGTAGATGGGGTCTCACTCTTGCTCAGGCTGATCTGGAACTGCTGACCTCAAGTGATCCTCCCACCTCAGCCTCTCAGAGTTCTGGGATTACGGGCAGGAGCCACCGTGCCCAGCCTAGAGATCTAAATTCTGTCTCTGGTTCTACCCATTTACTAGATGTGTGTCTCAGAGCCTCATTCTCCTCTCTCTATCATAAAGGCCATTGGACTAAATATCCATGGAGGTCTCCCAGGTATGAAAGGCTACAGGTTTTTGTTTCGTGTCTATGTTCTGAAGAGTAGACCATCCTCTTCATTTGCACAGATTCCTAGCTACTTTTGTGTTTGTGCTCCTGGCCTGGTCTTGAGAGGTAGCCTCTGGTGAATCCATGGATGAACCCACATCCTGAAAGTGAAACGCTGAGCAACATCCTCTTCCCCATTCACATCCTAATCACTCCAGTAAGGGCAGAAAGATCCTAAAGAGGGAGCCATCAGAGACTGTTGTGGAAAATGGACAGCAGCCATAATGAAGGGTTGAGGAGTGAAAGAAAGAAGTTGTATGTTTGCTTGTGTTTTCCAGGCATCCTCTGGTCCACCAGTGTTCTATTGGCATTGGATAGTTTTCATTGTTCCCACCTGTGTGTGGCAGGGGCTCCTCACCTTCCCCATCACATTCCTCCCCTTTGGGAGAGGCTGCCAAATCATCAGGCCAAGAACACATATGTACCAGAAAAAGTCCTCATAAGCACATAGAACACTAAAGAGAGAAGCCAGACCAGGGAGAGTACACTTTAAATCCTGCCTCTGACTTTTTGGAGGCCCCCATGAGATCCCAACCATGTGGGAAATGCTTCATGTCTGTGATGTTTGCTAACACCCTGTTGTGTAGGGGAACAGTTTGCCCCATATTGTTTATTCTCTAAGTTTCCCCTCCCCAAATAATCTGGAGAAAAATTCCTATGGCAAGACATTAAAAACTGTCAGTGACATCTACTTGTACATTTCTGCCTTGTTGTTATGTGCACATAACTAAAACTTGCATATCTGCATTAGCAAAGCTGCATTATACACTGGGCAGTCTTTATGGTTCTGCAAAGGCTCCTATGGTTTAACTAAGTCCTAAACACGATGACTGCCTGTCTTCCTTTGGCCTGATTACTCGGAGTGTATGTTTGGTGAGCTGTTTATAAAGTCTTCTATTACCCAAGCCTGTTGACTGATCCATCATTCTCTGACTAGGTGTCTGTTCTCTCTTCCTTTTTGCTGATCACAGAGGCGCAGCCCGGTAAGAACTCTCAACATTTTTACCTTAAACATGTATAGAGAAAATTGCTGCCAAGGCAAGGTGGCCAGGTTGGTTTCCCATTAAATTTACAATAACCCAGTGTGAATGAAGCAGATGAATTAGGGTTAGGGGTTGGAAGCCTCTGACCCTCTAAGTGACAAGGACATATTTTAGAATGGTCAGAGCACTTTTCCATAACAAACTAAATTAATACGTGGGAATCCCAACTCCTAGTGCTAAATTTGAAAATGTGTATGTGTGGGGTGTGTGTGTGTGTGTGTGTGTGTGTATGAAACACCAGGAGACTGACCAGAAAGCATGATAGAAGTTGACAGCAAAGTGATAATGAAGAACAATAAAACAAAAAAGATTGCAAGGAAACAATTTTTAAGCCACATTGTTTTTAAGCCTGAATTCAAAGTATGTCCCTGGACCACAACTTACATTGGTCAGTGTGGGCTGATACATAATTCTAATTTCCATCTGGGGAGAGGGAAACACACTGTCAAGTCAATGGTCCTGGGCTATCACATAATTCTAAGTAGATTTCATCACTGAAGACAAACTTGGAAGGTCAGATCAATATTAGTTTGCACTGTTCAAAGTGGATTCTCAATCATTTTCCTCAGGTTGAAGAGTATGATGAATTTAAAGCAAAAAAAAAAAAAAAAAAAAAAAGGTTTTTGTGATGTTTTAAATGAACCCCATCTACCTGGTCAGTCCCTTAAGAGAGGAACTGGAACTGAAAACAACACTCTCTGAAATATCCATAGGCCTGTGTCAATCCAATTCATCAATTATTATTTGAGGCAACTACCCTGCCCCAGGTGACAAATCAGTGGTTCTCTGTTTAAACCGTGTCAACTGAGGTTCGAAGGTGGCATCTGAAGGCACTGCTATTTGGGTGTGGGTGATTCCAACCCAGCTGCTAAGTGACATCCCAGATTAGGACAAGTTATTCTTTTTTTAAAGAAAAAGAGTAAATTCATTAATTCAAAATGAAGAAAATGTATTCACAACATACATATAACAACAATCAATCATTGAAAGGAGGAAAGTATGGTCACTTGATGAGGAGGAGAACGGTTTCGAATTCAGTGGGCTTCATTCCTGAGTGTGGCTTGTGTGGTTGACATCACCCTAACCTTGTTCTGGATTTGTCACGCTGCAACATTAAGGCCATCACAGGTCTGTGTGCCGGATCAGCAGACGACAGGATTTTCTTCTCTGTGGCTGCTGACTTGATGCTGATCATTCAAATATTTGTCCCTTTCTAAAGTGATATTGGTTTTATTCTTACTAATTTCTAAACAACAGAGTTTTCTTGCACATTTCTGCCAAATTGCACTTAACTTGTGATCGTTCATTCATGAGAAGTATTTAATAAAAATGTTACAGGGGCTTTTTTAGTGCCTTTCAACAGTGAATATCTGTTGAATTAATTGACACACCCGGGAATTGATGAATACAAAAGGAGCTTTGTACCTTTCTTGGGTTCATGGGTACTATATTTTTAATAAAAGGAATGGGACAGAGAAACCAAAAGGTCTTCAGTTTAGCTCCTGGGATCTCCTAATTGCTGGATTTCAGGTCTCGCAACGCTAGGTGAGCTCTGTCCGCTCACTGCCAGCTTATTAATCTTTTCATTGACTACTTGGAACTAAAGTTCCCATGTCTCTTTCTTCAGACCTTACTAATAAAATGATGATTGCCTGAGAGTCCACAATCCAGAAAAACATTTTAACTTCATTTAAACAATTTGTTCTCTAATTATTTCTGTCTACAGAGCCTTATTTTTCCAAAAGCAAACCTGTATCCAAACTCACATAATGACTGCAGCAAATTTAAGTGACCATATTTATTTAAAAATTTTCATAATAATGTAATAATTCTCTATATGGCACATAAAGTGGGGGGAAATAGATTGCATTCTTAGGCAGAACAGGCCAGAAAATATAGTTTGAGAGATTGAGAAAATATCTGACAGATCGTTGTTCAGAATGAAAATCACTTCTATCATAAATGGGTTCAAAATGGGAAAGAAAATTCTGATATATCTTTAAGAATGAGGGAAAGAAGTTTCTAATAGGTCTATTTACAGAGGTGCTAAATCTTGTCCTAAGTTGTTAATTTTATAATTTGAGAGAAGAAAACATGTCTGTGACCACCAGGTTGAGCCTTCACTACCTTCCCTAAAAAGTTAGGAAGTAGGAAAAAATGTGTTTGGTGGTCAGTCCACAAATCGTTCATCTCACCTATTGAGATATTTTCTTACATTGCACTTCCACTTTCCTGCCCTCGACTCTGCCCCCGTCATTATCCTAAGGCAGCATCCCAAGCCATGCCCTGTCCCACGGAGCAACCCTCCTGGTGGTCTACTTTTCTGGTAGTACCCCATGCTAGGAACTTTTCACAGCTTCTGGTTTTTAATCAAAACTTTTTAGTCTAATCCATCCTTCTATTATCTAAATAAGTTGATGCTAAGGCATTATGGAAGCCAGAGATGACCTGCTCAAATTATTCCTGCCAGGGCTATTGTATTCCAATAGTATCACAATGCCTTGTACTTAAAAAAAAAAAAGAAAAGAAAGACTCCCAGTTGGTGGATTGGCAGGCCTGGTGGCAGGCAACTAGAAGAAACTGATGGGGGAGGAGGGACGAACAGGTAGGGTGGAATTCCCTGGCTCCCTGCAGTCCATTCAGTGGCAGATGCCTCCAAATTTCCCTTGCCGTGAACACTTGCCACTTACATCTTTTAAAATCACATTTGTGAACTGATGACCATACTAGCTACTTGAAAACCCCACCTGACTAGGAGCATACAGTACTCCTAAACAGATTCTATAATTTTCAAACAGCAAACATATGTTAAACTTGGATTTACTTTCTTGTCTGCTAGAGTTCAAGAGGATATTTTTTAAATAAACTATTCAATAGCTGTCTTTAATTTACCATATCCACCCAGGTAAGGGGTTGTTCTTGTTCAGAACACTTATGATTTACCCTTCCTTCCTCTCTATAATCTTTGAGTAAAATGAAAAACTGATTTATGTATATGTACCTACAATTCCCAACTTGAATGTGGTTCTGAAAAAAACTTCATTTTCCACATCTGCATTTCTTTGAGTTCAGTTTAATTGCAATGACAGAAATAATACATATTGTACATAACATATATGTGGTCTTAAACCTTATAGTGTCTATTTCTAATTCTAGGGTGCAATTAAAAGGAACTTATCCAGTAAGTATATCTTAGCTATCAGAAATAGAGTACAATTTAAAAGAAGAAATAGTTCCTTGGATCTTGGAGCATATATACATTTGAATTTTACATTCTTGGGCTTGATTTTTAAGGCTTACAAATTTTTTTACTTTTACAGCAAAGAATTCTTGTAATGAACCCCTGTGGGTTTTGAATGATTAATGTTTAAATTCTGAAAATGAATATGCTTTTGGAAAAACATTGCTATTTTCTTCCCATATTTGTTAACACTTGCTGTATTTAACTTCAGAAATGAATTTAATCAAGTGTGTATTTGTTGATGGGAGGTGGGAAGAGGAGGAGGGCAGAAGGAACTGAAGTAGATTGAACTCACCCATTCCTATGTCATTTGATATAAAAATCTTAGTCAACCAAAGGGATATGATATAGGTTATAATGCACATAGGGGACAATTTTCCTCTGCTGCATACAACACACTCTAGGGAATTCTAAATTCATGATTCAGAGTTAAAGATATAACATTTTCTTGGCATTTCAAGAAAGGAACAGGCAGAGAATGCTGGATTCATGTGCTACACATATGGCCTGGCTTAGTATTCTTTTATGGTAATTGGGAAGCAGAACCAATCAAGGCAGCAGACATTCCAAGAATGGTATGCTATTCCACTAAGCTCTGCAGTATACAAATCTTCTATTTGATGGCTTACCATGTTAGTTCCTTGGTTAATGAGGTTTTACAAATGCCAGAGAAAATGCTACTACATATGCCTAATATATAGTTGTTGCATTGCCAGGGGAGAGGGTTTGTTTTGCAAAGCTTTCATATTGAATGCTTACTGATGGGATTTAAAACTCTAAGTGTTTCCAAACATAATTCATAAGACAAATCAGAGAGTAATGGTAAAAATATGCCTAAAAATTTCCTTTGTCCTGTGCATCAGGTGAAGAAGTGGCAAGACCCAGGCGTTCCACACCAACTCCAGAGCTTATCAGGTGAGCATGAAAGACATTAGTTGTGTTTTATGCAAGGTATCATGAGCTTTTAACAATTAAGCAAGTCTCCTTTGGACTAAACTCTAGACTTCTATTAATAAAAGAATTACCTATACATGTAAGTCCATATGTTCATAGCATGGTCCAAATATTTAATATGTTATCATTTCTCATAAGTGCAGCCCAAGGGAGACCATTAGGGAAATACTCTGCACTTATCTAAAATAACTGCCTACCAAAATGTGCCCCTCACTAATGGGAAGGCTAACGGTCTCTATAAAGAGAGAGACCTTTTGGTATCTGGAATGCTGATCTGAAATAGGATTATATTGCCCTGTGAAGAGAAGCCTGTTTGGTTGGATACAATTTCTTGATACATTCCACCTGCCACACACCATAAAATAATCTATTTTAGTTTTTGGCTTTGGCAAAGCACTGTGTTTTACAGTGTCTTCTTCCGGTTAAGCTAGTGTTGTACAAATGGGCATTGTTTTCTAAAAAGACTGCTATTTCCATTTCAAGCCTGGATCCTTCTGCATCTTTTTCCTCCTGCTCCTACCTCTCCCCTCTCTTTACCCCTCACCCCTCAGCACACATGCATAGGACACATTAGCATCAATGAGGGGAGTCAGGTTTGGAAAAGAAACGGCGATCATGCAGTCTTTTCTCAAAAATCAGTCTAGAAGCATAATTAGGAGAAAGGATGGGACTTTAATTTATTGTCCTCCTGCTTCCCTAATCTCTCACTACTCTTCTTTCTCTGAGATGCGCTGTATAGAGGTCTGAGGACGTTGTAAGCAGTCTGTTGAGTGGGAAGGGGAAGGATGAAACATCCTGGGTGCCTTGTCACTTAATATCCCATGCTTGACTTTAACCAATCATAAACTGTATTAACTACAACACAGAGATGTGGTGAAGATAAATATAAATGGTTTTTGAGATCTTAGGGAAGAAAGGTACTTTGCAATAAACTGTTCTCTTGAGTATTACCTCTTCTAGGTATAAAGAACCATGATGCTTTGAAAGTGTTTCCCTCCAAATTACTTCTGTTGGACCAGCCCCTTGGTCCTCCATGGAGAAATAAGGATCTTATCTCCTACCAATTCTCTTGTCCCATAATACATTTGACATCCTTACATAATACTTTCTAGCCCTACAGGAGCTTTGCACACACATGCATGAGTGCATATATACACATGTGCACACACACACATGCACACCCAGTTGTTTTGCTGAGAAAAATATTTGAAAGCTTGTGTATGTTTCTGAGCACTAATTTTTGAGCCCTTTCTCTGTATTTTACCTTAATGTGTGTGATTTAGCAAAAAGCCTCCAGATGACACTGTGGCCCTTGCTCCCCTCTTTGGCCCACCATTAGAATCAGCTTTTGATGAACAGAAGACAGAAGGTAGGAAAAAACCCTATGCATCTATGGACTTGTATTTCTTTTTATTAAAGTATAACCTTTCTAGAGTAAATGTATTTTGAGGCATATTTTTTATGTATTATCAGATCCTCATGGGAAAGAAAATTTCCGATCTAGGTGTGCTGTCAAGAACAGTTTAGTTTTCAAACCTCTATTATTTTAGAATTTGAAACTTTACTTCCAGAAATATCTAGTAGCTAAAAAAGTTTACATCTCAGAAGAAATGAGCAAGAATTGCTGCAAATCTACACAAATCGCTGTTGGGGAGTAAATACTCTGTGAGCCAAACAGCCATCATTTGAGGTGTCAGCAGGAGCATGAATGGCGCTAGGCCTCCTTACACCTGTCATGGTCACTTTCACCGTGATCTGGCCTCTCCGACCTCATTGAATCTCTTTTCCACCTCATCAGTGGAAGTGTCACTTAGATTGCTCACAACAGTCATTGTTTGCTGGCTCAAGACCCAGGAATGACCTTGAATCATTCACAACTTAGAAATAAAATGCTATGCGAGAAATATCTTCATTTCTGCCATTATTGTTGTATTCCTAGAGTTAAATATTTAACCTTTAAAAATTAACCAGTTTTGGGGAGATGGCTATAAATAATTTGTACCTGACTGATATGAAATAAACTCTCTATAAAAGGAATCTAATCTGTTCCTGAAATGTGTTTATGTCTAATGCATGTATCTCCAGTAGCTATGTTTGGTAGTACAGAATGTTTTCTTTGACTTAAGAGCATCATGGTATAGGTATAATAAAATGTTTTTCTAGGACATATTGGTGAAGCATCTTAAGTGGTAAAGACAGAAAGACTTGGAAGCATAATGACTAGGCTAGACTACACTAACAAAGAGACCCCAAAGTACAGTGAATGAAGCAAGATAGAATTTTATTACTGATTCTTGTTAACCGTCTAGAAGTAAACAACACAGGACTGGTGGGGTAGCTCTATTATCTTCAACACGTTACCTTTCTCTCTGGGTCCAAAGGGGCTGTTCATCTCCTACTCAAGAGAAGGGGGGTGAAGAGAAGGCCAATGGAACTCACCGCCAGTTGTCATAAGAGCAAAATCTGGAAGAGACACAAATCACTTCCAACCAAAGCCCACTGGAGAGAATTTGATGCCAAGTGGCCAGCTAAAACTGTTATTATAGAAGAAATGGAGAGTAGATTCTGTGAGATAGCCAGCAGTCAGCCACACCTGAAAATTTTCAATGATTTTGTTAGAAAAATGCACAAAGAACATTCCTAAATACTTCAGCCATTTAAATGTCCATAACTTAGAATCCCTATGTAAAGGTAGCCTTACAATAGGGCTATCAGTTGTCTTATTAACTCACCCATCATCAGTCTCTGTTTTAATGACATAATTATACGATGACTGGAGGTGGGATTTGCAACTATATCTGTCTATTTAAGGAATTCCATAACTATATGGAAACTTTATATAAAAAATAGAAACCATTCTTAAACATCAAGACAGTGTCCCACATTAAATCCATGAAAACAAATGCTGCATCATATCTTTGGAGAATGTTTTCTTTCATTAAAAAAAAAAAAACAGAGCTAAAACCTTCTTTGAGGTTTATGGTGGAGGAGAGGAGATACATACCTGCACTTGTCCATACACTGGCTTGGTTATTCTTTAGATGGTTTCAGCCCTTGAAGTTCTATAAAGTTCCAACATTTGCACTCACTACACTAGCTCTTTGGCCACACTTCCCTTTCTTATCTACTTACCCCTTACTTCTTTAGGTTGATTTTGAAAAGGCCTGGGGAAAATATATATATTTTGGGGTCAGATATGCCTGAGTCAGATCCCAGCTCCTCTATTTTTACCACAGACAAGTTATTTAGCCACCCTAATTTTTGATTTCTTCTCCCACAATGATACTGATATCAACCACATGGTGGTGGTATGTGGATTAAAATATATAATAGCAGCTACTGGGTTTATGATAAATGTTTTATTACATTTTATATGCACTATATTGATATGAATTACCTCCCTTAATCCTCTTTGTAACTCTTTGAGGTTATTATTATTATCTCCACTATGTGCTGAAGGAAGGAAGCTCAGAGAGTTTAAGCGACTTGCCCAAGGACCTACAGGAAGTGCAGAGGTTGGATTCAAATCCACATCCAGCTGACTTCCCAGCCTGGGGTCTACGACATAATGAAGTAGAGCAGTCCTTGCATAGTCCCTGCCACATGACAGGTGCTGAGAAGAGCTAGCTATTTACACTGATACCAGAGCAATTTTTAAAAATCAGAATGAGAAGAGAAAAGAAAGAAGAAATGTTAAGGCCCCAAACCTAATTGCACTGATTACTTTAGATGTCTAAGCACTTGTATGTTTTTCTGGCTCTAATTTCTCTTTATGATGCTGTAAAATGTTTATTTAAAGACCCAGTGGGACCCTTTAAAGATAGAAACCATTGAATAGAACCAAGGCATTTTCAGTTTTAAAGCATATTCAAAGCAGACTTTAAATAAATCCACTTACAACAAAACAAATGTCCACGGGATTAATGCCTGGATTTTCAAATGAGTACCAGAAATGGTGCCAGTCCATGTACCGATACTCAGAATGTCCTTAAGTGACCAACTGGGAAGAAAATTTAGATTCACTTTGAGAGTTTTTATGTAGCTATATGTACAACAGATACCCCTCGCACCCACACTCACACCATACTTCTATTTCTATTCTCTGCATGAAAAAAATGAGGAGCAGCACATTCTTAAATTAATTTTTCAGTACTAAGACAAGAGGGAAATAATTTTGTGAAGCTCAACTTTAAATTGATATTTTAAGTTCTAAAATCCAGCGGGGTGGGGGGTGTGCATTGGTTTTGTGTTTTGTGTGTGTTTTTTTTAACTCACCCTGGGAAATTTTCTTTTTATGTTTCCAGTTCTTTTAGATCAGCCTGAAATATGGGGTTCAGGCCAACCAATTAATCCAAGCATGGAGTCGCCAAAGTTAACAAGACCATTTCCCACTGGAAGTAAGTTATGTGTCTGCTCTGTCTGGAAAAATAAGTGACTCATTTTACTGTCTGTCTGCACAGTGAGATTAGGTAACTCTTAGAAAGTCTACATAAGCAACATTTGAACTCTATAATTTTAAGAAGAGATGTTGTTAAATGGTCCAAGCAGGTTATCAAGGAAAGAAGAAAATAATAAAGTAAAATTGTTAACCTTGAATCACAGTCTCTTCTAACATCCCACATGCCCATTCATTCATTCATTCAATATGTATATGTAAGAGTGAAAAGCAAGTGAGCTAAAGAACCTACTATGTTCCAAGCACTAGGCTATCACACAACACAGAGGTGAACAAGTCAGATATGGTCTCTGCTAGTCCTACAGAACAATTGAGGCTGCACAGGACAGAAAGGACACGTTGAGAGGAAAAAGTGACAACTGGAGAACAAGAGAAATGGGACAATATAGCAAGGAGAAGCTGATACAGGAGATTAGGGTAAATTTATGTCAAAGCAACCATCATCCCTGCTTATTCCAGCATCCCCCAGCCCCGGGAATGAGGTCCTGAAGATCTATGTAGCCCTCCACCTGGGGTGGGTTGGACTGTTTGGTCTGAACGGATTGCTCATTTGGTCAAGCCACCTTTCTTAGGAAGTTATTGAATTCCCTTTTAAGTATACTGCTCATAGCAAGCATGTGTGTGGAAGGCACTCTTTAAAATAACCATGGGAGATTGGATTTCAGAAAAAGGTTGTTTTGGAGGAGGAGGGGGGCACAGAGGGTATTTTTACTCCTTAGTGTTCACACACAGACCAACTAACCCTTTTTTCAGTTCAGCATCCCCAGGGCTCTGCTTCTGAGTGCCTGAAAATTATCATAAGAATTAACCAAGGGGATTCATAATCAAAGGCCAAGAGGTTATTTATTGGGAATATTATTGTTCTAAATCCATGTGATCCAGCCTTTCCAAGGATATTTCCCTCCTTGAACAGGACAGGAAAAACAGCATTATCAAGGACTTTTTTTAAACTTCTGAACTTTGAAAGATGTATTTTGAAGGGATTTAAATCACAGTGGCATGATTTTGAACACTTCTCCCTGCTATTGGGAAATAAAACCAGCAAAAAAGCTCTAACTTCTTTGAAAGGCTTTCTTTACAGACCTGAGCTATTCAAATTATTCCTAGAAAACCCTTCCTAAATGCCAAAAAATGAAAACAAATAAAATGTTTACATAGGTGATGTATTGTTTTAAATCCAACTATTGGTATTACAGAATTGCAAGTTTTATGCACTGTGGCTACACTTAGCACAGTAGAGGCTGTTGTTTAATTGATGTGCCTTGTGTAATTCCACTCCCTTTGTGGTTGCAGCACAAGTGAACTATTTTTAGATTACTAGGCTTTTATATTATTTTATATGTTTTATGATATTTTGTTGATTATGACCTTGATTAACTTTTTGCAGAGATCCTTAATCAAGAGCAGAGCCCTTGGTTGACTCTTAACTTCCATGGAAAAATGTGATCCACTTGAAGTGTAGTTTAAGAACCATATATTCCTAGGCTTTAGGATGAGAGCTGTGAGTCCTGCTTATTGTGTGGCAGAACAGGATGCTGTCTAAAAATCAATAAATAAAATGAGCAGGGGTCAGGGTGAGCAGGGAATGACAGAAAAAGGTTCTTCCTAATGTAGGCAGGTAGAGGCTACTGGCAAGAGCCCTGCAGCTACTACCCACCTGATTCACTCTGCTTTCTGGTTATGACAGGTTGGAACCACATTCAGGTTCTCAACTGAACTTCAGATGGTTTATGAAATTAGTGTGAACTCTTTGAATTTACCAAATAGGGTCAGTGACAAGAAAACATACATTTAAAGAAAGAAGAAGAAATGTACCTATTGAAACACTAATTCCAAACTTTGCCCACAAAGTTTCAAGTCCAGTTCAGAGGGGTGAATCTCTTGGGAGAGACCATAATACTACACTTTATCTATCTCAGGATTTTGTTTGGCTGTAATTTGTACCAAAGGAATCTGTTGTTCTTCAACCCAAGTCACTTTGTTTCTGACTTTCAAAAATTTATCAAAATTTAAGAAATATAATTTTGAGAATCTTTCTTGACTCAATGTAGAAAATAATATCCTGACTAGATTAAAAGCCCCTCACCTGCCCTCTCACCCAACCTGTTATCATTTCCACTATCAAACCCTGGACTGTAACTGTCTGTTAACACAATGTCTATTCAGTCCATCATAAATTCCTTGAGGGCAGAAGTTATTTGTATTCAACCTTATGTCTCTACTTCCTAGCACAGGAAGTGGAACTTAGTTGTTGTCTGAGGTTTGTTGAATAATATTTAAATGAATAAAATGGTGATATTATTGTTATTTACAATAATTTTTGACAAACTCTTATTCTCATAAAATGGAAGAATCCAAATGGGTCCAGCTTCAGTCCTCTGATTTTGAACTTAAAAAAATGTAGGCCATTAATAGCTATTCCATTTCCAATAGCAGGAATATAAATGAAAGCCCAAATCCTGCTTGTCTACAGTGCATTGTGTAACTTAGGAGGAGCATGATCAATAATGCTTGACTTCTCATCTCTTTGTAGCACCTCCACCACTGCCTCCAAAAAATGTACCAGCTACCCCACCCCGAACAGGCTCCCCCTTAACAATTGGACCAGGTAAGCTTTAGTTTTTTCTGTTCCGGGATGATGTAGCCAACAGTGGTCCTGGACCAAAGTCCCCTTGCTGTGCTGGAAACTACAGACTACACTAAGACATTACAGTGTTGGCATTTAGTTTTGCTTCCATTACAATTTATTGTGCAGGCTTATTTTTAAAGCACCACTCCCAGGGTTGCAAAAAATACACAAATAATAATTTGTGGATTAATTTTTCCTCGGTGTAATTTTATTGAATGAGGGCCACATTTACTTGTAAAGTGAAAAGGAAAAGATCTCAATATGAAAAGTCATGTTTAATTAACCATTTACTTCACTGGATCTCTTTATAATGATTTACAAATTAATAGTCTCAAGGCCTAATCTTTATTTTTTCAAGAGCCAATAAAACTTTTGCTAAAACTAAAACTGTCTAGTCTACAAAGGCATTACATGGTTCCCAGGATGTGCAGCCTACTGGTAGTGGGGAATATTTTTTCCAGTGGTCATTTGAGTATTTATTATCCCATGGCAAAGAGATATGTAAAGATTATGAAATATAGCAAGGAATTGCTGCATACCTTTAGAAAGATAATTTCTAAGGCACATCTTTACTTTCTGTTAAAATCAATATTGTGTATTCATATAATTTATGATCTTCCAAGTCTTATTGGACTAGCAAATCAAAAGTAGTAAGAGTTATTTTAGGTGTCTAGGCCCCTAGGATGTGGTTCTTTATCATCTTTGGAATTCTATTGCAGCTTCATGCTTTGCTATTTATGCAGCCTGGTGAGTTTGATAGCTATAGAGTAGGGTATTTATCAACAAAAGTGAAAGCAAGACATAGTCATTTATGAAATTTATATTGACTCAAACCCAATAGAGAGTCATCCAGAGTTTCATAAGTAAAGGTGTTTGCAAGTTCAAGCCATTTCGGTTCCTTGTATTTTCACAAATTATGTTAGATATAAATAAATCTACCAGCGACAAAATTATAAATACTGTGAACTGTGCAAACTGCCACCCCATTTATCTGTAGCCTTGGAACCTTGAAAGTTAATTGCTTTCAAACTGGAAATATGGAAATACTAAGCTGATTCTTATAGCCCAAGGGTTATTTAAAGGTAAAGTGTCTTCTGGTCATGCCTTCCAGTTATTTAGTGACAATTTCTAATGTGAATAACCTCAGCTTAAAATAAACTACAGTTCCTCACATTGCAGTTGTTATCAAGATTTTATGCCAATGAAATAGTAGAAGATAATTTTAGAAGACAGTTTTTATTTTTTTCTCTTAATATTGACATGGATTAAAAAGAATAGCTGATGCTAATGTTTAAGAAAAACAGAGACTTTTCTGTATCATGACTTCAGAGAGATATATATCATAGTTATGCCTATCATGTTAACAGGTTAGACTTGATGAGAAAAGAAATCACAAAGTTTTTTAATAGTTTTCTTCCCTACTAAACAGGTATATATGTAACAGTTCTAATAAGTAGTGAATGCCTCCTCAATAACCTATGTGTGTGTTGAATGTGGGGTGTATATGTGTGTGTCTATAAATATCTGTGTGGAGATATCCCCCTAAATAATCTTTGTGCTGTGTTTCTGATGTATTTAAGGTAGAGAATATATAGCTGAATATAATATCACTTTTTAAAACTAACAGATATTATAATTAGCTTCACCAAACATTTTCATTTAATATACTAGTGTAGACAATCTTTATAAAATATTAGGGTGATTTTCAGCTATCAATTCTTTTTATATTATGTGTATTTTAGTAGGCCAGATTTTCAGAAGTGACTTCTCTTTTGGAATTTGCGATTTTTGCAAAATACGTAGTTCTCTGAGACCCTAACACTGCCTTCTCAAAATGATCACGCTTTGTGCGCTTGTGAGCAGCCTTTGAGAACAGTATCATGCTCAGCCCTTTCAATGCTGATGAAAGTAGCTAACTGTGGTCAGCTTGTAAAAGAGAAAATAATAGCATAAAAAATGACGCTTGCATTATGGAGGTGGGGAACCCTCCCCTCACCTCCAACTCCTAATCCAATACAGATAGTTTTATCCCGTGGATTATGCCCACGGCGGCACCTCACAAGGCTGTGTAGCTACCAGGCTTTGCTTCCCCCCTCCCACCCCACCCCCATACAAATAATATTTTAAAAGTCAAAGTTTAAAATCAACTACTCTAACCACAGGAAATGACCAGTCAGCCACAGAGGTCAAAATTGAAAAACTACCATCCATCAATGACTTGGACAGCATTTTTGGCCCCGTGTTGTCCCCCAAGTCTGTCGCTGTTAATGCTGAAGAAAAGTGGGTCCATTTTTCTGATACGTCCCCGGAACATGTTACTCCAGAGTTGACTCCAAGGGAAAAGATGGTGTCCCCACCAGCTGCATCAGACAACCCAGCTGGCTCCCCAGCTCCAGGCCCTCCCGGGCCCCCGGGTCCCCCAGGGCCCCCTGGGCCTCCTCGCAATGTACCATCGCCGCTAAATTTAGAAGAAGTCCAGAAGAAAGTCGCTGAGCAGACCTTCATTAAAGATGATTACTTAGAAACAATCTCATCTCCCAAAGATTTTGGGTTGGGACAGAGAGCAACTCCACCTCCCCCACCACCACCCACCTACAGGACTGTGGTCTCGTCCCCCGGACCTGGCTCGGGCAGTGGTACGGGGACCGCCAGTGGTACGTCTTTCTGTTTGATTGTGCTTCGTGTGATGGGGAATGGCCGTGGCTGCTGCAGTGTGAGCAACGCCCTCCTCCTGCCTGGCACTGGCTTTAGAGCTTCAGCCGTCCTCCTTCGGTCTGGGTGTCCCGTGGGCCTCGGCATGTCCTCGTCCATCGAATGCTCGCAGTCATGGTCTGAGTCTGTGGGTGTGTCCTGCCTTGCACTCCCAGCCCTTGCGAGTGCCCTGCCCTCCATCCTGTAGTTAGAAAGCGTAGATTTCTTAAAGCTGTGATGTTTGGAATTCAGGAAAGTTCTAGAAAGACACATTTCACAGTGAGTGAGTTTCATGCTAAATGTCTGATTTTCTTTTCAGATGCTTCCACGAGAACCCTAGATTTTATGGGCAATGGTGGGAGAGGGGTTCCTTTTTTATGTTTTTTTTTTTTTTCACTTTTCTTGTTCTTTTTCCTTTTTTTTTTTTTTTTTTTAGTTGGGGAGGATGGTGTTAACCCCTCTATTTCTTTACCAAAAAAAAAAAAAAAAGATGTTAAGGTTTGAAAAGGAGATTTTAGGGAACAGAAAAAAAGGGGTGACATTTGACATTGCCTTCCCAATCTAATCAAGCTATCACTGAAGACAAACTCGTTCTCTGAGCTCACCCTCCAACGTGCTCATTAGGCTATGAGGTTAACTCTAAGTATGGTGACAGGTGATGGAAAAATCTACCAGAAATGTACCATTTTGGTCTCTCTATGCCAGTTCTGATATTGAATTTGATTTTTTTTCCTTATTTGAAGCTTCATTTTGTGTTTTCTAATTATGAAACGGTGGTAACAGCTGCCATGTACATTAAAGAAATATCAAGATTCTCCAAGTGTATCTTCTTCCATATCATTTATTCCACTGTTGCCCAAATTTGTCTGGCAAGATCCTCGAGCAGCTTCCCTCCTTTGCATGTGGGTTCAGTTTAGGTACCTTCCAGGGAGTGCCATGTGTTATTTTTCATTTACTTTGAAAGAGGCAACCAAGTGTAAGGTACTTAGATTTAAAAAGAGACAGAAATTCTAATACTCACTCATCACTGCTGCCTCTTTCAATGGAGTGCTTTCAGTGCTTGCTCTGTGTTTGCAGATGCCCCGTGCTTTTAAGTTAGAGCATCCAAGGTATTCAAGGAGAGGGCTGGGAATTCACCTGGACTGCACACAACACTGATGTTTTATATCATTAGGTGTGCCCCCGGCCCTCCTCTCCCAAAAAAAGGAAGACTATTTAATACTCAAGTAAGTTTGGGAAACATTGCATTAAATAAAATTAGCAAGTGTCTTTACCATAGGACCTTTGGGAGTCTTTATTTTGCCAATAATAACTATAGTTTCTTGTCCTGGGCACCATGCTAAGTGCTTTATGAATGCTATTTCATCCTCACAACAATCCTGTGGGGTAGATACTGTTATTTTCTTCATTTTATAGATGAAAAAACTGAGGTTCACAGATGTCAAGTGATTTGCCCAAGTTTACAAGCTAGAGATAATAGACTTGGCATTCATACTCAAGTCTGTCTGATCCTGAGCCTATGTCCTTAACCACCGTGCTCTCCAGATACTTTTGTAAGGTTTAGTCACAAAGTATTCCAAACTTATTTCACCACTGGTACCCACCAATGCTGCATAGTGTCATAAACAAGATCACCAAAAGTCTTGTCTCAACATGTACTCCTCTGTGCTCCCCTCTCTAACTCTAGAGGGAGCACCCATCTCCATCCCTCTATTGCTCTTCGGGGTGCTTTTGAGGATACAAAGCTCCTTGCTTATCTGTAAAGATAATAAAGAGCCCTGTGTAAAGCCTTCAGACTGCAAAACCTAGTTGTCCTTTGTAGAAGATGGGTGTGCCTCTGTTGTTCTCTGCAGGCCTCTCCTGGGCCAGGTCTCAGTCTTTTGAAAGGACATTTCAGGGAATACCCACCTCCCTCCAGGGATGGGCTAGGGTGCACTCCTCAAAGTGAACACCGTTAGCCAGGGGTGGGGAGGAAAGGTGGTTCTGGTGTTCATCTGTGCTTCACCTTTCACCTTTCCTAGGGCTCTGGGAGATGTTTGTTTAATTGAATTGACCACGGATCTAATGTGGAAGAAAGGAGCTTTGGTTTTTTAATCTGGAATCTTTTGAGAGTTTTGCTATTATTTTAATGTTTAGCTTCTGTACCCTTATTTGAAATTATTTTAAAATGTTACCAGTAAAGACTATTGATTCTTAATAATTGAGCTGGAAAAAGCTATACTTTGCTGGTATTAAAGGATTGGATTTCTAAGTGGAAGATTGAACTGGGCCACTGAAGCCCATGAATAAATAAAACTTTGTACCATGATCTCTTTAATTAAGTCCAAGTTTATTTTCTGCTTAATCTTTTATTGATGGAATATACACAAAACTGTCAGAAATGTAAATTTTGTATGAAACAATAGGATACGGTCTCATGTTTTAAAGATTAGAAACTCTTCTTTGTATCTGCTTTTTATAACACTCAGGCTGATGGAACTAACTTTTCCTATTTAATTGGATACCATTATGCTTACTTTAAAATTTCATTCACAGCAAGGTGACTGCCACTGACCAAGCGTAGGCAGTACCTACAGCCTTGTGAATCAAGAGTTACCTGCTATTGAAAAACAGTTGGACGTTAAGAATTTGCTCCAAGAATTTTAATTTCCTTATGGCAAAAAGTTATAAATACCCCATTTAGCCAGAACAATGCTTTATTGGAATGCAGACCCTAATTCTTGACAAAGGCTATTTCTTCTCCCATGTGGATTGTATGCCAGGGGACAGGAGGGAAAAGGAATTTTATTGGCCTGCAGCAAGTTTGGAGGCCAGAGAAAGAGAAGAGTAAGTAAAGAGAGAATGTGGAGTGCAACATTTTTTAACATAGGAAACTAATGCAATATTAAAAGGTGTTTTACTCAAACACACACACATCCATAAACAAATGAGTTTAAGCTACCAGGGGTTGAATTAACCAAATATATTTCTTAACTACAAGTCTTTTAGAGCAGCAATGCCCAGTACAGGAGTCACTGGCCCCATGTGGTTATTTTAATTTTAATTGTAATAACTTAAAATTAATGTAAAAATCAGTTCCTTAGATACAGTAGCCACAATTCAAGTGCTCCATGGCCACATGTGGCTAGTGGCTATCTCATTAGACAATGCTGCTGTAGAACATTTTCATCATTGCAGAAAGCTCTATTAGACAGTACCTTTTTAAGGCTTTTAATGTGTTGGTCATAAAAAAAAAACATAGTATATAACCATTTACATACATATTTAGTACTTTTTTCAAAGAAATGGTATAACTGTGTTTTAAGAAACACAATTGGGGAAAGGTTGTTTAGGTCTTCACATATCTCAAAGTGCATATATTTTAATTCATTTGATTCTCCTAGCAGCATCATGATATTATTAGCCTCATTTTGCACCCAAGGAAACTGAAGCTCAAAGAGGTAACTTGGCCATGGTCACAAAGTTAATAAGTAGCAGAGCCAGGATCTGGCCCCAGATCTGTTGGATTCCGAGGCCTGTGCTTTGCCACCTCCCCAGCCACCTTCACTGCCACCTCCCCTCCCCGCCCAACACGTAAAGAGAGATGCAAGTTGAGGCTGTAGATATGTGGTCAGGAGTGACCAAAGAAACTATAATGAAATATAATGAAACCGCAGGTTAAGAACAGCAAATGGATTGAGAGCATGTCAACAGTTGCCAACCTTTTTTAACTCACAAAACCTAAAGTACATGTGATTTTTAAAGTTTAATCTTCAACAGTGGTGTTGTCCAATTTATGTTCCAGCATTGTTTTTGCAAATAAACACTGCTTGAGGGGGAATGAAAGCATAATTGAAAATCGAAGGGTGAAGATAAAGATGTACAAATAATAACCATCTACACTCTTAAATCATGAAACAATTGGGTAATCTCACAAAAGCGTGTGAAGCCTTAGTTCAGTTGTGAAATACCCCTCAGGCCCTGAGTCTCCTCTGCTGAGCCTCAGGGTTCTGTCAAGCAGGGTTTTAAGCGAAATGTCCTTTTGCTTCTTACGTGCTCTCGGTGTCTTTCTAACTGCACAACAAATCAATTACTCAATTTAGTAAAGAAACATTTATTTAAACAGGGTCTGTAAAGGAACCAGAAAACAACCTTTCAATTAAACAATTAACATTTTTTCTTTACTTTTTAGTTGTATGTATATCAAAAGATTTATCGTCAACAAAGGTCTTTATCATCAACATCTCTTGCCTTCTATTTGTGTAGCATTCTACATACTAAACACTTTCATAAGCATTTTCAATTTAGATTGTTTCAACTACCTTGTAAGGTAGAAACAATGTCTCATTTTTTCAAACAAGGCAGCTGAGGCTCAGAGAGAGGTTAAGCTCTCACAGCAAGAAGAGGCGAGCAGGGCCAGAACTCAGATCCTCTGCCGGTGTGTTTGTGCTTTTCAATATTCCACGCCACTCTGATAACAACCCCTTAGCACTTTCCCAAGAATGACTGAAAGGGGTTTTTAAAATTTCTTTTCTGGAACATATAGGGAAAGGATAAACAGCTGGCCTTTTCCTGAAATTGATTCAGAAGACTATTTCTTGAAAACAGATCTATGGATAGATACTTTGGACCATTCTTATGGCCAGCTTTTCCCAAAGCTAAATAAAACACCCCCACCCCACCAAAAAAAGCTTCATGAAACTTCTTAAGACTTTGCTGCTCAAAGACTTATTTCCCATCTCTATGCTGTTACTTCTATCTTCCGAAAACATCCTGGCTGTAAATCTACTAACATAATATTTAAAAGAAAACTTTGTAGTGGAGCCTGTCAAAATATATCCTTTTTTTTAAAGAGAAGATTAGCGGCCGGGCGCGGTGGCTCACGCCTGTAATCCTAGCACTCTGGGAGGCCGAGGCGGGTGGATCGCTCAAGGTCAGGAGTTCGAGACCAGCCTGAGCAAGAGCGAGACCCCGTCTCTACTAAAAATAGAAAGAAATTATATGGACAACTAAAAATATATATATAGAAAAAAATTAGCCGGGCATAGTGGCGCATGCCTGTAGCCCCAGCTACTCGGGAGGCTGAGGCAGTAGGATTGCTTAAGCCCAGGAGTTTGAGGTTGCTGTGAGCTAGGCTGACGCCACAGCACTCACTCTAGCCTGGGCAACAAAGTGACACTCTGTCTCAAAAAAAAAAAAAAAAAAAAAAAAAAAGATTAGCCAAAAACTTAAAAACATTTATATTTAGAGAGATGTGTGCAAGCCAACCATGGAAGAGTAAGAACAGACTGTAAGCAAAATGTGGGACTCCATACCACAGTCCATCTAAAGCTACAAGAGACTATATTTAGAAGCCTGGACTTTGGAGGTATACACACAATTTGAGCTATATGACCTTGGACAAGTTACTGAATATCTCTGGGTTTCTGTTTCTATTGAGATCCTAATAATACTGACCTCAAAACCTTATCATGGGGATAAGATAATACATGTAAAGTACCTAGCATAGACCCTGACCCAGTAAAATAAAAAGTAAGAATACAGTAAAGTAGGAATATGGTAGGTGGACTCCCCACGGTAGAGGAGGGGGTGGAGGTAGAGAGAGGGGGGATAATGAGTAGGGGGTTTCACGCTAATGTGATTACACGTAGAACAAACAGCGCAGAGCAACACACTCAGGATTTCAGATTGTTTAAACAAAAGGATCCAGGACTACCCCCAGAGATTCTCCTAAAACAGAGCAGATTTCTGAGATGGTAGGTTTTGCTGCTCAACTTCAAAGCTCTTTGAGAACCTGAAAATCTGGAGACTGAGATGCTGGTCTAGGACTCTCCAGAGATGACGGTTCTGTGGTGTGTTGGGGACAGGCAGCAAGAGGGTGGCAGGGATGGGGGTAGAGTATGGGTCTTTCCCTGGGGCAAGATTGCTTAGAATTTGGGGGGGATAATTAGATACCAGTGTCTCTATACAAAGTGACAAAACCTCAGGAGTAATTGGAACTTTTCTGAACAAGAACTGTTCGAATATCGATTTGACTTTCTTGAGGTTTTTAGCCAAGTATTTTTCCCACGTATTCCAGACGTATGACTGAAGACGGGCAGACCCCTGAGTCCAGAGACCCCACTGGTGTGCTGACCGGTGTGCATGCCAGCCTCTGTGTGTCTTCTGTGTTTCATATGCTTGTCATTGACAGCCAGAAAAGTAAATCCAAGAGACTATTTCAAAAAGCATCACAAAAATCATCATGGGCAAACTCTAGGTTGACAGATTCCTATGGAGCCTCCTTCACAAAATAAAATCTTCTAAGTTCTTTTCAGTGTGTTTCTGTTACTAAGATTTTAAAAACAATAAAGAGTGTCCCTGTTGAAAAGGGGCAATAAAATAAAAAAAGATTTTAAATACAAACTACTCATGCGACATCTAATTTACTTTTGTATATTTTGTCCTTTGCTTACCCTCAAGTGTTTGGGTATATTGATAAAGTTAGCGCTCATATTTTCATCTTGCACATAAAAAAATTCTAAATACATGAAAAAAAGCCAGAGAAATTATCATAAGTTTAGTGTGTATACGATCAAAATGAAAAGTATCTACCACCCAGCTAAGAGTCTTAAGGATTTACCCTCTGTCACAGAGTAATAAAAGAATAATAAAAGGATTTACCTTTCATTGGGTGTCACATGACAACAAAAGGCAATAAGCTTCAGCTTCTGCCATCAACCATAGTTCAACTGAATGATTTTTTTTCTTTATTGAAAAACAAAAGAAAAAAAAATGCGCTGCAGTGTTTAGTATAGTAACTTCCCAGATGAAAAAAAAAAAAAAAATGTCTGGAACTGGGATTGTACCATGTTGACAGTGCTTTGGCCACGTGGGTTTCAAGCCATTTTTAATACCAGCTTGTTTTTCAGGTGCATCATCCCCTGCTCGACCAGCCACTCCTTTGGTCCCTTGCAGCAGTACCACTCCACCTCCTCCTCCTCCCCGGCCTCCGTCTCGGCCAAAGCTACCTCCAGGAAAGCCTGGAGTCGGAGATGTGGTATGTTCCCCTCTGCCCTGACTTGCCCAGTAACAGATGGTGAGAGTGACCAACAGAAGCTCAAAATGTCTTCTCAAAGGACATCTCAACTTCAGGTCTAAGCATTTAGAGCACCTGTGCAAGCAACCCTTACAGGTGGCATCTGAAAGACAGTCACTGCAGGACGTTTCAGCCCTCCTCAAACCTCCACCATCTTTCAAGTCAAGGTCTGAAATGATAGGAATAGGACAGTTGGGCCCTCAACTCTGCTACAGTGGGTTGGATGCAAATGAAGATAGTAATGTTCAATTGTTTTAAATTCTTTAGAAAGAATGTCTCACAATAATTATCTGATTTTAGAAAACTCCAAAGGAGGGCAAGTCCTGGTTCCTGTCCCCAGAATACAGATAAGCTACTGGTGGTAGACACACTATAACGAGGAGAGTGATGATATGATGGATTTTTTGCAGAAGTCCCTTGCGTTGTGCTTTAATGCTGAGAGGTGGAAAACCTTCTGTGTGAATAGTTAAGAGACTTGTGGTGGAGGTAAATTTCTTCAGCATTTGCACACAGAAATCCCAGACTGACGCTGGCCATAATATTTGGCTTGGCTAGCACAGTACAGTATTTTGTATTTCAGTATCTTTAGATGGGTATGAGCTCTCACATGGTGTTACCTGCTTAGTCCCTGAAGGCATGTAAGTTCACAGTCCCGAAAGGGACCCGCTGGCCATGTCACAGATCCCAGCTTTTCAAAGCCTAATGTACTTAGTGAGTTTAGCATGTTATTTACAGTTTCTCCAGCTTCATTCCATAAGCTCCTGTATAGATATAATCAATTTCCATGTAAAAATGTTGTCATCTGTTCCACTTTAAGAACCTGAATTGTCATATCCAGGGCTGGGAGACATTAAAAATATGGAACAAAAATACTGCAACCTGTGTATCTAACTCTTCATCTCTTTTCTTCTTCCTACAGTCCAGACCTTTTAGCCCTCCCATTCATTCTTCCAGCCCTCCTCCGATAGCACCCTTAGCCCGGGCTGAGAGCACTTCTTCAATATCGTCAACCAATTCCTTGAGTGCAGCCACCACTCCCACAGTTGGTAAACGTTATCTCCTCTCTTTTAATCCATTTGTAGTTTTGACTGGCTATTTCTTATGATCTGAAATCCCCAGGGCCCTATGTTTCTGGTTGAAATTGTTTTGTTGTGTGTTTTGCTATCACCTGACTCTTCTTTTAAAACCACCTTCTCAGCAAAGGAGGCCAAGTGCTTTACCAAAGCAAAGAAACAAATAAAAGAACGTTAACACCTGTGTTTTGCAGGAATTTTCTTATGCTATTCCATAAAAAGCTATTCAAAAAAGTAAAAAAGGAATCACTAAGGAAGGTCTTATATTGTAGATCTTATTTCTTATAATAAAAAGAATCTCCTTTGAGGGAAAATGTGTATTTAAATCCCAACGGTGTACCACATCAGAAATCACAAAATTAAGAACTTTTATTTTCTTGAAGCTTTCATTGCTTTATCATTTCTGGTTGTCCTTCTGTTGACAAATGTTATACACGTTGGCATTGTGGGACTTGAGCAAACTTTTTGACATTTTTTTCTAGTGCTTTTCAGTGATGTGTGGTCCATTTTCCCAGAGAAATAAGTCATTGCTGGCATTTTCAGTAAATGCCTTTGTGCCTCTTTCCCTATGCTGTGATGAAAGTGAAGAGTTGCGAATGGCTGCCCAGCTGGTTGGTTTTCCCAGGTTTAAATGCCTCATCTTGCCTGGAGCGGCTTCCCTCTTGCCAAGGCTGGTCTCTCTCTTCTCCTACCTCCCCTGGGCTCCTGCTGCCTCTCTCACTTTTGCATGCTGTCTCTGACCTCCGGCTCTCCCATTCCATTTTTCCCATGTGGCCCCCACTCCCCACTGTCCTCCTTTATCTGAATGCCCCTCCAATTCTTCCATATGATGAACCAGCTGACCCAGCCCGCATTGTTTGGGAGAACCATTAGCCAAAGCTAAATAAATTCTGCTGCTACTCACAGAAGAGCAAACAGCGGAGTTGCCCATGTGAGAAGTAGCTTGATCAAAGCCTTAAGTTCTTCTGGAAAAGAATTGCCTATTTTCCCAGAGTGCCTCTTAAGGCCCTCAAAGGGAATTTCAACTATATCACGTGCTCTATATTTTTAATCAGACCATCCCAACAAGAACCCTTCAAATTTGGTAAAAATATAGCCAGTTACCCAGTTTCATGTGATTTATTAACAGACATATTTAACATTATTTATATAGTCACATTTATTCTCATCAATTGAGGCAATTTGGTATTTCCTATCTCTCCCACTGTCTGTTAGTTCATGTCTCTCTCATTTTTTTGCTTGTTTGTTTTTTCTGTAACATTTATATTTTACCTCCATCTCTTTAATACACTTTGATTGCTACAGCCATCCCCCCCCACTCTGTTTTATTTGTTTTCTCAAGATTGTTTGTTTCACACACTCCATGTGGTTTCCCTTGTTGATCAGAGAGGAAAGCAAGAGTGAATTGTCACTCAAGAAGTGGACCCTAAGTGACTTCAGATGAGCCATATAACATGTTCTTTCAACTCACTATAATTCATAGAGAAAATTGCACACGCAGGGAATTTAAACTATGTCCATGTTTTGTACAACGTGTTTCTGTACTCCCTGCTGTACAAATCTCAAATCCTGGCCAGCAACTTTGATTCTTAACACATCTAGTATATGTTCTTTCAAGATGAACCACAGAGGGCTTAAAACAAAAATAGCCACATAAGAAGATAGTCACACTGCTCCATGGCTGAGGAGCATACTGATTTAATCTGTTTGGTTCTGCTCTTTTTACTTGGTTTTCATCTTCCTGCTGAATTCCTCACTCTCCTGTTCTGTATTTCCTCCTGCTGCGGGTCGCCTGACAGCCACTTTTCTGTGAAGTAAATACACTGTCAAATGACTGTCCAGCAGCTTCTTGCGTGTTACTGCCCCTCCACTGCTGGAGCGGACGCGCTTCGTCTGTTCAACCCCAGGGAGCCTACTCAGGACTGCTGTGGAGTGTCAACTTACTGTAGTCAAATGCCTTGGGGGAGGCAGAGAATTTCAGCAGCAAACTCCTTGAAGTTTATGTCTCTACGTTTCCCTCCCACTGCCATTATACTTTTTTGACGTTTCCTGTGGCACTTGAGCTGGAATTGGGACATGTATAATGGGAACCAATGAACCAAGTTTATCCAAATTCAAGAACTAAATTTTTAAGAGCAAGTCTAAACTTTCTGCACAGCAATTCATATAACAAAATGCCCCTAAAGGACTTTGGTGTGAAATCTTTCCTGAGAGCTGTGATTATAAAGTAGTAAATCTGATGCTACAGCTGATAGGACAATTTTCTGTGTATTGTCACACTCAAATAATGAAGAGCTCCTACACAACTGAATTTTATTGAATTTAAGACGTCCTTGATTTAAAAATGCTCCATTATTTTATGTATGAGTAAGAAAGGGGGGAAAGGTGCCAATTGAGCTAAGATGAAATACTTTCTTATCACAGTAATTATTAATATAAGACCCATCCCAATTTCAGACAGGATAGAATGTGGAAAAGTGCACATTTTAGAATCAATGAAATACAGTAAACTCTTTTTGCACTAGAAGAATCCCACAGGACCTATATTATATGACTTGAGAGAAACTCCTAATATTATGGAGATGAGGAAAATGTTTAAAGTTATGCTATTATAAGAAACAAACTCCTCAACATTTTTGTTACTTGTTTTTTTATTTCTATGGGTGATAGTAGTTTTTTTTAAATGTTTGCAAAAATCTTCCATAGAACCCACTACAAAAAGACCACCATAAAAACAATTTTTCTTCACTGTTAATTATATTCCTTCCCTGCTAATTATGCATTTTAAATCGCATCTTTAACAACCCAGGGATCTGTAATGAATGAAAAGTAATCATTTATGGGCACCAAAGGATGCATCAGATAGGTTTTGATGCTATGTTTCTTTTGTTTCAAAACTTTGAGTAAAAATTATTTGTATTCAGTAGTGGAACAATAGCATCTAAAACATAAAATATGTCCTCTAACCCTTTTTCTCTCCAAGCTGTATTGCAATTCTAAGTTGTGCAGGCTTTCTAAAGCATATCTGTATTAGTACTAATTATGCTGCACAAAAAGGCCTTCGGAGGTGGATATTCCAGATCCCAAGAAAAATTCCCACATTTTATTTTAGTCTCTTTTTCCCCCGTTATGCTATTTTATTGGAAAGGCCTGTCTCCAGTACTCCCATAGATGTTATAGGAGTTGCCTTAACTTACTCTGGGCACCGAAAAAGCCACCTGTATAATAAAAACTGTAATTCACAGGTTATATCCTACAACCTTAAGAACTAACCCCCCAAAAGTAGTTTCCCTGCCTTACTCCCTAAGGAGGCAAGCTAATTTTCTATTTTCCAAAGAACATTACTGTTTATGAAATAGTTTTATACCCTCATCAATTTCCTTATATTCTCTATATTGTAGATAGGATTCTTCCTTACTGGTCTTTGTACAGATTGTATTCAATTTTCTATCGAAAATTGTTGTAATATATTACCCTAAAGACCTGTGACATTGAGTACCTTTATTTTTAATCACATGGAGTAAAAATCCCAATGACTTGCATTTGTTAGTTGGTGAGAAGTGAGACCTTGTAAAGAGCTGAAACAGCTGAAGTCCAGAACCTCAATTCACAATGTTGTGACCAATTTACAAAGACATTTAGCCACAGCTGGATACCATGGCGAAAGATGAAATTACAATAACGCTGTTCAAAATGAGCAGTCCATAGCTATCAAAGGCAGGTGCAAGGCAAATTGACTTTGGATATTGATGTGGCTGAAATGGGATAGTTCATGCTGGGACCTTGGATTTATACTGTTGCTTTTTTATGGTCACATTAAAAGCATCTTTTTTTCCCCATGGGAGGAAGGTGCATGCTGGGGGATCCCATTGAACTCCCAGGGCTCTGTCAGGAGTTCTTGTTGATGGACATATTTCTGGCCACTTGAGAATTGTGTTGAAGTGAAATACACTCACATAAGTCAATTATTAATGACAGTGGCTTTAGCAACTCCTGAGAAGGTGGAGCATGACTTCTTCCCTGGAGCTGACTTCGGCCAAATTCACAGATGCCAAAAACCTGGTGTTTTTTAAAATTTTAATTTCTTCTCATAGAATCATCATAAAATAAGTACATCTCTTTTTTATATCCTTCATAACTCCAGTGTCTTTAAGTTTTGTTTCCTTTTTCCATTACAATCATTTCTGTGTTTCAATCGGTAAAGTGTGCTGCTCGATTTCGTTTGGGATTTGTATTTGTGTTTTTGTTTTCCATTCGTTTATGTTTCTTTGGTTCGTAGTGTCAGAAGATGATGTTTTTTATGACAAACTGCCCTCGTTTGAAAGGCGCTGTGAAACGCCTGCAGGTATGGTGCTAGCCGAGTGATCTCTAGATACCTAGATTTCAAAAATCCAAGCCATTATCCATCTGAATGCTGTAAACTCCATGGACATGCTCCTCACCTCATGAGTGAACAGTGCCTCTCAGATGCACCCTGTGTATTTACTGTTCATCGTGGAACTCATGCCTCTGAAATATTTTAAGTGAATATATTAAAAAGCAGCAGGTTGCATGACAGTTTCTCAGTGACAAGGTTCAAAAAAGGTGAGATGCTATTATTGCTTTGTGAATTTACAAAGTAAGGAATAATTTAACTGCTCAGAATTACATGTCTGGTCACTGCTTTTTAATTTCAAAAATAGTAGGGCACCATTAGTAATCTTGTTTTCTCTTTGGTACATAGGTACAGGGTGTTTTGTGTCTGAATATCTAAGGTATTTCCAGGGGAGGGGACGGAAGATATAGGACATCTTCCGTGACCTTTAAATTGATATGCAATGCTGTTGTCATTTAAAACCTAAGCTAGTGTTTTGTACAACCTATAACTTTGAGTTGATCTTTTTGGAAACATAGAAGGAGATGACATTGAAGATGAAATGGATACAGCAATTGCTGAATGACAGTTTGCCCAAATTAGTGCAGTTAAAATATGCTGACGCCCCTGCATGGCCAGGAAGACTTCTGCTCCATGCACACAAGCACCAAGTATCAAGCTACCAGCAACATGTACCCATTCCTTTAGGCCTCCATAGCTTTGCTTTCGCTTTCTGTTTCCTGAACTAAAAATAAAATAAAACAAAACATAGATTGCCAGCCTTCCCTTTTTCCCCCTGCACGCTAGTGGCATGCAGTGCCTCCACCCTTCCCCATAGTGAGATTAATGACCTGCTCTGTAACTCACATTGTGTCCTTCTCTCTCCCTCTCCTTAACCCTTCCCATCCCGCTTCAACTCCTGGCCATACAGAGAATGAACAGCCTTCCCTCGTTTGGTTTGACAGAGGAAAGTTTTATTTGACTTTTGAAGGTAAGTAGTACATAGCATACCAGATTCTAATTTATATTCGCCTCATCCTTATCTCCCCGCCTGCTTTTCCAAATCCCAGTTCTCTTCAAAAGTTCTGGTCTCCCTTTCTATATGAAAATGCTATGGCTACTTAGAAAACATCAAATACTAAAGAAAATATTACATGAATTTGGTTTGTATGTGATCTTCAATTTTTCAACTTAAAAAATTAAAGCTAATTTGCAGTTAATATTGGTTACATAATTAACTGTGGTCAATTGAAAACAAAATAAAACAAAGCACACCTTTTTTGGACAAGGAACTTAACTCTGTCAACCAGGGCTCTTTCCTAACATTTTTTGCAAATGCAATGCAACAAACATAAGGATGTTTTTGATTAGTATTGGCGTTTAACTTTGTTTTGGATAATTAATATTTAAAATACAACCTCTATTATTGTAAAAGGTAAATATGTGTATATATATTCTTATGCCAATGAATGCTATATAGGAGATCAGAAAAATGGGGAGAAGGAAAAAAGAAGCATTTTAGTAAGTGGGATCTGCATCTCCTGAAATTGCAATTGGAATGACTGACTGCAGTAAAATGGGCAACTATTGATGGATTTGCCTTTTGAAAAGATTAGGAAAATATATGCAAATATAATGTCAAATATCTAACCTCAATGTTTGATAATTTGTTGTATTTTACATTAAGGATTAGCATTCCTCTGTTTTGTATTTAAATTCTAAATCATCTTGACAGGCCAGGCACTTGATAAAATGGCTCATTTGAACTAATGGTAGAGGAAAAATTAAGTAATTTAACTTAATTAATAGGCCATCTTACAAATTAAGATTTATCACATAAACCCCTACTTTCTAGGATTTTAAATAGCTAAATTTATCCTGCAATCAAAAGTAAGCCAAAAAATATTTTACTCTAGAATTGAATCTATATATTGAACTAGTCTTTATGTTTCATGGCAACAAAAAAAATTTTCCTAATTTGGGTATGTATTTTAATACAATTTTTAAAATCAGAATGGCTGATACACATAAATAGTCTGTATGGTTGTGGCTTTTTCTCTCAGCAGTGAGCTTTGTTTGCAAGATGGTCCTAGAGATGGAAGTTCTTAGCTCAGAGTAGCTTGGATAACATCAGGAAAGATGGTCTGAATTCAGACTTTCCAAATATCCTGATGTCTTGTCCTGGCTTGGCTGGAGGACAGGTGGATAGGCAGTCTTCAGGAGAGGATGTATGTTCTGCACATGATGTCAAAGCCTTCATTGCCTCAGGTCATTGATTTCATAATAACAAAGATACAAAATCCACAAACTGTGCCCTCCTAAACTTTCTCTTTGAATCAGATGGAATAAAAAAGTGTCCAGGTATCTTGTTATTAATCAGCACATCTCAGAAGCAGCAGCTATGGCTGAATAGGTTGGTAATCCTGAAGTGCACCAAATACTTGTATACCTAGAGCCCTTTCCCTGGTTCCATCTGGCCACAGCAGAAGCTGTAGTTTACCCTCTTTTAACCAGGAAATTAAGCAAGACACTACAAAAATCCTCAAATAATTGTCTAGGGCTCCATAAAAAATAACTGTGACAGTTTTTTGTTGTTGCTGTTGTTTGTTTTGGCTAGAGTGTGTATTGGCTCGTTTGCTTAGGTTTTACTGTGGATTTCTTTTTACAGAGAAAGATAAACCTTTTTTGAAGATACCAATCTAAAGATATTTTTGGTTATTATTCTTAAGATATATATTATCAATCAAACATAAGCATTTAATAAATGCGTAGAATAACATATCATATTTTATGAAAACACAATATTTGTTAGTAGATTTCTCGGTATCCAAAGTTTGTATCATTGGCATTCTAATTAGTAAGATCCAAACTCCTTAAGCATTTCTTTTTGGGCCAAGAGAAGTCATATAAGAAGGAATTTTAATAGACATTAATTGGAGTCTCCTAAGATAATGTTATCTTCATCTTGGACTTCATTCAAGTTTGAGAAGTATAGATGAGGCTTCCTGAGGGGATATGTGAACAGCCCTATCGTGAATGTATATGTCCCTGTATATCTCACCAAGAAACACGTACACGGATAAAAGTATATTAAAATTCATTTCAAGGGAAGACTTAGGAGAAACTAAAAATGACATTTTGCCACCTGAGCAAGAATGGCTATGTTTTCAGAATGGAGAAAGTTTTGTTTTCATCATTTATATACATTAGCCTCAGGTATTTTTAGCTAGTGCAACTGAGAAGGATTTTTTTTTTTATTATCTGCTGTGATGATGACACAGAAATGGTGACATTTTAATTTACCTGGAGAATGGTGCCCTCACCTAAATCTGTATACTCCAAAAAGACTTTCATTCAACATATTTTATTGAAAAACACATCTAACATAGTCTTCTAGGGCACTCTGGTTTTGCCCACATTTGTTATTATTAATATTAATTAACATTATCTTCAATTCTTCATTCAGGGACTGTAGAAAAGTACAAAAGTCTTTCGTGTCAAAATATTCATCTGCTCCAAATAGCTTTTCAAGTATTTATTGACTTTTAAATAGTGTCTTTATAGTGTTCAAAATCCTATCCTGCCTTATCCATCGTTTTGTTCTTACAGTGCTTTAAGCATCACAGTTACTCAGTCAATGTATGAGCCACTGACCAACCAATCAACTAGGAAGTGAACATTGGCTTATGAGTTATTTGGAGATCACGTGAAGTGCTTCACACTTCCTAATTTAATTTAACAAGAGAGATAGAAAAGTGTTAGACTGGTGCTAACTCACAAGAGTCCTAAAGTTTTTCTGAACATAAAAGTTTTTAGTTTTATAAGCAGCTTCACTGAAATTTCAACCTATTTATTTTAAGCTGGGGCTTTAAAAAATGTAAAGGTTACAAATGGTAATGACTTCTTAAATTCATCCAAGAGTACATCCTAGTGAAGCTATTAATATCAAATATTCTTTTGAGGTGGAAGGGCAAGATATTTGCATGGCAAATAGAAGACGTGACTGTTAGATTTTTGAACAATTCCCTTGAGTGTTTGTTTTAACATCATGATGTTTCTAGAAATGTGCTATTCCTTTCCTTGGTTAGCTGGTTTAACTACAAAATCATCTTATATGCGGTGGTGGAAAAAAAGAGCCCCTGTTATCATAAGTTCGTGGGTGACCTTGTGTCAGAATATCACCTCTGGCATCTATCTGTTCACAGTCTCTGATCTCTTACACAGCCTCATCTCTAGATTGTTCTATGCTCCTGATTACTGCTCTTCCTCCATCTTTCCCACAGGAATGTCACACCCCTAAGCAATGCAGTTCTCTGGGTTTGCAGTCTCTCTGCTGTACTCGCCCACCCATTTCCTTGATGGAATCCCAGCCCTCTCCAGGGACCATCACTCTGTAGCACTCTCCTCGGGGAGTTCTTCAGTCTTCTGTGGGCCATATGGCACAGGACTAGGAGGCAGAGTTTGGATTCTCCCAGCTCCCCATTCCACTTCAGAAAACTCCCTGACTGTGAAGAGCAGCCTTCTGATAATTCCACCCTCTACGCTTCTTACTGTAGTTAACAAGTCAGAGCATTCCTCTGCATTTATCTATAGGCTTAGGGATGCCGGCAGCTTCCTTTGCATCCTCTGCTCCACCTCACTTCCCAGCATCATCCTGTGACACAGATTCTATGTGCGTGACCCATCTGGCACCCTGGCTCCAGGGCCTCTTGACTTCAACTCTAACCACCTTTCTCTCCACTCTGCTCAGTAATCTGCACCCCCCAGCCATACCCTGGCAACGGTTCCCACTGGCAAGTGCCATTTTTGGCTATTTCGTAACGAACAATTTGCTACACTTTTTGTATACCAAAGACTATATTGAGCAATGATTCTTTCAGTGAACAAATATTTATTGAGTGCCTACCATGTGCTAGTACTGTCCTGGGAACTCCCCTGTAGTGAACAAAACAGAAAATATCCATATCACCATGGAGTTTACATTCTAACGTGGAAGGTTAAAAATAAGATAAATAAGTAACATATGTAGTATGGCGATGGTAATGAGTTCTACAGAAAAAAATAAAATAGGGAAGAAAACGGAGCATATTGGGGGTTGTAATTTTAAATAGAGGGATTTGAGGAAATAGAAATAATGAATAATAACCGCTAACATCGGAGCACTTACCATGAGCAAAGTACTTTTCCATCTGTTATCTCATTTTATCTGCACAATTCACTGCTGATGGAATTGGGATTCAGGTAGGGTAAGTAACTTGCACAGGATCACACAGCCAGGAAGAGGATTTAAGCTCAGGCTGCCTACCTGGAGACAATTTGCTCCCCCACCTCGCCCTACTGTGCAGATACGATCTCATTTGGTCTTTGGAACAGAAGAGATTTTTCCCTAATCTCCTAACTGTCCAGCACTCTAATTCCCTGGTACCATACCTTATTTTTCCCCTTTTAATTTTAGTTGACACCTAATAACTGTACATGTTTGTGGGACATAGAGTAACATGTCGATAAATGTATACAATGTGTAATGATGGAAAGGTAATTAGCATACCCATCACCTCAAACATTTATCACTTCCTTGCATTGTGAACATTCACAATTCTCTCTTCCATAATAGCTTTTTTGAAATATACAGTAAATTATTGTCAACCATATTTACCCTACAGTGTGCTATAGGGCACTAAAACTTACTCCTCCTATCCAGCTCTAATTTCGTATCCATTAACCAACCTTTGAACTCGCTCAGACCTCTGTTCTCACACCCTTACCATCCTCACTCAGTCCACTATCCCAGGCCTGCATTCAAGTTCTTATTTCTATCCAAGTTAGACCTCAGAGAGGGAAAATGTGTTTCTGAAAGGACCTTAATCATCTATATAGTAGGAGCTACATTGTTTTCTCTTTGGAATTATGTTGTCTCTGTGAAAAAATAAAATCTTGAGCATTTTAAGTGTCTGACCTTCTTAAGCAGGTTACTAAGTACCCCTACTTAGGAATTGGTAAGTCGCAATTATAGTCACGGAGCACTCGACTTCCCTTACCCTGACATAGTAATCAAATCCTATAAGAGAACAGGTCAGATTTTTCACGTGTCCACAAGAATACTAATTCATTCACTTGAGAGTCACTTAAGAAAGGAAAATTGGAAGATGTGACCAATTTTCTAGGAAGCAACTGCTTTGCCAAATTCACAATATTCTTCCAGTGGGAAGTGTCCACTAATTATTGGTACCCCACTGAAGGCCTTAATCAATAATGCAGTAAAGTTACTGAGTGACCACTCTGTGCAAATCACAGTGTTAAGTACAAACAGTTTGCAGGAAAAATGTAGAAACATTAAACACAGTTTTACAAGGCTGTCTGCATTAAATATATTAATATCATGCTCCCTAACTGTTCTGAGTATTTATATGTAGACTGTATTATTTACAAGAAATGTAAAATCCTTCCTATTAAAATAACTGAAGGTCATAGATTTTTTTTTAATAGACTAAACCTGTTTAGAAAATTAAAGTGAGCTGAAACTGCAAGATGTTTTGCCAAGCAGATCTGAAAAGGATTTAAGTATTCACTTTGCCTCTTCATAATAAATTAGCTAGTTGCCTGGTTCTGAAAATCCCTGGGATTAAACATGCTGATATTTTGCTTGGTCCTCTGTTCTTTGAGGCAGTTGCCCTGTCTCACTCATGTTTACCATACAACTGTCATGCCAGAAGAAGTAATTCAAATTGCAATCCCTATGCAAGGTGGAATTTTTTTTGAGAAAGGAAATTGATATGATCATCTTTGATTTTTAAGATTAGATGCAGGGAGAAATTTGAGGATTTACTGAAGCAACTCAGAAGCAGTAAGGGACTGGCTCAATACTGTTGTCGTGGAGAGATTTGAAAAACACCATTGAGATAGAAACATTTGACATCTAATAAGATGTGGAAAGGAGTAAAAACTGACTCCAAAGCTTCCATCTTGAGACACGGGAAGAAGGGCGTTGTTAATCAGGAGAAAGTATTCTCCACCAGTAGTAGATGTGGGCAGAAAGAATGAGCTGAATTGGAGACCTCTCAGGTTTGAGATTCCTACACAGCATCCACGGAGTATGAGTCTCAGAGTAAATGGACTTTGGAAATTTGGGAGCTATCTGCTTAGAGTTAAGGGCTGAATCCATGGAAATGAGGGTTTTAGCTTGGGGCATGCCTGTCTCCAGGAGCTATATTGGAGAAAGAATGCATTGTAACTTGAAACTTGCTCCATTATGTTTTTCTTTAAATAGCCACACAAATATTAATGATTGATTTTGAACGTGTGATATTCAATGGTTATGATTTTGCAGAATATATTAACGACCTGGATCTCTTGCTGATCTGTTGCCTCTCAGTTGTTCATGCCTGAGGGAATGCCTAACGGGCTCACCCAACTCTGAGCATGACAACCTGAGCACAAGATAGGAAACTTGTGGTCATCATGCATAGAAGAAAAATACCAGCTTCTATGGCTATCACAGCCAATACAAGTTACTGCAGAGTTAATGCTCTGCTTCTTGTCTTTAAGTAGTCCATCCAAACCTTTGACCTCTCTTGGGTATATGTCCTTCTCATCTATTTTGTAATTTTTTTTTTCTTTCTCCATTTTCTTCCTCCTGACACAGAGACATGAACAGTCAAAACTGAATATGACACTGAATGCATGTTTAATGTTTGTTATACACATCAAATAAAACTGAAATGACTTATATGAACTTTAAAAATAATTGAGTAAGAAATGTTATATTTCTTTGCTTATGAATAGAAAGAAAATTTATTTTTATAGAACATTTTTTTTCTTTTTCCATGTAGTATAAGCTCTTGAGAAAATTTTAAATTTCCCAACCTACCCCTTCAAGTAATCTCTGACATGTAAGTCATGTTCAAAAGAAGGAATTGGTTTCCCATTATGATATTACAAAAGTTAGGTTGAAATATTTCTCATGGTAGCTTTAGTGTGCATATGCGTAGACATGCTCATGGTTCATGTTCTTTAGCAGGAATCAGGATTGTCTTCCTATGTTTGTATATATGTGTGCAAAATTAATTATAATGGATGCACAGCAAAATGCTAAGATTTTCCATGTTTATTAACTCTGCAATAGGTAGTTATCTGACAGGAAAAATAATGAATTAATTTGTAGAATAAGGCCTTGATAATATTGCTACCAGGACAGATATTGTTATGACTGTATTCATTCAATCAAGTATTTATTGAGCGCCTGCTATATGCATGGTATGATGAAAAGTATTGGGGTTACAGCAGTGATCAAGAAAGACATCTCCCCACCTTCGTAGGGCATAGAAGCAAGGCATTAAACAAGTAGTTACGATAATATATAAAGAATATTGTAATTAAGAAGATTGGGTGCTTTGGAGGCAGCCAGCAGGGAGAACTAACCTGGCCTAGAAGTTAGTGTAATGAAAGAAATGGGAGTGTCATTTAAACCTAGATAGACTCTGCTTTGAAGCAATATAAAACATTGCTGTGTTAGAGTTCTTATATAAAATCTTATATAATGTGTAATGTGTAATGTGTAAATGTTAACTTAAAGGTATGTTGGTTATTATCCTAGATACTAGAAATAGAAAGAGTCCTCAATTAATTTATATGTTTACTCTCAGTACATATATACACATTCATACACACATACACATGCATACATGCACATAAATAGGGAAAAAGATATGGAATATATTTTCCATATCATATATATATTTGATATCACATATATAGAGAGAGAGAGGGAAATTGAGAAACAGAGAGAAGTGTGGGGTGTGTGTGCATTGGCTCTAGAATAAGCTTTCTGGGTCTGAGTTGTAGCCTCAGCATGATGTGTTATTTAACTTAAGCACGTCTTAGTTTCCTTCTCTGAAAATTGGAGTAACAATGACACATATTTCATAGGATTGTGGTCAAGGTTAAAGTCAAGCACTGGTACCGTACATACAAAGCACTCAATAAATATTAGCAATTAGTACTATTGTTAGACTTCACACATCCCTTGCTTATAACATGGCTGTGTTTTATTTAGTTTTTGGAGAAGTTTGAGTTGTTACAGTCCAGTCTTCTTCCACTTAAAAATCTGATAACTTGATTCTGCCGTGATTTGCTGCATGGCCTTCCTCCTTGTTAGCAGGGACAGTGAGCAATCTTTCTCTGCTGCTGTGGAACCAGAGAATGATTTGGAAGCATAATATCACCTCCCTGCTGTATGCCCCCTGCCTCCACCACAGCCTGTCATTAAAGCTGACTTGTTGGAACTAATGATCTGCCTGGCAGTATGCTCCTCGGGGTTCTGTGTTAATGCTGATGGGAGATGTAGAAGAAAATCTGTTACCCTCTCTTTTATTAAAGGATTTGTAAATCATGGCATTTCAGCAGATTTGACAAGTAATTTCAAACTTCCTGAGAAAAGAATGGAGAAGCTGAGAACCCTCGGCTGCCTCTGAGCCCTTGATATACAATAGCTAGCTGATGCCCTCTATAACTTGTCTTTATTATGTGTCTTTTCAAAAAAGTTGTCCACAGACTTAGGCTGCCTCCTCCATTAAGAAATGCTCTTCTTTTGAACCTCTGGCTCTAGCAGAGAGGAAAGCTGACATAAGTGAATGAAAAAGGTATACTAGTGATTCAAAGAGATGATGTCAAAACTCAGGAGAATCTCCCATTTCTCAACCCTGTTATATGTCTGGAATGGATATATTTAATCAGCACCACATACACCCCAGACAGATTTTAGACTGTTACTTGTGAAAGACCTTTGCAAACTAGAGTCTTATATAAATATAATCATTATCTCAAATTATAATTAACATTAATGAATATTTAATATATGCTAGGATTATGCTAAGAATTTCACATTAATTGCTTCATTTATTAAATCAGAGGTTGACTGGGAGTCATTAAGATAGGTCATTGCTCTTAAAATTTTAACACTTTTGTGTCGTCTACTATTTTGCACCGTGTGTGATAATCATTTCTGCTGAAATGTGGATGGTCAGCAGATAGTTGATTTCATGAACTTGCTCCTCTCTGTTGGCTCTGCTGTACTAAATCACCAGGACAAAAGTAAACATGGTCGTGGGGCTCCTTCTGCTGCTGGCACACATTCACACAGGCGGCATGTGCTATTTGCAATTGTGTTTCTTAGTTTTATATTCAGAGCGATGACAGCATGGCTTCCCCTAAGATCTACTTAGAAGCTTGAAATATGCCTATGAGAAAACACAAAAGGTTCTTTTCTGGAGAAGTGTCACAAGGGAGCGGGGATGATGTTAAGGTTTCAAGGATGTTTTGTAGAATTGCAATCCTCATTGTGGAGGGTGAGTCCAAGAAGAGGAAAAATGAGTTCGTTAATGTTGGTTACTCCCTTCCTTAGATTCTTCCTTTTTATGTACTGTACACACAGCCCATTCCCCATGAAACTGGCAGCTCAGAGAGCAGGCTTTCAGGGTGTCAGACTACGGCAGATAGCCTTCCTCCTGCTTCTCCATTCATAGATGTCAGCCCCCTGGGGGAATAACTTCCAGCAGTGCTCTAAATTACCAGCATCCATTTTTTAACTATAAGGAACTATACAAGAAATAAATACCTGGTTCCCATGACAGGTATTGGAACTTGCTGGATGAATGGACACAGTGGCCCTTCCCCCAGTTCATTATAATAAGGAGTGCAGCTTGAGCCAAGAAACTTGCAAGCCTCCCCAGTAGGAGCATGCCCCTGGCTGAGACAGAGTGGCTTACCTCTTTCCCCCTGGGGTCTTGTGGTAGAACAGGGGTGCACAATTGGGTATCCCTATACCCACCAGCATCCCGCAGAGATGCACACTGGTGGGTTAGACACATGGACTGAGGGGTAGTTCAAAAGCCAGTCTCAGGTGGTGAGGGAACTCACGTGGACTGATCTAATGGGAGAGTGCTATGGAGTTCAAGGGAGAAAATAGGGAGGGCACCAACCCCCACCCCACAGGGAAACTGTGCGGGTGGACAAAGGCAGAAAGTACCTGGCCCAGGAACTTAGCACCCATGCAATTAGGCCTCTCCCTTGGGAACAGCATTCCCAGCTTAGAGAGATTGCCCTGAACTTCATACCAGTGGCTCCCCCTGGTATGCAACCTCTGAGCCCCACCAAGGCTCTGCAAAGCCTCTAAGGCTCTCACAACCTAGCCACGATCTGTCTTGCTACTCCACCCACTTCAGGGGGGGGGTAGAGATCAGGCAACCCACTGGGAGCTACAGGGTCCCTCCTAAAGGCTGAGGCATTCATTGCTCCACCTGTGGGACCAGAGCTTACCATGGACACAAAAGAACACCTCAGCAGCTGACTCTTCCATACAAACTTCAATCAATGATAGGGTGAACAACCCCATAGGTAAGCATAGCGCCTTCCAACTCAAGCAAACAGGAAGAGGCTGAGTCATACTCACAAGTACCACCCATGATCTCAGAGATTAAACTGGGAGACCAAACTCACGACCACTGTTGGGAAGAGGTGAAGACAGCAGGTCAGAGGTAACCCAAGAGGCTCATCAAACCTGCTAGAACACCTCATATGCAATTCAGGTCCAGCACTTCTCTCCCTGGCACGGTCAGAAATCGATCTTCAGGGACTCAGAGAGAGGCCCATAAGCCAGGCCTAGCACCTCCAGCTCTTAAACGAGAGGCCAAATGAGAAGGAATCAGCAAAAGAACTCCAGAAACATGAAAAATCATAGCAAAAGTACACCCCCAAAAGAAAACAATAACTCCTTACCAATGGATACCAACCAAAATGAAAAGATTGAAATGATAGATGAAGAATTTCAAACATGGATTGTGAGGAAATTCAATGAAATAGAAGAGAAAACAGAAATCCAACACAAAGAAACCACAAAAACAATACAGGAAATGAATTTAAAAATCACTAAAGAAATTGAATTATTAAAGAAAAATCAAACAGAACTTCTGGAAATAAAAAGTTTATTCAAGCAATTACAAAATACAGTGTAATACCTTAAGAATAGGCTAGATGAGGCAGAAGAAAGAATCTCAGAGCTTAAAGAAAGCACCTTTGAGTTAAGTCAGTCAAAGAGAAAGAACAGAGAAATAAAAGTAATGAACAAAGCCCACAAGAAATGTGGGATTATGTAAAGAGGTCTAACATAAGAATCATAGGCATCCCTGAAAGTGAAGAAGAAAATACACAAGGGTTGGAAAACCTGCTTGAGGGAATATTGAGGAAAATTTCCCCAGCCTTGCTAGAAATCTAGATATACAGGTACAAGGAGTTCAAAGGACTCCTGGGAGATTCATTGTGAAGAGACAATTACTGTGACACATAGTCATCAGACTGGCCAAAGTAAACATGAAAGAGGCACTCCCACAAGCCATAAAGCAAAAGCAACAGGTAACTTACAAAGGAAAACCCATCACACTAACTGCAGACTTCTCAACTGACAACTGGCAAGCTAGAAGGGATTGGGGCCCCATTCTCAGTCTCCTCAAACAGAATAATGGCCAGTCTAGAATTTAGTACCCTGCAAAACTAAGTTTCTTATATGAGGGAGAAATAAAGACTTTCTCAGACAAGCAAACACTAAGGGAATTTGTCAAGACCAAACCTGCTCTGCAGGAAGTATTCAGATCTGCATTATACATGGATCAGCATAATAGACACCCAGCAGTGTAAAATCATCCAAAAGCTAAAGGTCAGAGCCCAGATACCACAATGACTCAAGAAGTAAAACAAAGCAAAAAGTTCTACTCAACAGGATGAACAGAAATCTATCCCACTTATCAACTCTTTCAATAAATGTGAATGACTTAAACTCCCCACTCAAGAGACATAGGCTAGCTGGATGGATAAAAAATATATAAGCCAAGTATATGCTGTCTCCAGGAAGCACATCTAACCCACAAGAACTCATTCAGAATCAAGGTGAAGGGATGGAAAATAATATTCCATGAAAATGGAAATCAAAAGAAAGCTGCTGTAGCCATTCTCATATCAGACAACATAGACTTCAAATCAGCAAAAGTAAAGGAAGACAAAGATGGTCATTATATAATGGTGAAAGGAAAAATTTAACAAGACACAACAATCCTAAATATTTATGCACCTAACACAAGTGCACCCAGGTTCAGAAAGCAAACCCTACTTGACCTAAATGAAATGATAAACAGCAGCATCATAACAGCCAGGACTTCAATACCCCACTAACAGAATGGAACAGATCTTCCAAACAGAAAATAAACAAAGAAACAATGGACTTAAATGGGACCGTAAAACAAATGGGCCTAACAAACATTTCCAGAACATGCTACCCCAAAACTACTGAATACATGTTCTTCTCATCAGCTTATGGAACATTCTCTAACACCGATCACATCATAGGCCATAAAACATCTCTCAACAAATTAAAAAAAATACAAATTATACCTTGTATCTTCTCAGACCACAGTGGAATGAAGTTAGAAATCAATTCCAACAGAAACACTCAACTCTATACAAAGTCATGAAAACTAAACAACCTCCTGCTGAATGATTATTGGGTCAAGGAGGAAATTAAGATGGAAATCAAAAAATTCTTAGAACTAAATGACAAAGGGAACACAAGTTATCAAAATGTGGGAATCAGCAAAAGCAGTCCTAAGAGGAAAATTCATACCCTCAATACATCCAAAAGACAGAAAGATTACAAATCAACAATCTCATGAATAACCTCAAGGAAATTGGAAAAGGAAGAGCAAACCAATCTCAAACCAAGCAAAGAAAAGAAATAACCAAAGTCAGAGCAGAACTAAATGAAATTGATAATAAAAGAATTATACAGAAGATTAATAAAACAAAAAGTTGGTTCTTTGAAAAGATAAACAAAATCAACAGGCCTCTTCCTTGATTAACCAGAAACAGGAAAGAAAAGACCCTCATAAGCTCAAGCAGAAATGAAAAAGGATAAATCACAACTGATACCATGGAAATACAAAATATCATCTTTGAATACTATAAAAATCTCTATACACATAAACTTGAAAACGTGGAGGAAATGGGCCGGGCGCGGTGGCTCATGCCTGTAATCCTAGCACTTGGGAGGCCGAGGCAGGTGGATCGTTTGAGCTCAGGAGTTTGAAACCAGGCTGAGCAAGAGCAAGACCCTGTCTCTACTAAAAAAATAGAAAGAAATTATCTGGACAACTAAAAATATATAGAAGAAAATCAGCCAGGCATGGTGGCACATGCCTGTAGTCCCAGCTACTCAGGAGGCTGAGGCAGAAGGATTGCTCGAGCCCAGGAGTTTGAGGTTGCTGTGAGCTAGGCTGACACCACGGCACTCTAGCCAGGGTGACAGAGCAGGACTCTGCCTCAAGAAGAAAGAAAGAAAGAAAGAGAGAGAGAGGGAGGGAGGGAGGGAGGGAATGGACAAATTCTTGGAAACACAGCCTCCCCAGGCTCAGTCAAGAATAAACAGAACTCCTAAACAGAATAATATTAAGTACTGAAATTTAAGCAGCAATAAAAAAATCTTCCAACAAAGAAAAGTTCCAGACCAGATGGTTTCACAGCTCAATTTTACCAGACCCACAAAGAAGAATATGTACCTGTACGGCAGAAGTTATTTCATAACATCAAGAAGGGAGGAACCCTCCCCAACTCATTCTACGAAGCTAATATCACATTGATACTAAAGCCAGAAAAGGACACACACACACACAAAAAGAAAACTATGGACTATATGAATGTAGTCATATATTCTTATGAAAAATTCTTGATAAAATCCTAGCAAACCAAATTCAGCTGCCCATCAAAAAAATAATCCACCATGACAAAGTGGGCTTCATCCCAGAGATGCAAAAATGGTTCAACATATACAAATTTATAAATGTAATTCACCACATAAACAGAAGCCAAAACAAAGACCAAATGATCCTCTCAATAGATTCAGAAAAAGCATTTGACAAAAATTCATCATCTTTTTATGACAAGAACACTTAACAAAATGGGCATAGATGGAACATATCTCAAATTTGTAAAAGCCATAAAAGACAAACCCACAGCCAACATCATACTGAATGGGGAAAAATTGAAAGAATCCCCGCTTAGAACTGGAACCAAACAAGGTTGATCACTGTCACCACTTCTATTCAACATAGCACTAGAAGTCCTAGCCCAAGTAATCAGGCAAGAGAAGGAAATCAAGGGTGCCCAAATGGGGAAAGAAGGGGTCAAACTATCCCTCTTTGTTGATGACATGATCTTATGTCTAAAAAACCCCAAATATTCCTCCAAGAGACTCCTGGAATTGATAAATTCAGCAAAGTCTCAGGTTACAAAATAAATGTACACAAATCAGTAGCATTCCTATGCAACAAAAATAGTCAAGCTGAGAATCAAATCAAAGATTCAATGTCTTTCACAATAACTACAAATAAAATAAAATACCTAGGAATATATTTAACTAAGGAGGTTAAAGACCTCTACAGAGAGAACTAAAAACACTGAAAAAGGAAATTGCAGAGGATGTAAACAAATGGAAAAACATATTATATTCTTGGATTGGCAGGATCAACATTGTTAAAAATGGCTGTACTACCCAAAGTGATTTACAGATTCAATGCAATCCCCATTAAAATACCAAATCATTTTTTGCAGATCTAGAAAAAAAAAAAAATTCTGCACTTCGTTTGGAACCAGAAAAGACCTGGAGTAGCCAAAGCAACATCAAGCAAAACGAACAAATCTGGAGGCATCACTTTATCAGACTTCAAGCTATACTACAAGGCTATAGTAACCAGAACAGCATGGTACTGGTACAAGAACAGAGACATAGACCAATGGATCAGAACAGAGAACTCAGTTATAAAACCATCCTCATTTTGTCATCTGATCTTTGACAAAGCAGACAAAAACATACACTGGGGAAAGGAATCCCTATTCAATAAATGGTGCCTGGAAAATTGGATAGCTACATGTAAAATACTGAAACAGGATGTGTACCTCTCACCACTCACAAAAATTAATTCATGATAGGTAATAGACTTAAACCTAAGCTGTGAAACTATAAGAATTCTAGAAGAAAATATTGGAAAAATTCTTACAGATATCAGCCTAGGCAAAGAATTTATGAGGAAGACCCCAAAGGCAATCACAGCAACAACAAAAATAAATAAATGGGACCTGATTAAATTAAAAAGCTTCTGCACAGCCAAGGAAACAATCAATAGAGTGAATAGACAACCTACAGAATGAGAGAAAATATTTGCATGCTATACATCTGATAAAGGCCTAATAACCAAAATCTACGAAGAACTCAGGCAAATCAGTAAGAAAAAAATCAAACAACCCTATCAAAAAATGGGCAAAGGACATGAACAGAAACTTTTCAAAAGAAAATAGACTAACGGCTAGCAAACATATTAAAAAATGCTCAACATCTCTAATCATCAGGGAAATGCAAACCAAAACCACAATGAGATATCATTTATTCCGAGTGAGAATGGCCTTTCTCAAAAAGTCCCAAAACAATAAATGTTGACGTGGATGCGGAAAGATAGGACACTCAAACACTGCTGGTGGGAGTAACCCCCGTGCCATTACAAAGTATTTGAAAATAGTTCATAGTTTGCTTTATGAGCTGTGTTTCCCATTTTTATGTGAGAAAGATTCTAACAGACTAAAAATGGGCTAGTGTGTCAGCCCCAAGGCAGTACCTTCAAGTAGCCACAACTTCTCTGAAAATAATGCACCAGACTTTCCACAGAAGAGCAAACTCTACCTGCCCAACATTCTTGAATGTCTTTTCTAGAACTTCTAACTCTCCCCGATCCTTAACTGACTCCTTGCTCCTTCTCTTGGAGCTCCTGGACATGTCTACCCATGGTTACATTCTGGCCTTCTCCTGCTTGGTTTAAAGCCTGACCCAAGCTCTCTCTAGCTCCTCACTTTTGAATCCCTTGACTATATTCACATATTTCTTCCCAAGGCCCAAGGACTGCCTACATTTCTCATGGGAAAACCACTCTCCTGGCTGAATATGGCCTTCGAGCCTCCCTTTCCTGTAGTCTGTTTATATGGTCCTTACTAGGTTTTTGTTTGGAAGATCTTGATTAGACCACAGATAATTATGGCACCGCCGATATTATTCATTAAGTGTAAGTTTAAAGAATGACTTTGGCGAAACCAATGCCTTAAATTTTTTTGCAAGACAGTTGATGAGTTACATGGGGACATTCACATCCTTGGCCCTTTTAAGCCTGTAGAACAGTGCTTCTCAAACCGTACTTTCATTATTCCCCTTCCCTTGCCCAGGGAGTCTTTTTAGACCTTTATCTTTCCCTAATCACTCCGCTTAGTAGAATAATTTTAATATCACAGATGGACTAAATATCTGGTTATGCACTATATATCTGTGTGCTTTGTACATTTAAAAAAGTAAAATTTCTTTCACCTTCTCCCAAGAACCAATTTTCACCCGCTTTGGGGTGATACTGCCCCATTGAGAATCCATGCTGTGCATGCAGCTAGATCTCGGAGCAGATCTTACTAACGTGTAAGGATGAACATTCATAATGCAGGGGATGGCTTAAGAATACAATTGAAGTTAGATTTGGTTTTCAGTGCCAGCTCCTCTGCTTAGTGTAGAGCAAGTTGCCTTGAGCAAGTCAATTTCACTAAGCTTTAATTTAACAGTATGTACCTCAGAGAGATGTTTTGAGATTAGAAGACATAATGCATGTAAAGTGTTCAGCACAGTGACCATCATATATAAGTGATTTATACAAATTAGCTCTTGATATCATTACTCATACTCTCCATAGTACCATGCCGTAGCTGTCTCAGTTTCAGTTGCTTGATCAAACTGTCACTGCTATAGGAGTTATCATACTAAGACAAAGAAAACATTAAGTTCTTAGACTAACTCAGGGAATCGATTTGAGCAAGTGCCCACTCACTTTCCTCTCATTCTTATTATGGCTTTATCTTCTGCCTTATGTCCATTTTTAACAATAACCCATGTTGAATAAGCTTGTTCTGAATTTGGTGATTAATACAAAGTATAGTTTTCCTATTTTCTGAGTCAAACATTTTAGAGAGTTAATTAAATTGGGCATTAATTTAGATGACAGTTTATGCCCTCTAAGCAAAGACCCAGTTTGAAGAAAAATTCTTTATAAAACATGGCAAAAATGTCAATTGATTTTATATATCTGTACTAAGCAGAATTTGAAAAGCAAAAAAATATATGCACATGAAATATATAACCAGGGCATGTGGGCAGGGACTTAGAGGAAAACTGGAAATAACTCTAACCCTATTTATGTACTCAGATATTCAGTATTCTTAATTCCACTCTATGATAAGTAACTTTCTTAAGTATACTTTCCTCATTTTCACGAAGGAGTATGCTTAGCATCCTGAAAAGCATGTAGCAGGTGTAACTCAGTGCTTTGGTGGGTCAGGACAGGGCCTGTGGGGTTCTTGTATGGAAAAGTATAGAGTCAAGCAGACCTAGATTTGAATGCTGACTAATGAATCAAGCCAGTGTCTCCCTCACAGCAGGTACTCAATAATATTGTTCCTCCCTTCTGAGGTTTGCCCTTTTCCTCTTCACTCTCACTCAACAGGTCAATTGACGCCACTGACCTCAGGACATGAGACACCAAAGAAGCACTTAGAGAAGCTTCTAGACTTTTATAAGCCACAGTTTTGTCAGCAGTAAAATGGTGCTAATAATATGTTTTTCTTAAAAGTATGAGATAATGCATGTGAAACATTTAGCACAGTCCCAGAATGTAAAAAGTATATACTCAGTTTAGCTCTCATCAGAGCATTATTGATTCGATTAGATGATAGCTTTAAACTATCAAAACTCCCAAGAAAATATTACATGTATAGATTTTTATATACAGCATGCACACACACCCACAATACACACATATATAAGCTACATTTTATATAATCTAAACCAACTGCCATCATAATATTCCAAGATGTGTAAAGAAAAAGGAAAAAAAAAACTTATATGTGATAAATTTCCTTTGACTTCTTTTTTCCCAAACCTATCCTAAAAATTTTTGAAAAGAAAGCTGCTCTGATTTAAAAAAATGTTACTTTATTAATCATCACTTCAGCTAAGATTCACAAGGTCACAGCAGCGTACTCACTTTTTCAAGCTAAGCTCTCATGATACAATTCTTTCCACTGAGCTAGGAATAACTTCTAATTTTCTCTGTGTGCTTCTCTGGTGAGATAAATGCATATGGTGTTGAGGGGAACCTGAAACAATGTATTACGTATCATGACTGTCAGGCAAATTCTTCACTGCTATGATAATGGCTGCCAAGTTATGGAGTATTTACTCTGTGTCAGGTACTGCAAGTGACCTTGCAGTTCCTGGATTCTGAAGGCAAGCGAAGACCACCGTGACATGAAAGTCTTGACTTCCAACAATAGTCCCCATTCAAATATTCTTTTTCCCAAATTAACACTAGTATCTATCCCCATCCATTATATGAATGCAGAGCCAGTAAGTTTTTCCATAAAATCTGATCTTACAAACGATGGACATGCAGTGCAAAAACAGTGCATATTTATTGCAAAGTGAAATTGCCAATCTTAGAAAGGATACAAGATTCCATAAAGCCAATGAAAAGGATGCTGCTTCAATCACAACCAAAGTCACTGTCAGCTGAGCGTATAACAGAAATTAAAACTATTAATAACCTAAAGAAGATGAAAGAAGTAAGGTTACTTCAGAAGGTTACATCAGAGCCACTTCAAAAGAAAGTCAAGAAATTGAGAGACATTTAGGAGAATTTATAAAACTCTCAATTAATTCTGCAATAATGGCTCCATTTATGATCATGAATCAAAGCTAAATCTCAACCTTGGATGTTGTGTAGAGCTATCATACAATTTGATCAGAAAAATATACCTTTCCCAAAAACATCAATGTAAATCATTTTTGTTCATTCAAAGAACTCATTAATTATTACTGTAGCTTAAATTTTGTTAATAAAAGATTTTTTCACAGTCCCAATCAAACTTTCCTATCATTATATACTATGAAATTTTACTATCCATTGAAGTACATTAATTTTTAGGTGACTTCTTCTCTGATATTGACTATCCTCATATAACAAGCCATCCTATATCATCATATTTAATCCTGACAATATCTATAGAAAATACTGTCTCGTTTTATAATATGTTGAAGCAGAAACTCAGAGAGGTTGGGTGATTTTTCCAGTGTCACACAGAAAGGGATAAACTCAGGATTCAAATTTAATTTAATCTCTTTCCAATGTTCTTTCTTTGCATTATACAGAATATACTCTAAATTATCACAGAATTGAATATAATATATCTTTTTACTAATTCTAACTAATATGATTAGCTTTTAGAGAAAAAGCTAGCCCAATTCCCACTCTCTGCTGCTTCATACCATTTCTGGAATTTCTTCCCTCTTCTTTTATGCATTCTGCAACTTTCTGTTGCTTCCATCTGTTGGTTATCTCTCCTGGCTTCTCATCCCTGGGCATAAGGGTCATTTGCCTCCCACTAGCAGCAGGCGTGGTGGAGTGGGCAGCTGTTTGGCTTAATAGCCTGCAAGATGGGGATGCTCTGCTAAACAAACAAGACTACCCTCTCCTGTTGTCTGGGCTTCAGATTATGTCTTGGTGTTGACTTTTTCCAACCCCAGATGAACAGAAGGTAAAATCTGCAGCTGTGGTAACATTTGGCATTAGTAGTACAGATCTTCCCTACATTTGGATAAGGTTGAGAGCACTGATATTATTGTCCTAATTTAACGAAGGTATAGCTAGAATCTCTGACCTACCCCAGCCAAGTATTGACTAGGAAGCAAAGTCAAGACTGAAGCCCATTTACAGCCATTGAAATATGGAAAAGAAAAAAAAAAAAGAAGAAGACTGAAGCGCACACCCTTTGACACAGTACTAGATGCTTTGCTGTGGGTCACTTGCTATCTGAATTTGAGCTGGTTACTTAAACACTCTAAGTTTCCTCATCTCTAAGAAAGAGAGATTAAAAATAGCACCTCCTTGGTGACATGGTTGTGCACATTAAAGGAGACAACATGTGAGGCACTGCACAGAGTCTGGGCACAGTACATGGCAGATATTACCATTTATTGATCATTTTGTGACAAATGCTACAAACACCCCTGAGGGAGGCGCTACTTTGACTTAAATCTATACTAACTGCAGAACAACTGAAAATAAGTCCTCTTCATGAGCTGGCTTTGATGGTAGAAAATGACAAACTTCAACACTGCAAAGTAGAAAAGATTATAGAGGAAATGGTGAAAGTGTACGGAAAGGGGAGACCAGCTTCGTGCAAAGCCCAGGCTGGCTTTAGGCACGCTCTGATATGTGCTTCCACTCGTCGCAGATGATTGGCAATGGTGGGACACAGGCGTCTCTGCTGGCCTCAGGATGCACTCACCGATTTGTAAAGGAAACCTTATACTTTGACTCAATTCCTGGACCTATATGCTTTGCTTCCCTTTCTCCTTCTCTTTTTTTTCTTACTTTCCCTTTCTCGTCTAAAACTTCTCTTGTCTTCCTCTCCTTTAAACATTTTTACATATACAAACAGTCTGTACTGCTTACTCGCATTCATATTTCAACGGACTATTCATAAAAGGCTTCCACAAATTAAGGACTTTATCTTTTAAAGATGTCTGTTTTTAAGGATTGAAATTTTTTCAGACCAGGCTGTGTACCTGTGCGTGTTTGTGTGACCTTGCTTGGTAATGAGAGCCACACAAAACTGCTTTTCAGAAAATGTACAATCCCACCCCCGTGGCTCTGTGTGCCCCTTTCCATTCCTCGGGACTCCCTCCGTGTGCAGGCCAATTGCTCTCCAGTACCCTGGAATTGCTCTTTTGTCAGAATTCCGCAGGCAAATGGCAGCAACTCGCCGTCCTGGGGGCAGCACAAATGTGCTGTCAGGTGCAGACATAACTCTGTCCTGACTTCTCCGCTCCTGGAGCAGTGCTGGGGAGATTGTGGCACCTGGAGGCAGGCGGTGTTTGGTTTGCACCCCACTTCTGTGCTGATTGTTTCCTTGCTGGGTGACTTATGGCAACGCTGCTGAATGACCTGAAACCTCAGTTTTCTCATCCCTCTCAAGGATAATAATGGTGCTTACCTTAAAGAGGTATTATTAGGATTAAAAGTTAATATAAGTAAAGCCCCTTGAATAATTCTTGGCTTGCAGTAAGAGCTATAGAAGTTTTAGCTGCAGCTACAACTACTGTTGATAGAGCCAGGAAACCTAGGGTTGAATTTCAGCTTTACCACTTACCAGCAGAGTGACTTTGGACCAGTGAAATGGAGATAATTACACTGAATCTGTTTATCCCTTCATTGCATAAAGACCATAAAGCCAAATTAGTGTTTGATATTTGATGTCATTGAAGGAGAGACATAAGAGCCACACTAATAAATACTACCTGTACCTTGAATTATTTATAAACTAATAATAATAATATGATAACTACAATATAAAACTATTCTCGAACTTCATATAGTACTTTGTGTCATTTATAGTTAATATTATAATCCCCTTCCATACCGCAAGCTCAATGAAGGAAGGGACATGCCTTGTACATCTCTGTGTTCCCCTTACCACCTAGAATAGTGCCTAATTATTGCAGGAACTCATTTTTGAATTAATGAATATTGATTATTCAAATAATCAATTTGTTTGTTTGAATAGAACAAACATGCATTCCACCAACTTTTATCTCCTGTTGGCACAGTTATTATAACAAGATAACTTAAACAGGTAGTAATAGCCACCTAGGTGTATGTACATGGAGTTCTACTCAGCCACAAAAAATAATTGTGATCTAGCACCTCTTGTATTATCCTGGATAGAACTGGAGCCCATTCCATTAAGTGAAGTATCACAAGAATGAAAAAAACAAGCACCACATGTCCTCACCATCAAATTGGTATTAATAGATCAACACTTATGTGCACATATGGTAGTAACATTCACTGGGTGTTGGGCAGGTGGGAGGGAGGAGGGGATGGGTGTATTCACACCTAATGGGCGCGGTGTGCACCGTCTGGGAGATGGACACGATTGTAGCTTTGACTCAGGCAGAGCAAAGGCAATATCTGTAACCTAAACATTTGTACCCCATAATATGCCGAAATAAAATAATAATAATAATAATAGTTACCTATGTGATATGTGAAAGAGGAGGCATGCATGCACAGAGTTTATGATAACAGATTTTAGTGATGGAAGAAACCTGAAAATTCTAGTCTAACTCCATGCTCAGTGAAGAATTCTGTTTGTAGTATATCTTTGTTTTCTTTGTGTTCTACCTAACAATCTATTCAACTTCAAAGAAGCAACTTTAATTCAGCAACCTTAGTAAAGCTAGTAAATCTCACCCTGACAAAACAACAGCAACAGAAACGATAATAATAATAATATGGTTTTCGAGTGCATATCATGTTAAGGACGCTACTAATATTATCCCATTTGATGCTCACCACAAGCCTTTAACAGGCGTATACTATCCTTATCTATACTATTTTAAAGACGAAGAAAGTGAGTCCTAGAGACATTAAATAGATTGTTCCTAGTCATACAGATTGTAAGTGGAAGAACCAGCATTCACACCCAAGTCTATATGGCTCTTTTTGTTAAATCGTGTAGCAGCACCCTCTGTGCCACTCATTGGCAATTAATCTTGCAGTGAAATACTCTCATAGTGAAACCATTGTTTTTACTGTAAAAAATTTAAGTGCCTATAAACAACTTAAAACCACAGGATCCTAAGGCACAGAGATTGTGCAGTCTACTGCCTTCGTTTCATGGTTGAGGGGACCTAAGGTTAATTGACTTCCCAAAGGTCACGAAGCTATTAACTTGCAAATCCATAGCCTTGAACTCTGGTCCCCTGAGTCACTGTCTGGTAATAAGATTTCAGATATTAGAAAACAGTTTTCAGGGCCCTCTTAGTCCTCTTAGGCCACCAGGTTTGAATTTCTTACCATCTTGGACACTTTTCAGGTTTTAGCCCAGTTTTCCAGTAATCCTATTAAGCAAAGACTCTCTGAAGTACTATGGGGGAACAGAAGCCATTCATTTATTCCTAATAGCATTTTTATTGAGAACAATCTTTACATAAAATACCTAAGCATTGTTAGTAATTAAATGTTGATCTGTCTTTTGGTTTGGTTGTAGGAATACAACTATATCCTCAGGAAATGAGTAGGAAAAGGAGACCAATTTACACAAAGATGGATTTAGATTACCACTGAGAAATGATTCGACATTTGGAGAATGTTTGTAGAATAAAATATAGTTGTGGAAAACAATATGTAGACCAAATAGCAATAAAGAAAATCATGTTATAAGTGTAAAAAAAATACGAAATGGCATATTAATTGCAATGTATAGGGATGTGAAGAAATTAGAGTTGTGGATCCTGTAAGGTATAAGGGTTCTCTGTAAATTTTTGTTGTTTTGTGTGTTTCTGCTTCCCTAGTGTCATTGATTAAATCTACAATAAGAACTATAGTGCCTGAAGTGAACATAGCTAGAGAATAGGGCTGTTGGAAGGAGTGGAAGGAGGGGGTCAGGAGAGATGGGTCTGGAGCAGCCTATAGATGGCCTTGTGCGTTACACTGAAGAGTTTGGTCTTTAAATTGTAGGTAGGTCTTCCGATTGCCATCTGGTGAGCTTTAAACAAAGCACAACAGCAAACAGAAAGCAGTAAAACCCTGTCATTTCTAGTGATCCATGGGACCCAACAATAGAAAGTTGATGATCAACTAAAACCCCAGATGCTTTTTTTCACATATTCTTCCACCAAGCCAGTTTTCCTCAAGCCACGATTGTTTGATTCATTTTTAATTTTGCTGTATAAGAATTTTACATTTGTCTTTGCTGATATTTTTCATATCAGTTCCAGCTCAGTATCCCAAAACTTTTAAGAAAATTTGGAGCACTTTCAATGAATCTGTCATGCATACCCTATATATTATCTTAAATTTTGATCATCATAAATATAGCTAATTGTTATTGAGTGTATACTATGAACCAAGCTCTATGACAAATGTTTTATCTCATTTTATCCTCAGAACAGGCCTGCAAAGTGGGTATTAGGACATAATCCTACCAAAGATAATTTAGATAACAAATATCAGAGCCTGGGCTCAATCCCAGGTATGTCTGAAGCCAAATCCCATGTTCTTAGCCACTACAATGTGCCATTTCTGAGCATTTTTTTCTCACTTCACCCAAGCACTAAACTAAGGACAGATCTCTGAGCTAATCCACTAGAAAGTTCCTTCCCAATGGACATATTATACAACCATTGATTCACGCTCATTGGATATTATGATTCATCTGATTGTCAGATGGCAAGACTATGATCCATGGAGCTTTCACTATTTTATTCACAGGAATATCATAGAAGGCTATTAAATGCTTTGCAGAATTGAAAAATATTATGCCCATGACATTCCCTTTATATGCTAACATCTGCATTTTTCATCAATTTTATCTTTTTTTCCCTAAGAAGTATCTTCACCTACATTATTGTCTTCCTCGCTAAAGTATCCATCCTGGTATAGCTAGAGTTATCTAAACCCAAGCCTATTGTGAACTCCTCCTATTTCAAATATATCTGAGGCTTTCTGTCTTCCATAGAAGGTGTTCTAACCTCAGTTCCAAGACCCCCAAGGACCTCAAGAAATTTATAATTTTACTTCAAATTGTATGTTATATATATGTGAACTTTGCTCTGAAAAATATTCATAGATTGTATGAGATTATCAAAAATAGGACTATGATTTTAACACCTCTAAATAATTTATAAAGGCAAATTTTCCTAAATATTTATACAAAACTCTTCACAACCTAATTTCTAATCCCTAAACTTCATCCATTTCCATTCTTACCCTTCAATACCCACCATACTCACATACACACACAGAGACCACCACACTTCCTGTGGTTTCTCAAAATGGCATGTGTCTGCTCAGCTCCACACATATGTAATTCTGGGCCTTACTCCTGCTACCCTTCAAGAGATCCAATTCATCCTCAAAGCTCAGATCCAGTATCATCTTAATAAAACCTTCCCTGACCTATCCAAGCAGCATCAAGTGCTTTCATAGGGCTTTGCTCATACCATGCTTCTAAAGCATTAATCAAATTACTCTAATTATTTCATTGTAGATTTATCTAAATGAACCCCAACCAACTCCAAGTTCCAGTCACACAGTGGCTATGACCCTGATATAATGGTAACAGTGCAGCCCTCTGACCACTCTGGCCCCGTTTTTAACCAGCAGTTAGGGAAGCTGTTCTCCTCCAGAATCTAGTAGTCGCTCAATAAATATTGGAACTAATGAGTGAGCAAATAAACTGAGCAACAGTATCACAAAATAATGCCTTCTGTTTATTGTGCCTTCATTATTTATAAATGTGCATAAACTTTACTTTTTTGAGATCCAATAGTGGATAATTCAACATGCATTTAATGAAAGGTCAATATAATCCTGGCTCTGTTTTCAGGACTGTAGAAGTCCCATAAAATAAGCTCATGCCATAGTTTCTTCCTTTTAAAAGCCTGCAGTCCTGTGGGCAACAAAGACTTAGACATGCGTGCTTCAACTTAAGACTCACCCAATGGTAATGTAATTGTCTGCTTGCCCTTAAATGGTACTGTAATTGCCTACTAAGGAGGCAAAATGATTCAGTCCTCAGAGCCTAAACTTTGAATGCACACATACCTGAGTATCAATCTTAAATTTTATGAATACCAGCTATGCAGGACTGGGCAGTTCGTTCCATTAACTGCAAAACAAAAATAATGCTTACTTCATAAACTTTATATAGGTAATATATGTAAAAAACATAGTAAATGTGCAACAAATAATGGTGATGGAGGTAATTAATGCTGGTAGTGAATGTTGATAGCGATGCAATTAGCACATTGAACTATAACTCACTGAGGACGATGACTATGTTTAATTTATTTTTGAATCCCAGCACCTACCATAGTGCCTGATACATAGTAAATATTAAACAAATGTTTCTTAAATTAATGACCAATTACCAAATCCAAGATATTGAAAGCCAAGGAAAGATAGAAAAGAGACTAGCATGACTAGAATGATTAAGAAAAGCCTTACTGAGGAGGGAGGTATAAAAATGGTAGATTTTTTTCACAGATAGAGAAGAGGACAGAAGTTACTGAAGACAAAAGAAAACAAGCATAACACTAAAGTACATAGTCTATGCCAGGGCTGGGGAGAAGTAGATGTGTTTGGTTTGGTAGGAAGAGAAAGTAGTGAGCATGTGACATCATTAAATACTGCCCTTAATAATTACTTACTAAAGCTTTACTCTTTGGTGCCATGCCTAGAGATCAATAACAAAGGCAATAATCCTAAACTTTGATCCTTTTGGAAGCTACAAATTACAGCAAAACAATATGGGAAAATATTTCATTTAGGTAAAGTGTATGGTATAGTGAGAAAAACATGAGCTTTATAGGGGGACAGATCTAGGTTTGAATTTCTGTTTTGCCACTTAACTAACTATATTATCTTAGGCAAGTCACTTACCCCTTGGATCTTCTGTCACCTATAAAGTGAGAATTACCATGCCTGTCCCACGGGGCTGATGTGGCACTGGAGTGAGATAATTCATGATACTGCCTGGTGTGTACCAGGTGTTCAGTAAGCACCAGAGCTGCTGTCATTGTTGATAGTGTGAATTAGTGCATTTATGTGTTTGTGCTTAGTCAGTGGACACATTTTGGTTGTGTATGTTTTGGGACATGTAAACATGAGCTTACTTGATCTGAGAGTAATTGGGGTTTTTGAAATGGAAATAATCCACACAAGAACAATGTGTAATGTGACACCACTTGGATATTTGTCTCTTCAAAATGAAGAAATGGGAAAAAAAGTTTTGAGTATTGGCAATGGATTAGGTTGAATGCTTGAATAGAGAACTAATAATTTTCTTTATTAACCACCTGCTGTACAAACTGTCATGCAAATACTGCCATATGCTTTATGCAAAACATTTGAAAACCCCTGTGACTTCGTTCTTCCGCTTGGATTTTCTCTTCTGTAGTAAAATACGTAATTGAATTAATTTCAAGTGTGTTTGTCTGTAAACCAGCCAAATATTTTTTTAAAATACTTGAGCTCTGTGTTGAATATACAAACTTGTTCTTAGCACTTTTTTTATATTAAGAGATAAATTTTATCCCTTAGTCTTTGAATGGACTTTTAGTTTCACATGTGCTAAGGTGTCTCCTATGTGCATAATGAATGGAAGCTTTTCATTTTATGCAGGTTCTTCCAGGGGACCCAGCCCCCTAACCATGGGAGCCCAGGATACCCTCCCTGTTGCAGCAGCCTTTACAGAAACTGTCAATGCCTACTTCAAAGGAGCAGATCCAAGCAAGTAAGCCTGGTGCTGAGTCTGCTGTGTTCTCCCAGCTCTCTCCTAGCTAGCGGGGGACATCCTAAATATAACTATGTCATTCCTTATCCTAAAACCAAAAAAAATCCAGTTAACAATAGTAGATGGCACACCTAGAATAGAGGAGAAATTTTAATTAGGAATATTAATTCACTGCTTTAAAAAAAATATATCAAAAGATATCTACTATCCAGAAATCGTTGATTCAATTTTCGTTGCAAGTAACACAAACCCCTAAACCAACACTGTCAACAATGAGAAAATTTCTTGTCTCACAAAAGTAAATATCCAGTTCATGCTTTTATTGTCTTAGTCTTTCCTGCATGGAAATTACCCACATATAAATTGAAACAATGATGCATCGGAATGAAAACATGGAAGAAAAAACTCCTTCCCAAAACACCCAGAGTAGCAAGGGAGTAAGTTATATGTTACCCTTACTAAGTAAGGAAAAACTGACAAAGAAAGGAAAGAAGGAAGAAAGGGAGGAATGGACCGAGGGAGGGAGGGAGGAAGGAAGAATGAAAGGAAGGAAGGAAAAAGTTATAATCACAGCAAAATAAAAATGTTAGGGAAAAATTCATTACCCTCTATTTACATGAGCTTGATTTCACCTATATCAATACAAACCAACAATCAATACAAACTTGACCTGAATGTATATGTGATATAATTAAATATTTTACCTTTTGAGAAGGAATTCCATGGATAGGACTCAGGAAGTCTATGGATTCCCTGAAATCATATTGTATATCTTATGTGTGTGTGCATGTGGCTTTTTTCCTATAGAGAGGGACGATACACTCATCACTTTAACAAAGGGATTCATAATTCAAAAAAGATTGAGTGATTGGTGGTCTACACTGAAAATTAAACACCTAAGTCAAACTGGTTTTCACATGTGTCATTAATATAATTCCAGTTCTGAATTTGATAGAAAAATAAAGGGCAAAGCCAGGTGAGAGAAGAATTGCTCTTAATATTTTTTATTTACAAGGACTAGGACCTGGAAACCTTACTATCTATGGCAATAAGAATTAGAGAAAAAAATTAAATGTGCATATGGAACACTAGATTATATTATAAAATTTTTTGAAACATTGATAATTAAGTATAATTAGAACTTGGATCTCCACATATATTTAAGTGGGAATTTGTATGACTAATCATGAATCCTCCTTACACTTCAGAAATACTAGTTTTTTAAAGTCTAAATCTAACAATATTATTCTGGAAAACCAATATAATTAAAAATTCCATCTTTAAGTGTCCTACCCAGCCACTGGGATCTGTGAACCTCATGTCTCTTTAAACAACAATATCTAAGTTTTATTCTGGGCCCAGAATACTGTAGAGAAACAAACACCACGGACTGGGACTCTGCTTCCTCCCGTGTCCCTTCTCTTTCATCCTCAAAGCACAAAGGACATTTGCCACCTCCTTGTATCAATAGAAATTAAAAGCTACCTCCCACAGAGCATGTGTCTGAGCTGGTAAAGCAAGTAAACACCACAAGCGTAGCTTGTACATATACTTTATATATACATGTTTGTTGTGTAGAATCCTCTTGGGACAAAGAATTTGCATAACTTTCTGTCACTCCAGTTCTAAGAACTAGTTATCATTGGCCAACCTATACCTTAGAAAATTCAGACTGGCTGGAATTGAGAAAAGCAGGCAGAAACACGCTTTAAAAAAAAATGAGAGTAGGCCCAGGCATGGTCGCTCACACCTGTAATCCTAGCATTCTGGGAGGCCGAGGCGGGAGGATCGCTTGAGGTCAGGAGGTCGAGACCAGCCTGAGCAAGAGTGAGACCTTGTCTCTACCAAAAATAGAAACAAATTAAACAGGTGTGGTGGCACATGCTTGTAGTCCTAGCTCAGGAGGCTGAGACAGGAGGATCACTTGAGCCCAGGAGTTTGAGGTTTCAGTGAGCTACGATGATGCCACTGCACTCTAACAGAGCAAGACTCTGTCTCAAAAAAAAAAAAAAAAAAAATGAGTAGTCAGGAATGCGGAGAGAATGTGTATACCTGAGTGGAGACCACTGGGAATCACACAGCATGAATTCTTTTTTGTCTGCTTCCTAATTGGCTTTCATTCATTCATTCACTCATTTATTCAGAGGGACCTAATCGATATCTCTACTTCCACTCCCCCAACCCAAGTCTATTCTCAAGGTATCATATCACTCCTCTGCTCAAACTCTTCCTGTCTTGTTCAAAGTAAAAACAAAGTGTTCTACAAAGGCCTCTATGGGGCCCTCCATGATCTGTCCTTCGAAGCCCCCTGCCACCGCGGAGGCGACCCCGCATCCCATTTACATCACTCCCTCCTTGTTCCTGATTTTACCGCAGCCGTCCTTTGTCCCCATTCACCTCTTGCAAGCCACACTGGCCTCAAGGCTGTTTCTCCTCCAACGCCCCTACCCCGCCGGGACCTCAGAGCTTTTCATTCGCTGCTCATTCTGCCTTAGTAACATCTTCTCCCAGACATCTGGGTGACTCGCCCCCTACACTTCATTCATGATTCTTCAGCTTTATCAGAGGCCTGCCCTGTCCACCTTACATAAAATAGCAACACTCCTCCCCACCCCTCTCAATACTTCCTTCCTCCTTACTTCACTTTCTCTGTATCCCTCCTCCCTAACATCTTACATGGTTTTTTCTGTTGTCCATTATCTGTCTCTTCTACCCTTCCCCCGAGAGCTAGATTTTAGCTGTTTTGTCCACTGCTGTATCCTTAGCACCTAAAACAGGGACTGGCATGGGTGGAGTCCTTAAGGTGCATTTAGTAAATGAATGAATGGAGTTGAACGACTCACCTAACATTTGCAGAATGGCTACTGTGTTCCTGCCATTGTGCTAGACAGGAGATACGCTGGTGATGAAGACAGCTCACACGAGAAATAAGACTTGTGCATAAATATAATACAAAGTCTACCCTAGAAGTGTAGATATGGTGCAATGGGAGTCTTAATAATAATTTTTTTAATACCAAGAAGTGGTATAGCAGCCTATCAGTCCCTTAAGGGCCTGTCACAATACAAACCAGGGTTTTCATCCTGGTTCAGTTTCCCAGCACACTATGACAGGTGTGTGGGGAGGTCTGCACTGTGAGCCTAGTGCCCGTTCTTTCTTTCTTTCTTTCTTTTTTTTTTTTTTTTAGGCAGAGTTTTGCTCTGTCACCCAGGCTGGAGTGCAATGATGGTACGGTCATAGCTCACTGTAACCTCAAACTCTTGAGCTCAAGAGATCCTCCCGCCTCAGCCTCCTGAGTAGCTGGGACGACAGGCATGTACCACCACACCCAACTAATTTTTTTATTTTATGTTTTGTAGAGATAGGGTCCCTATGTTGCCCAGGGTGGTTTTGAACCCTTGGCCTCAAGCAGTCCTCCCACCTCAGCTCCCAAAGTGCTAGGCTTATAGGCATGAGCCACCAAGCCCAGCTTGGAATCTATTTTCAGTTACATTGTCATAACTAGTTGTAGTATATCCTGTATGCTGCTCTATGGGAGATCCAATATATTTCACTGAAATTCTGAAATCTAAAATTTATGAAGAGATCATAAAGTGACACTCTTCTATATTTAATTTCATCTCCAGGCAGTGAATCATTTTAATTGCTCGTCCTTTGTTATTCACTTTCAAGGAAACAACTCAAGGCCTGTCACTGGGTGGAAATAAAGCCAACCATAGCATCAGATAGAGAACTCATGCAGAAAAAGCATTTGGATTTGCTTTTGCCTATGGTTTCCTCTCACCCTGTATCAAAGCCATTTGTTCTCAGACCATACACTGGAAACAGAAATCCATCACCTTAATTGCTATGTACTATGATACATAGTCCATTCAAATACAGTTACCTCTTTCTCTGAATATTCAGACCACCTGGAACAGGTATTCTGACATCTCAGTCTTTCTCCATAGCTCCCAGGCATGGGCAGAGAATTCTGTGACCTTTGATCCTGGATAGGGAAATGTATCTCCTGTTATGAGTTCCTATGTAAACAACCTTGGTGCTAAAAAATAAAGGTCAAGGATTAATTCTCTTATCCCCTGGAAAAACTTAGGTTTCTCGGCTATATCCTATCCTTCTCATCAGATTTTAATAATTTATTCAGTATCTGTCTCTCTGTTTAAACTAGAAATGTGCACAAAGACCGTGTTTGTCCTATTTGTCATGAGCCATTTAGGCACATTACATAGTACCTGGTATATTGTATAGGCACTCTCTATATAACTGTTAAATGTATGGATTTAAACATTTTACTGAGTTCCTACTCTGTTCTGAGTTCTGTCTTAGACATCTTTCTTTCCCAGAACCTAAGACTCAGTACTTGCCTTCACAGCAGTAGATAAGATATATAAAAAACTAGAACATAATTCTCTAAAAAAAGATCTTTACATGTGTCCAGGGCAACCCAGAGAAAGGAAAAACTAAGGAAGGCTGGATAGAGAGGATATTAAGGAAAGCTTGAGAAAGGCTTTCCTTTGAACTGTCTTATAATAGGAAAACGATTTTGCCTGGTACATAAGCCAGTGAGAGAGGATTATAAACAAGAAAAGCTGTATATACACACAGAGGTTATGCTTGAAAAGAGGGCTGTGGACTTAGTTATGAAAGCAGTACACAGAAGTCACATTTTATGGGAGGGATGCATTTCTGATGACCTCATATAATTAAAATTCAACATTCCCTGACCAAAATTGGCCAGTGTTCCTGTAGACCAGATAATGTGGTTCTGCCTATGGCAAAGGGAAAACCCAGTTTATAAGTCATTGGCCAGGTGACTTTGAAATTTTTCTATTCTCTCTCTTTTTTTTTTTTTTTTTTTTTGAGGCAGAGTCTCACTCTGTTTCCTGGGCTAGAGTGCTGTGGCATCAGCTGGATCACAGCAACCTCAAACTCCTGGGCTCAAGCGATCCTCCTGCCTCAGCCTCCTGAGTAGCTGGGACTACAGGCATGCACCACCACGCCCAGCTAATTTTTTCTGTTTCTAGTAGAGACGGGGTCTCATTCTTGTTCAGGCTGGTCTCAAACTCCTGACCTCAAGCAGTCCTCCCACCTCGGCCTCCCAGAGTAGAAATTTTTCTGTTCTTGACAGTTATTTCACTTGTGGGAAGTTACATAACTTTAAATTTTATTCATAAAGTAAGCATGTATTCATATTTCCATATCACATTGTTTTTAATTTTCATAATTCAAACTCACAGGAAATATAGCCACCTTACATACTGATAGGAACAATCATTAAAATCAAAAAAAGATTTTCCCTTTGTCAGTATAGAAGATATTAAATTTATATATAAAATTTCAGGTCAATTTAGACACCATGTGGATTAATATTAATAAATCAGCAAAGGTCTGACTCTGACAGTCGAGATGCAGAAATACAATTGCGAAGCCCCAGTGCTTCTTATATTGGACTATATGGACTGCTTGTCTCATCTTCTACCCAACACTGCAAGCACTTTGGAGGCAGGGTCTGTTTTGCTCATGTTTCAATCGTATCTCTGCTCAAAAAAATAAAATAAAATAAAATAAAATAACATGTTGCATAGTTAGGAGTGAATAAATGTTTGTTGACTTAATAAATGCCCCCTTCTCCCCTCTCTGACTTGCTTTCAAAAAAGGAACTTTGTCCCTTACCAAGATACCACTTAGATCTCATTTTGAGCAATCTGGAAAGGAAACTGAGAAGATTCCCTACCAGTTAAAAAATATTTGAGCCACCCCTACTAACCACAGTATACAGAGTGATGGTAGGTGCTGCAATCTAATTTTACAAGCGCTCTAATTGTCGTGTTCTTCTAAAGCTGCTAAATAATATCCTGCATGTCCACATATTGACAAACAGCAAAAATAGACTCAGCTGGCGGGGAAGTCTAGGCTCAGAACTAATTCAGCACCAGTAAACAAACAAGGTTAATGAATCTAAAAGGTAGAGAAGAAAGATGGCCGTGTGTACCCAAACTGAGAGATTAGCAATATTCTCCAGAAGAGATGGAGGTGCAAACTTTCAGAAACCAAAATTCTCAGTCAGAGCAGCACAAAGTTATCAATTTAACATCTGAGTAAGGGAGGGACACGTGGCAACGTTAAGAAGCTCACCTGCCCTCCACATCTGCCCCAAATCAGGCCCTCACATACATACAAGGCTACAACAGCTCCACACGTATGCTATTTTGAATGGGACCCCGGTGTGTCTCCTCAATCACAGATTTATACAGTATACAAGGTGTCTATAGGACAAAGTAGAGTCCTCATGCTCATATATGAGCAAAATTTTCATTCATTAACCTCAGTTTTTCTGGAAAGTTCATTCCTTAACTTAGAACTGAAGAAGTAGTACAAAAATCAGTTATCCAGATGTATATGGAAGTCAGAAAATCTCACTCATTTTAAGTATCTACTGTTTCCCAAGGAAGAATAAGTCGTGGGAAATTTCTGCTTCTGGCCAAGGTAGAGTAACAGACCAATTTACCCTCCCACCCCAAACAGCTCAAAAATGGACACTGGACCTCAGGGGAAGGACAGTGACCCCTGAGAGGTGAGGTGTGCCATATTGCTCCAGCTTACTTCCCTGAGCATTTCTAGGAATGGCCTAGGGAGAACCCAGCAGACTTCCATCTGTTCTTGGGGAGGCGTCTCACTGAGGCGCTCCACTACAAAACTGGCTGAGGGAGGTGCCAGAGGAAGCTAAAGCTAGGGGCAGGGGGTACTGCTGGCCACCATGCACTGCAGAAGCCGGCAGTGGAGAAGGTGTGAACGTGGCAGGAGCCTGGAGCCAGAGAACCCAAATGGCATTGCAGGATCTAGGCACTGGGGCAGCCCAGCCACTTGTAGTTCATGTGCCAAATGATAGGAAAGCTGCCTGTGCTATCGGGCACTGACAAAGCCACATGGGTTGCAAAACCCTAACTCTTGGGATGCCACACACACTGCAGAAGCTACACACAAACCTCCTCCACTGCAGGAGCCTGGCACTAGATAAGCCCTGTGCATTGCAGGAGCCTGCATTGAAAGCATGCTGGAGTGGAAAAGGAAAACCCCTTCCTCCTGCAATGTCTCTCGAGCACCCTCTATTGACAGCACTAAACATGTGCCTGTTGGCAAAGAAAAAAAAACACGTAAAGGACCTGTTAATTTTCTCCAAGCAGGCTGTAAGGGTTGAACTGGAGCTAAGAGGCAATAAATTGATTTTATGTAGAAATGGAGACAGTGATTCTAAATTTCATATGAAAATGCAAAGGACCTATGATGGCCAAAAGAACTTTGAAAAAGAACAAAGTCCTCAGAGTTGAAGAACTAACACTATTTGATTTCAGAACTATTGTAAAGCTATAGTAATCAACAGTTTGATATTGGTTTAAAGATAGACAACATAGATCAATGGAACAGAATAGTGAATCCAGAAATAGACTCACACATATATGGACAACCAAATTTCAACAAAATTACCAAGGTAATTAATTTGGTGGAGAAAGAACAGTCTTTTCTCAACAAATGGTGCTAAAACAATTGGTTGTCCATATCCACAGACACAAAAAATGAACTTAGATCCACACTTTATGCTACATTCAAAAACTAACTAAAAATTGGTGATAAAGCTAAATGTAAAACTAAAAATAAAAAAAGCTCTAGAAGAAAATATAGGTGAAACTTTTGTGACCTTGGGTTTGGCAAAGATTTCTTAGGACACCAAAAGAATAATTAAATTATTATTTGCCAAAAGAAAAAGCCCATAGAAGAATAAATTGATGAATTAAAAACTTCTGTTCTTCAAAGTTACTCTTAAGAGAGAGGAAAAAATAAAACAAGGTATAGACTGGGATGCAAATCATATATCTGATAAATTATATCCAGAATATATGAAAAGCTAAAAGCGCAATAAGAAAACAAAAACTTATTTAGAAACTTGGCAGAGAATTTGAGCACTTTACCAACTTAGTTCACTGATGAAAAATCAGCACATGAAAAGATGCTTAAGATCATTAGCCATTATGGAAATGCAAAAATTAAAACAATAAGATTGCCCAATACTCACCTATTAGAACAGCTAAAATTAAAAAAAAAACAAACAAACATATTCTACCAAATGTTGGTGATACTGTGCAAGAACTGAAACTCTCTCATACACAGCTGTATTTTCCGCTTTAGAAAACAGGTGGGCAGTTTCTTTAAAAGGTAAAGGTACCCCTACCAACTGAGTGATTCAATGATTACACTCCTCTATACTTACCAAGAAAAATAAGAGCCTATGTCTGTACAAAGACCTGTACACATATATTCACCATATCTTTATTTGTAATAGGCAAAAAAACTGGAAAGAAACCAAATGTTCTTCAGTAGGTGAATGGATTTTTTAAAACTGTGGTATATTCATACATTACGCAGCAGCAAAAACGAATGAACTATTGATGCACATGGCTACATGGATGAATTTCAAAATAATTGTGCTGAGTGGGAAAAGCTTGACCACTCCCCCACACAAAGTACATACTTTATGATTCTGTTGTATAAAATTCTAGAAAGTGCAAACTAACAGATAGGGACAGAAAGCATATTAGCGATTGCCTGGGTATGGGGAACGGAAGGGCAGGAGAGAGATTACAAAGAGGCATGAGAAAACTGTCAGGGATGATGGAAATGCTTGTTATTTTGATTCTATGATGGGTTTACATCATACAATCTTATGGAATTTTACACTGTAAACAAGTGCATTTCATTATATGTCAATTATATTGTGATAAAGCCCCACTTTTTAAAAAAGGGATTATTCTTCCTTTCAAACTATCATCCCATTGTGTTAACTTACATGACTGATTTTACAATTTTGACCAAATAGATAAGTTAATGGAATGAAGAGCTAGTTAAGTGGGAAGCAAGAACTCTACCTCATGAACACATACAAGAAAATGCTCAAGATGTTATTCATATTACTCAAAGAACCAAAATAAGTCCCAGTAAACAGTGTAATAACATTGTACAATTTAATATCTTCAAATGTACTGCAAAAAATTCAGAAATCACAGTGAGAGAGAACATCACAGCAGATGATTCTACTCATAAGGTGAACCTGTAGACTTTTCTACAGAAGGAGAAAAGCGGCACTTTTTTCTTTCAGCTCAAAACACATTTAACAAATCAGCCACTTTTTTGATGTGTTAACCATTGAGTTCTCAGATAAATTGGAAATGATTTCATAGTTAAGAGTAGAATTGTAAGAGCCCGCCTCTCATCTCTTCTGCTGTTTAACATTGTTGCAGATTGTTTTTTTCTGCAACTGTTTTGATTCAAACTGTATTGACCTGGGTTTCCTCTCTCTTTCCTCTCGTGTGTTTTGATATCCCAGATGTATCGTTAAGATTACTGGAGAAATGGTATTGTCCTTTCCTGCCGGCATCACCAGACACTTTGCCAACAATCCATCCCCAGCTGCTCTGACTTTTCGGGTGATAAATTTCAGCAGGTTAGAACACGTCCTGCCAAATCCCCAACTTCTCTGCTGGTAAATATGACTTTGCATAAATATTTTAGAGACATATGTAGCTTAGCATTTTGTACTTAGATGAGCAGTATACTCAGGCAAGAGAGTAGCACTGTAGTGAAATTACTACCATTCAGAAAGGCTAGTAGATTCAGACATAGAACTTTTACCAGCTGTCAAAGTTTTCTGTGGTTGATTGTGTGTACGTGTATAACTGCATATGCGCATATGTATTTTAATGGCCAAATACCTCTAGTGGTTAAAGAGACATGTAGAGTAATAAAATCTGTATTAGTGACATTTATTCATTGTGTTTTACGTATTATCAGTAGATAATGGATAAGGAAGATGGAGAATAAGCCCACTAACAGGAATAAAATCCTTTTGTTGTATTAGCTTCTTTTTAAATCAAATGATATTTGAACTGTGAGCTACTCTTCACATGAGCTTGAAAATCTTTTTTTAAAAACAATTTCATTGTAATGGTAATTGTTTTGATGGAACTTTACATGTATGATATCAAAGAAGCTCATGCAAATTTATTTATATAAATATACTTTTTCACATTTTCTAATTATTAAACCTGAATATGATGTCTTTATTATGCACACGCACATCACAGTCACACAAACATACACACATACGTGCACTTAAAACGATCAATTATATCAAGTTTATTATTTGCAATGGATGAGGCAGAAGGAGTCATTCTTCACTGCTGCTTCCCCATCGTCAAGTCCTGACACTCCACCTAAAAACTCTCTCTGCAGTGGCCTTTCCTTTCCCCGTGCTGCAGCCTCCCTTATGCAGGTGCCCACCGTCATTTCCCTGGACACTGCAACTGCTTCCCTCCTTTCCTCTGAGAATCCAATCTTGCCTCTCTCCGACACCTTCTAACAGCCAGATGGCTTTTTATGAGGTAAATCAGGTCATCTTCACTCATAACCCACCTGCCCCAGAATCTAAGCTTGTTGCCATTGTCACGGAAGCTCTGAGTCGTCATCCACCCTTGCCTGCCTCTCTGTTCTCTCTCAGAATCCCCACCCCTCCTGCCTGGCCTGCCAATCTCAGAAACAGGCTGAGTCCCCTCCCACCACAGGGCTTTGTAGTGCTGTTTCCTCTGCCTTCAATACTATCTCCATCCTTCTTCCTCCCACTCACCCTCCTCATCCTTTAGGACTCAGCTCCATTATCCCATTCTCCTTCCCACCCCCACCCATCAGCTCCCAACTAAATCACATCCCCTTCTTATTCTCTCTCAAAGTACCCTTTTCTTTTCCTTTGTAGCCCTTACTACCATCAATAATTATATATCTATTTGTGTTTCTTCATTTATCCATTTCCCCCACAAGACTGTACAAACCATGAAGGAATGGAACGCATTCCTTAGTTCACCACTGTAGCCCCAGAACCTTCCACTGTGACTGGTATCTAATAAGGACTTGAATGATATTTGTCACATGAATGAACAACTCAGTCATAATGTAAAGCATTTAGTCAAGCTGGATGTGTATATAGAAATAACTAAAAGTTCTCGGTATTTGGAATTTGAGTACCAATTTAGTCAGTCTCTTGACTGAATGAGACTTTTTAATTCCAGTGGTGGTAAAATAGTCACAGGTATTTCAGGTGATTACCAAGTTCACCTCCTCCTCCTGGTCCTTGGTATGTCTTGACTGGCCAACTTGACTCCAGATCTAAAAGCGTAAAATAAATGATCACCCATTAAGATAAAAAATAAGTGTAGAATGAATGAGATTGGAGTTCTGCAAATTCTTACTTCAGTTTCCCTCCATGTTTTCAATATGCACATTGAGCCCATTAATTTTATTTTTCGAGGTTCCTCCATATGAAATTAGGAGGTATGTGCCAGTGTTTCACCAGTTTGTTTGTAAATATGATCGATGTGATAGCTACAGCTTTTGCTACATTTTTAGGCAGTTATATTGCCAAGTTCTTCGGCACATGTGCAAAAGTTATATACGTATATGAACACAGCGGTCTTAGGAATTGAATTAAATATCACTCAAAATGTTTTTGCTTGACAAAATATTATATGAACCCTTAAATTATTATTTCCAAAACACAAAAAATTCCTCATTAATTTGGACCTTATTAACTCTAAATATTTGATAATTGTAACAGGGCTGTGATGGGTGACCCATTAATCACGTATAGCCTGTTTGGTTTTGTTACTCAGTGTCACTCCACCACCACGACCATGACCCCTAATTTTTAAAAGGCAGTGTTGACCAAGCATGATCAAACATTATTCTTGATTGCCTTAGCATCTCATCATCTTACACTCAGCCCATATTCTCCTTTATGTTTACCGAAGACTTCATTGAGGTTAGCACCATGGCCTCCGGAGACACTCGGTTTGCAATCCCTGTGACAGGGGCCAAATTGAAACTTACATCTACTTTTGCCTTATGAAAGGAGTTTGCTTGTAAAAGATATTTAGGAACAATCATCAACTCAAGTATGATACTGAAGAATCCTTAAGACTTCTTGAGTATTTAAGAATTCTGGGCCGGGCGCGGTGGCTCACGCCTGTAATCCTAGCACTCTGGGAGGCCGAGGCGGGCGGATCGCTCAAGGTCAGGAGTTTGAGACCAGCCTGAGCAAGAGCGAGACCCCATCTCTACTAAAAATATAGAAAGAAATTAACCGGACAACTAAAAATATATAGAGAAAAAATTAGCCGGGCATAGTGGCGCATGCCTGTAGTCCCAGCTACTCGGGAGGCTGAGGCAGGAGGATCGCTTGAGCCCAGGAGTTTGAGGTTGCTGTGAGCTAGGCTGACGCCACGGCACTCACTCTAGCCCGGGCAACAAAGTGAGACTCTGTCAAAAAAAAAAAAAAAAAAAAGAATTCTGTCTCTGTGTAAGCATTTGATTGGCTAAGCTTTCTTGAATATTTATTAAAGCAGGTTCTCTGAGAAATTAACAGACATATGGCTTAGCTTATTTTGCTATCAAACTCAGCAAATGCATTTCTTTAAAGGTAGCATAATTGAGATTTTCCCAATTATTCAGATTTACTTAATATAAATTAATGACATGTTGCTAGATATTAATTCCCAACCTCTGTTTTGGTATAGCAGGAAGGTATGACCTGTACAACTGACCTGGGCTGGAATCTGGACTCTGTTACTTGTTAGCTGTGTGATCTTAAGCAAATGACTTAATTTCACAGATCCTCTGTTACCTTATCTCCTGCCTCCTTGCATAGCAACAACTCTGGCTGCTTGTTATAATTTAGATGCTTGTAAATAAAAAACAGCTTGGACAGCCTTTATCAACATCCTTAGCTTAGTTTGACCAAGGGCAAAGTCTCCAGGGCCAGGAGTCTTTCCATCCCTTCCCCTATTTGCATAGTCAAAGAGCTTTGCTCTGTCCTCAATAACCCTGTATCAGGATACAGCAGAAGCACACCAGTCACGCTGAGACTGGACCACTCCCGCCTGACAGACCAAAAATGGCAGTTTTAAGGCCCTGATGTTTTTTGACTCAGTTTTCTTGATTTGTTTGACTTACGGAGTCTGAATCATAGCAACTTACGTTTGACCTGCCTTTCTCATTTTTCACTATCAGTCTCTCTCTTCTCAATTTCTAATTCTCTTTTTGTAACAAGCTTGCCCATCTTTAAAAACAAGAATAATAATTCTTACTCTGCAGGATAGATTTTAATGAAATAGTTCATAATGCCTTGCACATAATAGATGCTCAAGAAATTATTATATTACATAGGATATTCTGAAAGTGAAGGGTCAGTAAAGGAGTTGTGTGTCAAGTTGCTGAAGCACTTGGGGATTCACTGTATGGGAAGGGAGCAATGCTTTGTATACACTTGGGTGAGTCTTTTTATTACTGGGACGAGCATTTGCAAGAGAGATTTGGAAAGTGTCCTGTGTACCGGCCTCTGAGCAAAGTTAATGATTCTCGTAGGGACACAAACTTTTTAATTTGTCAAGACCGCACTCTTCTCTGTTGTAACTACCATGATAACTATCATTTAAACTCCAGGATCGTCTTGTAAATGAAGTGATATTTCTTATGATTTAAATGCTCTTGGGTAAAATACTGTGAATGCTAAAAAGGTAGCATGGTAATTTTAGTATCACTCTTTTTTCCTTAGCAATAAAGACCATGTTTACATTTGGCTAAATATTGAATCAGATAATTCTAAGAAACTACTGGTCAAGTCGATTCAAAAGAAAATCAATGTATTCAGCTCCTTGATTGCACTAAGTGGCTAATTTAGATGAAAACTGTGGTGCTGTAGAAAGGACTATTAAGTTTGGGTTAATAAATAATTCACTCTTTAAAACAGGCAATTATCATGATTACTGGGTACTCACTGAGATTTATAGCAAATATCGTAGCTCCTCCGTATGGGTCTTAATCTGTTAACATAATACCATTCAGGACTGTATTTGTGCTAAAGCTACACTACTGCTAAGAGATTCCTATTCATCTCTACAGATTGTCGAAGACAGATGTAGAAATCAGATGAAAATTTGCTAAGATGCTTCTTGTATGGTTTATATAGGTTATAAAATGCTACTTCATCATTTTTTTCTTCCCAATCGAATAGTGATAATACACAAAATGATGCCAATACCAAGGAATTCTGGGTAAACATGCCAAATTTGATGACTCACCTAAAGAAAGTGTCCGAACAAAAGCCCCAGGCTACATATTATAACGTGGACATGCTCAAATATCAGGTAAGCCTATTTATATGGTCAGAATGTCTCTTGCACATTACAAGTTTATATTCTAAAGTACCTAATACTAAATAAAAGCAAACAAAGTAACATTTCTTTTAATATTGTTTAAAAGCTATAATTTATAAGAAAATGGAAACCTTAAAAGACTACTTGGGGATTAATGACAAGAATATTCATACATACCCTTTTTAGTTTAAACTTGCAAGAAAATATTGTATTAAAAATTAGAGAAACATGCCACAAAAATGAAGTTGCTAAACATTACATCAATTAAGATTATAAATATTGATGAGCTAGATGACTATAATTTTGTTAATGAGCATTATTGTACTAAAAACTCTTATTTAAAATAATTAAATGTAAGCAATCTTTTTTCTAGTAAAATAGTCCTATGAAACAGTTCTAATAAAACATTAAAAAATAACTCAATAGTAAAGAATGTTTGCTACAGCACAATATAAAATATGAGAGCTTTCTTTCTGTGTATAGGATTACCCTTACCCCAGATTATTACTGATCGAGTAAATAAGCCTATTCAACTCAGAATTCTATAGTGCCTGAATCTCCCATTGATTCCCAGCACTTGGCCTCTTAGATTTTTTTAGTTGACAAAATTGTATGTATTTATCATGTACAACATAATATTTTGAAATATAAATACATCGTGGAATGACAAAATTTAACTAATTAACACATGCATTAACTCACCTAGTTACCATTTTGTGGTGAGAATACTTACATCCACTTTCTTAGCATTTTTCAAGAATACACGTTATTAACGATAGTCACCGTATTGTACAATATATCTCTTGAACTTACTCCTTCTGTCTAGCTGAAATTTTGTGTCCTTTGATCAACATCTCCCCAGGAGCCCCCCTACCCCACCCCAACACCCCTAGGCCCTGGTAACCACCATTCTATTCTCTACTTCTATGAAAGCCACTTTTTTAGATCCATTTAAGAGTGAAATCATGCAAAATGTCTTTTTCTGCCTGCCTTATGTCACTTAATATTTTTAATTTATTCATAATAATTTTTGTGGTTAAATATGTTCAGATTATTTTTTTAAGATGAGGCAAGTTGTACTCTAATAAAAATCAGTGCATCTCAAACATGACTGCACTTTTCAATCACCAGGAAAGTTATAAACAAATGCTGGTTCTGAATTGGTGCTAAAAAGAATATGTGTATTTAAATATATACATAACCTGCTGGGTCCTGACACTGGCAGAGATTTTTATTTAATTGGCTCAAGATTCAACTCTGGTATCAGTATTTTTTATAAGTTCCCCAAGTGATTCTAAGGCACCCTATGATTTGAAAAACATTTAAATTTTTGTAAGGAAATCATTGAAAGTGGAATATCTATTTGATGGTACATTTTATAAAAGCACAAATGAATATAATGTTTCTCCTGTGAGAATAGGATCATTAAGCTTTGGACATTATAGATAATACTAACAAACATATGGTATGGCATAAATTCATTGCCTTTATAATCAAAATATAATAGAAAATGCATTATATTTTCCTTTTTCCCCAAAATATTTAAACACATTTAGTGTCTGTTTTAAACTGTGAGAGAAATGAAAGGGAATATCAAAGGTAAACTCTAAATCTCATTTTTCCCTGAAGGAGAAATTAAATTTCAGGGCACAGGCATGTTTCTCTTGCCCAAAGTGTGCAACTCAAACTGTAGTTGTTTTCTTTCATGAACTTCATTTACAAACACTGCATCTACATCTTCACTTCAAAAAAAAAAAAAAAAAGTTTTTTAAAACTTTAAAATCCCGTGGCATTTTTTTTAGTCTCCGTATTTGTTATTAAGTGAATCTACAAAATAGAATTCACCTATTGCAATATGAGCTTTGGGTCAAGTATTAAAGTATAGTCAAGAGATTGAATTTTGGAATTAAGTGGGCTTTCTGCTTGTCACTGACCTTGGGCACTTAATCTCTTGGAACCACAGTTTCCTCATCTGCAAATAAGGGTAAAAATGATACCTACCTAGACATTTTACAGGTGGTTGTAAGGAGCTAATAACCTAATATATTTCAGAGTACTTTGTGAAATGTAAATAGCCCTAGACCTGTCATTTTGTTTTAAAGTGTGCTCTGAGGAATCCCTTTTATTGTTGTTTAGCTGTGTTTTTGTTGTTTTTCAACAATGCAAGGAATGGGAGGGGGCTTTTACACAACTAGCATTTTGTGGAACTGGCCTTAAATCGCAGCATATTTAGTTTCTGGCCACCGATAGCATATTCAGAAATTTGGACAATCAAAAACACACCTTCCTGTCTCCAGAAAGCACCTCCCCAGGTAGGGGAACTGTTATTAAGTTGAGAACTACAGCTGAGGATAGAGTGCAGAAAAGGGGTGGGGTGTGGGGGCTACTCTGTTGTTGATCTACTTTAGATAGTAGATTTCTAAATAAAAGTTCGTTTTCAGAAAGGATCATTCTGCTTACAGTATTTAATGTTTCAAAACTATTATAATGGTTAACTAGCTAAAATTGTCATCAAAAGCCATATCTGTCATTTTATAAAAGAACCCATTTCTGGGCTGGTTTCTGCAGCAACTGCTCCTGCCTTGTGAATTCAACCTGCCTTAGGGCCCCTTCTTCATGGTGACCATATGTTCAGGCATTTCCTAGATAGTTGTTTATATGCTTCAAAATCAGCAACACTCGTACTCCATGAATAAAAATCCAAGGCCATAGACGCCACCCACGTGGTCCCTGCAATGTGCATGAGCTTATAAAAAGAGACTCTCTTAGAGATCTGTTCACCATCACAATGAACAAACTATAAATAATAACATTGAGAATCTTTCACTGTGGACCCAGAATTCAAGTCAATATTTCTGTCTTTAGATAAGACAAATTTTTGTTGATTATTCAAAGGTGGCTTTTTCTTGATCAAACTTAAGTAGAATCGACAGTAGAATGTAGCACTTCCAGTGGAAGTGAGGACCAGCGTTCAAGTTCTTTCTTTGGTAAATTTCAAAGAAATAATAATAATCTGCTTGGTCTAACTCCCTGGTTTGTTCTGAAAAGCAAATACGGTAAGAATATGAATAAATAACATTTATTAAAATGTTGATTCCTTACTATGTGCTAGGCACTGAGTTGAGTGTTTCACGTAAGACATCTCCTTCAATCTTCCTGACAAACCTATGGGTAAATACTATTGTTATAATTCCCATTTGGCAGATGAGGGAATAACTGAGGCTCAGAGAGGTTTAGTAACTCAGCTTGTGGGTGGCAGAATCAGAACTCACACCCAGAACTGTCTAGCCTCATGGCCTCAACTTCTAAATAGTGTGCTGTCCTCCCTATAAGTGCATTGTAAACTCTGAGGTGCTATAGAGATTTTAGTAGTTGATTTTATGTTTTTAATCTGTAAGTTCACCCACAGCACCCAGCTCTCTCACAAGACACCCTTCATGGTGTTTTTCACTGACAGCTCTCTTGTGAGCAGCACAAACAACATTATGGCATTATGATCTCCAAGAACGTTCCTGCAGTAGATAATATAACTTCTGGTTTTGTTTCAGATTAGTGGTTAGCCTTAAATATTCTCTTTCCTGTCATTTGGCCAGGTGTCCGCCCAGGGCATTCAGTCCACGCCTCTGAACCTGGCAGTGAATTGGCGATGTGAGCCTGCAAGCACTGACCTGCGCATAGATTACAAATACAACACGGATGCAATGACCACCGCTGTGGCCCTCAACAACGTGCAATTCCTGGTCCCCATCGACGGAGGAGTTACCAAGCTCCAGGCTGTGCTCCCACCAGCCGTCTGGTAAGGAGCCATCAGTCGCCTTTCTCTTCACCAAAGGGCCCCTTCTGGTGTGAGGGGTCCCAGACTTCATAGCATTTGTGTTTCCCGTAGGAGGAGATCACAGCAGGCCTGTATATTAGGGGTCAGGGTAGGAAACAGAAACTGCTGTAGCTATTTTAAACAAAAAATAATATAACAGGGATTTCAGTACTTGCACAATGGTGGAAGTGCGAGAGGAACAGAATTTAGGCTGGACCTCCAGAACTCTGCAGAACCAGCCTGCCACAACCCCGGGGAAGGAGAGAAATTAGTAGGCTGCCAGTGGAATTACTGAATTCCAGAACCCACAGCTGTGACTCTCTGATCAAGGGGCCAGAAAGCTTCTGCTGGCACCTCCTTAACTGCTTCTTAGAACCCACAAACTGGAGGGTGAACTAGACCCCTGCTGATTGAAGATCCCCACGTCTGAATTAAGTTGCTGGTCAGAGGAGAACAGCCAGGAAAGTGGGAGAATGGCCTCCGCCTCCCTTCTGTCTTCTAAATCTCAACCCATGCATGTAATTGGTGGAACCTAACTTGCATCTAGGACCATAACCACAAGGGAGTTGAGAAAGGTAGTGTTTCATTTTCTAGCACACCAGACAATGTATGGGACTAGAAACTTAATAGTTACTAAGTACTGGTGGCATCCGTTATAAAGGACTTGTTCTGGAAAGAATACTCCAGCTTTTCCTTATGACTGTCAGAAGCAGAAAGTAGAATATTTTTTAAAAAATGAATGTCAGCCCGATGACAGTCCCAACTTAAATTACCCGAATTAATTGATTAATTAGTTAACATTTCCCATCTATTGTTTCAGCAGATGTGTTTGAAAAAATTTTTTTTAACTCTGCATTATCCTCAAAATGTTTATCTCACAGTGTTCAAGCTAGTTACAATAAGGAAAGGGAAAAGAGAGAATTTATGTGTGTATGGGAAGAGAGAGAGAGAGAATTTTTAAATTGTAGCTAAACTTTTTAAGATCATTTTTAAAAATTGATATTATCTGGAAAAAACATGGTATCCATTAAACAAAAACCCTTTCATATATGCAAAAGCCTTTTACCTATTTTATTTTTAGGAATGCTGAACAACAAAGAATATTGTGGAAGATTCCTGATATTTCTCAGAAGTCAGAAAATGGAGGTAATGTAATCCCAGGCTTGTTTTACTTAATATTTACCTAAAGCTGAAATAGCTTTTAGGTATTAGACAACTATTACCCAAAGTACATGTGGCACAAAAAAATAAGCAAAATATTTCACATCATTTCTGTATTTACTTATTCTAATCAATAAAGGCAAATAATTCTTCAATGAATCCTCTTCTTCCCCTTTTCTACCAAAACCCCACATCAAACAGACCATCCCTGATGCAGAGACGAGCTTTGAAGGAAGCATGTTTCCATCCTGAATCAAATCCCATACTCCCTGGTAGATATTTTTCACTTTCCTCTGATATTAATCATAGGTTGGAAAATACACAGCCTTCCAAGTAGCATGCCTCCAAATTTAAAGTACCATTTTGCCGAATTACACTTTTACCAGGGTGCAAATAGAGTCACTCATAATACTCAATGATAAATTTTATTCCTCACCATTTTGTCACTGAAGCATATACTATTTCCTAGTAAGTATCATTTTGTATGTTAACTTTTTAATACAATTTCCAAAATTATACCCGGAATGTTGAGTTGACTGTTCCAATAATATTTTTTCTTAGGAGTGGGTTCTTTGTTGGCAAGATTTCAGTTATCAGAAGGCCCAAGCAAACCTTCCCCATTGGTTGTGCAGTTCACAAGTGAAGGAAGCACCCTTTCTGGCTGTGACATTGAACTTGTTGGAGCAGGGTATCGATTTTCACTCATCAAGAAAAGGTTTGCTGCAGGTAAGTAGGTATCTTGAGTTTTATTAACAAAGTAATGTCTTAGCTACTCTTCCTTAAGAAGGAATAGGTGGTCATTTTCTCATCTTTTTCCTCCTCCTCTTCCCCACTCCCAACCTTCATTTTAATCAGTAAGCAAACCAACTGTTGAATGAAGGAAAAAATAGGAGAATGAACTAGAAATCAGAAAGCAAGAAGGCTCTATCTACTTATCCTGGCTCTATATCTTATGTGGGGATGACCAGTTGTTCCCATTATATAGATGTGTATACTGAGGTTAATGAAGTAAATCCTATTTTTGTTATACTAATAAACAAAATAAATGCTGTTTGCCTTTGAATTTATCTCCTACATGAAAACTTTTTGTTCTCCAATAGGACTTCATAGATTGTAGACTTGTCAGGCTTAGCTGAAATCTGGGAGATTTCACTTGAACAACCTCAAAGAATCTAGGCCATAGATCAAAATGAGTTGCCCATGAGCTGAATGTGGCCATGAGACATGTTTTATTTGGCACAAACAGTAGGCTGGTTTTTTTTTTTTTTAATTGGGAGTGGGGGAAGATTCTCTGTTACTAGAGAATCATATACTTGTCAGTTATTTTCTGGGACAAATCCTGGGTTTTATTCCTGTTGTACTGCTGTACTGATGTAATTATTAATTAATACCCCTATCACTCTCAAAAATGACTCAAGTTGGAAAATAAATTATATTAGTACCCTTCCTAAAATAAGTTGGATTATCATCAGAAACAAATCTCCCAACCCATTGTGGGCAACCCAAACCTCTGCAAATTGTTGATCCATGAAAATGTGAAAAGACAACCAGCTGACCTGGGAAATTGAAAAGTTAAAAAGCTTTATGTATTTTATATTAGTATTGCACCCCTGAAGTATGCAGTATTTGGCTCCTAGGGGTAAGGCAAGAGGAATCGAAATTTTACCCATGTAATAATCACATGATTGAACTAGCAGATAACCTGTTGGTATGTTGTTTTATTTTGCAGGAAAATACTTGGCAGATAACTGATAAAATCTTATGCAAGGATTTGGAGGATTCATATAATGAAGAACTGTTGTATGACAAACAGGTTTTAATTTTGGTTTGATGAAAACAAACCAATATCTGCACTTGGGATATATCAGCTAGAAAGTCAATGACTTTCAGCCGTGATTTCCCTCCCACAATACCATGATGAGCAGTCCTACAGTATTTACTTCTAGGTGTAATATTGTTAATGGTTTTAAAATGTAATTATTGTATTTGTAAATTGTACTCTCATTCCAGTAAGGCAGTTAGACACTTGAGTTTTAGCATTTTACCATTCCTGAAATGGATGTAATTTAAACTGTGGTATGTAAATTTAATAGTAGTACTGTCGAATGGCACAATGCTTACAGAGGTAGATTGCATTCTGTCAATATATAAAATTTAAATATAATATTGATAGCTGTCATAAAGGGGGTGCCACATATAAAGAAACTTAAGTGGAACCAGAAAAAAAAAAGAAACAAACTTACTTTTCTTCAGTCTTTAGTATGTTTTACTCTAGTACTAAATAAAAATTCTATCTTCAAATGTTTAGTGGATTAAATTCATAAATATTTCAGAAAAAAATTCTAAGGTTACAGTATATTCAAAGAAAAGCATTAATTACCACTTTTTAAAAAGCTTTTTTTTCAAACTGCAAATTTCATAAAAATGCAAAATGTGTAAACAGGGCCTCTTATTTTTATAACTTGTGTAAAAAGGGAAAGCAATTCATATTTAAAGTTTAAGTATATTAAATTATAATCAAGAATAAAGAAGATGTTGAAGTCTTAACTACTTCCCCCTCTCTCTACAGTTCAGCAAATGTGGAGATTGCTGAATAGTCAGTGAGACTAAAACCAAAATTGCGATTTTGAGATTTCAAGACTTTCCATAATTGAACTGGTTGACAACTTTTGCACAATTGCTCTGAGCACATGGTCTCTCTCATCTTGCATGGGGGAATGGCCCCTTGTGTCTTCCTCTTCCCCAACAGGAATCAAAACACTGAGACTAAGAATCTTAGAGAAAAAAAAAAATTTAGTCCCCTGTTTGGATCCAGAAGGAGAATTTTAATCATCATTTATATCATTTGGGAAAGAAAAAATAAGCTTTATAAATGAAATTCTATTCGCATTATTGTGTAATAGAGTTCCTTTTGGATGATGAAGATTCATTGTATAAAACTGTAAATCTTTGCTTTTCTTGGAGAATCAAGAAGAGAGTTCTCAAAAATTTATGTCATTTCATTGTTGCAAGACATAATAAAAACTGTAATCATTCAGTCTGGCCCCATAATATGAGCATTCAGAAAGAACTGCTTCAGGAATCTCAACTGTAAAACCTTCCCCCATTAAGATCTGAAAACATTAGCCTTCCTTTAAGTCATAGAACTTATTTTAAACATAAACCAATTCCTACTATAGGTTATACTAGCAAATAACTATAATTATTGTTGTTATATTTATCATTAGTTGCTAAATTTCATTTTATATACACTCAAATTTGACAAAGAATCTTTAGCCCCTTTAAATTTTAGAATCAAATCAAATTTTTTAAGTCTTACTTTTAAAATGAGATTGTGACTGGCCATTGTTTATAGTGGAACTTTTTAAATTAATGTTTGTACTCCTCAATCAGTTCTTGCTACCAAAACAATGTTCAGAATGACCTGTTTTACCTTGGCAGAATTTTTACCATTCAAACAAACTCTCAGTTGGCTCCCCAAAGCAGTCTAATGTTGAAGTTTTTTTGAACAAATTAATAAACTCATTTTATGTGAAGATATTCAATTTGGTTTTGAAACCAAAGTAGAAAATGCAAAATTTAAAATTCCATGAAACATGGGGAAATTTAGAACACTAAAACCAGTGGAGAGTAAGCAGAAGATAATTGAGAATTATCCAGCATATGAATATAAAAATGTGTTTTAAGTAATCAGTTCATGAAAAACAATAATGAATATTAACATGAAACATATTAAAAATGTGTAAATATAACTGGTTCTCATGTCTTTCTCTTTACATTTTATTTTGTTTTATTTTATATAGCTCCAGAATGAATCACTAAACACAAGGTTTTTTCCCCCAAAGAATAATTTTGTTGATATTGTAAAAATGTAATTAAAAACATAGATTACAATAATCTCTAACATTATCCAAATGTTTCCAGGAACTAAATTTGAAACTATGAAGAAATCCTATGATCCCTTATTTGGTCTTTATGAAACAGAGTGGGAGCCAGTGATTTCAAAATGATTAGACTTTAAATAACCAGAACTTCAATAGGGAGTGTATTCCTTCACCTTTCAGAAAAGAAATCAAATATTATAATAACATAATAAGCGTGAATCAGGGATTTAGATTTTGGTGTTTTGTTTTGTTTTTCAATCTTATAGGTTATAATCTCCCATTACATCTATATCCACAGTACTGTAGAATAAGAATTCGTGTTCTGAAAAATGATCCTAGACAATGGAAGGGTCTCAGTTATCAACGACATATTAAGTCAGGTTCACTATCAGTTCCCAAGTCAGCACAAAATAGACTAGTTCACAGTAAGACAGTTTTCAGTACCAGGGATTAAAATAAAAAGAAAGCGTTCTAGTTAACCAGAACACCATTTCCTGAACATAATGATTAACAACGTTCTGCTTTAGCAAGATGGAAAGCATGAATGATACTGCTTTATTTTGGCAACATGGAAAGTATTTTTTTTAATAAATTCCCTATTTTCATGAAATTTATAAAAATAAATTCTTATTAAGAATTAATCTGAATTTTATCATAATTGGAATTTACAATTACTAAGATTAAATTTTTAATCATTTTTAAATCTCTGTTCTTCTCTACACTTACAGCCAAAATGAAGATTCACTGTATGGTATTTGATATGGTATTTCACCTGCAAAGAAAGAATGCCCACAGTTCAGATGGTTTTGTGTGAATAGATAGGAATCCCTCAAACAACAGAATTTTTTGTTTGTCTTATGTATTTTTATGCAGTCTAAATCTGCAAAGTGAGCCATAATTCCATTTCTATTTCCATGGCTAAATCTTTTCAAGGAAGCAGATAACTACATTAGCCCTACCACTAACTCCTGTTGTGTGACATTGGGCAAGTCACTGCCTTTTTCAACTTCTCATCTTCAGAATGAGAGGCTAAGATTGAGAGTGGTTTTCAAGCTTTTCTTGACAACGGGATTTTTTTTCCTAATAAAATTAATTTTATTAGACAAAACAGCTCAAAGCAATGAAGGAGTTTCTCCAGCAGTTTGAACATGAGCTCCCCAGAGCAGTTTAAACACCCTAACAACATAAAAATGATCTATAAAGTGTCTTCCAACTCTGAAGTTCCATGATTCTACTTTACTCAGATAAACCACTTTTTGAGGATTTATAAAGAAAGTTGTATAATCATAGTAATTGACTGATATATAATAAAAATTGATTGATATATAGAGTGCTTACCATGTACCAGTCACTACAGAGAGTACAAGGATTTAGTCCTTATATCAATCCAAAAATTGTAAGTACTCTTTTTAATTCCTGTTTTACAAATGATGACATTGAGGCTCAGATAGATTAATTAATTTTCCCAAAGTGACATTGCATTTGGAAGTAACCCAGTTATCTTGACTGCAAAGAGAACAGCTTGATCTGTTTTACTTCGTCCATTCTGAAAAAAAAAAAAAAAAAAAATCCTCTGTTTTATTCTATGGTGTACACTCTAATTGAATGCCAAGGTAATAGACTCAATGAAAAACTAATAGTGATATAAGGATAATTCTGATGACAAAATCATGGAAGAAGAATCCGTATGATTTGTGGGCCACTGTATTATTAAAAGAGGGCAATGATTTTGGCTTAGTTACTACTATATCCCCAGGGCCTAGAAGGTAATAGGCATTGATAAATTTGTATTGAATCAATAGATTTCTAGGGATGGGACTTGGGAATACGTATTTTGATAAGCACCCAAAATTTGAGAATCATGATCTATTAGATCTCAAGTTCTTATTAGTTCTGACATTATATCATACTGTAAGCATTCAATTCTAATTTGAAAACCATTTTTCTAGTGAGTTGATTTTTCATTCAGTCTACTTCAATCTTAAAAAAAGATAGGGTTTTTTCCTAGGAAGATCCCTATCTTTTCCTCGGAGTTCTTCTGTTAATGCTAACTCAGTCTCAAAGTAGCCTGAAATGCATTCTCTCATTTATATTTCTGTCCTTTTCTTCAATGTCTTAAAAGACTTAAAGGAATAGAAAGGTTGCAAGCTGTCACTCATTCCAAATACAAAGTCCTATTAAATGTCTCCTTCTTTGCAAGGGACACTCAGACCTCTAACTTGTGAGTTGACCCTATTATCTAGTAGAATTTTGACTTTACAAACATGGATTGGCCTCATTCTAAAGGAGTTGCACCAATCATCTTTATTTTTGCATATTTTCAAAATAATCACAGGCTGTCAATTAAAGTTGAACAATACAGCAAAATATGCAGATGAGTGTGTGTGTGTGTGTGTGTGTGTGTGTCTAGGTTTAAGCTTTGTCTTTCCCAAAAGATTACGCATTTGAGCAAAATCCCATTCAGTCTAAATGAATTCATTTTGCCACATGCTTTTGTAATCAGCAAATTTTTTAAATGGAAGCATGATATTTTAATAATATCAAAATAAGGGTGATCTCTAAATATAGTTTTCAAAGTTAATATAACTAAATACAATGTTTCTGTGCAATAAGTAATAGTAAATTGTTGCTCTGAATGAACAAATCAATCCAAGTTACATTGATTAAAGAGGCTATTCTGATGTCCCACCCCACCACCCTTTACTGTGTGCACTTTCTCTTGAGGTTTTATTGTATTTTTCCTACTTATTTAGGGCTTTTCTTTAAATTGGACAAACAGTACCTAAATGCTATTCTCTCACTCATGAATTAAATATGGCTACCGTTATATTACTTTTTGTCCATGGAATGTATGGAAGAAAAATGAGATAGGGATACATTGCTTAAGTGTCTAAATATTAAAAACAAACAAAAAAATCTTGTCTTTCTCTTATGTCAGTGCTTTGATGTTCTATCACCTTCTGCCAGCTTGAGTTGCATTTTTAACATTTAATTAAAATATAAATATCTTTCTTGAAGGAATGTCCAATTTAAAGTCTGTGGAGTTGACCACTGTGAGACCTCTTGATTGGTCTTCATGTTTAACATCTGATTTCTATCCTAAATGGGTATGCCTATGACAAAGAGGCACCTCTTTGTTGACATTCACCATGGGCATAATAATTTATTCTCTATGTTTAACTTCTAAAGCTATTTTTCCTTTTATTTATAGTATTTCTGAGTACTTCCTTCTATCCCTAGAATAGTACATTGCCTGTGCTAACTACACCTTTAACTTTGAAAACAAAAGGTGTTTCAACCAAAAGCAAATGTATTTTCAAATGGCCCTTCGTTTTTTAAAGTAAAGAAGTAAAATATATTTGGACTGCAGTTTTCAACATTCCAGTATTTTCCAAGTCATGTCAGGCCTACTAGTTCTGGCAAACATTCATTGTGGTATGAGAACAAATGGTCCTATATGATAATCCTCACTCCATGAACACTAATAATAAACGTGAGTGCTTTGATGAAGCTTAATAAAGTTATTGGATCAGGAAAAGACTAAGCATACCTTGAAAAACCTTTGGAAAAGTTTTCTCTTAACACTAGTTTATACACTTTTTAATAACTGCAAATTACATAGCCAGGAATGCTTTGAAAAGATGCTTCTGGAATTTTATTTTAACTTTGAGGGAATTTCTGCCATTTCAAACGAATTGTTCTTTATTTTAAATGTCACCTGTATCTCTTAGGTGAATTTAACTTTATCATCTAAAATATTCAGAACAATGAAATTATTTTAATTTTTTAAGTATTATTTTTAAGACCTGCACCTAAGACTAACACATCAGGCCCCTATCTGTCCAAGATGTTCCAAAATCTTTCCAGTGTGTAATTAATGATAGTGAACAATCTGTAATATTTTATTAAACAGTTTTAGGAAACTGAATCATTAAAGGTCAATGTTGACAGTATTTTTACATAAGCTTGTTATAAATTATATGAGAAGCATTTTAGTTAAAACTAAGAGCAATGCGCTGTTTAGCATATATTTTGCAAGATTCTACAACTCTTCTAATGAGACTTTCACTTTTTTTTTTTTTTGCTTTGCTTTATTTTGCAAATCAGTTCTTTTTATGCAAAATCAACAATGTTCCTTTAAAAATTTCCTGGGTAAATTTTCTGTTATCAGATAGAAAAAAAATAAAGTTGAATCACTTTACATTTCTCTAACTATAGTTTAATTTTTAATTAATTCAGAGTTGTGACTCAGCCTGATAGAACCTAAGCCATTTATAATTTTAAAATGTTCCATTGAATGAGTATACCATGCAAATGTTAATTTCATCTCACTCATTCAGTTTTATATTCCTTTGGTGACATTTTTTTCTGGAAAAATAAATGCTTAATGTTATTCATATATCACTTTAAGCTATTTTAAATAACACACCAAATAACTATCACAGAGATCACTGTCCCAAGATCTAAAGTTAAATATTTTCTCTTCCTTAAGAGTTGCTAGGATGAAAATTCTTACACCTTGTGTTGATTTTTCAGGATGGTATTTAGTTCTTGCTTTCTTAAATGGATATTCATAAAGAGATTGGTTCCTGTCTGATATTCTCTCTCTCTTTCTCTGTCTAAGGGAATTGGAAAATTGTTGCTGAATAGTTTTTCTTGAAAAAGCTAAGCATATGATGTGCTAATCTTATCTATGAGTAGAACTTCACTATGGGCCAAGCAGTAATTTATACAGCTGGCTTTTTAAGCTGTTTGAAATGTGTTTTTTAAGTAAAAAGGATTTTTATTTGTTTTTCACTTGTATAGTAAAAGACCTGTATGAATGAAGTGGTCAAATTTTAATTCACATTCCTACTAAGTGGCAATGTAAAGCATTGATTTTTTTTTTTTTTAACTTGTACTTTAACAATAAGAGAAAATAGGAGAGGAAGCTCAGAGAAATTTTGCTGTGTTTCTAAAGGTAATGAAATTCCATCAACTAAGGAAAATGCTGTCAGTGTGTCATTTGATTTAGTGGTAGCCTTTTATTTAGAGTTCTCTATGATCTATGTAGCAAAAGTAGACTAAATTTCTTTATAATCTTGTACTGAGCATATAATTTCACAAAATACTTTGGTCATGAAATATTCATAAAAGGAATTGTGGATTAAAATACACAAAATACTTTTTAAATTTAGTCAAAATGTTAGTGCCTGGCCTTTTTTCCTACATGTCCAATTCGATAGAGTATATACTTTATTTTGATAGCCTTGATAGCCGTTACTGCTTAGTCTGTGATGAAAGTTTTACTTCTTCTATGCTGTGCTCAAGAGAAAACCAGCAAAAGAAGCAAAGATTTTTTCTTTCACAGAACTGTGGCAAAGCTCTCTGCTGAGCAATGGTGATATGAATATGTGGCATTGACTTGTTGAAGATAATCTTGAGACCATCTTAACATTAATTGCCTTATAAGTTAAAAAAAAGTATGGATATCATTTTTTGTAAATAATGATTTTTATAAATGTTTTTTCTTTATAATTTTCCCAATCACCCATTTCACAAAATCCTAAATATGCAATTAATTATTTAACATGACACATTACTGCATCTGGGGTTCCCATTTCAGAACAAAGTTTAATTCTATATGTGAGTAAGTTGTTATTGAAATGTGATTTTTTTTCCTGGAAAATAAATGAAAAATATTGAAAAAAATGAGCTGTGAACCTCTTTTGTTGTCAGATTCTTAAAAGTTTACTCGAATTTCTGGAAAACGTCATTGAATATTTAGGGTGGGGACAGCGGACCAAAGATCTGGTGAAGGTCAAGGGCTTTAGAGCGAGACAAATGCCAACTCTGTAATTTAGCTATAGACCTGAGTATGTTACTCAATGATTCTCCATTTCCTCATCTTAAAAAAAAAAAAAAAAAAAATGGAGTAATGTCCCCTATATCAGACAGTCATTGAACAGATTAAATGAGATAATATTTAGCAGTCACCTAGCAATTCTTACCTGGTTCATAGTAGATACTCAATCAATAATCCTTTCCTGTTCTCATCTTTCTGTGAATAGGGATTGGGATGGGTTGGAAAACTTTAATGCTCTTCTTCTAACACTATCCTAACACTGTGCTCTACTGTAATCGCAGTGTATTACTATGTCAGGCACTTTATCAAGAGGCACACCCTGGGGCAGGTGCCTGGAGGCCATATCTGACTTTCACCTCCAATGACTGCCCCTAAAGGGTTTCTTTTGTTTGCTTTTGGTTTGAGAATGGCCCTGGGTTTAGGAAGGCGATAGTGACTAAGAAGGAGGAAGGGCCTATTATTAATAGTTATGGCAGGTCGTAGGTCCCCAACCCGAAACAGCCTCCATTTCAAAGCTGGGAAAAGTCGGGTTGAGGAAGGTGAAGGAGCCCAGGACGGTTTGTAACACCCAGGAGTTAAGACCATGAGCTCAGGGGGCCCTAGGCATATCATTTAACATCTTAGAATCTCGATTTTCCAAATCTATAAACCGAGAACAATCCTTTCTTGACAAGAGTTGTTGAGACGGCTAAAGAAAACTAAAACCGTTTGTCAGTATCTGGCAAATGCAAGCTCTCAATAATCCCTGTTAGCCACCATGTGTGCCTTGGAGGGGGAAGGTGCAAAGCAGTGGAGGAGGGGGTTGCTTTACTTTCTCTTTGTGCCTCGGATTTTCTGTGCTAGGCAACGGCTACTGCCCCTGACATCAGCAAGAAAAGAGACTTGATGAAGGACCCTCGGGGCTGGATCTTTTGTCCCAAATGTCCTCCTCGATTTAGAATATACCAGTTCCCCTCCAGCTCGCCGCCACCCCAGAGAGCAGCGGGGCTCAGGGTGGCCCTCTGCGGGCAGTGAAGATGAGATCCTTTGCATCCTTTGAGCAGCTCAGAGGACCACATAGCAGCCAAGTCCGGCCGGGGCGGGCGGAGAGCGCTGTTTAAAGTCACCCTGGAGACTGGCCGCGTTGTGCAGGGGCAGTGCGCGGGCCGCAGGCAGAGGGAGGCCTGGGAGGCGCGAGCCACGCCGCGCGCCCTGTCCGCAGTAGAGGAGCCGGAGGTCCGGGAGGCCCCCGGCGGAGCTGCCCGGCCGCCCCAACCCTGCTGTAGGTAAGCTCTCTACGGAGTGCGTCAGGGCCGAACGGAGGAGAGGGAGCTGGGAAGGGAGCGGCCCTGCGATCTCTCCGCCGCCTTACTCCTCTTGCCCACAACGAATAAGAAAAAGTGACCCCAAATCTGAGTACTGGAAGTGGGCCTAGGCCTCTGGTCTACGCCCCGCGACGTGGCTGGGCTTCAGGGGTAATGCCCAACGCAGAGCCGGCCAGCACGGTCACCCCCTGGAGCCTGAGCAGCCGAGCCCTGGACGGTCTTCCCGTGGCTAGCCGCACCCCTGGGCATCTCCAGGTTCCAACCCTGGCCGTTCTTGCGAAGAAGGCAGCCTGCGGAGAAGCTTTGGAAACAGCCGAAATCAATGTCTGTGTGACTTTGGAGCGGGACCTGAATGACCCGCTTAATCAGGCTCAGTGTGTCTCTTTCCACACTCACCCTCATACACACAAACACAGACACACACACACACACAGGAGCCCGCACACAGAGCAACACACACACGCACGGGCACACAACAAAAGGGATGCTCACACTCACGTACACACACACACAGGGACACCATCACACACGCTCACACCACACGGCCTCCCTCTCCAACACACAATGCCCCTGTCCTGACACTGAAGACACTGGGTTTAGGGTGTGCTCCTGTCTTCCCTACCCACTGGACTGCCAGCTCCTTGAAGGCAGGGACTGTATATCAGTTCTATGTCTTAGTGTCTAGTAGAGTGTCCCCTGGTTAGGGCTCTCAGATTTACAGACTATGAAATAATTTTAACAAATTCCTAAATTTGTAGGTCGGCAATGAGAACATTACAGTTATAGTCTAAGTTCTGGGAAGTCCATGGCTTATCACCAGCTTTTAAACAAGCATTTGTGAGAAGGGGGTGGGTTTTCCAATAAATTACTTCTATAAAAGTTAAGTCCTATTTGCTCTTTACAAAGAAAATAACTGTTGCTTGAAAAAAAAAAAAACCCTTTGGGGGAAGATGATTCATTTTAATTTTTAAAGTAACAGTGACAACAACAAATATTAATAGCAAATTTTATCAAGATTAAATGGGGGGCAATGCAAAAAACATTGGTTTCTAGTGTGGGACAGCATTACACATGGGTTATCGTGTCTCAGTGAACTTGTCCCTTTTCGTCCATTAGGCATTTTTGCTATAGCTTAATCTCTGCTTACATGAGTTAAGTATATTATTGCATAAACAAAAGTTTTCAGAGTTATCATATTTCCAGTTATACTGGCCAGAATAACATGGTATCTATTGCTCTTGAGGTAACCCCACTTCCCCATTCAAAAATGGTAGAAAAAGTATCTGTACTTTATTTGGGATGAGTCTCTGTTATGCTAACTAAAATATTTTCTGATTTTTCTTTTGCTATTTCACAAAAGTCTTCTTCCACAGGTTATGATGATGTCGGACATTGCTAAAGACAGAGCAGCTCGTTCCTGGAAGAAAAGGGGGAGTGTGTCTTCGCTAAGTAGCCACGAGTTCCAGAGGAGGGAAATTCACGGACGCACCAAAGAGTGAGTGACTGAATGTCTAATAATGTAAATTTAATTATCAAATAAACAAGTTCATAATGTTTATCAGGAGCAAAAAAAAACCCATATCTTCAGGAACATAAAAAGAGAGACAATGGGCAACTACAAGGTTCAGGTCATCTTTTGGGGCCATATTAAAAAGAGAAAGAGAAAAATTTTAAGTGATGTTGCTGCAGGCAGCATTTTTCCTATTCCAAAGACTACTCAAAAAAATCCTCTACTCAAAAGAAATGGTGCATGCAATGTAGACCAGCTACACTTATATCTTATATGTCTCTTGAATTCTACTGTTCAATATTATATAACTACATAATTTTTGCATTTTTGTAATCAGCATATACATATACAATGCACTTAACATTATTTTACACAAACTTTGTAATTTCATAGTCTTTATTCATATATCCTTTTATGGCTACATAATATTTTATCAACTTATAATTCTGGGTCACTTAACCATTCTCCAATTATTGGGCATTTTAAGTTTGTTTCCACTTTTTTCCTTTTTACTATATAATTAAGTCTCTGCTCGGTTGCTTCCTAGTAGTATAATTAGTGGTTCGAAAAGTAATTACATTTTTTGGCTCTTGCTACATATTGCATTTGCTCTCCTAAAAAGACGTATTAATTTTAAATATTTTCATGGCATTTCTTTTTGACTGCTATTGGGAAGAAAACAGAACAAATTATCTGATGTAGCAGTCAATTAATTTATGTAATAAACTTTACTTCGTAACAGTTTCCACGGGATTACAGATTGTGGTATATTGGGAAACAGGAGCTGATGTGTCCCATAGAACAGAGACTAGAAGAACTGGAATAATAAGAATTCTGAAACCAAAATCTTTCTATTCTGAGTGCATTAATGTACTTACAATTCCACTTTCTTGCCCTGGAAGTTTGCAGATTACAAGTACAATGTCCCTCTTTTACTGACGGGAAACTGAATATAAAGGAATAGCAATCCCAACATATGTCAGAAGCCAAAGTGGGAGAATAACTAACCTCTGTAACTTTTGCTTCTGATCCACTCTGGCTGCTATTTTCAATATTTAAATGTTTGAATTCTTTTTAAAATTATTTAAAAATAATTATTACCTTGAATTCAACTTACTTTTTTCAAGAAACTATAATAATAATCTGACATAATTTCTATCTCCATGATCTTTAAAAAAAAACTCTCATCCAAAGACTAAGATATCATCCCTGTTTGCATAATTTTCATTTACTTCTTCCGTTTCAAAACAAATTAGAGTCATATAGAATCAGAGCTTGGTCAAGTTTAAAGAATTAGAGATTGCTCTGTTTTAATCTATTATTGATGAGGTATAAATGCACATTAAAAGTAACAAGATCACAAAAATCATTTTCACCAACACATTAGAATAAATTGTTCACTAATACCTACATTTAAGTGATAATTATTTGGGTTTGGACTCTTAAACAAAACATTAGAACAGATTCTCTATTTGCAGTATTTTCTTAAATAGCAAATGAGCACCTTGCAAGTCCTCTTGCAATGCAGAGGCTATTTGAGAGGCTGCTTCCCCACCTTGAACTTGTACTTGCTTTCTTTCCATGGTCTTCTTCACTCTCTAGAATCAGACAGCATGAGTGATTCTCCTTCACAAATAAGTCTTCAAATAGTAGAAAAATTCTGAAAGCTTAGTGGCTATCAAATGAGGCATCATTTTGAAATTGCACTGTTCTATGGAAAAATGTATACCTTTCATGTGAAAAATTTTTAAAACAATTTTCAAAAAGATACATTTCAATAGTAAAAAGCATATTCTGAAGTATATTGAGGCCCTAATACATTATCTCATTAATCTCCCCAGTATTAATCCTACTAGGTGGACATTATTTCTGCCATTTTATTATGAAATAATTGAAGCTTACAGGTCAGGTAACTTGATTTAATGGCTAGGATACAGTCCCAAATCATGAGTATGGTGTACAGGATCCACAGACCCCTGCCTACTTCCATGGCACCATCTTCCCCACGCTCCTGCTTGCATCCCACCCTCCAGCCATACTCAGTAATTCTTAGTGCTCCGTTTGGCCTCCAGGTATCGCCCCATGTTGCTTCCCCATGAGACCTCCATTTCTTGCCCGGAATGCTCTTTTGACACTCTTCCACTGGCTTTCTTCTCCTCTTCCTTCAGAATTTAGCCCCATGTCCACTTCTCCAGGAAGCTCTCTCTAATTATCCAAATATAACCACCTCTACCTCCAGACTGAGTTGGATGCTCTCCTTTCTTCTCCCACTGCTTTCCCCTTCTATGTGGACCTGTATTTGGTGATTTTCCTGTCTATCTTCCTCAAAATAATGTGTGCTTATTTGTTTGCCTTTCTACCGGCAATGACACTGAAGAAAGCAAGGAAGAGTAGGAGGTAGGCCTACTTAAAAAGCTGCTTTTGGGGCTGGGCGAGGTGTCTTGTGCCTATAATCCTAGCACTTTAGGAAGCTGAGGTGGGAGGATCACTTGAGGTCAGGAGTTTTTTTTTTTTTTTTTTTTTTTTGAGACAGAGTCTTGCTCTGTTACCTGGGCTAGAGTGAGTGCCATGGCATCAGCCTAGCTCACAGCAACCTCAAACTCCTGGGCTCAAGCAATCCTTCTTGGATTGCTCAGCCTCCCAAGTAGCTGAGACTACAGGCATGCACCACCATGCCTGGCTAATTTTTTCTACATATTTTTAGTTGTCCAGATTATTTCTTTCTATTTTTTAGTAGAGATGGGGTCTTGCTCTTGCTCAGGCTGGTCTTGAACTCCTGAACTCAAGCGATCCTCCCACCTCAGCCTCCCAGAGTGCTAGGAGTACAGGAGTGAGCCACCGCGCCCGGCTGGCCAAGGTCAGGAGTTTGAGACCAGCCTGAGCGAGAGCGAGACCCCATCTCTACTAAAAATGGGAAAAATTAGTCACGCATGGTGGTGTGTGCCTGTAGTCCCAACTACTCAGGAGGCTGAAGCAGGAGCATCTCTTGAGCCCAAGAATTTGAGGTTGCACTGAGCTATGATCATGCCACTGCCTTCATGCCCAGGCAACAAAGCAAGACCCTGTCTCAAAAAAAAAAGAAAGAAAGAAAAGAAAAGCTGCTTTTTGGGTGTGGTGTAAGCTCAGCGCATGTTTAGCCCTCCAGTCTTGGTTTTCATGTCTGCAGTCTTCTACAGCTGTAACTAATGCTCAACAGTGATCACCAGGCATAATAAATATCTGAAATACCTTCTGAATTGTGAAAAGAAGATTGAATTTATATTAAATATTGTTATTGTGAGCTGTTTTCAGGATTGGGTCTTTTTTATCTAGGTTACATTTTCAATTAAATGTAATTTTTGTGTTTCATTAAAGAAAAAAAAAGAAACATCTTAAGTTCAATCTTTTCCTAACATCATAACTGTTATCATGTTGGCATATTTCTTTTAGACCCACACATACATATTTTAGACCTGTACTATCTGACTACAGACAGTATACTACATAGCTGTCATCATAATTTATCTTTAATTTTGAATTTTGTTTGGTTTTCATTTAAAAAACTTACAGTAATAAGAAAGGTAATTGCTAACATTTATTGAGTCCTTACCACAGACCTCATTTATGCCTCATGGAAGCTCTATAACAGGGGTTGACAAACTATAGCCAAAGGGCCAAGTCCAGTCTGCCACCTGTTTTGGTATGGTCCTCTAGCTAAGTATGGTTTTTACATAGTTGAAAAAAAATTAAACAGAGAACAATATTTTGTGGCATGTAAAATAATAAGAAATTCAAATTTCAGTATCCATAAATAAAGTTTGTTAGGACACAAGCATGCCTATTCAATTACGTGTTCTCTCTGGCTGCTTTCACACTGCAATGGTAAAGGTGAGTAGTTGCAATAGAAATCATGGCGCCCACAAAGCCAAAAATACCTGCTATTAGGCCTTTTACAGAAATATTTGCTGATTCCTGCTCAATAAAGGTAGATGTTACTATCTTCCCCATTTTACCAATGAAGAAACATAAGCTTAGAGAATTTGAGGCTCCAAAGTGACAGAATTAGCAAGTAGCAAAACGGGCTTTTGTTTATTAGTCAAGTATTTTCATTCCCTGAAGATTGGCAAACCCTGTGTAATTTGCATTAGTAAAACTATTCTCTTCATTCATCAGAACCTTCTGTTTCCCATCTATGGGTAAGAGCAGGTATTTACAATGACATCTTTCTTGGTGGAAGCTCAGCTTTTGGCAGACATTGAACAGTGTTTGAACAGATGTGCTTCTCTCATGTTGTTAAAATGGAAACAGAAACCCTGAGGTCAAGTTACTTTCCCAGGATAATGTGACATAATACCCAGGCTTATTATGTCTGAGGCCAGTAGTTCAACTAGTAGATCAGAGCTAAGGTTGGGGACTGAAGATTCTCGCTTTCATCTCAACCAAAACTATAGTGATGTCATGTTACCAGAACTTTCTGTATGGAGCCCACAGCTCTCCACTTGACCCCACTGATGGCATCTAACACACTGTCGGACCACACTATGTGTGCTCCTTTCACTTATTCAGGATTAATTGAGCTTCTACTGTGTGCCACTTACTGTGTCACATGTTAGGCATATAAAAGGGGACGGCTGCAGGGTTCTAACCTCGAGAAGTTCATTTGTCAAGGAAACTGAGAGCCACCTGGTAACTTCTTTTTCAGAGTAGGCTAGATCTTTCCCATAAAAGTGACCAAAATGGAAAGGATTATATTCATTACTTCATTTGAAGTATCTGTTGAGAAAAGAGTACATTCTAGTCATTATACTAGGTAGTGAATCACCCAGAAATAATCCCTGCTCATAATCAAGTGGGAAACACAGTGAAAAAGTAATTTTAAATGTGATGAAGTTGTTCTGTGATTCCAACCTATACCACGGTAGGCTGCTTATGGACAGTTAAAAATGATGCTGCCAGGCCTGTTTCCTCACTCTGATCCTTAAGGGAGAAGGCTAGAGATCAGAGATAAGAGACAAGTTATATCGCCATCCACAGCAAACTAAAGCCCTCTGCATGATCTGGCTGAGACACAGCTTCCCCCATAAAGAGAAAAAGCTTGGGAAAACTGAAATGGCCATGTTCCCAAATTAAATAATAACCAAAACTGTATTGTATTTTATAGGTTGTTAAGCTATTTCACATACAATATCCATGTGCTTCTCATAAAAACTCTGTGGGTTAGAGAAGATATTTTATTATCCCCATTTATTTTTATAAATGGGGAAATGATGGACTTTTTGATAGATTGTGTTGGGAGAAACTGGCTCATTATATGGAGGAAAATGAAGCTGGATACCCTTTGCATAGGTAAATTCCAGATGGAAGACGGAAATGTGGAAAGCTACGAAGCTAATAGAATAAAGCATAGAAAAATGTCTTTGTGTTCTAAGAGTAAGGAAAGCTTTCTTAAGTAAGATCTCAGAATGAAAAATCAAACCATAAAGCAAAAAAACGTTAATAAATATTACTGCAATGAAATGTAGCATTTCAATTCAACAAAGGATATATTAGACACAGTTAAAAGGTTGATAAAAATATATATATTTTTTAAAATCTTGCATATTAACAATAAAAAAACCAGGAAAACCATTTTTAAAATAGTCAAAAGAGATAGCAATTTACAGAAGCTAAGCAGAATTTGAAGAGATATCCAAACTCACTTAAAATCAGAAAAATGTAAATTAAAACAAGATACCATTTTGCACCCACCAAATGGCAAAACATAAGAAGGGAGAATAATACCAAACATTGGCAAGGCAAATGAGAATAAAAATTGATACAGCTATTCAACAAAGAAATCTAATAGTATTTAGAAAATACAGGCATGTGCTTGCACTATAGGCTTTGCTTTATCAGACTAAGAGCCAAAGTTTTTACAATGGCCCACAATGCGCTTTGTGATTGAGCTACCTGACACCTCTGTAACTTCATCTTCTTTCACCCTCCTGCTTCCCCCTCCCTCTGCTCCAGCACTTTCTGACCTCTGTGCACTTTCTCAGACAAACCAGGCAGCCTCCGTCTCAAAAGTCTTTGCATGTTCTGTTTCCTCTCTCTGGTTTACTTTTCCCTCAGCCATCCCTCATTTCCTCCCCTCCTTCAAGTCTTTGCTCATGGAGGTCTATCTTGACTGCTTTATTTGAAATTGTATATTACAGCTTTTCCTCCACCCACTTTCAAACTCCCTTAACCTGGTCTATTTTTTCTTTTCTCTGTAGTGTTTATTCCCTTCTAACGTAATATGTCATTTACTTGTTTAGTGTTTTACCGTCTACTGTCATTCCTCACTAAAATATGTTTCATCGTGGCAGAGACGTTAGTTTGCTTGCTTCAGTATTATAACCCAGAGACCTAGAATAGTGCCTGGCACATAGTAGTCACTCAGTAAGTATTTTGTGATTGTTAAATGAATAATTGTTACATTACATTAATTCCTGATCAAGCAAGGTTTTTTTGCTCACAAACAAGTTAGGTTCACCAGTCCACTTATGTGTTTAGTCTAGGGTGACTGGGGCTTTCATCTTGTAGGCATAAGATGCATTTAAAGCAAACAGAAAAGTGCTTGTTCAGAATTTTATAACAAGGTGCACTTCTGCCTCCTTGCTGAAACTTTCCATTGTGCATCTATTTAAAAAAAAAGAAGAAAAACAGTTTCATTTGCGTTGGAAATCTGTTGCAATAGGCCACACCCCTCCGTGAAGATCTCCACGGCGTGGTAGAGGTAACCATGGTGCCCACACTCCTGCATCACCTCTCTGATAATTGCCAGGGCAATGTGTCTTTGAACCTCTGCATTCCTCCAGAAGCTGAAACAGAGCCTCATCAGCTGGACATGACCATGGCCTCACTTTCTCTTCAATGAGCCTTAGCTCAGTGGGCTTCAGACACTAACTGATCTTCCATCCACATGCTCAAAATTGTTGAATTTTGTCAATCACCATTCCTGGATTATCTTCAATGACATCAGAGCAGGACTTGTCACAGGTTGCATGGTTCATTCTCTGTCCTTCAGAATCATGCCTACTCTTGACAAATGTATCCCGCAAGAACATATTATTTGTCATTTTCTTGCCTCTTTCATTTTTGAAAATTATGTTGATCTTTCTTTCCATTATAACCTTCCTCTTACTAGTAAAATGAGGCTAACAATGTGAGTAAAATACCTCAAAACTACAGGCATACCTGCAGATATTGCAGGATTGGTCCCAGGCCACAATAAAGTGTATATGGCAGTAAAGCAAGTCACAGGAAGTTTTTGGTTTCCAAGTGCATATTAAAGTTATATTTATACTATACTGTGGTCTATTAAGTGTGCAATAGAATTATGTCTTTAAAAATTCACATACCTTAATTTAAAAAGTCTTTATTGCTAAAAAATGCTAATGATCACCTGAGCCTTCAGCAAGTGTTAATCTTTATGCTGGCGGAGAGTCCTGCGTTGATGTTGATGGCTGCTGACTAATCAGGATGGTGGTTGCCGAAAATTGGGGTGGCTGTGGCCATTTCTTAAAATAAGGCAGTAATAAAGCTTGCTGCATCAATTAATTTTTCCTTTCATGGAAGATTTTTCTGCATCATGCAATGGTGTTTAATAGTATTTTAGCCACAGTAGCACTTCTTTCAAAATTGGAGTCAGTCCTCTCAAACCCTGCCACTGCTCTATCAACTAAGTTTATGTAGTATTCTAAATCCTCTGTTGTCATTTCAACAACGTTCACAGCATCTTCACCACGAGTAGATTCTGTCTCCAAAAAAAAAATCACATTTTTTGCTCATCCATAAGAAGCAACTCCTCATCTATTGAAGTTTTATCATGAAATTGCAACAATTCAATCACATCTTCAGGCTCCACTTCTAATCTGCAGTTAACTCCTCCACTGAAGTCTTGAACCTCTCAAAGTCATCTATGAGGACGGAAATCAACTTTTTCCAAACTCCTAGTAATGTTGATATTTTTACCTTCACCCACCAATCACAAATGTTCATGGCATGTAGAACGGTGAATCCTTTCCAGAAGGTTTTCAATTTACTTTGCCCAGATCTATCAGAGAATAACTATCTATGGCAGCTATAGCTTTATCAAATGTACTTCTTAAATCATAAGACTTGAAAGTTGAAATCACTCCTTGATCCATGGTTGCAGAATGAATGCTGTGTTATCAGTCATGAAAACAATATTCATCTTCTTGTACATCTCCCTCAGAGCTCTTAGATGACTAAGTACATTGTCAATGAGCAGTAATATTTTGAAAGGAGTCTTTTCTTCTGAGCAGGAGGTCTCCACCGTGGGCTTAAAGTATTCAGCAAATCAAACAGATGAACTGTCATCCAGGTTTTGTTGTTCTGTTTACAAAGCACAAGAAGAGTAGATTTAACATAATTCTTAAGGGCCCTAGGATTTCAGAATGGTAAATGACCACTGCCTTCAACTTAAAGTCACCAGCTGGATTAGTCCCTAACAAGAGAGTCTGTCTGTCCTTTGAATCTTTGAAGCCAGGCATTGACTTCTCCTCTTTCCCAGTGAAAGTCCTAGATGGCATCTTCTTCTAATATAAGGCTGTTTTGTCTCCATAGAAAATCTGTTGCTTAGTGTAGCCATCTTCATCAATGATCTTAGCTAGATCTTCAGGATAACTTGCTGCCACTTCTATGTTAGCAATTGCTGCTTCACCTTATACTTTTCATGTTATGGAGATGGCTTCTTTCCTTAGACCTCATGAACCAACCTCTGCTAGCTTCAACTTTTCTTCTGCAACTTCCTCACCTCTCTCAGTCTTCATAGAATTGAAGAGAGTTAGGGCCTTGATCTGGATTAGGCTTTGGCTTAAGGGAATGTTGTGGCTGCTTTGATCTTCTGTTCAGATCACTCAAACTTTCTCCATATCAGCAATAAGTCTGTTTCCCTTTCTTACCATTCATGTGTACGCTGGAGTAACACTTTGAATTTCCTTCTAGAAGTTTTCTAGAATAGTCACAACTTACCTAACTGTTTGGCACAAGAGTCCTAGCTTTTGGCCCATCTCAGCTTTTGACATGCCTTCCTCATTAAGCTTAATCATTCCTAGCTTTTGATTTAAAATGAGAGACCTGTGACTGTTCCTTTTACTTGAACACTTAAAGGATATTGTAGGGTTATTAACTGGCCTAAGTTCAATATTGTTGTGTCTCAGGGAATAAGGATGCCCAAGGAGAGGGAGAGAGATGCGGGAACAGCCAGTTAGTGGAACAGTCAGAACACAAACAACATTGATCAATTGCATTCACCATATTACATGGGTGCAGTTCGTCGTGCCCCAAAACAATTACAACAGTAACATCAAAGATCACTGATCACAGATCACCATAACAGATAAAATAATAATGAAGAAGTTTGAAATATTGTAAGAATTACCAAACTGTGACACAGAAACACAAAGTGAGTACATACTATTGGAAAAACAGCGCCAATAGACTTGGTTGACAAAGGGTTGTCACAAACCTTCAATTTGTAAAAACTGCAATGTCTGTGGAGTGCTAGCAAGTGAAACACAATAAAATGACATATCCCTGTACATTAAAATCTGGCAAAATTGCTATAAACTAAATGGCCACAAAACTAAATTACCTTACCAGACAAGAACACCATCTCCTAATTGGGGAAGAGTTGGTGTGCTTTTGCTCTTAAGCGTAACATTCATAAAAATTTCTGTGCGTATTTTATCTCATATTCTACATCATGTTTTTTGATCACAGGGGCTCTAATTTTTATTTGTATTACCAGTATTTCCAACCTTGCCAGACACGTTGTGAGCAATAAATATTTGTTAAAAGAATGAATCAAAAACAGAAGAACAACTGATTTGTACCCTGAAGCTTTCTTTTTCTCTGTGCACTCTTAAATATCTCCACTGGGAGGCAGCACGTGACTTTAGTAACAGCTTTCCAAGGGCAGTGGGGGGAAAGGCACACTTAAGTTCCAGGCATTTCATGGTTACAAATAAAAAAGGAAGAGATGATATTCTGACTTTCTAAATCTACTACTTTAATGGCTCCAAGGCCAGTTGTGCATTCAATAATATCTCTTCCTGCAGCTTCAAAACATCTAGGTAATAATGGCAGTGAAAAGGTCTGCAAATGAGTTCTCAGTAATAATTAGATGCCATTGTGGCTGATAAGAATTAATAGAAATTATCATTATTATCTCTAACGGTCATAACAATAAGACATGCTTTGTATTTATTCCATGTAATTCAACGATTTGGTCAGTAAGCAAATTTCCAAGATGCTTTTAAGAAAGTTGGATTTCATGAAAGAATAAACATGTTCCAATTTCTTAACTAATTTTTTTTTTTGCCCCCTTTCTGAAAATAATCAGAACATGGACTATTGGATTAGCATGGGACATTTCCACCATAAGCCAGGTACAATATAGGAGGGTTACTTTTGTTATTTTGGACAATTTCATGCAATTACTTCTACATTCTGGCTAAGTCTGGCCTCAAAGATAGCACAAGTGATTCCAAGTATTAACTGAATTTTTCATTGAGTTTCAAACTGTTACTCTTCTCCCTGGAATCATATTAGTTCATTTGTTCAGAGTTTTCACCAGTAGTTTACTCCAAACATTTAGATTTTTTGCATCATTTTTAATCTACCTTTCTTTCTAAAAGTGTACAACTCTTTTGGACACATTTTGCTAATTGAAAATTTTTTTCTCCCATAAATGCCAACAAGCTGATAAAACACATAGCAATAACATTTAAAAAATAAGATTAACTAAAGTATTCCCTTTGTAATGAGATCATATGTCTAGAAGGGTTATCATTGTAAACCAGGGAAAGTCTGGTCATAGATAAATAAAACTCATCTACTTCTAATGTTGTGACAGAGACCCAATAAATTTATTGTGCCAGGTTTAAAGCTCTGGTAATTAAAATTATAAATTTATATTTTGAGCATCTCACATATTTGTCTTTGAAGATTTCAAAGGGCTTGAGTGAAGCTGTTTATCAATAGAAAAAATGTCCACGTTTTTCTAAGCTGGTATTTTGAACTGATACTGGTAATTTCCCAATTTAAAATACAAAAACTCTTTTTATTTTTTAAAATTTACCAAGCCCAAAGTTTGGTTTAATGTTACTTGCCCACATTGCAAGCATGTTTAATATTTTATCTCTTCCTTTCGTCTTTTCTGAAAGAATAAATATCTTATTTTTTATATTCAGCTTCTTTTTCTCTTTTTTTTTCTCACCCTTTTTCTGACCCATCTCATTCTAATGTGGAAACTGTCAGATCTCAGTTTTAAAAAATACCATAAACAGTTTTTAAAAGGTAAAATTTTCTTACAATCTTCCATGAAGGTATAGTCTTGATTGATACATGGTTAGCCTTCCAAGGTACAGAAAGCAACAGACTAACCAAATATTTTCCATCTGTATGATAAGGGTTATCAGGTTTCCAGCAAAATACCTGAAAGCTTACTCTTCGAAGCCCTATCTCCTTCACACAATGAATTCCAAGTTGCGTGTTTTATTATTTAGGGCATCCCATTTCCAAGTAGTAAGCTCTGTATTAGTTAGAATTTGTGTAAGTTATATCCAATGCTTCTTATAATAATGATTTTTTTTAAAAAAGAAACCATTTGCTTAAACAAAATAGAAATTTATTTGCTCTCAAAGAAGTCTGGAGGGAGGCAGTTCAGGAAGGTAGGCTTCTTACCTGTAATCCAAGAGGCCATTGAAAGACCCAAGATAGCTGCTGAGTCCTTGCCATTAATATCCACATTCCAGTCACCAAGAAGGGAAAAACAGGCTCCTATTGGTTGCATTATTTCTTTTGAAGAAACTCTCTCAGAATTTCCATCCAGCAGTTCCACCTTACATCTTAGTGGCTTACAAGCCACATGGCCACAATAGTACGAAAAGAGACTGAGAATTTGTCTTTAGTCTGAACAGAAATATTCTCACAAATTTAGAGTTCTGTTACCAAGGAAGGAGAGCACAACAATTGGAAAGCAAATGGAAGTCCTTGCTACAATGTTCATTATAATTCTCTTTATAGTAGTGGAATATTAGAAATAACCTAAGTGGCCTGGAGAATAAATGATTAAATAAAATCCAGAATGTTCATATATTAAGTACTGTCTTGATATGTAAAATATTGATTGCTGTTTATTGACATGGAAAGTTATCCATGATACATTTTTGAGTAAAGAAAACCAGCATCTATAATGATTTCATTTGTAAAATCATATATCTGAAATGATTTTTTAAATGTTAACAGTGGTTAGGTAAACAATAGAGTTAGTGATTTTTTTGTGTAACTTTGGTTTTCCTTTTCTGTATGTTTTGAATTTTTTACAATGAGCATACACTGTTTACATGATTACTATGGAAATAAAAAGGTACTGAACAAAATCATCTTCAGTAATTAAAAAAAAAGTCAATCTGCAAAACTTTCTGTGTGAACACTAGTTTTCAACCAGTGAGATTTTTAAGCTGCCCTGATGACATTTGCCAATTTCATAGTGATAATATTATAAAATATCCTGATTATCAAGCTTCAATAACACTGAACAAAGCAATGGTGAGGACTATTTGTAAAAATCCTTATTTGTTGTCTTGTCTTAGACTTCTAACTCCAGCTAATTTGAATTTTATACCACTTAATTTTTAATCTGATGTTCAGTAGAAAGAAATAGAGTTTTCATCAATACCTTCTGTGTGTTTGCACAAGTAAGTTTTAATTGCAGTAATTATTTCAGGTAGTTATTGCCCCTAAAATAATATTTTCATTCTGTCAGATATAATCATATACAGGACTTTGTCACTGTGAGAGGTAAATAGGATATCTGAAATCTCAGTCTGCCTTTCCTACACATATGACATTAAGCCCTTTGCCTCATTCACTTTATCTCTGAAATGGGTAGAATAATGACTCCTTCACTTACTTCAAAGGGTATTATGAAGGTAAAATGAGATAATTAATGGGAAATGTTTTGCAAAATTAAAAGTAGCATATATGATACTGGGGCAGACTGGCTTATCTTAGAATCAGGGGGTTTATGCAACATTGGTTTTTATAAGCAGAAGCTATCATCTTTGGTACCGCCCACAACACCTGCAGCTAGTGTGGCTAAACAAGTTGGTTGCTACTTCAAAGGGCAGCAGAAAATTGAGGAAAGCAGGTGTTAAAAGAATGAAGACTAAATCACTAATCCAGAAATCCATCATGAATAAAAGCAGCCACAATTTCTTGTATCACTTTCTTGGGCTGGGTGAGTAAAACCTTAATTGATCATGTAAATTGTATTGTATTAGAGGATTTTTAAAAATAGAATGTCCGTGATTTTCTTAAAATATCAATCTGCAAGAAAATTTTCAGTAATTCCAAACAGCTCAGAAGTGAGTATTTTAAACTCCTTGCAGAGAAAAAAAAAAAAAAAATCTCAAAAGAGTAAGAATAAATATTTCTTTTTCTTATTTAACTAAAACAAAAACATAGCCTGCTTGGAAAAGTGGTCACTGTGAACACACACATATTTATATCATCTCCTTTGAAATGACATCTGTCTTAACTTCCATTTTCACAGGTGGAGGAAATTGGGGGTTGAGCGTTGTAAGACTGTCATTAGTTACAGTTGAGTTTCCTCTGAACTGAGTTGAATTAAGTAGTGCTGGGGGGACATTAGGGGCTCCTCTTTGCTTGGGTCTCCTGTTTAGCACCTGGATGAGCTCATATTGCCTTGCTAACCAACCAACCATATTGCCTTGCTGAACCCTTTTTAATGTTGAAAAGGGTGATTGATGCTTATTGATTTAGGAAAGTTTGGGTGAATTGTGGTTTCTTTTACCACGTAGATGAATTTCTCATTTTTCTTTTTTATACTAAAGGGATTTTGTGAGGTGCGTACAATAGTGAATTGATAACACCCCATGCATGTGTAGACTTGTTTTCCAACATTTTAAGCTTCCTCATATATCCCCTGGTCCCATCTGTGAGCTTTGCTTTAAGAAGGGCCTTTGCATCAGTAGTGGAGACATGATTGGCGATGGGTTTTGAAACACGTACTCTGATACCTCATACACATAGATTAACCCAGAAACACTTTCTGGAAATCAGGTGAGCTGGAAGACTGCTGGGGTTCAGCCATCACATTGAGACTCTGTCCACATAACTTCTCTACTTCTTAATATTTCCATCTCTAAAATGTTTTAGATTTTAAACATGTCAGTGGGATATTTACATGGGACTACTTAAAATTTTCTTAGAGAAAACTTACAACTCTGTAACATTTTAGCTTCAAGTAATATTGTATTTTGTTATTATTGTTATAATAATGATTACAATTTGTTTTCTCCCTTGCCTTTAGCTCAATGACTACCGTGTCTTACATGGACGAACCTGGCCAGCGTGATGATGTCTCTCGCCTTACGGTTCAGATGGAAAACACCTATCAGTTGGGTGTGTTATTTTATCCTGCACCCCTATTTTAATCTTCTAATTTGGTGACTGATGTTTATTTAAAAATGATATTTGATAACCTGGCATTGTCTTCAATCCTAGCCCAATATAAGGGACTTTAATTAATTGAGTGATTTGATGCTGCTTTAGTTTCTTCCTCTGCAAAATGGTAGCAGCACCCGTTGCCTGGTTTTCTCTACCAGTGTTTCCCAAATACCAAGCAATTCCCTGGTGGCACTGATGTGTATAGAATATTATCAAATTAAGAAGTTCATTGGGTACTTTGGGGTGGATCTTTATACATGTATGTATACAAGAGCTGTCTAGAAAGAATCCAGCCATTGTTAATACATTTTTCATATTACGTGGCTGGAAACTTTCCGGACAGCCCTCATATATATGAGTTAAATGAAAGAGATATGTACTGATGTTTTGTCCAACAAAACCAATCAATGTTGTTGGTAGGTGGAGGAAAAAAACCTCAAGGCAAAGGCAAATGAGGCATAGTCCCCTGTTGATAGAGGTGTTTATCCATTACCACTGAGGTTTCAGGTCTTTGAAAACAAAGATCTTTGCACCTGCCCCTATACTCCCAGGTGGAGTCCACAGCAAATATCTTTTCCCATTCATGTTCCTCGTAGACCTACTTGTTTTCTCTAAATGTGTGCCTGCCCACTATTATCTGCATCCATGTATAATTACCGGTATATAGAAATTCCACAGAGACTTAGCAAGGGGCAAAGGAAGACTCTGTGGGCCAGGGTGATTCCATCTGTGGCCAGTTAACCCCAAGAAAATTATAGACCATCAGCACATCCCAATAGGCTTTGTAGCCAGTTTTCTACAGTAATCCCCAAGACTACATGGATTACTGCACTCCATAATTAGTCAATCTACTGGTATTTTCACAGTGCCTGTTGTGGTACAGCTAATATTTCTGCCATCCAATATACTTTTATACTCCTTCTGTTAACTTTATTCAGTTTCCTTTGGAGAAGCCACCCCACCACCACCATCACCACTTTTGGTCCCTAGCATTCTGCCAAAGTTGACTTCATAGATGGACCACTGATGATTCTGGGACAGCATATAATCATAGTCAATCCAGGCAAAGCCTTTGAGATTAAAGTCAGGAAATGTAGTTTGGCCTGTTGGAAAAACACATAAGGCTCTGAAACCCAAAGGAACGTAGGGGGTGTGACAGCTTCTGCCGTCTTGCCCCAATATGGAGCCTGAAACAGAGAAAACAGCTAAATCCTGATGTAATCTTTTGAGTCCTAACTCCTGTTAGCCACTCTTCGACTTTTCAGTTCAGCAAGCTAAGTTTGGTTCAGGTTTTCCCCCACTTGCAACTAAAAGTTCTTAGCCATTAGGTGTCTGTGACTTTCAGCTGTGCAAGCTGAAAGGGTTGGAATCAGATTTCAACAAGATAAAGCAGTTGAAATGGGAATCCTTATTTTTTTGTTGTTGTTCATAAGGCTATATTTTCACAACTTATTTCCTCAAATAAACAAACTCAATCATCTTATCCGTTTTAGAAGTACTGAGTATTGAACCAAGTTAGAAAAGTAATTTTACAAAATAGCTTAGTCTAGATACAATATTTCTATATTTTCTTAGAAAAGTCGATGTGAATTTTTTTATGATTAAAGTCTTTTATGCTTGACAATTCACTTCTGTAAGCATTCAACTAGCCATTTTACTAATATTCAATCAAAGCTGTATTTTCACTTCTACTTGTTTCTGGATTTATTTTGCATGTGAAAAGTATTCTGTGGGCCTTTCTTTGGTAAAGATTTTCTCACATGTGCACAATGTAATACTGGCCAGAAGAGTGGAAGAAAACATCAGTCAATCACCAGCACTGTTGTGTTTAATTAATTTTTCATTCTATTCAATCATCTGTTTATTCATCTAAACACATCTTAAATGGTAGCATTTATCTAAGTAAATTACAGCTGCCAACAATGAGATGAGAGATGAGTATAATTCAAGAGAGGAAGTAAGGGAATGGAAAAAGGAAACTTTGTTTCTTATAATAAAACATCATTTAAATTTTCTCAATTAATTACTGAAACAAGGGTGTAGAAGCAAATGCAGGCTGTGGAATCTGGTTGTATCTAAATTACAATACTATTAATAGTTTTGGTAATTCATCGGTAAAGGATGGCAAGGTATTTAACATTCTTGAATCTCAGTTTCTTCATCTGTAAATAAGGATAATAGTCTATACCACATAGGGATGCTGTGAGAATCGAAGTAATATGTATATATACATATATTACTTCATTCAATATAAATATTAGTACATATTTAAATTGCTTCTCCATTCATTATGTTATTGCTCCTGAAAGTGACTGCCTCTGGGACCTTACCATAGATCACTAAGAATAAAAAGTCTCCCATGATATTCAATGTAACTTCGTATTAATTATGGAATAAGTTTTCCACAGGAATCTCCTCTGGAGTAGTACCCGATGCTTTTAAAACATTGACTATGAGCACCAGGTGAGACTAGAGCTGCTGGCGGCCATCTTTGCTGTCACGTCAAGACAGCCTGCCTGAGAATGAAGCTAACATAATGGAAAGTGGATCCTAAATATTGAGAGAGAGAGGGATCATTTGCGTTCAGCTTTCATGAGGTGCTCAAGCCCTGTCTCTGGTATCAGGTTTTCTTGGACAGAAGTCAGTCTGTTCACACTGACTTTGTGCCACCCCATGGGGTCCTTCCTGACCATGAGGGGCCTCATTGTCACTCCTTACATCCTCTCCCATCTTGCTGCCTTCTCAGCAAGGGAAATGCCCATCCCTTCCTTCAGAATGCAGTCATCACAATAACAGCAATAACACTAACAAGGAAAATGTCTCATGAGTGTTTTATTGTGTAGTAGGCACTGCTCTAAACATTTTTAACATTTTATCTCACTTAATCCTAACAAAAAATATTAGTATAATAATTCTTATCATCCCATTTTGGAGGAGTTGAGACACACATATGTTAAGTAATGGTATCTTTATTTTTCTTATATCTATTTTTAAGGACAAATTTTGTTTTGTTTTTAATTTTTGTGTTTTTTGGTCCTGACCCCTTCAGGTCTTTGCCTTTTGGTTTCTAAAACATTTTTTCCTCCTAAGGAAACAAAAACCCCTCAAAATAAATAAGAAGAAAACCTTTGCCATTCACATGAGTTGACTCTGAAGGTAGCTCTAGAAGCTCATTTTAGAAGTCAGAAGCTGACTTCTCTATGATTGCATCTCAGCATCCCACTCTGAGCAAGGCAATGCATGATTCTGGGTGTACAGAAGAAAGATCACAAACAAAGAACATTTCATTACTATATTTCAAAATATTTTCAAAATGGAATCTGGTTAATGAATTTTTTTTAACTAAGCAAAGTATGGAAAGGACATTGGTACACCTGGACAATGGGAAAGAAACAGAGATTCAAGTGCCACTGAGATTCTCTCTTTCCCCCGCTAACCTATGTGTGGGCTTCCTTCTCTCACTGTGGCCTGGCCTCCTTCCCCCCATAAAAAACACAGCCTCCAGCAGTTCCTAAGGGTCACACGTCATAACTTTTGCCAACAGAAAGAGGCTGACTCTTTTTTCCTAGTTCCAGTTTAAAATAAAAATTCCAAGAAAGGACTCCAAGTGGCATGGCCTGGGGCAGTGTCACCCCTGGGTCAGCCAGCCAGGCCCTGGACTTGGGCTCACAGGAGGTAATGGTAGATCCTATGAAACACGTGGTTAAAGTAGGAAAAGGACCAGTTCCTAGAAAGAGAGATGCTGGTCCCAAATGAAAGGGAGAAATATTACGCAGATAAAATAATCTACACTAAAGGAATTCTCTATTTTCTAAATGGAGCAATGCTTATAAGTAGCTATAATGCAAGACAGAATTAAGTTCCATGTGATATAGAACAAGTAAGGTACATGTGCTTGTAGGAGAGAGTGAAAAGAAGAAGGGTATTGATCTAAAGCAGTGGTCCCCAACCTTTTTGGCACCAGGGACTGGTTTCATGGAAGACGGTTTCTTCATGGACCAGGATTGGGGGGATGGTTTCAGGATGTTTCAAGCACATTATATTTATTGTGCAATCAAACCTCTCTGTTAATGATAATCTGTATTTGCAGCCATTCCCCAGCGCTAGCATCACCACCTCAGCTCCACCTCAGATCATCAAGCATTAGATTCTCATAAGGAGCTCTCAACCTAGATCCCTCGCATGCGCAGTTTATAGTAGGGTTCACGCTCCTATGAGAATCTAATGCTGCCGCTGATTCGACAGGAGGCGGGAGCTCAGGCAGTGATGCCAGCGATGGGAATCGCTGTAGATACAGATGAAGCTTGGCTGGCTTGCTCACTGCTCACCTCCTGCCGTGCGGCACGGTTCCTAATAGGCCAAGGACAGGTACCGGTCCACGGCCCAGGGGTTGGGGACCACAGATCTAAAGGAAATAATGTACTTAATTTAGTCTAGGCTGATGATATCCTCTTTAAATTTCTTAAACAGAAAAGGGGAAATCACCCCCAAGCCTAGCTCCATTTCACAGCAGCATGCAAGCACTTCACAGAGGGCTGTAAGTACAGCTTGCTTTCAGGGCACCTGTATCTGCTACCCTGTCTCTGACCCCAGGAAGCAGGAGCAAACAGGACCAGCCATTCACAGGTTTGTGACAGTTTGTCTCTGGCCTGTAGAACAGAGATTCCTGCTGAATAAATATTGTGGGTAAATATTAGAGTCATTGTATCCAATGTCTCCACTTTACATGTCCAGATTCATTCCTCACTCTGACTTAAATAAAATTGAACAACTCTTATATTCTCAGCAAAATAAAAATACTATTTATTGAGCCTCAGGCGGCTGGCCTAACAGTACTCCAGTCACAGCTGCAACCTTCTGGTTAAGTTCAGCCAATGGGAAACTTCAGCAGGAAGGCAGAGAAAGGAGGAGTGTGAGCTCGGGGTATTTACTTCTCTGGCTCCCTGCCTGTGGGTTCCTCTCAGACTGGTTACATCCTTCAACCAAAGGACATAAGCTGCTCTCAAGGGAGAGCTTCCTAGATTGAGGAATCTAGGAAGGGAGCTCTGGGTCCCAGAAGAGTCCCAGAGCTCCCTTCCTAGATTCCTCAATCCTGGGGAGCAGGGGCGGCGGGGGGGGAGTGACACCCTCACTTCCACTAGCTGAGGGGGACTGCGCTATCCCTCGTGATTTCCTACATCCCACTCAGACCTTCCTGCAGAGTGCCTTTGTTAACCCTCCTGGAATAGTCCTAAGTTTAGTGTGCCCTGTTTCCTTTGACCCTGATTGACACAGTCATTAAAAATTAACACATTAATATATACCGATGACTATTCAAAGAGAATTGGATATAATTCTTGATCTCCTTCCTTCATCTTTATCAATTCAACAAATGATTGAGCCTCCGTATGCCGGGCCTTGGGCACATGTGTGTGTCATGCAGTGACGTGAGCATATAACCAGAGGGATGGCTGTATGCTGATATTCCTGTGGTGCAGGATAAAGAAGATCTATCCTAAGCTTCTGCTGTGATCATGGATGAAATGTGGTCGAGGATATAAGCTCTGGTGTCAGATAAGCCTGGGTGGGTACTCCAGCTCTACCACGGTGTGATGCTGGGCAGGCTACTCAAAGTATTTAAACCTCTGTTTCCTCATCTGCAAAATGGAGATAACAGTGAGATACATTCTGAGGTTTATTGGAAGGTTATATAAGATGATAAATATGAAGTGCTTATTACAGTGCCTGACATGTAGAAAATGCTCAATAAAAAGTAGCCATTATTTGTATTAATATAATGATTATTATCTATAAAATTTTAAATTCTATTTAAATTCAGAAATCATACATTTAGAGTTTCTTATGCCTTTAGAATTGTGTTACTATTAGACTCTGAGGAGGATAAAAGCCAATGTCGCTAACCATTTCACTGGAGAGACACGCAGGCATGCCTTAGTATTGTCAAGTGGATCAGGAGCCAGGATAGCGGCGGGGACCCAGTGCATGGGGAGTAGGGAGAAGAGAGGGACAGTTTCTACCTGAGGGGAGGAGGAAGGCTACCTGGCGAAGAAGACATTTGAGCTGGACTTGAAACATGAGTGGCTATTTGTTAGATGATCAAGATGGGGAATGATGTTCCTTCCATTTGAAAAAAAGAGCAAGAGCAAAGACACATGAGCACCCTTTAAAGACAGATGGAGCCCTTGAGGCTGCAGGTGGACAGCTGTGGTGGTGGGAGGAGAAGCCCTGGCTTGAGTAGACCTCTTGAAGGGGGAGTGTCACTTAAAATCCAGTAGGTAGATTGAAGGCGGAGATATAAGAGATGGAGAGCCAGTTAGGAAGCTGCGGAGACTTTGAAGTAAGCCACTAACAGAGAGGTCTGGAAGGAAGAGACTTTCAATGTCAAACCCCAACAGAATTGAACACACTTGTTAGGTTGTCCAGGAAGTGTATGAGTCTATTGTTTCCTTGTCCACTCCCAGAGAACTTTATGCGAAACCTAATTAGGACCCATTGTTCCTTAAATAGAGACCACCCAGAAGGTTAAATGGCTCTGCAGGCTTCCATACTCTTGTGATTAACCTATGGGGTGGAGGGATATGATTTGAAATTACTTTTTAGAAAGAAATTCCTTGTGTATTTTCAGGTCCTCCCAAACATTTTCCTGTGGTCACTGTCAATCATATTTTGAAAGATGTCTTAACTAACTATCTGCAAGAAGAAGAATATGAACCAGAGCTCTGCAGACAGATGACTAAAACGATTGCCGAGGTACATGTGTGATTTGCACAAAGTGTTAACAATAAATAGCTAGAATATTTGCTGAAAGCATGACCCACCCTCTACTTTTGATGAAGGGAATTAATGTGTAGTAACAGTTAGAATGTATATTTATATTTTATGAAAATATTTATTAGGTCATATTCTGTGTGTGTGTGTGTCTATGTGTGTAAAAAGCCTTTGTCTAAAACAATCAAGTGCATCATTTGCATGTGTTTTATAACAAGTCTATAAAAATGGCCCATTTATAAAAATATTTTTTGTAAAAGATACAGAATTTTAATGATTTTTTTTCTCTTCACCAAGGCTGTTTCTCTGAGTGCTATCGAATACAGACATTGTGGTCTTTAAGTACATTTCTATTTTTATCAACCAAAGTGCTGGCCCTTCATCAAGGTTTTCTCTACTTTCTTTTTTGTTATTATATAATAAACTTTTTAATAAACATTCATGATTAGTCATAATACAACAGAGTCCAGAAACATGGTCCCTTAATTAGACATAAACAAGACAGTATAACTCCAATGCCAACATTCTTTGAAGGGAAGCCATCTTAACATAGATTTTCAAAGAATGTAATAATTCATTAAATTCTGTGCTCTGGATTATAATTTTTCCATGTACCTTAGAGAATGTAGGTTTGTTGCTGGTGTAATCATTTTGTCCTTGAATGTTCTGTCTCATAAGGGTAGCACTTGAAGGAAATGATAGTTATGGTTCTACAACAATTACTAAAAGTATGTACGATGCATCATGCTCTCTTCTTAAATTAAATCTCCTATATTTATAAGAAAAGTTAAGCATTTGTTAGTTTCAATTTGGCTAAGTGAGGACCCATCCTCCTTTTTTTTTTTTTTTTTAATTTCTAGGTTATTAAAGCCCAGGTCAAGGACTTGGTGATTCCACGGTACAAACTAATTGTGATTGTTCACATTGGACAACTGAACAGTCAGAGCATATTTATTGGAAGCAGATGCCTCTGGGATCCTAAAAGTGATACCTTTTCATCGTATGTGTTCAGAAATTCTTCTCTCTTTGCTCTTGCAAATGTCTATGCAGTTTACCTTGAGTGATTGAAAATAAGAAATCTAGTTCTTCCTTTTTAATATCATGAAACAGGCTGTATCTCTGTACACAAAAGTTTTACTGCCAAAAACTTTGAGAAAGAAACACACTAATATTTCAAACAAAGTGAAGCTTTTGAACTTTTTTCATACTCTTGTAAGGATTGGGGGAGGGGAGGATGGCACGAGAAAAGAATCTTGTTTTTGGAACTCAGTCTTCGTTTTGCGTAGATGTAGATTCTTATTGCATATTACTTTTGGTACTAATTATTTTAATTACTCTTTAATTAGAGAGTTAGAATTTCCTGCATTATTTTTTTAATGAAGAGAAGTTTTAAAAAAACATGGCTATATACCCTGACCAATCAATAATACTAGAGTATTCAACATGGTAGACACCATACACAAATGATAAATAATATGCCTCAGTGCTGCATATGAAAGAATACTGGTTTTCATTTTGCACTTAATAAATTGAGCAGCATTCATTAAGTGCAATTATTGTTACATGTACCTGACAGTTGAAACTGCTGAGATAGAATTAATGGCTTTATAACAATTATTGTGGTCCCACGGGCCACAAGCTAAAACTAGAAGCTCTTGTGGGTGCCTGCACTTTACAAAATTGTGGGAGAACTGAATGTTAGCTCTTCAATAATGGAAACTATAAAGTGAACAATGGCTTTTTAGGGCACTGAAGTAGACGTTGTGATATTAAATATACATGATGCTTAATGGTAAACGTATCTGTAACACATAAAATCATGTATTGGAAGGAGACACTGCTTTTAAACAGATATTGCCTGATATGCTTTTAAATAGGTTTTCCTAGGCTAACAAACTTTTACACAAATAAAACATGTGTATTTACCATTTTGTTCCTATGAATTTAATACTAAAGTGACCCAGTGAGGTTTTGAATAGATGGGCACTAAAATTTACAGGGCTGAACTAGCTTATTATTCTGCTGGTTAATGTATCTTGTACCATGGATCATTTATTTTTATGGAGCTTTCAAGCCTTTGTGTGCGTGTAAAACGATGCTGTGGCGTTGTTCTTGGATGGTAAGCGAACTGCCTAGAGGACATTTGTTAAAGGTCAAAGACAAGTTGTACACATATGGAGAAAATTAGCAATGCTTTAGTCTTAAGGAAAAAATGATGTGTAATTCATATCAAAAAGAGTTTAACAAATGGAAAACCAGTCAATGCTTTATAATTTTCAAATGTTTGGTGTCTTATTTTTCCCCAAAATGACGTGTAGTAAAAAATGGATACGTTTAAAATCTCTTTCCTCTGCGCGTTCTGGCTTTTAAAGTGGCTTTTCAAAATGAATTTGTCAATTTCCATTATTTTTTTTTCCTGTTAGTGCTTCAGTGGGAATATTTCTGTGTAATAATTTATCACAGCTAATACTGGTCAGTCTCCGTCAGCCAGTTTTGAATGTGGATTATATTACAAGTATAGTAAATCAATGAGCTTCGTATTTTCATTACACATTTGTAAACATCTCCTTTCTTGGAACAACAACAGGGGCACTCATATAACAATTTTACATGAATAAATCGAATGAAGAAACTTCTTCAGTACATAAAAAGTCTATTGTGTATATGGCTTTTTTTTAAGAGTTCTAACATGAGATAATTTCTTACCATCTTCCCTAGGCTGTGTTGGGAATCAAAACTTTAAAACATGATGGCAGTAAAAAACAAAAAAGAAAGCACTTTGCCAGCATATTGCCATGTGTTGTAATTCAGATAGTCGATGATGAATTCTAGCAATTATACAGCAATACAGGAATATACAGTGAAAACTCACCAATTGCAACGAACTTGGGAGGATGCTGGTTATCACGCAGGGCGTTGTCATTGAAAATTTTTAAAGCAATGACATTAAATTTGAAGGAATTGTTTTACTTTGAAACACCCTCAACTTCCCTGGTGTTTTCCCTCTCCATAGGTGTTCCTAGTGCCATTCTTCTTCCGACCTCAGAGCCTCCCCCCTTACCTCAGAACACCCCCCCCACTTTCACTTTAGCAGTTTTCTTCAGAGTGTCAAACTCAGCTATGCCTTTTCTCTCAGTCCTCCATCCATTGCTTCCTGCCTGCTTGCTCTCTTACCTGATCACTCTCAGAGTTGAGCTCCTGATTGTTCTCCAGCTTAGTTTTGAATATTAGTTTTGTTTTCCTTACTAGATGGAAAACATATTGAATACATAGACTGCATCTAACAAAAAAAAAATAATTCATTTTTACTTTTAAAGCAAGAATCATGAGCAGTGCGCTGTGCTACGTAACCCCCAGCTACACAGATAACAGCAATACACAGTTCAACCCTTGAGGAGCTCGGATCCTGTAGGGATGATGAGAGAAGTACACAGGTGACCGCAGTTCAGGCTAGAATGTGTTGTCATAAGAGAAGTCCAGAATGTCGTTATCTTAGTAAGGGGATCATGGTAGGCTTCATGACGGGAAGCAGCAATTGAATTTAGACTATGAAGGAGGTAAGTAGAATTCCAACAGAGGAGTCACAGGAAGAAGTCTAGATTGGATAAAACACAGTGTTCATGAAGACAAGTGGTTAGAACTAGAATTAGAAGGATACATGATGAACGTCTGGGTAAGAGAAACGACACTCAAACAATGGGTGGTCAAGGAAAGTTTTTCATTAGGCCAATAGCATTAAGTGAAGTGACTTTCCAAATACGTTGGAAAAGAGCAGGAAGACCACTTAGGCGAGGGAGGTGAGAGGTAACAGAGGCTGAACTAGACAGTGACGTTGAAATGTGAAGGAGAGGACAGTTGTATGGACATTATAGGAACAAGGTCCACATGATTAGGCAAAAAAGGCAGCGTAACAAAGCTGTTGAAAGTTTCACATTCTAGATGTTTGCAGACCTAGGTCTGAGTCCTGCTGTTCCAGTCACTTAAAGGACCTTAAATAAGTTATTAATCTTACTAAGCTGCAGCTTTCCCATTGAGAAGTCATGAGAATGCTGAAATCTACCTTACAGGTTTTGGTGAGGCTTAATTAAATATTAATACATACGTTTGCTAAACTCATAACGACATAATCCCTAATAGGAAGCCCTCAATATATAGTAGCTTCTGTGATTACAGGTGAAAGTTTGAGTATGAATCACTAGATCAATGATCCTGTTCGCAAAAAATAAGGAAGTCAGCAGGCAGAGTTTGAGGAATAAAATATTAAGTTTGATTCACACTTGTTGAATTTAAGTTAATGACACGGAGATGGAGGTAGCCTCAGGCAGCTGAGAGAGTGGAACTGGAGGTGAGCTACAACACTAAGGTGCGAGATTTAGACCTGGCAGTCATCCAGATCGAGACCTAACATCTTCCTCCTGCTTTATAAAATATTCATTAGCAGAATCTTCAGCAAATGTAGTTAGTACTAATAGCAAATTACTGAAAATTCAGTTAGCTCTGGGAATGTCAGCCAGAAACCACCCCTCAAAATCAATAGGGAATTTCTTCCCCAACCAAAATTAAATGATGTCCTCCTTTTTTTTTTTATTTAAAAAAAAATTCCTACATGGTCACTTTCTGTGGTCGGACATCATAAGATATGTAAAAGGTTCTCTCAAAATTACGTTAGTGTCTTGAAGGGAGACGTTGATGCTGTTGTCTGTTGTCATTGCTAATAGAACTGCATTAAAGAAAACACAGAACAGTAAGTTCTTACAACAGAGTCCAACAGATTATATGTTGAGAAATTAAGTGCTAGGTCAGCTCATTTATTTTTTAAAACTCTTGGGAATTATCCAGTGTATGGGAGTCATTTAAAAAACAACAGTTGAGAAATTAGAGCTTTTAAATCTAACCATCTTAGAGAATGAACACTTTCTTTGTTGGGACCATCATTTGACCTGTCTTTCTAGATAGTACCCAAAAATGCATTAACAAAATGCAACATTAAATAGTTATTGATAATCTACCATGCCTTTTTGCTCCCAAAATTTTTATAAGGGAGTGGTCTACACCCTCTACCTCTGATTTTCTCTGCTATTCTCTTGTTCTCCTGCTTTCCCCTTCTGCAATCTGGTTCTCATCCCCACCAATGTGTTACTTTTACAAATAGTAAAAGTAGTCCCCCAGGCCAAATCTGCAAAACATTTATTTCTCCGGCTGCATTCCACCTCAGCTTTCTTACAAACTCATTTCTTTTGAACAGCAGTGCAATATAGGTGGTTTGGGTTTGTTTGTGTTTGTGTTTGTTTGGGGTTTTTTTGGGGGGGTTTGTTTTTACAGCAGAGGTTTGACAAACATTTCCTTTAGCTTCCAACCCTTACTAGATGCATGGCTTTGGCAAGGTGGCTAGTGTTTTGAGCCTCAGTTTCCACAAAGGTAAAAAATGATTATATTAATAGTTATGGTTACTGCTTGTGTTCTTGTCACAAAGACTGAAAGGGAAATTGTGTATAAAATATCTGACCTATGGTAGATGCTTACTCTCAGCTTCCAATTTTTTCTTGCAGAACCTATTTCCTGAAAACTTGAGCAGATGTTTTTGCAATTTCTGCTAACCACCATAATGTAATACCCTAGAATACTAGGATTTCTTTTCTTTTCAAACCTTTAATCATCTACTACTTCATTCTTTGAATAGCAAATAATTTCTCCTCAAGTCCACATTTACTACACAATGCTATTCACCCCTAAATTTAGCCACTATTTGCTAACCTCTACCGGTTTTTATATTTACTCCATTGAGAGGTCTTAGCTCCCACTTTAGTACTTTCTTATTTCCTTTTAATGCTTTTGCCTACTGACACTTAGTTTTTCCTGTCCTGGTGTCCATTTGAATTTGTATGTTCTCTTCTTCATATGTATGAACACATACTACTAGACGGTTTATTGAGACTTACATATGTTAAGTATCTGATTGAAGTCTCCTGTAATCTCTTCTCAATTTCTTTCCCGGCCAATTTAACTCCGGTGCACATTATTTTTTTTTATTTTAATGCAGGATATAACTTGAAACTTGTGGTTTTCCACCTACCCACCAGGCTATTTCCCTACCTAGCAAGGCAAGGAACCAGTATAACCAGTATGGGAAGTACTGTGCTTCCTCTTACATTTGTGATCAGAAAAGGAAAGATGACTATGACGAAGATGAATCATCTATCAGAAGGACAGAATGCCCAGCCTGATTTGTTTAGGGGGTGCTGGGAAATATTTTTTAAGATTCATATAAGAAATGTTAAGCTTAGAGACTCATCACTTCATTTTGAAACTAAAGAAAAATAAACTGTTGTTAATTATAAAAATATACTATCTTTATATTTTCCTGTAAGGAAATATATTTTATAACAAGAACTTTACTTTGGTAGCATAGCTATAAGAATTTTTTTTTAAAGAGTAGTTAAATTTCTTGCCTCCCAGGTCATAAGCACAAGTAAAAGCCATTGAAGGGCCCATTCATTTAAAGAAGAAGTAATACCAATCTTAAACATTCAGAGATCAGAGGAAGAAGGAACATTTTCCAACTCATTTTATGGGGCTAGCTTAACCCTGATATTAAGATCACTTAAATATATGACAGGAAAAAACAAATGTTTATGAAAATAATATGCAAAAATACTAAGCACAATGTTAGCAAATAAAATGCAGTGATATAGAAAAAAAGAGAATACATTATTAATAACTGGGAATATTCCAGCAACTCATCTTTGTACAAATAAGTAAAAATCCACTTAAAAGTCATGCACTAGCCTGTAATTCCAGTAGTTTGGGAGGCTGAGGTGGGAAGATTGCTGGAAGCCAGGGGTTAGAGACCAACCTGGGCAACATAGTGAGATCCTGTCTCTACAAAATACAGAAAAATTAGCCAGGTGTGGTAGTGCACACCTATAGTCCCAGCTACTCAGGAGGCTGAGGCAGGAGGATCGCTTGAGCTCGGGATTTTGTGGTTGCAGTGAGCTATGATGATGCCACGGCACTCTAGCTCAGGCAACAGAATGAGACCCTGGCAAAAAAAAAAAATAAATAAAAAGTCCTGACTTGGGTGGGGCAAAGGCAATATATGTAAGCTAAACATTTGTATCCCCGTAATATGCTGAAATTAAAAAAAAGTGAAAAACAAAAAGTCATGCGCTTGGTTATATATGTATTAACTCCAGTGAATTTTTTTTAAAGGCACTAGGCTAAAGATACTATTACAGCTTTTCTCTTCTAAATTGTTAAAGAACCAATAATGCCTTCATTTTATAAAGGTAGAATAATTTTTATTGCCAAAACATGTAGGGATCAGTTTTATTTATAAACACAGATTCAAAAATTCTAAATAAAATATTAACAAATGCAGGCCTTCGAGTATTAAAAGAATGTTACACCAGAATCAGACGGATTTATTCTGAGAATACATAGAACTTTCAACATAAGAAAAACTACAATTCTTCACATTAACTAAAGAGAATAACATCATATGATGGAATTAAATAGGCATTTGATACAATTTAGAGGAATTTCTAACAAAATAAGTCCTTAAGCAATATGTAATAGAATAAAGCTCTTTAGATGTTCAAGAATATTATCTATATCCATATATAATGTACACATACAAAATATACATATATAATATAGACTACTGTGTCATTTACTGTTTTATTTATGTGTATTTTAACCAGTAAATGTCATACCGAGTAGTGAATGCTGAAGCCATTTCCATTACGCATAGGAACGTGGGAGAGATGCCTACCGTCATCACTATCATTAAGATTGTTTTAGTGGTCACCTTCCCACTGAAGCCTTCCCTGGATACCCTGCCCAAAATTCAGTCCCCTACCTCCCCACACCCAAGCCTTCCCATCCCCCTTCTCTGCGTCAGTCGTCATCTCGTATTTTTCTTGCGTATATTTGCTTTCCATTAGATGTGCACTTTATTTGTCTGTTTTGTTCACAGCTGTCTCCTTAGCACCCAGAACAGTGCCTGACACATTACTCTCTCATTAATTACTGAATAATGAGTAATAAGACAAGAATGTGAAATAATCAATTTAAATATTGTAAAAAAGAGAGACAGGAATACCTTTTTATTTATAGATGATAATAAATATAAGATGGATTCAATTTTTATTGATGCATAATATTTTACATATTTATAGGGTATTTGTTACATGCATAGAATGTGTAATGATCAAGTCAGGGTATTTGGAGTGTCCATCACCTTGAGTATTTATCATTTTTATATTTGGGGAACATTTCCAGTCCTTTCTTCCAGCTAATTTGAAATATATAATGCATTGTTGCTAACTATAGTCATCCCAGTCTGCTACTGAACAGTAGAAGTTATATCTTCTAATGTGTGTTTGTACCCATTAGCCAACCTCTCTTTATCCCCCCTCCCATCCACATGCTCTTCCCAGCCTCTGGTATTTATCATTCTATTCTTTACCTCCATGAGATCAACTTTTTTAGCTCCCGCTTATGAGTGAAAACATGCAATATTTGTGTTTTTGTTCTTGGCTTACTTCACTTAACATAATGTTCCTCCAGTTCCTGCAAATGACATGATTTCATTCTTTGTTATGGCTGAATAATATTCCATTGTGTATATATACCACATTTTCTTTTTTTTTTTTTTTTGAGACAAAGTCTCACTCCGTTGCCCTGAATAGAGTGCCGTGGCATCAGCCTACCTAGCTCACAACAACCTCAAACTCCTAGGCTCAACCAATCCTACTGCCTCAGCCTCCTGAGTAGCTGGGACTACAGACACATACCATGACGCCCGGCTAATTTTTATATTTTTAGTAGAGACAGGGTCTCACTCTTGCTCAGGCTGATCTCGAACTGCTGAGCTCAAGCGATCCTCCCACCTAGGCCTCCCGGAGTGCTAGGGTTACAGGTGTGAGCCACCATGCCCAGCCTCACATTTTCTTTATTCATTTGTCTGTTGGTAGACACTTAGGCTGAATCCGTATCTTTGCTATTGTGAATAGTGCTGCAATAAACATGGAAGTGCAGGTATCTCTTTGATATATTGATTTGTCTTTTTTTGGATAAATACCCAGTAATAGGATTGCTGGATCATATGGTAGTTCTATTTTTAGTTTTTTGAGAAATCTCCATACTGTTTTTTGAAGTGGCTATACTAATTTATATTGTCACCAACAGTGTATAAGAGAGTTCTGTTTTCTCCACAAGATGGATTAGGTTTAAATGCAAAGGATAAACAATAAAATTATTAGAATAAAACTTAGGAGAATTCTTGTACAGCCTTGCAGTAATGGAGATCTTCCTAAGCAAAGAGGGAAATCCAGAAACCATAAAAAGAAGACAGGCATTGTAAGTAAAAAAGCATCCTGAATGAAGTCAAGACATAAAAAACTGGGAGGGGGGAAACATTTTATTTAGATGACAGTCAAAAAGTTAATATTCTTAATATAAAAAGGCTTTGAAAATTGATAAAACTATTATAATTAAATAGAAAAATGGCCAAAGGATATGGACAGACTAATTTACAGAAGAGGAAATACAAGTGGCCAATAAATATAAAAGGCGATCACTCAATAGTGAAGCTAATGCAAATCAAGCCAAAAATATTTATTATTTCACCTGTAAGAATTACAAATTTTTGCAAGAGTAACATCATACACAGATGAAGATATAGAGAAATAGGCACTTTCGTGTATTTCTAGTGGAAATGTGAATTAATCAAACTTTTAAGATGGTAATCTTTTGATATATATTTAAATTTAAAATGCACAGCCTAGGTATGGTGACTCATGCCTACAATCCCAGCACTTTGGTAGGCCGAGGAGGGAGGATGTCCTGCTTGAGGCCAGGAGTTCAAGACCAGCCTCAGCAACATAATGAGACCTTGTCTCTATAAAAACAAAAGAAAGAAAAATTAGCTGGGCAGGGTGGCCCACACCTGGACAGGAGTCCCAGCTACTCATGAGGCTGAAGGAGCAGGATCACTTGAGCCCAGGAGTTCAAGGTTACAATGAGGTATGATTGCACCACTACATTCTAGCTTGTCTCTAATAAGAGAAAAAGAAAAAGAAATAAAATACACCAACTGAGATGTTATTAAAATATATTAAGATATCTTAAATAAAACAATAAGATGTAAGACACTATGTATGATTCCTTTTTGTGTAAAATGTGATGACACATTCAGTAGATTTTATTTTAGAGCAGGTTAACTGCTTTAAAAATAGACTCTAACATAAAACAGCTCAAAGGTAATGCTAGCTACGTTAAGGGAAAGGGTGGGAGATTTTATGGACTAATCTTGGAAGTGGCACATATTACTACTACTCATATTTAATTGACTGGAACTCAATCACATGAGCACACACAACCACAAAGTAGGCTGAGAAATGTACAGCTGTGTGCCCAAGAGGAAGAGGAGAAGAAATTTTTAGTGGACAGTAAAAAGTCTATGCTATAGAGATATAGAAATAGATAGAGGGATAATAGATAGATATGATAGATTATAAATATATATATATATATATATATAAATCAAGCTAATGTAGCTGTACTTGCAGCTATACTACATAAATTCAGTATAAACATGACTTTTATGTTAGACAGAAATTATAAGAAACTCTTAATAAAGGTTGTGTTTTTACTTTATAACCAAATAAAGGAGGGTGAAACTTTTATTTCACACAGTTCTCTGGATTATTTGCATTTCTTAACCTTATATATAGATTATCTTTTTTTTCCCCCAAAGAAGTAGCTACAGGATTTATTTAAGTAAAGTGATTGGGCCCCACTTTTCTTCTCTGTTTTGCTATGTACTTAAATCATGTACTTATAATAACTAATAAATATAAAGAAGTATATAGCAAATAATAATGACTGCACTCTTAAAATTATTAAGAACTTCAAAGAGCTTTTGTTTATGTGTGGTAAATCTATTAATATTTATTGCACTGGAATTGAAAACTGAGAAATTTAAATTTATTAACTCATTTATAAGTAATACATCTACCACATGTTAACACAAATAACATAATTTATGAAAACTTTATATTTTCACAAAACAAAAAACATTTGGTAAGAAGAGTGGCACTGTTTTGTATTTTAACAAGTCTCCAATGGCTGGCTTAATAAAATGTAGTTTGACTCGTATAGGTTTCTGCATTCAATATGTTGCTGTGTGTTGTGTTAGTTGACATTTAGATCCAGCATCATATAGATATTTAGTTGGAAATCATATAGATATTTAGTTGGAAGCTTATTACTTAAACATAGTCTGGGTAATGGAAAGATTATTTTAATAACATTTTCAGATAGTTTTGATATTCTTTTTTTTTTTTTTTGGTACTATCCCAAAACTAGACAAGTGGTTGTTTATTAAAGGTTAGCTGCAATATAGAATATGAAACCATATCAATGGACTTTTTGTATTGTTAAAGTTTTTATTTTGTGATTTGAGTGGATTTTTACCCATTCATGATTTTGTAATATAATGCATTGATCATTTGGAAAATGTTGGTTTACTGAGTTATGCAGGTCTTCCAAATGTTGACACAGTTCCTTACATAATATCAAAAAATCAAATTCATTAATATCTTCACTGATGCTCATGATAGGGAATAAAAGTTTTCCAAAACTGCTTGAAAGGTTATATTTTATCATCAGCAAAAAATGCTGTGAGTTGTTTTCCTGGAAGTGACAACTGTACTTCATTTTCAAAATCATTTAATTTCAAATATTAAAAGTCTGAATAACTACAGTTTTTCAGTCTTCATGGAAAAAGCAACTAGTATTAAGCTCACAATTTAATCACACAAGTGTTTCTCCTTGGGACAACCATCATACTTCAATATGCCACAAAGGGCTTCATGCAGTCTTCCCATTACATCCTCCAGAATATTAGTAAGACATGTACTCAAGGATGGAGACTTAATAAAATTAATTTTACTGCTTCATCAAGGACATTCTTCAGTGAGGACATTTTTTTTTTTTTTAACTGGGAGTACCTGGTAGTATAGAATACTTTGACTACCAGTACAGTTTGGTGGGACTGCCTTCATTCATACTAAACAGCCTAAATGTGGATTCAGTAACACCATCCACTTAGCTGTGTGACTTAGGACACATTTACTTAATTCTAAGCCTCTGCTTCCTCATCTGCAAAATGGTGATAAAGTACTTTTCCACTCTCATAGGTTTCCTGCAACAAATGTGTGAAGGAGAATGTTTAAATGCCATACACAATGTCTTGACAAAATTTAAGTGCCCAATATATAACAGATAGATTTTAAATATAGACTATAGTTATTAATAAGAGCAGCACTTGGATGAACAGAGATTCTAACTATTGTTACAACCCACTAGGGGAGTTGGCTGTCAGAGTTAGAAATGAAAACAGTTTTGTGATATCCTTACTTTGTCTTTTGTCTTTTTGTCTGGGAAGACATCCAATTGCATCACAATGACTTGGCTATCTGGGTCTTTGTTTCTCAACTTCCACAGAATGATAATAAAATGCAATAAAGAGGCAAAACCAAGGTGGCCCAGACTACAGGAAGAAGCTTATTACTTAAACATACTCTGGGTAAACATACTCCCAGTCATTTATAGGAACTGATTGAAACATATATGCTCCCTGCTATTCTTAAATAGAATGTTGAAGGGCTGCATGATATTAGGAAACATTTATTGAGCACTCTAAGTTCCTTTGAGAAAAGCACTTTGTTTAGATTCTTATATTTGACCATGAATCAATGTTTACATTTTCAGTAAATAATACGCAATAACCCCAAAGTTAAGAATGGTCATTTCTGGATGATGAGATAACAGCTGATTTCTATTTCCTTTTAATGCATATTTTTTAGGTTTTCCTCCACCAGTGTTTTCTGTTTACTGCTAAAAGTTATTTACATTTTTTTAAAAGGAAAAAAAATCACAGCTTGGTTTATAGCATTTTTATTGCAATTTTGCACAGCATTTGAAATTGCACAGCATTAGTTAAAATTTGGAAAGAACAGAGCATTCACCTTGGCAAAGGGAGCAAATAGATTTCACTTTCTATTTTGAATTGTGTTAGCCATTCATCCCCACCTTTTAGAAAAGAAGGATTGCCTACCCAACAGCCATCATTTTAATAACACAATGTAACTGTTATACCAGGCAGTAAGCACTGTGATTAAACATGTGCTAACGCTCTGCCACCCATTGGCTGTTTGCTCTTGCCTTAACAAAGAGCACTCAGATCAGTCATGGAACAGCCTTTAGTGCAGCATAAAGTTTGTAAATCTTGTCTTGACATCACTGACTTTCGGATCTTTGACTCCCAAAGCCCTTCAGCGGGGATCTGTCCACCCTGAAGACGGTCCTCCCCTGAGGCATCCACCAGCGGAAGGTTTTGTGCTGTGTTTTCCTCAGAAACCTCGTATTTATTTGGGAGCTGGAAGGAGTTTCCTCTCTCAGCTGTATGGAAGAGAAAAAAAACAATACATCCTTAGAGAGCTCCTGCAAAGAAGGCAGCATTCTACACTTGGGGAAATGAATTGGATTTCTGAAATCAAATTGAATCCTACATGTAATTTTTCTTTAAATGTTGGTCTGGTTTCAGAGAAATTAGACATTTTGGGGAGAGCTCAGTTATCTCCACTGTCCTTGTATTACAGAGGAGGAAACTTTAGTGCAGAGCTTGCGTGAGCCAGTGTCACTCGGCTAGCGAGAGCCAAATCAGGACTTGACTTCTCTTACTGGCTTCCCCTGCTCCATGACCAGCAGCTTCCAAAGTTATTAGCTACGTGCTATAAACAAAAAGCACACAAACAAAAACCAACCCTGTGTATGCCCTGCAAAGCTGATCAGCAAGGAAGGAAGTGGAGATCTAAACCTGTATATCTGAAAATTAAAAGTGAGCCCCATAGTTTTTATCTCGGTGTTGCCCCCAAAGTTCACATATAAGCTTCTTTCATTCAATTTGGTTCAAACTTACTTATCAGTGCCTTAGCACACTAGCAAGCACCAAGAAAAATTAGGTGAATGAATGCTGGGTGGTAAAGTGGTAATTGATCAGATAAATAACGTATGGGAAAACACTCTGAAAACCTATGAAAGATTTAATAAACAGCGTTACGATTTCTTTGGTATCAAAAGGAAATAGCCTTTAGACAGACATCCATTCCACTGTCCCATGTGTTTCAGCGACATTCCAAATGCATTTTTTTTCTAGTGCATTTTAATTTGCTATTCCAGAGTTTGATGTAAAACCTGGTAAATTACTCTTATTCTCTTAAGATTAAAAAACCCTTATTATTTTTGTTAACAGCTAGTAATATGAGCCTCAATATTAAAGTGGTAATGGTAAGTTCATGATTTTTCCAGACATTAGCCCACCCCAATATGAACACTGGGTCATTTTCCAAAATGTTAAATGTATTTTAAATAAAATTGAAACTTTAACAACATATGTGGTTGCAACACTTATACAATCACATTTTTATTTTTTAACTTTTTATTATAAAACATGGCAAATACAACCAATTATTAAAACAAAATCTTAAGCAAGGCACAGAAAGACAAATACCACATGATCTCACTTATATATGGAATCTAAAAAAGTCGAACTCAAAAAAGTAGAGAGGAGAGTGATGGTCACCAGGGGCTGGGGGCTGGGGACAGGGTGGTTGGGGAGATGGATGTTGGTCAGGGGTACAACAAAATTTCAGTTAGACAGGAGGAATAAGCTCAAGAGATTTGTTGTACAACATGGTGACTATAGTAATAACAATGCATGTATATTCTTGAAAATTGCTAAAAGAGTGGATTTTAAGTGTTCTTATTATAAAAATAATGATAAGTATGTGAAGTAATGCGTATGTTAGCTTGATTTAGCCATTCCACAATGTATACATCATTCAAAATAATATATTGTACACAATAAACATATATACAATTTTTGTCATTAAAAAATAAAACAAAATAATAAAAAAATAGGATTTTACATAAATTCTACTTCACACTTTAATATAAGGTTAGCAGAAAGAATTCCAGTAAAACTTCTGAGTTACTTGAATTGAAAAATAAAGAAATGCAGCAAAGTCAGTCACTTCATTACTTCTGAATCACATTCAGTTTATTTCCACCTTCAAAATTCTGATCAGACAATTCCTACTGCTAGAATTCCCACCTGCTTCATCCCCACCCCTCGGAAGTCCCCCAATCCTGAATGTCCTTCAGGGCCTCTGTCGGTCACCAGCGCCGCCATAATGCCGTCATTGATTACGACAGCCCATCGCCTTCTTTCCCACCTAAGACTCAGTAGAGACTGGGAAAGACCTTGGCTCTTAAAGCCAGAGAGACCTGGTTTGCTTCCTAGCCACACTACTTGCCTGCTGGGTGAACAGTTTTCTCCTTCGTAAAATGATAAATGGTGGTAATTTTGCTTACTTCCCCGGAGCCTTAGAAAGCTGAATGAAATGTGGCACATGAAACTTCCTGGCACTTAATAAGTGCTCAGTAAAAGCCAGATTCTTCTCTTGCATCCTTATCTAACACCTGCCTGATTTCCAACTTATTATATTCTATAATCATCCATGTGCAAAAATCTTGCTACTCCAACATGCCCCTTGACATCACATTCTTCTCGCTAGCCTCCCCAGCACCTGCCTTAGGTGCTGAGCTCACTGAAGCAGTCATGCAATCAAATGATTTCCAGCAGGAGACTAAAGAAAGAGGTCCTTATTTTTTGAAGAGTAGGTAGTATGCCCATCTCTTTCCCAAGCCAAATTCAGTATATTTTGTTAATTAATCCCCTCAATTGACATAGAAATGGCTCTTAGAATAAGAGTTACTAAAATAATTGTTTAAAAAAAAACAGTTTGAAAAAAATAAAAGACACAGGTGAAAGAAAAATGAAGGAGTTAACATTACCTTGCTGAACTTGAGGGATCCCCTCCAGGTGCCTTCTCCACCGAGAGCTAGCACAGATGTAAACGACCGTTCTCACGTATTCTAGCCCGCAGAGCCGCACAGACTCCCTGCTCCTCGATTCCGAGATGGCAAGTAGGACAGACAATAGGAACAGAGTGAAAATGAAGCACTTCATTTTGCTGAGGATTGAATGAGAATCTGCTACAGTGAATATTGCCAAATCAAGCTTTGGAGTTAACCTCATTCTCTTGACCAATTTATACTAACTTTCCTGACATTTTATTGGTCAGAACCTCCTTTTAACGATATTTGCTAAGCACATAGTTTACGTGGTAAAAGTTTTGGAATATGGTTTTATGATTATTGTCAGTTATTCCGTCAGTCCTGGGCAGCATCACTTACCATTAGCTGCATCTGTGAGAGGAACAGATGCTTTCTTGGAAGCCATGATGGAAAACTCATGGACTTTGGAAGTAGCCACGGATAAGTTTCAATTTCAGCCTTGCCACTTACTAAGTGACATAGGGCAAGTTTTAAATTCTTTGAACCTCCATAGCCATATCTCTAGAATGGGAAAATCCATCTCAAAAGGGTTTTGTGAGTATTAAAAGCAACATCTACGTCAAAGCCATAAGAAATAACCGTTAAGAATGCAGGTTCTTTTGTGCTGGGTTTGAATCCTGGGTCCTTACTTACCAGATCTAGAATCTTAAGCAAGCTATTTAAGCACCCTTCTTTGTAAAATTGTGCTGATGATTATAACTATGTCATAGAGATAATAAGATAATGTGTGTCCAGTTTGATGCAATAAAAAAATCAATGTTTGTTGGTTGTTTCATTCTCACCATCAGCATAGACTAGAAAGATAATTTCTCTTCAGAATTCAGAATGTCTCTGACTGGAATCTTGCTTGTTATTCTTCACCTATAACTTAGGTATACCTTTCTCAACACATGTTTCTATGATACTATAAAGCTGAGTCCATAATCTCAGATAACTAAATAATGAAATTTCTCTTTTGGTAAAACCTCCGAAAACACTAGTCCTTGCAAAGCTCTTACCTAAACTGAGAATGCTGGAGTTTGAGATCTTAATGAGCTGTTGACTCACTTTTTAGCAAGTCGAACAAATAATTGTTTAGATTCTGTGGAATCTTTGTCTGTGATCCCTGGTTGGAAAAAAAAAAAATCACTACAGTCTGTGGCAAAGATCATATCACCCATACTTCTTGTGAAATGACTGTTCTTCTGTAGGGAAGCTGGAAAACAAAATAATGTATTCTCTGACTCTGAGAAATGACAAAAAACTGTTTAAAAGAATCTTATTTTCTCCATCTCTCTGGCTGTAGTGTGAAGAATGGATTAAGGGAGGTAAGACCTGAGGCAGGAGAAACAGAGAAGGCTGTTGCAGTAATTCAGATGAGATATGATGGTGGCCTAAACTTGAGGCCATGGCAGAGAGGAAGGATAGGGCAAATGGGTATTCAAAAGATAAGATGGTTTGGTACCGATTGAGTATCAGGGGCAACAGAGAGAGAGCCATCAAAAATGGTACCTAGATTTCTGGTTTGCACAACAAGAAGGTAGGGGGGTCATTTGCTAAGAAAGGGACCAAAGAAGCAGGAATGGTTTTGTCACCAGAAAAAACTACCCCATCTTTTGATGGGCCAAAATCAGTGTCTTTTATCAACTCCAGAGGGGCGTCCGCATCACCATGGCTAGCGCATCCATCCACAGCATCAGCAACTATTCAGCCATGTATTACCAAACTTCTTCCTTTCCTTGGAGACTTATACAGCCCTATCTTGACAAATGCTAGTTTTAACACAGCAGTGCAGAAAAGATATGGTCAGTGGCTATGGACTGAGCTTCTGCGCAATTCAAGAAAGAAATATTCAGCCAAGGGACAATCCCTACCCTAGATGTCAGAGGGACTCTGGGATGAATCCTGCTATCACCACCACTTGATCCCCCTAGGCTCAAAATAGTCCCCTCTTCTGCCACCTCTTTCTTAATACCTCATCAGGGTTGATCTTAATTTGGGATGCAGATGAGAGCCCAGCAAGACCTGAGCTCAGCCTGTGACCGAATGGAAGCAAGCTAATCAGCTAGGTCATTTGCCCAGATGAAAAGGCTAATGACAATGATGAATTTTGAAGCTCCTAGTTGTGGAGCTTCAAAATTGGGGGCTTTATTTTCCCCATTTATACATTCAGAATGTTGAATTGAATTGCTTAAGAGCTCTTCTGAACTTGAAATTCTAAGTCTTGTTTTAATTGTCTGATTATGTTACTCCCATCTCAAAAACCTCCGGTGGCTTGCCATTATCTACACAAGACAATCCAAACGATCTGGCATTTAAGGCTCTCCATTCAGGTCCCCAAACATCACTCTGCATACCTCAAGGTCCAACCAGAGGCCGGGCGCGGTGGCTCACGCCTGTAATCCTAGCACTCTGGGAGGCCGAGGTGGGCGGATCGTTTGAGCTCAGGAGTTCGAGACCAGCCTGAGCAAGAGCGAGACCCCATCTCTACTAAAAATAGAAAGAAATTATATGGACAGCTAAAAATATATATAGAAAAAATTAGCCGGGCATGGTGGCGCATGCCTGTAGTCCCAGCTACTCGGGAGGCTGAGACAGGAGGATTGCTTGAGCTCAGGAGTTTGAGGTTGCTGTGAGCTAGGCTGACGCCACGGCACTCACTCTAGCTTGGGCAACAGAGTGAGACTCTGTCTCAAAAAAAAAAAAAAAAAAAAAAAAAAAAAAAAAGGTCCAACCAGAGAGGACAATGAAAATGAAAACAAATCTTTCCATCTTTTGACCAACTAGTCTGCTGTGTGCCCCTCTCACTGGAGCACTTCACCCTTTTTGTTTGGAAGGTGACATTTCTTCTGCATGTAGTTTGTAACTCAGTGTCTGTGTGGCTTTTGATATGTTCATTAGTCCATTGGGGCTGCTTTAACAAAATACAAGAGACTGGGTGGCTTATAACAGCAGACATTTCTCACCACCCTGGCTGTTGGCAAGTCCAAGATGAAAGTTGCCAGCATGGGCAGTTTCTGGTGAGAGCCCTCTTCAGGGTTGTGAACTGTCAACTTTTCACTGTGTCCTCACATAGGTAGGAGGGGTGAGCTGACTCTCTGGGGTTGCTTATAAGGGCACTAGTTCCATTTATGAGGGCTCTGCTCCCCTGACCTATTCACCTCCCCAAAATCCTACCTCCTAATTTCATCACCTTGGGGGTTAGGATTTCACCATATGAATTTGGGGAGATACCATATATAATTGTCTTCTACGAGTTTTAGTTTGTCCATCTGCGAAGGGATAATAATCTGTGTTTTATAATGTTATTGTGAAGACAGAATGAGTTCACATGAGTATAGCACCTACCATAATATATGATGCTTAATAAATACTCGATAAATTAACAATGTCCTGAGCAAGGGATTAGAAAATGTTACTTTTTGGTTGAGACTAGCTACTATGGATGGCTTTTCTGTACAACTCTCAATCTCAAAACGATCGATAAATTTGTACTTCTGTAGTCTTTTTCTTTCCTTCCTTCCTTCATTCTTTCCTTTCCTTCTTCCTTCCTATCCTCTTTCTGTAAAAAGCTCTAATAAAGTAGAGCCTTAGGGTACTGTTTTTTCAAGACATGAGTCTTTTCAGATGGTCTTGGAAAATTAAAAAAAAAGAAAGGATCCTATGTTAATAGTCCCATTGAGATTAATAATGCATGTTAATATACTAAGGGCTCAGACAAGACTTATAGTTAGAAAATTTCTTTAACTTTGTTTAATTCAATGTTTCCCTAACTTATTTGATCCTGGAAATTCTTTCACCATGAAATTGCCTAACATCTGGAATTGCCATGAGTTTCTAGCATAGACATATTTCTAGTTCTCTTCTGTCCAGGCACATGGTAAGATTGTATCTCTCTGCTCTTTAAACTTGGGCATGTGACATATTTTGGCAAATAAAATGTGAATGGAAGTAATATATGTCATTTATACCTGAAATTTAAGGATTGAGGCATGATTCTTTATTCTCCCTCTTCCCTGCCTTGGTGGCCAACATTTCTGAACTGGAACCTAGTCATTGAGGAAAAACACTCAATGGTGCAGAGCCGCCTACTGACCTGTAATGAACATGTAATATGAATGAGAAAAGAAACGCTTTTCATTTAAAGCCACTGAGATTTAGGGATTATTGGTTATGACCTGGTTTATCTTGACTAGTATAATTATCTTAAAGTTATTTACATCTTACAGATATAATCTTTATAATGATTCAAGTTTATACATCAAAGCAAAGCAAAATCAATTATTTCACCTTAAAAATTGGAATTAATGATCACATGTTCAACATGATTGATTATATAAAGGTCACAATTAATGTGTACCAAAAATCCAAATTAAAAACCAGAGAGTGGATTCAGTAAATATATCTTTCACTTATATATTATGCCGTTTATTGAGGAACTATGGCCACAGTGTGCCTAATAGATGGTGTCTGGAGCAGGTTGGCTTGAGTTATAAGTACTATCTACGGCATCAGATTTGGGAGATCAGATCTCAGTTCTGCCATTTAATATACATGAGAACTTAGGACATATTTGATATCTCCCAATCTAAGTTTCTTCATTTGTAAAATAGTGATAATAGAGGCCAGGCACGGTGGCTCACGCCTGTAATCCTAGCACTCTGGGAGGCCAAGGCGGGTGGATCGCTCGAGGTCAGGGGTTCGAGACCAGCCTGAGCAAGAGCAAGACCCCGTCTCTACTAAAAATAGAAAGAAATTATCTGGCCAACTAAAATATATATAGAAAAAATTAGCCAGGCATGGTGGCGCATGCCTGTAGTCCCAGCTACTTGGGAGGCTGAGGCAGTAGGATCACTTGAGCCCAGGAGTTTGAGATTGCTGTGAGCTAGGCTGACGCCCCCCCGGCACTCACTCTAGCCTGGGCAACAAAGCGACACTCTGTCTCAAAAAAAAAAAAAAAAAAAAAAGTGGTAATAATACTGACTTCATTAGAATAACTATAAGGATTAAATGATGGCAAGAGTGCTGATCAGAGTCTCTAGCACAAAGGGAATTTTTAATAGATTGGTCATTGATGATAATTATAATGGTGATAATTTCACCAAATAGTGCCTAGTAGCCTTGGTATTAAGATGCTTGAATTTTAGTATTGCTACTCTATTTTCTAGCTAAGAGACCTTGAGAAAGTATTTAACCTGCAATTTGATTTTCTAATTTGTAACATGGAAAAATATCACAGGATCAATTAAGGTAATGTTAATTATAGCTTTGATAAATTACAAAGCATATTACATGTAATTATTTCATGCTAATGATGATTATGAGTTCACTATATGTAAATTCATTAGCAAACACTAATTTATTTTTTATTATTTTCTAACACAGTTAGTACTTGCTCATCTTTGGCTAATATTCATTCTTAATCCTTCTAGATGGAGTTTTCATCATGGCACAGCTATCCATCTGCCTATTCCTAGGAGTCATGCAAAACTCCTCATTCTCTCACTCTCCATTGACTAAACCTTCTCCATACACAAACATACATTAAATTGCCAAGTCTCATCTAAATTCCTCTGTAATCCACCCACTGCTCTCTATCCCCTCCACCAAGACTTCGACTTTCATTTGTATTACTGCAGTAGCCCCTCAATTGGCCTTGCCATCAATCCATTTCCCACACTCCTGCCAGAATGATCTTTCTAAAACATGTGATTGTTATCCACCTTTAAAACCTTCCAATGGTTTCCCATTTCTGTCAAGAAAAAGTCTAAATTTCTTTAACATGATCTACAAGGCATTTCACGATCTGGCCTCTTTCTACCTGTTCAGGTCCAGCTGTTTTAGATTCCCTCAAACTCTAAATGGTTCAGGTATACCAAACACCTTACAGATTTTGAAATTCCATATTCTGTCTCTCTTCAGGCCTTTACACATGCCATTTCCTCCACTATTTAAATCTGATTAGTTTCTACTCTACACGTATCTATAGAATGGATATTGAAATAACAATTATCTAGATAACTTTTTGCATAATTTTTGTGGATTAAACTTTCTTACCATTCATTATAGTGATTTTTTTTCTTCAAGACAGGATCTCAGTCTGTCACCCAGGCTGGAGTGCAATGGTGTGATCATAGGTCACTACAGCCTCAAACTCCTGAGCTTAAGCAATCCTCCTGTGTCAGCCTTTGAAGTAACTTGGACTATAGGCATGTGCCACTACACCCAGCTAATTTTTTATATTTTTGTAGAGACAGGGTCTTGGTATGTTGCCCAGGCTGGTCTGAAACTCCTGGCCTCCAGGGATCCTCTCACCTTGGCCTCCCAAAGTGCTGGGATTACAGGTGAGCCACCATGCCTGACCTATAGCAATTTTTAAGCCCTATCAGTAAGAATTCAAATGAGCAACTGACACACAACTCAATAGCAAAAAAACAAATAACTTGATTTAAAAAATGGGCAAAGAACCGGAATAGACATTTTTCCAAAGAAGACATACAGTGGCTAACAGGTATATGAAAAGGTATTCAATATCACTAACCATCAGGGAAATGCAAATAAGAACCACAATGAGATATCACCTCACACCTTTAGGAAGGCTATTATCAAAAAGACAAGAGATAACTAGTATTGGCAAGGATGTGAAAAAAGGGAACCCCTGTACACTGTTGGTGGGAATGTAAATTGGTACAGCTATCCTGAAGAACAGTGTAGGAGTTCCTCAAAAAATTAAAAATAGAACTACCATGCAATTCAGCAATTCCACTCCTGGATATATTTTCAAAAGAAATGAAATCAGTATATCAAAGAGATATCTGCACTCCTATGTTCAATACAGCATTACTCACAATAGTCAAGATATGGAATAAATCTAAGTGTCCGATGGATGAATGGATAAAGAAAATGTGATATGCACACACAAACATACACACACACGCAATGGTAACTGTGATGATGGATGTGTTAATTTGATTGTGGTAATCATTTCACAATGTATATATCTATATATCAAGCCATCATGTTATACATCTTGAATGTATATAATTTTATTTGTCAATTATAGCTCACTAAAGCTGGAGAAAAAATGCAAAACAAATACTCAAAATAAAATTAAATGAGTAAATGAAATGTTTTAAAAATATATCTTAGAAAACAGTAATTGATACTTAAAGTGGCTATGTTCTTCTTATGTTTTTGTTGTCCCCTGGGTTTTTAGAAATAAAGTTTCAGCAAATAAACAAAATGTGTGTAATAATTTGGAAAATTCAATAAAATTATTATCAGTAAATTCTGATGTAGGACCTATAAAACGTCCTGGGATCCTTTGTTCCAGGTATGGCGCCTGGACATGGCGCCATGTCTTTTAATAGTTGACTTATTCAAAGAAAATACAGATGTGGTGAAAGTACATTTTTCATGAGTTGCTCTGGATGCTACATAAATGTCTCATCCATTTAAAAAAAAGCAGTGCTCATTTTTATAAGATTTATAACAATGTTTTATATGTTCCAACTTAATGGACATGTTGTGCTTTCTATTTAACCCAGGAATTAGTTTCATGTAAACTGTAAGCCTTTTAGTTTTATCACCAAATGGTATGTTTAACCTAAGAAAATGAAGGTTAATAGCCTAGTAAATGTTCTATGGATTTGAGGATGAATTTGAACATTGTACAAAATCCTGAACAAACAAGACACAAAGCTTAAATATTGTATAAAGTAACAAATGAAGTCACTAGCACAGTCAGCAGAAGGAGTGGGCCTGGAAAGGACCCAATCAACCAGAAAGGGCAACGAGGTTCTCAGACCAGGACACAGGGATATGGCTCTGGGATAGTCAAAACGAGAGCAGCCATTTTTTTTTCATTTTTCCTTTATTATGGTAAACTGTAACCATAGAGAGCTGCCATTTTTGATTGACTACTGTGTACGAGGCATTAGGCGAGATCCTTTACATTGAATATAAATTTTTCCGCAAATAGCTGGTAGAAACCTAGTCTCACAAAGTAGCAGCAATACTCACCAAAAGAAAGGGATTGTAGATTAGTTTTGAGTCTTGAGATTTGTCTTGATGGGAAAAGTTGACTTTATATTCTTATAGAACAAAGAAAGCTATGACTATGTTTATCAACTTTCCAAAATGATTTTATGTGCTATTAATATATGTTTTCCATAGTTAAAATATTTTACCCCTTGTGATATTAAGATATTCTTATCTTAAAGGACATTACATATAAATATTAATATTAGATCATCTTATGATAGGAGACAAGTATAAAGTCATCATTTCCCCATTAATTTGATTATTCATATATTCAACAAGTTTTGTTGTACTACTGCTCTCTGGAGGCATTGTTCTAGTTGCAGGAAATGATGCGGTGAGCAAAACATATCGCCCCTACCCTCACGGAGCTTACAGTCTGGGAGAGAGGCAGACACGAAGCAAATGATCACACAAATAAATATCTAGCACTGCAGGTATGAATCTCAGTTTAGAAACTCAGTTATCCAAGAAATACATTTCCTATGACTCAGTTTAATTACTGACTCCACATTTCCATTCCACCCAGCTGGCAGAAATAAACAACATACAAAACAAGCTAATGTTCAGCTCGGGCTTGGTTTCCTTCCCCTTCTCTGATGTTACTACAGCATCTTACTCTGTGCCAAGGCCCTTCTATCATCAAAGAGTTGGTGTTTGCTTCGTTGCCTGGATTCTTCAGTTCCAGTGGTTCTTTGTTACTTCCTGCACAGCACTCGTTGGTTAAGGATGGTTTTCAAAATTGACTGTGGTCCCTCCTAGTCTTACTTCCCAGACAATGCATTTTAGAAGCAGGACGTGGGTCCCCTCTGCTCTGTGGATCCCAGGCCTCCCTCTTTTCATTTCCCCACCTCCTCCAACCCTGAGGAAACTTCACACTTCTCTTTATGTTTAAGATACTTGGTCTATGTCCCAAATGCCTTTCCTAAATCCTTTGCTTTTATAAAACAAAAATAAATGTCTTTGATTTATTGTCACTTTATGTCTCCTTAAACTAGTAAGCACAGAGCTGCCAATTTGAGAGGGGGAAGGTAATGAAAAAAAAATAAGGATTAAAAAATATATCTCTAAATATTATCCCTCAACAATAATTTCTGAAATAGTACTATGAGGGAAATCCCTGGTGGCTTGAGAACGCTTAACAAAAAAAACCAAATCTAGTGTGGCTAGGTGGTAAGACTTACAGGAGGGAGTTCAGAAAGGGCTCTTCTGAGAAGGTGAGATATGAACTCAAATCTGAAAGGTGAGTAAAGAGTTAACATGTTGACGAACAGTGAGGAGTGAGAGGAGGGTGTTCCCAACAGAAGGAATACAGGATAAGTTTACAAGCATTCTCATTTATGGATAAAACCTTAATTATGGAAAAATATGCACACTCATGTTTTGGTGTATGAGACCTCAGCAAACTATAGGGCACTAACCATTTACTACACAATACTGGGAAATATATAAGAACTATTTAAAGCTTTGGGCTTGAGTTCAAGCCTGACCAATTACCAGCTGTATGATTTTTGGCATGTTATATCACCTTTTCAAGCCTTAATTATCTGGAAAATAGAGGTTATGATAATATTACAACTACTGAGCCCATAGACTTGCTATGAGGATACACTGGGATAATGGACATGAAAATGTTTTGCAAACTGTAAAGAACTTTAATGGGCATTATTACTAGTATGTTGATAACTAAATATATTGACAGTAAAATTCAATATTTTCTTTTAGAGAGACTCCAGTTGAGACAAAATGGCAAATACTAAGTGTTCTACTTTTTCACTTATAATTATATGTAACAACATAGAGGTGAACCAAATTAACACACTAAACATGATACACAATTATATAGTAGTTAATACAATCTTCCTTTCCTACCTCAGCTGGAAGAGCAGCTAACAATTTACTTTCAGGCAACAATTATGTAAGTTCTATATGAGAGATATCTGGTAGAAAATTACCAAATGAAGTAATGCATGCCTAGCACAAAATAGGAGCCTAAAGTTGGCAGAATCACCATTCCCTCCTTAGGCCCCTAGCCTGCACACAGGGGTGTGCATGTGTGTGTTTAAGGATAACATGAGATGGCTAATGGCTGAACAGAATTCTTAAAAAATTGTGGTAAATAAAGTTTACTAGTAAGAATTGAAAGCCATTCTATAAATCAAGCAAAATAATTCCTTCTGAAGTTCCCAGATAAAAGATCTAGAGTAAAAATTTGATGTTAAAGTATGGGAGAATCACTTAAGACTGCAAGAGCATGGATGAGAAGAGTAGGATGGAATAGATTTAGTGCTTTAGCATCAGTTGCTCAAGATCCAAGAATAACTTTGTCTCTCATGTAGGTCTGATGAACAGTGAGAGGAAAATATGTGAAAAATTTTTAAAGATCAAAAATACATAATAGGGCATGGTGGCTCATGCCTGTAAATACAGCACTTTGGGAGGCCAAAGTGGGAGGCCAGGAGTTCAAGACCAACTGAGCAATATAGCAAGACCATGTCTCTACAAATAATAATAATAATAACAATAAAAATAATAAAAGGAACACTTATTTTCAATTAAATCAAGTTTTTATTTTCTTAAACAAAGTGTTATGGAAAGTCCAATCTTTCAGAAAGACAAAGATAATCACAATGACTTATACCAGTAGAAAATTTATAATCTTTATAACCTGACCTAAGCTCAAAATCCACCTATGAATTGCCTTGCTTTTCTTTAAAGGGTGGTTCCAAAGAAATGGAGATTATAAAGCAATAGATATTTGTAAAAGGTAGTTTCCATTATTGCACTGATTCCATTCTTGGTTTTTAATATATATGTATTTTCCCAGAGAGTTTAGTGCATTTCATATGCCCTATCCTCTCCTCTCCACTCAGAATGCTTTAAAGAACAGGCCATAATATCCTACAGCCTCAGTGAACAAACCCAGGACTTGTTAAGACAAAGTGCATAAAGTAGCCTATTAGCAATCTATATTTGAAGGAGTTGCTGTCCCCTATCCCTACCTCCATTTCCACAACTTTACTCTAGAACCCTTCATAAAATAACATCCTGATGTGGCCTACAAATCAGAGACTTTCTGTTTTCTCTCTGGGTCCATTTAAGTCTGGGCTTAAAATCTAGAGCAGACTCTGGGCATGCAGATGTGTCCCAGGTTAATTTTTCTCACTAAACTGGGAATGCGTTGCCCGCTGGCCAAACAATGCAATTCTGGTATTTGCTGTCACGTCTTTTGCTTGTCAAATAGTCTAAGAAAGTGCTATAGCTTCAGCTCTCAGATCTAGGAGGATACAATTCTGATTCAAAGTTGAGTATGAGAATCCACTGTTCTCATCATACTAACAACTGCATAATTATAAACCCTGGAAAACAGCTTGGAAAGCAGAAGTTTTAAAAGTCAATGGAATTTTCTTATGAAGATTTCAGTTTAAGTAATTCTAATAATATCTAAGCTTTGCTTCTAAAGGAATAATAATTTTCTAACCTATTTGGACATTTTATAAGTACATACATGTACTTATATGTATTTGGAATATGACCAATGAGTAGGAATATCTTTAGAAAAATTAAGAAAATTCTAACAAAACTCACTCTTATTTAGAATAACTCTTTGTTTAGATCACAAATTAATCAAATATCTCTAAAATAAAAGTTCATTAAATTTATATTAAATTTAACTGGAAGTTATACAACAAATATTATATTCTAAAATCAAAATCTGGTATACAGAGTACAATATAAACTATTGGATATTAAACACTGTTCCTTTTTCTTTAAACAACAACAAAAATGACATTAGAAATGATGAATTATCCTGGTTGGTTTGACTTGGGTCCAAGCAAAGTATCTATTACATCTCCCTGAAAAGAAAAAAAGTCACAAAATTATAATGCAATAAAATAAAAATTAAAAGGTAAAGGAGTCTTTAAAACATCATTTAAAATTTATAAGTTAGTGATACACATATAAAGGGCATCCAATAAGACTGTAAAAAGGAAACAAACAAAAGTTAGTTTAAATAGTAACAGTTACTTCCTAGTATAAACCTACTCTTTCCTATGAAAGACTCTTTTAATGAAGTTTGATAAATAATTTTATACGGATTCAGTAAGAGGACAATTTTGCCAGCTCCTATTTAACCTTAATGCTTACACCTGAGCTTTCTCATTTGTAAATACCTATTAAACTTAATTATATCTTAAGCTCTTTCCTGATCTGTTAATGCTTGATTTAAAGAATAGAACTTCTCAATTTCCAAGTGGGTTTTGTTATTTTTATTTAATGATACTGATATTTGTATTAAAAGGGGTAAAATGATCATAGTATAAGGGATGAAAATCATAGATGAGAGGTGAGTTTTCAAAAAAGAGAGGATATAGTGAAAAGATGGGAACTGAGAGCGAAAGAGTTTTTCTCTCTCACACAGTTAACGTAATCTTGAGAAAATCACTGAACTCTGGGGGTCTTACTTTCTTCAAGTGTATAATGAAAATATTAACATCTACTTCTAACGGTTGTTATGAGAGTTGAATGAGCTAATTTACCTGAAAGTGTTTTATAAGCCTTAAAGAGTTATAAACACTTTAGATAATATAACATAAGTCAGTTCCTGTCTTTTTGCCTATGTGATAACTATCTTTGGTACTTCCCCATTGTTCAAGCCCTGAAACACCAAATCAGTTGCCAAATCCTGTCAGTCCTAACCTTAATGTGTTTCTCAAATCCATCTCTTTCTATTTCAGTCTCTCATTTGGACAAATATAATAGATCACTATTATAATGTGTTCAATGTTATCCTTAGTGTCTATAATAGATCCTGTCACATAATTCAGTATGTATTTGTTGAATGAATGAAAGAATAAATGGTCTATTTTTTTCACCTTCAGTGTCTGTCAGCATTTCTTATATATATTACAGATTTATGTTTCCAAAACCCTGTTTTGAACATTTCAGTTATCTTTTTATTTTTCCTTTAATTTTCAAAAAAGATAAACATCAAAAGCACAGAAAAAAATATGGCAAACATTTGTATACTGAATCATAATGGTAAAAATATACTAGTATCTAAAAGTGATTCTCTACAGGCTGCTTCCAGAAAAGGAGCTGCTTTTCTTGCAATTTTTCATTGAAATTGACTTTTGCCAAGTGCTAAACCATAATTCTGTTCAATGCGAGACTTAGACCCTCACCAACCAACCCTTATTATGCCAGAAGTGGAGCTGGTGTTTCCCTAGTCACGAATGCTAATGTGGTGGTAAATCCAGTCAACAGTTATCTACGTCAAAAGTTAGAATTGCAAGTCTTGGATCCCAGTCTTCTGTTTACATCCAGGCTGGTGTTATTCGTAATCATGAACCCCGAGCTGGTAGGATAGGGCTGGAGCCAACCTTCTGCCATATTCTATCACAATAGTATTCTGGTCCTTCATCTCTTCAGGGAGGGGCCAGAGTTTCAGAAATCATGTCCCTTAAAACCAGGCCAAGAATCAAAGTCCTTCTGCTATGCAACGTCACATAGAGGGTGACTTTGTGGCAATGACTTTGAGGGAGAGATGTGGTCTTAAAAGTGCTATTGATTTTCATGGGTTTTTTCTCAACGAATACTGCTCTAACATGACTGTACTTTGGCTTTGTTTGTAAAACACATACCACCCAAAACAACAAATGTCATCTTTGCTTTGTATATTTTTCAATAAAAGAAATAAAACTAACTGATAAAAGTTCCCTTTTTATACCTCCCTAATCCTGTTCTTCCCTTATTCTTCACTTCCTAGAGGCAGCTTTTATCATAAATTTGTTGTACATCTTCCGTATAGAATGAAATCATAAGCCTTCCAAAACTTTGATTCACTCTTGGTTAACATTTTAAAAATTATGGGTCATAATGTTACTTGATATCTTGATAGGAAATAATGTTTTTGACATTCTTGTGAGACTTCAAATTACTATTATGACTATAATTCTCAAGGTGTATCAATTCATTTAGCATGTGTTTGCATGTAAGTTACAACAAACCTGATTAATAGGGGTTTTTTTGTTTAATCTCCCAAAAATATAACCTCAAACCTTTCAAATATAGTGACCAAAATCATGAAAAACATATTTGTATCAGGAAATTGTCTTCATTTACTAATGTATGGAATAGATTTGTTAAAAGAAAATTTTGCTCACCAGGCTTGGAATCACTAACACATACACACACATGCTAGTCTGCCAAAAATGTTCAGACTCTTTAAGCTCAGCTTTCTACTTGTAGAGCATACTGCTTAAATTATTAATAAAAGATGGTTCTAACCAGTTCAAATCCAAACACAAAAATGAAGCATTTTTCTTCCATATTCCAGCCTATATTTTACACTTTTACTAAATATATGTCCACTAAGAATAACACAAAGATTGACAAATGCCTGAGGTGATGGATCTCTTAATTACCCTGATTTGATTAATCCACATTGTATACCTCTATGAAAACATCACATGTACCCTATGAAGATTTACAACTATTATGTACCCATAATAATTAAAAATAAAGAATACTGTTTTTATTTTTGTGGTTAAATAACATTTACATAAATTATAGCATATTGTACTTACCTTCCTGAAATTTGGTTTTCTCATTTAACACCATGTTTTTTAGACTTATTCAAAATTTGTTACATTAACACTTTAAGATATATGCCATTTAAATATCTGCATGTAGTTACACGTGTGAAAATGCCACATTTGCTTGATCCAGTCCTCTACTGATGATCATTTAAGTTGTTTCCAATTTAGCAATATATTATAGAACCAAGGCTGCTATAAACACTATTTTCTCATTAGCATGTTTTTTTCACATAATTACCAGTGAGTTAAACAAAGTCCTAAAAGATATATAGACTCTAATCAGATGTCATTTAAATATCTATAAGGGTTGCAGTTGCATGGAATAGGAAAACTACAATACTTTAGAATTTAATGACATGGTAAATAAATGAAGTCAAACAAGTGACACAGCAATATGGGCAGGGTTGCAGACTTCCGTGAGAAGCTGGAGGACTTAGGTAATATGTAACTAGGCTTTAGGAGACATGGGCTACCAGATAATTCCATTTGGAGTATATTGACAAATCAACTGTAAAACAGGGCTCAGCGAGGTAGCTAATGTAGTTAAGAAAATCCCCTTAAATGTGCAAAGTTTCAGATCTCATTCCTTGGCTAAAATCTTAAGTCAATATGCATCTCAGTCAGTTGAGGAAATAATCTCCAAAAATACTTATAATATTATTCTTTTTTGCCCTTAGAAGAATAAGCATTGTGAAGAGAAATGATATAGCAAATCAAACAGATAATTTTAATATTTTCTGCATCAAGGAATTTATACATATTTGATATCTTAAATATTCATTATATATAAGAGAATTTGCCACATTAGATTATCTAACTGATAAACATTTGATTCTTATATAAATGTGCAATTGGGTAATTGATGTACACTTGTGATCACAGATTGAAATCTTACTAATTTGTAAACAGCATTGGAACATTTAAGAAAATTTGATTCATCATATTTAAAATGTTTAATTTATGAAATTAATATGAATTCCTTAAATATCTGAGATTTGTCTGTCTATAAGACAATGGAAGTACTTAAAAATATAATATATTAAATTTATAAATGGGATTTAAAATATTTTTTAAAATTTAATTTACAAAAGCTCACTTAAAAGTATATATTATAATAAAATCTGCTGGACTTATAAACAGAAAAATATATAATTAAATGTCAGAACTTAAGGTGAACTATTTTTTTTTCAATTTATAATATATCATTTGAATATAAATTTTTTAAGCCAAAGTAAACTGCATAATCTTCTCTATATATAAAGACTACCTTAGGGAACATTAGAAATAAGAAAGAAAAACACGTTGATACCTTATACATGTCTCCTGGTATACATGTGTATGATGTAATTTTCTATGGTATTACTGGCTTGTATGGCATTTGAATTTTCTGTTTTATTGAAATGTTCTCAGAGGCTATTATAATTTATATTCTCATGAGAACAGGGAAATTTTAGGTAGTTCCTAATTCCCTACAATTTTGCTAGCATTTGATATTGGCTGATATTTTAATTTTTATAAATCCAATCAGTGTGAACTAGTATCTTACATAATTTTATTAGCATATTTCCTCATTGCTAGTGACAATGAATGTTGCTTCATAAGTTTATTTGATATTCAAGTTTCTTCTTCTGTGAATTACTATTTTATATATTTGCCCATTTAAAAAAATTGAGTTGAGCCGGGCACGGTGGCTCACGCCTGTAATCCTAGCACTCTGGGAGGCTGAGGTGGGAGGATCGCTCGAGGTCAGGAGTTCTAGACCAGCCTGAGCAAGAGCGAATGAGACCCCATCTCTACTAAAAACTAGAAAGAAATTAACTGAAAACTAAAAATATATAGAAAAAGTTAGCCGGGCATGGTGGCGCATGCCTGTAGTCCCAGCTACTTGGAAGGCTGAGGAAGGAGAATTGCTTGAGCCCAGGAGTTTGAGGTTGCTGTGAGCTAGGTTGACACCATGACACTCTAGCCCGGGCAACAGAGTGAGACTCTGTCTCAAAAAAAATAAATAAATAAAAATAAAAATAAAAAAATTGAGTTGTTTGACTTTTTCTTATTGTTTTATTAGAGTTTTTGTATGTACTAGACACTAAATGTCTGTTATATATGTTGTAAATCTCTTCTTTCAGTCTGTTACTTTTAACTTGACATATGAAATCCTGAATAGAAAACTTTAATTTTGATGTAATAATCATATAAAGAATAGTTGAGTTTTATTGAGAGCTTACTATGTGCCAGGAACAGTTTTAACTATGTTGTACCTACTAACTCATTTAATCCTCTAACAACCTTTGATTCTGGTACCATTATTATATCCATTTTACAAATAAGGAAACACAAAAATTAAGGGTTTTTTTTTTTTTTTTTGGTCTTACTTAAAAAAATCTATCCTTGCCCTTGGAGCATGAAGATATGCTCCTATATTTTCTCCTACTTTATTTTTGTTTTTCACAAAGGTCTTTAACTCATTTGGAGTTTACCGTTGTACAAAGTATGAGACAGGGATCTAATTTTATTTTTTTCCTGTCACTTTTAGAATTGTAAACCTTAAATGGCTTTCCATTTTCCATAGAATAAAGATCAAACTCTTTATCATGGCAGTCATACTTTTTCTGATCCCAAATGAACCACCTGGCTCACCATTTCCTTAAAATGCCATGGACCTTTCTAATTCCATATCTTTGCTCAAGCCTTTCCCTCAGTCTAAAGTAACAGTTCCACCCTTGGTCTGTAAGGAAAAATCCTAAACTGACAAACATAGCTGAAATTTAATCTCCTTTGTGAAAGTCTTCCCCAAAGCATTCTTTTTTTTCCTTTTCTTCTTCCCATTTGCCTTTCAAAAATCAATTATTTTCCTGCTTTGTGCTTCTATACGAGTTTATTCTTCTGTTCTTTATGACTTGATCATAGTTTCTTGAATATCCATTGTCTCTTTCTTAAAAACCATATGTCTTTATGTGTGTGTTTGTTCATTCAGACATTTATTCAACATTCACTGAATGCCTATTATGTGCTAGCACTGTGCTAGATACTTGAATACACAAATTTCCAAGTAGCTCAAACTAGTAGAAAAACATGTATATAAAATATTGTAATTTATTTTGATAAATTATTATAATACTTGATAGGTTCTACAGATATATATGCAATGAAAAGAATCAACATACTAATACTCACAGATTTCTCTTCCACTAGTACCTCCAATACACACTAACGAAAATTTTGGAACAACTCTAAACAACTCAACTCCTCCTCCCCACTACCCCAAGTTCAGTTTGTGGACAAGTTCTTAGAGCTCTTGTGGAATAGAACTGAAAGAATCATAGAGATAAAAAAGGATGGATTAGGCTTTGAGGCTACATTTGGGATTTGAGAGATATGGACAGAAGAAGAAAAAGGATTATTATGAACTCTGTATTTGGATCTACTTAGGTGAATTTTAAGAGATTTGAATAAAGAATAAAATTCTCTTTAAATTTCTTTTGGCTGATGAGTTGTGTATCTCAGACAAGTTTCAATGTGGAGATAAACATCCTATCACCTACTAAAATATCTTAATGAATGTGTGAGAAATTGAAAATATTAAAATGTCTTATATCATGAAAAGTAAGCCATTAGGGCTGCATTCCTCAGAGTGGACTAAAATTATTACATAAGGAGACCAGTGAATTTTGGGGAAAAAATTATGTCATGTAGATAAATTGAAAAACAGAGAAGTAAAAAAAGAAAAGCTAAAATTCATCATAATCCCATCCTAAGAAATAATATTTACAATATGTTGATTTCTTCTTCTAGTTTTCAATGCATATTTATTCAAAGAGCATTTATTGAATAACTACTATAAGCCAGATACTACACTAGGCCAGAAGGATATGGCTCAGAACAAGAGACAAAAATCACTGTTTTCATGGAATTTACATTCTAGTGGGACACGTGTAATAACAAAATACACAAATAATTATATTAGAATACATAAATTTATCCATAAACAAATATAAAATATATAAATAAATTTATATATATTTTAAGGTGATAGTGTTATTAAGAAAAATGAGTCATTGGAGAGTATTGAATAGGGAGCATGAGAGAGAGAGCAGAGGTTGCAATTTTTAAATAAGATCGTCAAGAAAGACTTCACTGGGAAAATGACATCTGAGTGGGTAAAAGAACAAACCTTGTGGATTTTAGGCCAAGGGAATGGCAAGTGCAAAGTCCTACGCATTTTATTTATTCACTTATTTAACATTTGTAATCCATATGGTTGGGGTAGAACTCTATCTCCTACATGTGACCCTGATCTCATCAACCATCTGATTCACCTGGCCACATTTCCCTTTCATTGGATATTTATGTTGTTCCCTTTTCCTTTTTCCTTTTTTTTTTTAATCCTATCACATAATACTATGATTAATTTCTTGATTGCATTTATGAGTATTTCTGAAGGACAGAGTCCCAGAAGTGTAATTACTAGTTAAAGGGAATCAACATTCCCTGAACATTTCTAATGGTCTTGATTCAGGTTGTCAAATAGATTTCCAAGAGGCTATACCAATTTCTATTCCAATAATCAGTACAAGAGGACTTATCAAATGTTTGCCAGTATTGAGGAGTCCCATAAAAATATTTTTAATAAACCTTATTAATTTGATATGTGAGAATGCTATCACATTTTAATTTAACAGTATTTTTACTTATTTAGTTATTAGAAAGGTTGGATTTTAAAATATATTTACTAGTCATTTTTTGTGAATGAACTCTTCCTGACCATTGCTCACTCTTCTATTGGAGTCTGGTGGGTTTTTTAATTGATTTGTGCATATTTTTAACATGTTGATAATATTTGCGGTAATATTTACCAGATTATTGTTTGCAGTAACAATTTAAATGTAAGAAAAAGAAAAAAAACACTTGAAAAGCTATTTTAAAAATGATGGGAATCTAACGATACTGAGTTGCTTGTCAAAGTTTGACAACAAGACTTTGATATTTGAAGACCAGAGTAAGAGAATAGGATAATGCCAACAGAAAATGTCTGTTTTCAGGAACATTGGACAGTATTGAAAAATATGATTACTTCATGTAAAAATCTTTCATATATGAAATAAACTTCTTCAGCTTTATTTAAGAATTATTAAGTCCTGACTACACACTGGGCACAATTTTAAGTTCTTCCACATAATATTTATAATTATTATGCTCAGTAGCATTATTATTCTCATGATTTACAGATAAAGAAAGTGAGGTTGAAAGAAAATAAGCCTAGTAGGTACTACGCCTAGTAGGTAGTCACTCTTGCAACTTATGTTCTTTCCCAGTACCTTACCCTTAAGATACTTAAGAAATGTAAATCCCTTGCATGCTACAAAAGTACAACATTTTATGAATAGACTCATAAAATGACACAAATTTTTTACTTTTGAGTCTTACCCGGACAGAATCCAAAGCAGTAGGCATATTTCTCAGTTCATACACAGCAACTTGTCCATCACTGTCTCCCACCAGAAGGCAATCTGTTTGTTTGGCAAAGAGAATGGTTGTGAACTTGATTCCAGGATTAGCAACATTCACAATCAGAGGGTCCAAACTGTAATGAAATATTTTATTTGTAAATTCAGTTGTTACATTAATATAGTCTTTTAAATACACAGACTAAGAAAAGTTTGAGATTTCTTTTTTATTTCATATAACAAAACCCAGAAACCTCAAGTGCTTCTAAGCTCAAAATAACTGCTTCTCACTCCTTACTCAGTCAAAACCTTCATTTCTTCAATGAACTGAATTCAACCAGGTAAATTAAAGTAATTCACAATTAAGATGTGAGCTTATAAATTTAAAATTTTGTGATGATTAATTTTATGTGTCAACTTGGCTAGTCTATGGTACCTAGTTGTTTAGTCAAACACTAGTCTACATATTGCTGTGAAGGTATTTTTTTTTTAGATGTAATTAACATTTAAATCAGTAGACTTTGAATAAAGTTGATTACCCTCTATAATATGGCTAGGCCTCACCCAATTAGGTGAAGGCCTTAAGAGAAAAGACTGTGTTCCCCCTAAGTGGAATAAAAGCAGAATGACTTTGGACTCAAGACTGCAACATGACTCTTGCAGGAAGTCTGCAACTCTGTCCTGAAGATTTCAGACTTGCTAGGAACCGCAATCATGTGAGCCAATTCATTAAAATAAAACTCTCTAAATATAGATATTGATAATAGATACAGATATAGATATATAAACAGATACATACTATTGGTTCTGTTTCTTATTTTCTTATTTCAGCATTGTATAAATGTTCATATTAAGAACCATAGATGGATCTAGGTGATCCTCTAATAACTTTGGTATTACACCTTCAATCAAAAATTTTAATTAAGTTCATATCCCTTTGAATATGTTTTGAAATGAGGTAAGAGAATAATATTGCAAAAATAATTACTTTGTCCCCTTTATCTGTTGTAGAGAATCTTTAGTTAAGAACATAGTCATGCCTCTCTTTATTCCTCTATAAACCAGGCAATAAGAATTCAAGATAGCTATATAATATCCTATATCATCCTGTAAAAGTCTGAGGAGATGAGTTAGATAAACTATTTTCATTCAGACATTTTAAAACCACATATGGTATAAGTAATTAACATTAATATAGTATCCTGGCATATATCTTTATTCATAGAAGACTCTCATACACTATTATTTCTTTTCAAGTAACTATAGTACTCTCTAACTGATGTCAAAACTATTAGTATCATTTAGTTTGAACTGTTTCTACTAGAAATGTCCCCAAGAAAAATATTAACATTTACGTGCTGATGTGAAGATCCCAAATCTCCACTCTGCTCTCATTTGCAGCTGCAAAGATATAGGGTGATTTTGGAGACCAGGCAACATCGTAAACTACATAAGTAGTTGGATAAAAACTCAAAAATGGCTGGAGATTATCCTGTTGCCATATAATAACACCCCAATCTGCAGAACAGCTTAAAAATACATCATGACGAAATGGATTCCAAGTTACTTTGTACACTGGACCCTAGAAATAAAAAAATAAATTAAAATACGTGGGTAGATAATATTTAACATCTTATATTTTAAATTCAACCAGCAAATTAAAAGTGCTAAGATTTCTAGATTACCATTTTATTTTATTTACTATTTTATTTTATTTTATTTTAGACAGGGTCTTGCTCTGTTGCCTAGGCTAGAGTGCAGTGGCACCATCATAGCTCACTGCAACCTCAACCTCTTGGGCTCAAGTAATCCTCCAGGCTCAGCCTCCTGAGTAGTTAGGACTACAGGTGGGTGCCAACATGCCCATCTAATTTTTTAATTTTTTTGTAGAGATAGGGTCTTGCTATGTTGCCCAGGCTAGTATTGAACTCTTAGCCTCAAGCAATCTTCCCATCTGGGCCTCCCAAAGTCTAGGATTACAGGTGTGAGCCACCACACCCAGCCATACCGTCCATTATTGTGTGGGCATTACTGTAGCTGAGAGTAAGATGATAAATTGAATCTTCCCTAAATTATTCCATATAGAAATATAAAAATATAGTTACTACAATATTCACTAAGTATTAATACATATTGTACATACTTACTTAAAAAAGATAAAACATTAAGAAAAGGACTGAGGGAGAAAATGAAGAAAACATGAATGGTATAATCATAAAAATATATAGACCACATAGTCCCATTACTTGGGAGGCTGAGGTGAGAGGATCCCTTGAGCCCAGGAGATCAAGGCCAGCATGGGCAACATAGCAAGACGTGTGTCTCTTAAAAAAAAAAAAATAGAGAATAGGCATGAGCCTATTTTACTTTGGGATCAGCATGTTATAAGCAAAGTCTTTCAGAAACAAAAACTGTGACTTCCAAACTTGCAAAAAGAAGTCAAGGATATCTACAAGCCAAATAAATTGCCCCACACTGGTTTCCACAGAAAAAAAGCACTTAATTCAAGTCGGTATTGTTAACTCTGAAGTTGTAAATTTATTACATGTTGAATATACCATATATAATGATATTAATGATACAATTTTTTTCAGAAATACTACAAGATAAATTTTCTACACCTATTATAATTAAGCTAACCTTATGCCCTCTGTAGGTATCTAGGTATTGTTCATTATATGAACAAGAACATTTGTGAATATGACCTTCTTCAGTGCCAGCCAAATAGATATTTGTGTCCTACAACACAAGAAATCAAAATGCATATTAGTAAGTGTGTTAAATAGAAGGTTAGACAATTTAGAATCTATTAAAATCAATTCAAAAACCCAAACAAGAAATACTATCTTGAATTGAGGTGTCTGATGTCTTTTTTTTCTGTCATGATTTTATAATAATGAAACTACCTGAAGACTACTATGCAAAAGAAAATATATATTCGTCCTTTGCTAGAATAGAGGGTAGCATTTAATATCTAGTCTAGAAGTTATATAGAAAAACTCTGGCTTAAATGAGGAAGAAACTTTCTAACATTAGAGCTTCTTGACAATGGAACTAGCAGTCCAGGAAAATAGTAAGTAACAGTAAATAGTAAGCTCTTTCATTAGAACAAGTAAAAGAGAAGACAAATATGCAGTTTTATTTTATTTTATTTTTTAGACAAGGTCTCACTCTGTGACCCAGATTAGAGTGCAGTGGTACGATGATAGCTCACTGCAACCTCAAACTCCTGGGCTCAAGTGATCCTCCTGCCTCAGCTTCCAGACAAGCACCACTACATCTGGCAGTTTTCAGTTACATGATACAGCACAATTTCCACCAAAATGATATTACCAATTTACATTCACTGTCAGTATATAAAAATTCCCTTTGACTCACATTCTCTTCAACAGTTGGGTTACATCAGAAATCTTAAATGTTGCCATTCTATTAGATGTAAAATTGTATCTCATGACTTTAAGTCCCATTTATATAAATATTAACAAGGTTGAACACTTTATGTTTATTGACCATCTGTGTTTCTTCTTCTGTTTATGTCTCTTGACCATTTTACTAATAATCTGTCTTTTTCATATTCATTTGTGTAAGCTCTTTACATATTCTAGATTCTATTGCTTTGTCTATAACATATGTAGCAAATATCTTCTCCCAGTGTATGGCTTATCTTTTTACTTTCCTTATACTGTCTTTGATAAACAGAAGTTCTCATTTTTTGTTACATTTAGCATCTTTTGTGCTTTGTTTAAGAAATCTTTCCATATCTTGAGGTCATAGAGATATTTTCCTATATTTTCTTCTAAAAGCTTTTTGTGTATAATAGTGTAGAAATCTAATTCCTTTTTGAAAAAATATGGATAATGATTACCCCAACACTATTTATAAGTGGTCATCTTTCTCTAGGGATCTTCAAGGTCACTGTCAAAAGTTGGATTTCCCTGTAAATAAACTCTGAAACTCTGAAATTTCATGTAAGAGGTTTATTGGGAAATACGCTCAGGAACAATCTCTATGAGAGAAACAGGAATGGACAGATATTTAAGTTGAACTGTGAAGCAACTGCACCTGAGGGCTCAGTCCGACCTATAAGAAGCTCTGGAGAGAGGATGGCCCTTCAGAGTCCTGCCTTAAGGCCAGGAGGCCAGACATTTTATACATGTCCACTTTAATAAACCAGTCAAAAAAGATGAAGGATTCAAATCAGATCATATCAATAATCAAACTAAATACAAATGGTCTTAGCATTACAATTAAAAGCCAGAGATTTTAAGGTTGTATAAAAAAGCAAGATCCAACTATATGCTGCCTACAAAAAAACTACTTTAAATATAAAGAAAAAGAATCACAGCAGCAACAAAAATAAATGAATGGGACATGATTAAATTAAAAAGCTTCTGCACAGCCAAAGAAACAGTCCAGAGAATAAACAGACCACCTACAGAATGGGAAAAAATTTTTGCATACTACACATCAGATAAAGGACTGATAACAAGAATCTATTTAGAACTCAGGAAAATCAGCAAGAAAAAATCAAGCAACCCTATCAAAAAGTGGGCAAAGGACATGAATAGAAATTTTTCAAAAGAAGATATAAAAATGGCTAACAAACATATGAAAAAGTGTTCAACATCTCTAATCATCAGGGAAGTGCAAATCAAAACCACAATGAGATATCACTTAACCCCAGTGAGAATGGCCTTTATCAAAAAAACCCAAAACAACACATGTTGGCGTGGGTGTGGAGAGACAGGAACACTAATACACTGCTGGTGGGACTGCAAACTAGTGCAACCTCTGTGGAAAGCATTATGGAGGTATCTTAAACAGATTCAAGTAGACCTGCCATTTGACCCAGCAATCCCATTACTGGGCATTACCCAAAGGAAAAAAGGTCATTCTGTAACAAAGGCACGTGTACCCAAATGTTTATAGCAGCACAATTCACAATAGCAAAGATGTGGAAACAACCCAAATGCCCATCAATACATGATTGGATTAGTAAACTGTGGTATATGTATACCATGGAATACTACTCAGCTATAAGGAATGATGAAGATACAACATCTCTATGGTTCTCCTGGAGAGAGTTGGAACCCATTATATTAAGTGAAGTATCCCAAGAATGGAAAAACAAGCATCACATGTACTCACCAGAAAATTGGTTTCCTTGATCATCACCTAAATACAAATCTGGAAACGACACCAATTGGACATCAGACTGAGGTGGGGGGTGGGGGAGGGGATGGGGGTATGCCTACACAATGAGTGCATTGCGCACCGTTTGGGGAGTGGTAACACTTGAAGGTCCAGACTCGGGAAAGGGGGGGTGGGGAAAAAAATATGAAACTATTGTTTTTAACTTGCACTGTTCACTTAATAATTTATCATGAATATTTCCCATATTATTTCATATCATTGTACAAGAAATAATGTATACATTATGAGGACATACTGTATCTAACAAGATATACTGTTAGACTCTTTGATTCTGTAAAATTAAATAAAAAAAAAAAAGTAAAAAATAAAAAAAAAATAAAAAAAAAAATAAAAAAAAATAAATAAATATAAAGAAAAAGGATGAAAAATAATAAACCATGCTAACACTAGTGAAAAGAAAGCTAGAGTTTCTACATTAATATGAAACTAAGTAGATTTCAGAGTAAAGAATATTACCAGTTATGAATAAGGCTATTTCATAATGATAAGGGAGTTGATTAATCAAAAGGACATAACAATTCCAAACATGTATGTATGTACCTAATAACAAAGCATCAAGATACACAAAGCAAAAAATAGAACTGCACGGAAAAATACACAAATCCCTGATTATATCTGGAGACTTCAATACATCTCTCTCAATAATTTTTGGAAAAAGTAGGCAGAAAATCAGCAAAGATATAGTAAACTAGAACAACACTATGAACTAACTTAACCTGATTGACATTTAAAGAACACTCCACTCAACAATAGCAGAATATACATTTTTCTTAGGTGCACAGGGAATATTTAGTAATATAGACCATATTCCGGGCTTTATAACAAATCTTAATAAATTCAAAAGGATTAAGGTTATAAAAAGTATGTTCTCTGATCATGGTGGGATTAAATTAGAAATCAATAACAGAAAGATATTTGGAAACTAAATAACATACTTCTAAATAACATATCTATCAAACAAGACATCAAAGAAGAAATTGGAAAGTATTTTGAACAGAATGAAATGAAAATATAACATGTCAGAATTTTGGGGATGCTGACAAAGCAGTACTTAGAGGGAATGTTATAGCACAAATACCTATATTAAAAAAGAACAAAGGCTGCAAATCAATGGCCTTAGCTACCATCTTAAGAAACTAGAAAAATAAAAGCAAATTAAAACCAAATAAACAGAAGAAAGGAAATAATAAAGATCAAAATGGAAATCAGTGATATAGAAAACAAAAAAAAATAGTGAAAATCAAATCAAAAGCTATTTCTTTGTGATCTATAAAATTGATAAACTAGCCAGACTAATCAGCAAAAAAGAAGACATTAATACATAGTCTACACTTAATTTAAAAGATAGTAAGGGAATATTATTTTGCCAATAAATTCAACAACTTAAACAAAATAAACAAATTCTTTAAAAGATACAAATTATTAAAGCTCACTCAAGAAGATATAGACAGCCATAATAACCTTACATATGTTAAAAATTTGAATTTGTAGTTAAAAGTTAGAAATCTTCCCACAAAGAAAACTCCAGGCCTGGATAGTTAATTCTATCAAATATGTAACGAAGAAATAATACCAATTTTATGTAAATTCTTTAAAAATATTCCTTGGGGCCAGCATTACCCTGATACCAAAATCAGAAGACAACACAAGAAAACTACAGATCAATATCCTTTACAAAGATGCAAAAATTCTAAACAAAATTTTGGAATGTCAAATTCAAATTCAAAGTATATTAAAAAGGTACTAAATAATTATCAAATGGAGTTTATTCCAGGAATAAACATTCAAAAAAATTAATCAGTATAATTCACCATACTAACAAACTTAAAAAGAAAAACTATATGATCATCTTAATAGATACAGAACAATCATTTGACAAAATCCAACATCCATTCCTGATAAAAACATTCAACCAGCTAAGAATGTAATGCAACTTCCTTAACCTGATTAACTGCATCTACAAAAAACTTTCAGCTGGCATCATTCTTAATAGTGAAAGATTGAATGCTTTTCCCCTAAGATCAGGAACAATATAGGAATGTCTGCTTGTATCATTGTACGGGAGATTCTAACCAGTGCAATCGTGCAAGAAAAAGAAGTAAGAGGCAACAAGATTAGAAAGGAAAAAGTAAAATTGCCTTTATGTACAGAGCACATGATATCTCTAATATAGTTTGGATACTTAGCCTCTCCAAACCTCTTGAAATTTGATCCCCAGTGTTGTATGTGGGGCCTTATGGGAAGTGTTTGGGTCATGGGAGCAGATCTTGCATGAATGAATAGCTTGGTGTTCTCCCACCAGAATGAGTGAGTTCTTGCTTTATTAGTTCATGCTGGAGCTGGTGGTTTAAAAGAGCCTGGCACCACCTCTTCTCTCTTGTGCCTTCTCTTGCCACGTGACACACCTGCTCCCCCTTCATCTTCCACATTGATTGGAAGCTCCTTGAAGCTTTCACCAGAAGTAGATGCTGGTGCCATGCTTCTTGTACAGTCTGCAGAACTGTGACTCAAATAAACCTCTTTTCTTTATAAATTACCCAGCCTCAGGTATTCCTTTATAGCAATGCAAAACAGACTAATACAATCTTGAATTCCTTATGTCAAGGACATTTCTAGGACACCAGACTAGATTTTCTCAACTTGGCACTATTGACAGTTTGGACAAGATTATTCTTTGTTGGGAAGTGTGGAGTAGCAAGATTGTGGTGGCTGTCTGTACACTGTAAGACACTGCCAAACATTCTCTGGTGAGAAAATCCACCCCTCCCCGCCCACATTGAGAACTACATTTCTAGAGTCAAAGTGAAGGTGCATTAATAGGAATTTGAGAATGAAGGCAGTTAGAAGATGGCTAAAGTAATAAAATAATAAAGACCTGAATTACATTAGCAATAGTAGGCTTGGACTAGAAGGAAAGGGATGATAAGATTTAAGTATCATTTGGATAACAGGGTAGAATAGAGAAGGAGCTCATTTTGGTTTGCATACTGAGGTACATGTGGTGTCACTAAAGAGATGATCATATTACATGTAACAGAAAACATGGGCTATGTTTTCTTAAAAATCTGTCATAGTGGCTGAATTTTCTGATTCCAAAGTACTTCTAAATAAAAAGAATTAGAAAAAGCAGAACTTCATTAACTGTGCTCTGATTTAATTCTGGTCTTGATAAACATGAACTTAGGATATCCCAAATCCTGAGAGTCACTCACATTGAAATGTAGAGGACTGTATATAGGGGATTAGGTTTCTCTTAAGTATAATAGAGCAGCAGAATGGCCAAGAGGGGTAAGGAGAGGCAAGTTTAATTTCTCAAGTTTCTCAAGTTAAGCATGAAAGTGTAGAAAGTCCTTCCCTAGTTCCTCAGAAATATGTACCTTTTGTCTATCTGAAAAAGCAGATAAAGGTCATATGAAAGCTAACCAGAATGTTCTATTCCACCTTAGGCTGGCAGCTACAGCTACGTTTATTTTTTCACAGAGTTCTGCAACCATCACCCAAAAAAGAAACTCCATAATCATTAGTAGACATTCCCATTTCTCCTCCCTGCCCATCTATTCTCTTTCTACCATCCCCCAGCCCCCGGCAATCACTTATCTACTTTCTGTCTCTCTGTATTAGGCACAATATTCATTAACATGCTAACATTTTGTCTTATTTTATATCTTAATACACTTCAATTTTTGAAAATTGTTATATGCAATAGTAAACAATGGATTGAAATAATTTACCTTGGGATGAAAAGCAAAACACATTCCAGGAGCCTGTCGAGATATCAAGGCTTCACCTTTCTTTTCCTTTTCCCCTCCTTTTTTGTTGGTGCCAGAAGTAGTTCGTTTTAATCGCATCAAATCTTTAAACAAAAAAATACATAACTTGTTATTTACCACAGAAAAAGCACTACAAATATCATGTGTATCTCTTCTGCAAACAATATTCCATTTCTACCATCTTTGGCATATGATCAGGTTAAAATTACCAAATACTAGAACTAGATGCTTAGAAAAACAATGACCACACCTATTTTTTTTTATATTGGCCAGCTCAAAATCTGTCACCTTTCACACATAGTTCAGTAGGAATTTTTAAATCAGCACATAATAAGAGGAAGACAATTTGATATTCTTTATTTACCATGACAGTCCAGTCCTTTCCGTATAACCCATTTGGAGATTCTTCCGTCTGCTGATATAGAAACTAGTATTTCTCTTTTGTCATCACCTGTTGTTCCTCGATCTTGTTCTATCCACTGTAGTTGCCATACAGGTCCCAAATGTTTTTGAGGTGATTCACTGAAACCGGGCAAAATACTAAATACAGAATCATCATCATAAGTTTTTAAAGGCCTTAGAGTATAAGTGATAGGACAGATCCCTAGACAATCGTGACCTACTTAAATAATAATGCTTTTATTGTTCAAAACTGGGTTTTTATTTTAAATATTTTGAAATATAGGAATCACTTTACCACCTAACATTCACTGCTGTTTTTCTCATTTCCTATAAAAGCGAAATTTTACTGGCCTTTAATTATATAAGCTGGCCCAGTGCCGTGGTTCACGCCTGTAATCCTAGCACTCTGGGAGGCCGAGGCGGGAGGATTGCTCGGGGTCAGGAGATCAAGACCAGCCTGAGCAAGAGCGAGACTCTGTCTCTACTAAAAATATAGAAAGAAATTAACCGGACAACTAAAAATATATAGAGAAAAAATTAGCCGGGCATGGTGGCGCATGCCTGTAGTCCCAGCTACTCGGGAGGCTGAGGCAGTAGGATTGCTTGAGCCCAGGAATTTGAGGTTGCTGTGAGCTAGGCTGACGCCACGGCACTATAGCCCAAACAACAGAGTGAGATTCTGTCTCAAAAAAAAAAAAAAAAAGCTATCATAACAGGAACACAAAAGCGAATATTTTCTTTCTTTTCAGAATCTACTTTTCTTATTCTATTCATTCTCTCATAGTTTAGTTGTGTAAATTCTGACTTTTACTTTATTTTATATACATTGAATATAAGTATCTTCATCTTTATAAAGACTTTTTTTTCATGGCTTAAATCAATTAGTCATTTAAGTCTTATTCAGGTAAATAATTCTTCTTCTATATTTCCAGATTGCCCAATGGATTGATTCTATGATAGAGATCTAAATTTTTTTCTGAAAAATGAAAATCACTTATCAGATTACTGACTTTTTTCCTATCAGATTAATAGAGTATTCTGTTCCTAGAACTGACTTCCTTGATTTTTTACAAATTTTTATACAAACCCTCCAGTGCAATAGTTCTGAACATTTTAAAAAACATAGATGTCTTTGATTATTTGGTAAAAATTCTGGACTCTCTTTCCAGAAACAAGACAAAGGCCCATGCTTATAAAACTGCAAATAATTCCAAAGTTAAGTTTAAGAACCCCTGCTTTAATGACTATTTCCTGTTCTAGCTAAGTTATTCAAACACTGATACAAATGTATCACTTCATTTTAGCCCCATTGGTCTCTTGTTCATTACAAAAACCTAATCTATTTGAATATTTTTCAACTTTAACTTTTTGGTTTTCTCAGTATAACTCATTCATTCATTCATTAGTAAGCAAACATTTACTGTACTCCTGTTACATGCCAATATTGTGTTACATACTGAGGAACAAAGGTAAGTAAGACTCAATCCTTGCTTTCAAGGAGCTTATACTCTCCTCAGGAAGATATAGATATAATTGATATACAGTGTGATGAGTGTTCTGATAAAGGTGTGTATAGGATGCACAAAAGAAACAAATGGGAAGGTTTCCTGGAGAAGGTTATACCAAAGTAATAGTTTAAGATAAGCATGAGCTGTTTTTTTCTTTTTTTTTTTTTAAAGAAAAGCCAAAAGAAGTTTACTGATGAAGTGGGCAGAGAAGATGAAGGAGATACTATGACAGCATTCCAGCAGGAGAGAATATAAGGAATTATTAAATGTTTCAAAAATGATGGTATCACTCTCAACAACAACATAACTAGTCACTCAAAACTAAATAATATTCAAATAAATGTTCCTGAAAAAGCAAGTATTGTATAGTTATCTAATTCTTGTGTTCTCACCTGCTATCCAAAACCGGAACGCTACTGTTGTTCTGTACATTATAAATGGCAATTGTGCCATTGTGGTAGCCAACTGCTAAAAGGTTAGGTGCTCCAATTGAAAAATCCACAGCAGTAACTCCAAATGGACTCTGATAAATACGTTCTGGCCACTAAATAAAAAAACGATTATATTAAATTCTCATCTTGTTTTGCAGACCACAGTAGGGCAGGATATGATGGTGGCTGAGACTAGTCTGGTGGCAGTGGGTATGTGAGAAGAGTTAGTCCACATACAGTTATTCCTATTTTCCTAATGTTCAGTATAGATTAGAATCAAATCTCAATTAGTCATTTCCTTTACCATGAATTCTCAGCATTCTGTAGCTTTAAAAAATACAACATGGGCTTCTATAATAATTATCATATTTTTTTTTTTTTTTTTTTTGAGACAGAGTCTCACTCTGTTGCCCGGGCTAGAGTGAGTGCCGTGGCGTCAGCCTTGCTCACAGCAACCTCAAACTCCTGGGCTTAAGCGATCCTACTGCCTCAGCCTCCCGAGTAGCTGGGACTACAGGCATGAGCCACCATGCCCGGCTAATTTTTTTGTATATATATATTTTAGTTGTCCATATAATTTCTTTCTATTTTTAGTAGAGACGGGGTCTCACTCTTGCTCAGGCTGGTCTCGAACTCCTGACCTCGAGCGATCCACCCGCCTCGGCCTCCCAGAGTGCTAGGATTACAGGCGTGAGCCACCGCGCCCGGCATATTTTGATAATCTTTCAGCAGGTTTAGTATGATCATCACATACCTACTTTCTTTTGGAAAGAAAAATGGGCAGCAAACAAATCATCTAGCATATATTCTGTCTTCCAGTATTTGTTTCAGATGCTTGTGTTATCTAATCGTTTCTAAACAATGAACAGAAAAAGCTCCAAAACTCTCTAAGGTACTCTGTTCTATAGCCCATCAAGAGTTTTTATGTTTTATTTTTTAAATTTTGTTCTGTTTTTAATATCTAATCTAAATCTTTTCCTGTTACAAACCACTTACATGAAAAGAAGACAAGCTACTGATGATGAATCTTGTGTCAATCCTTCCATATTTAAAATTGCTTCTTCCTTTCTTTTATGCTATTAAACCTACTTCCTGACATAGTGGGGCTATTTATAAAAATTTTAATCATTTTTATATGCTCTTCTGACCCTTCACTAAGTTTTCCACGTCACATTTCATTGTGAATTAAAACCAAATGTAAAACTTTAAAGATTGACTAGTACCTTCCAACCAAAAAAAAAAAAAAAAAAAAACACTGTGATTCTTATTCATTCTCTTTGAAAATTTCGTGGATAGTAAGAAGGTCATATTAATCTACTCTGTATCTATTGAGGATAGAAGAGATCAGGTGGTAAGAAAGTAGTCATATGTTAAGAAATAACCAAGTATTTTAAAAAAAACATGTTATTTTCAAAGGATTTCCATTTGCAGATTCATTCTTCTTTATAATTATCTATGATAATCAACAATGGTTCAACTACACCATCAAATCTAACAGCATAAAAGAGATGCTCAATAAATATTTATTGAGTGGCTCCATAAATGAATTCTCTTTATCCTATGCCAACAAGAAGAAATTTTAATTGTTATGAAATTTGTTTAATTATTATATACAATTATATATTTTATGAGAACCTGTGTCAACAGCTACTAAATCTAAATGTTTCATATTTCTGTTTGAGTTACCATGGGATTCTTTATTGACCAGCAGCAAGCCAATCCTTTTTTTTGCTCTTTAAATCCAAAGTGCCCATAGCCAACAGCCAAAAGGTCCTGAAAACAAGAGAAGATGGCATAAAAATATTGGCAAATGTATAAAGATATGTATTAATGAACTATGTTAAAAATGGTGTTAAGACATTTCAGTTCAGAGGGGAAAATACCAACAGACCATCTCTTTTTACTCTACACCTCCGTTTTCCTAAGCAAGTAAAATTAATCAGTGTAATGCTTCTCATTTTCAGACTGAAGAATAAATACCTAAAAAGAACAAATTACTAAGAAGTTCTTTTACATATTGAGGTAATTTTCCAAGACTGTATTAATAATATTATATTATCTTATGGGCTTTTGAAGATGACCTAATTATTTCAAATGTAAAATAAAAAACACTTAAGTTAAAGGCAGGTGCTATGGACTGAATTGTGTTCCTCCCCTCAATTCATATGTTGAAGTCCTAACTCCTAATATGATTGTATTTGGAGATAGGGCTTTTAGGAGGTAACTCAGGTTAAATGAAGTCTTAAGGGTGGGGTCCTAATCCAATAGGATTAGTGGCTTTATAAGAAGAGAAAGAGACACCAGAGCTCTCTCTCTGCCATGTAAGGACACAGCAAGAAGGCAATCATCTACAAGCCAGGAAGAGAGCTCTCACCAGGAATGTAATCAGTCAACACCTTGATCTTGGTCTCCCCAGCCTCCAGATCCATGAGAAATAAATTGCTGTTGTCTAAGCCACCCAGTCTATATTTTGCTATGGCAGCCCAAGCTGACTAATACAGCAGGTCATTTCAAGAGACACATATATTAAATACATATAGACAAAGTTTAATGACTGACCAAACCAAAAGAATACTTTTATTTTTAAAATATTATATTTTACTGTCAACACTTATATTCTGGCCAACATCAACTCTCCACAATTTCCTTTGTCTTAAAAACAGTCTTCACCACCACACTTCACCCTGACATTGATAATCCCTACTCATCTCTTCTAGACTGCATAGGCATTACTTTCTCTAAGAAACGTTCAAGAGCTTCTCTTATGTATTCCCATAGCATTATTTATTTTCCTTATCATAGCACATTGAAAATTACTGTATGGGCAGGGTCTATGTATGACTTAATTACTACTGTATCTCTAGTGCCTTAACAGTGCACTAGACACAGGGTGAATGTTCAATAAATATTTGTAGAATGAATTAATAAATATTATGGATGCCATCTGTAATATATTTGTATTTAATTTCATTCAAAATGATTCAACTTAATCTCAATAGTAATGTATGAATTTTAAAAATGCTAGTATATTTAGTTTCTAAAAATGTTTTATATATCTTTATTATAGACTATTCTTGTTTATTAAATCCCACTTATCAATAAGATATTCCAAAATATGGTTTTATAAAGACAAATCCATACTAAAAGCACTTTATTTTGTTAAAAAATAATACACATAATTAAAATAAGGTGTTATTTAGGTTTCTAAAAAATTATTACAGACTTTCTGTTTTTTAATAACCATGGAAACTGTTATGTTTGCACATAGCCCCTGATAAGGTGTGGCAATAAAATAATAAGGCTAATTCTTAAACATACATAAAACAATATAATTTAAACAGATTAGTTCCGATTACTTTAAAAATATACTAAATATTTATTCCAACAATACTGCCATTACTCAAAAGATTTTTTGAATCACTAATTGGAAAATGATTTTAGAACCAATTTATAAATGCCAGGAGAAAATCAGTCTTGTTATTCTATAATTTTCTCTTTTTTACAAGCAAACATACAATTCTCCAGCTTGATGATTCATCTTATTTGCCTCAAGATAACTTTTGGCAGTACAGTACTTAAGAGCAAGAACACTGGAGCCAGATGTCTGTGTTTAAATTCTGTCTGTTTCTCACTTACTAGTTGTGTGACTTTGGGCAAGTTATTTATTCTTTTTAGTCTTCAGGTTTCCTCTCAACATAATCATTACAATAATAATACCTAACTCATAGGTTGTTATATTTGTACAGGTAAAACACAACAGTGCCTGGTAATACTAAGTGCTATTTAAGCAGTTGCTCGTATTAGTGGTATTAGCATTTTAAGGAATCTCAAAATTATTTTTTGCATTGCAGGGTCACTGGATTACATATATATTTCCAAATATGACTACATGGAGAATACAAATTTGAATACATGAGTTTTGGTATACGTTAAAATAAATCGACCATATACTATCTTCTAGTTCACTTTTCAATATCTGACATGAATTCAGAAAATGCCATATCTCAAGTAGATGTCCTAAAATAAAAATGGTAATGTTTTACATATTAAATGTTAAATATATTAAAGGAGAAAAACATTATTTTGTAACTATTTGAATTTTTCCTTTTTTGAAAATGAACTTGTTTTGGGGGCATTCTAAAACTAGGGCTTATGGTCAATTTAAATCCCTTGTCCCATATCAGGGGAAAAAATGTTTGTTCATGATTTCAACCTGACAGTTGCCCTTAAATGCTAGAGACATAATTGTTAAAATGTTTGATAACTTACTGGATTTGCTTTATTCCAGGCAAGGCTGCTCACATTAAGGCCTTTGGTTAAGTCACAGGAAAAAGACCAAAGTCGTTCCAGATTAGCTGGTATTGTTGATTTTTCTGCATCTATTTCTATTTCTTCTTCCTCCTCCTTCTTAGCTTCTTCCTCCACCTCTTCATGTTTTTCACTTTCTAAAAAGTCTTCAGGCTCTTCAGGTTCACGTTCTAAATTAAATTAAATAAAAAGATCATTCTGCTAGGCACGGTAGCTCATGCCTGTAATCTCAGCACTTTGGGAGGCTGAGGTGGGAGGACTGCTTGAGGCCAGGAGTTCAAGACCAGCCTGGACAGCATAGTGAGACCCCATCTTTATAAAAAAATTAATAAATAAATTAGCCAGACATGCTGGTGTGCACCTATGGTCCCAGCTACTTGGGAGGCAGAAGTGGGAGAATCGCTTGAGCCCAGGAGTTCAAGGCTGTAGTGAGCTATGATCATGCCATTGTACTCCAGCCTGGGTGACAGAGTGAGACCCTGTCTCAAAAAAAAAAAAGAAAAAATCATTGTCCTCTACATCTATAGAGGCCTGCCAAAGGCTGGAAACAGTACTTCTATCTACCACTGATATTTTAAGCACCATTAGATCTGCTGTACCATATGGCCCAAATGACAGGGCACCTTGAATGGCAGCCTGGACCTGTTACAGTTTTCTGTTGTTCTGGGCCCCACACAAATCTAGTAGCTTTTCTAATCACTCAGTAAATGGGACAATGTAGCACATTCAAATGACAAATATGTTGTCTCCAAAATGTAAAGAGATCCCATTAGGCATTTTGCTTCTTTTTTGGTTATAAAAGGTGCCAGGAACAACAACTTATCACTTACCTTAGAAGGTATATCTCAACAACCACCTAGAAATTTCACGGGGGTATTATAGAAGTCTCCCGTGAAACTTTGTCAGATTTACTTCTTACCCTCTGACAGGCAACTGTCTTACTAAGTCTACTTAATGCTTACTAAGTCCAATTAGCATTAATATCATCAGTGGTTTGGGTCAGTGTGGTGTCTTGTTGAAGGGAAAGTTTCCTGTAGCCTAAATTTTGACGTAGGGCTGAAGAATTGATATACCCCTGAGGTAGGACAGTGAAGGTATACTGATGACCTGGCCAGCTGAAAACAAATGGCTTCCAGTTGTTTTTTACAAAAAGATATTAAAAAAAAAAAAAAGCATTTGCCTTCTCAATAGCTACGTACCATGTACAAGGGAGATGTCTTAATTTGCTTAATGAAACCTCATCTTCAACAGCAGTTGCAATTGGAGCCACCACCTAGTTATGTTTATAATAATCCACTGTCATTCTCCATTTTCTACACAAGCCATATGAGTGAGTGGAGTGGGAAATGTTGTGGGAATCAACATCTCTGCATATTTCAAGTCCTTGACAATGGCATTCATCTCTGAAATTCCGGGAATGTACTATTGCTTCTGTTTTACTCTCATTATTACCTGAAGTTCATAGTTAACATTAGAGCTCACTCTTGGTGTTGTATATTCTATGGGTTTTGACAAATGTATAAGGACAGATATCCACCATTATAGTATCATATAGAATAGTTTCATTGCCCTAAAAATCTTCTGTGCTCTACCTGTTCATCCTTCCATGCCTACTCACCCCTGGAAACCACTGATCTCTTAACTGTCTCCATAGTTTTGTCTTTTCCAAAATGTCATATAGTTAGAATCATACAGTATGTGCCCTTTTCAGATTGGCCTTGTTCACTTAATAATATGCATGTAAGTTTCCTCCATGACTGTTCATGGCTTGTTATAATAACTTGGTGCTGAATAATATTCCATTGTCTGGCTGTATCATAGTTTATTTATCCATTTACCTAATGAAGGACATCTTGGTTGCTTCTAAGGTTTGGCAATTATGAATAAAGCTGCTATAAACATCCGTGTGCAGGTTTTTGTGTGGACACAAGCTTTCAGCTCAATTGGATAAATATCAGGAGTGCGTGCTAAATTATGTGGTGAGAGTATGTTTAGTTTTACAAGAAACTGCCAAACCATCTTCCAAAATGGATATACCATTCCGCATTCCCACCAGCATGAATGAAAGTTGTTGCTCCACATCTTACCAGCATTTGGTGTTATCAGTGTTTTGGATACGGCCATTTTAGTGTGTAGTGGTATCTCTTCGTTGTTTTAGTTTGCAATTCCCTAATGACATAAGATGCTGAATATCTTTTTATATGCTGCTTTGCCATCTGTATTTCTTTTTTGGTGAGGTGTCTCTTCAGGTCTTTTACCCATTTGTTAATCATGTTGTTTGTTTTCTTATTGTTGGGTTTTAAGAGGTCTTTGTATATTTTGGATAACAGTTATTTATCAGATGTGTCTTTTGCAAATATTTTCTCCAGTATGTGACTTTTCTTATTCTCTTGACAGTGTCTTTTGCAGAGCAGAAGTTTTTAATTTTAATGAAGTCCAACTTATCAATTATTTCTCTCAATGGATCATGCCTTTGGTGTTGTATTTAAAAAGTCATTGCAATACCCGAGGTCATCTAGTGTTTCTCCTATGTTATCTTCTAGGAGTTTTATAGTTTTGCATTTTACATTTAGGTTTTATGATCCATTTGAGTTAATTTTTGTTAGGGGTGTAAGGTCTGTGTTTAGACTCATTTTTTAGCACCATTTGTTGAAAATGTTTGCTTTTCTTCTTTTGTCAAAGATCAGTTGACTATATTTAGGTGGGTGTATTTCTGGGCTCTCTATTCTATTTTGTTCTATATTTTTGTCTATTCTCTTGCCAATATTATATGTCTTGACCACATTGCTTTATGGTAAGTCTTGAAGTCAGGTAGTGTCAGTTCTCTGACTTTGTTCTTCTCCTTGATATTGTTTTGAATAATCCGGGCATGATAGCTTTTTGAAAGCCTTTGTCTTCTTTTTCCACCATCTTAGTCATCTTTTCATCTATTTCTATTGACTGATTTTTCTTGTAGTTATGGGTCACAGTTTTCTGCTTCTTCACATTACTAGTAATTTTAGGGGGAGGATATCGGACATTGTAAATGTCACAACATTGAATGTCTGAATGTGTTTTCTTCCTTTAAAAAGTGTTGAAGTTTCTTTTAGCAAGCAATTAATTTACTTTTGGATTAACTTGATATGTTTAAGGCTATTTCTAAAAGGTTGTTGGGAGGTATAGACCAGCCTTTACTCTAGGGCTGGTCTAGCCATACTGTTAAGGTATCCGCCCATCTGGATATCTGCTGAATACCTCAGGCGTGCAACAAGGTCTCTCTCTCTGGCTAGTCAGAACTCAAATGTCTTCTAGTCTTGCATGAACTCTGAAACTTGTTCATCTTAGGGCTCCCTGGTAGTTGGTTTTTGCTTGACTTTGTGGAGTTTTATCCAAACATGCACAGCTTATGTTGTGGTCAAAGACACAGTGGTAGACTTATGCAGATTTTTCCTGTGCATAGCTCTTCCTATCTGATTACCTGTCCACCATTTCCAGCCACCTTGCCTTCCCTGAACTCGTATCTATGTCTCATCAAAGAAGCAAAACCACTACACTCTGCTATAGTTCCCATGCCTGCCTGTGGTCTCATAACTACCTATATCCTAACTAAAACTAGAAGCCCTATTTCCTCTTTTCTAAATGATCAATGATGGGTTCCAAATTGCTATGGTAGGCTTCTAATCATCATGGATTAATTGTATTTGACTTGCTCTCCTACCATCAACAAACAAAAAAAAACTGAATTAGATATCAAGTAACTATTGTCAGGCATTGAAAAATAGACAATGCAGGACTGTGAATTACATGGTCAACCTCACTTTCAGGCTGGGGACAATTTCCTGATCACAGTGCTGGGAAGTGTAGTCTAAGCAAAACAATCATCTAGCTGAGTTGAGGAGACAGAGATCAGAGTTCAAAAAGGCTGAGATTGTTAGACTGTCTAAAAAAAAATCAAGACCCAACTATACATTGTTTACAAGTGACACATTTAAACATAAAAACAAAAACATGTTAAAAGCTAGGAAAAATATATACCATGTAAATACTAAAAGATTAGAAAGCTGGTGTGGCTGTATTAATATTACACAAATTAAACTTCAAGACAGAGAGTATTATCAGAGATAAATATGGGCATTTCATAATGATAAAAGGGTAAAGAATGATAAAAAGATAGTATATTAGTCAGGCTCTTCCAGAGACAATGAACCAATAGGATATATATATATAGGGAGAGAGAGAGATACGATAGGGGATTTATTAGAGGAATTGGCTCATGCAATTATGGAAGCTGAGAAGTTCCACAATAAGCTCTCTGTAAGCTGGAAAACCAGGTAAGCCAGTAGCATGGCTCAGATCAAATCCAAAAGCCTCAGAACCAGGGAGGCTGATGGTATAACTCTCACTCCAAGGCTAAAGGCCTAAAAACTTGGGGGACAACTGATGCAAATCCCAGAGTCCAAAGACCAGAGAGCCTAGAGTTCTGATGTCCCAGGGCAGGAGAAGAGGGTGTCCCAACTCCAGAAGGGAGAGAGAGAGGTTGTCTTTCCTCTGCCTTTCTGTTCTGTCTGAGCCTCCAGGTGATTGGATAGCAGATCTTCTTTACTCAGTCCACTGATTCAAATTCCAATCTCTTTCAGAAACACCCTCACAGAAATAATGCTTATCAGCTATCTGGGTATCCCTTAATCCAGTCAGGTTGGCATCCAAAATTAATTATCACAGATAGCATCCAGAAGATAGAACAATTTTAAATTTGAATGTACCTGATAACAAAGCTTTCAACTATATGGAGCAAAATTGATAAAACTAAAGCAAAGTATAGATAAATCCATAATCATAATTGGAGACTTTAACACTAATTTCTTATTAATTGATAGAAAAGGTCAATAAAAACTCAAGATAATAGACTTAAAAAACACTATCAACCGATTTGATATACTTAAAATTTAAAGAATACCATACCAAATAACAATAGAATATATATTCTTCTTTTGTGAGACATTCACCATATTCTGGGCTATAAAACAAGTCTTGATAGATTTCAAAGGGTAGAAATCATATAGAATATGTTCTCTGACCACCACAACAGTGCTAAATTAGAATTCATTAAAAGGAGATGGCAAAAAATTATTAAAAATTTGAAAATTAAAAATACACTTCTAACTAACTTATGGGTCAAAAAAAAACCTCCAAGGGAAATTAAAAATTATTTTAAACTGAATGATAATCAAAACACAACATATCAAAATTTATGGGCTACAGCTAAGGTAGTACTTACAGGGAAATCTGTAGAATTAAATGCCTATAATAGACAAGAAAAAAATGTGAAATCAATGATTCAGCCTTCCATCTTAACAAACTAGAAGAGTAAATACAAATTAGAAGAAAAAAAAGTAAAAATAGACATAATTGAAAAATTTTTTAAAACAGAGAAGAAAATAGGAAAGTCAAGAAAGCTAAATGATGGTTCTTGAAAGAATTAATAAATACCCAACTAGACTAATAAAAAAATAAGGGAAAAGTCACAAATAACCAAAACTGGGAATGAAGTAAGAGATAGCATTATATATCCCACAGATATTGAGAAATATAATTTAAGAAGAGAATATTATGAACAACTTTATACAAATAAATTCAACAATAGACAAAAAGTATAAATTCCTTACAAATTACCAAAACTGACACAGGTAGAAATAGAATATCGGAATAACTCTGTGTCTATCAAATAAATTAAATTTGTAATTAAAAAACTTCCTGCAAAGAAAATGCAGCACAGATGGTTCCACTGGTAAATTTTATCAGACATTTAAAGAAGTAATTATACAAATATTACACAAATTTGTTTGGAAAATAGAGAATGAGGTAAGACTTCAAATTCATTTTATAAAGTCATCATAATACTTATAGAAAAATCCATCAGGGACTTTAAAAGAAAATACAATTACAGAAATATATGCTGCATAAACACAGTAGCAAAAATTCTGAACAGAGTATTAGAAAATTCATTCCATCAATATATAAAAAGGATAATACAACATAACCAAGTGAGGTTTAACTCCAGGAATTAAGTTTGTTTTTTAACATTTGAAAATCAGATTAAAGGTGAAAAATTATATGTAGAAGACAGTTTGTACAAAATTCTACAATGATTTTTCTTAAAATCTGCCTAGCAAACTAGAAAGAGAACTTCTTCAAACCAATAAAAATTATCTATAAAAACTAGCTAACATCATATTTAATGATGAAATATTGACTATTTTCTCCCTAGGTTCAGGAATAAGACAAGAATATCTGTTCTGCCCATGCATATTCAACATTGTACTGGGGATCCTAGCCAGTAGTGCAATAAGCAAGAAAAAAGGCAAAAATATTTGAAAGAGAGAAATAAAAATCTTATTTGTAGATAATAGTATTATAAATATATACAGTCATACACTATATAAGCACATTTTGATCAACAGTGAACTGTATATATGAGAGTGGTCTCACTACTCATATAATATAATAGGATATTATATTATAATGGAGCTGAAAAATTCCAAAAACATAGTAGCACAACACATTACTTACGGTGTTTGTGGTGATGCTGGTATAAACAAACATACTGCACTGTCAGTTGTATAAAAGTACTATCTATATAGCATAATACAGTTAGGTACAGTACATAATACTTGATAATAAATTATTAGTTACTGTTTTATATATTTACTCTACTATACTTTTTATAGTTATTTTATAGTGTATTACTTCTACTTTTTAAAAAAAGTTAACTATAAAACGACTCAGGCAAGTCCTTCAGGAGGTATTCCAGACGAAAGCATTGTTATCATAGGAGATGACAGCTCCATGCATGTTACTGCCCCTGAAAACCCTCCAATGGGACAAGGGTGGAAGTGGAAGACAGTGATATTGATCCTGACCCTGTGTATGGCTAGGCTAATATGTGTCTGTGACTTAGTTTTTAAGAAAAACACTTAAAAAGTAAAAAAAAAAAAAAGATTAAAATAGACAAAAGATTACAGAACAAGGATACAAAGAAAGAAATATTTGTATATAGCTGTACAACATATTTGTTTTAAGCTAAGTGTTATTACAAAAGAGTCAAAAGTTAAAAAAGATTATGTTTACCAAGTCAAAAACTTACAGTAAGCTGAGATTAATTTATAATGAAGAAAAATGTTTTAATAAATTTTGTGTAGCCTAAGTATACAGTGTTTATAGTCTACAGTAATATACCATAATATCCTAGGCCTTTACATTCACTCGCCACTCACTCAATGACTCACCGAAAGCAACTTCTAATCCTGTAAAAGCTCCATTCTAAGTGTTCTATGTAAGTATATCATTTTTTATCTTTTATACTACATTTTTACTGTGTTTTTTCTATGTTTAGGTATGTTTACATACACAAATACTTACCATTGTGCTATAACTGCCTACAGTATTCAGCACAATAACATGTTGTACAGGTTTGTGGCCTGGGAGCAACAGGATATACAACATAGCCTATGTGTGTAGTACTCTACACCATCTAGATTTGTATAATACATTACAATGTTTGGACAATGATGAAATTGCCTAACAATGCATTTCTCAGAACATATCCCCATCATGAAGGTATGAGTGACAGTATATAAATTCTAAAGAATCCACAAAAACAAATAGACCTAATAAGAAAGCTATCAAAGGTTGAAAGTCAATACACAATATCAATGATTTCTACATACTAGCATGAAACAATTATGAAATTAAATTTTAGAAATCAATAGCATTAAAAATATTAAGGGATAAATTTAACAAAAAATAAGCAAGGTCTATACATTGAAAATATTTTTTAATTGCTGATAAATATTTTAAAAGACTTAAGTAAATAGAAACATCTATAGTGTTCATAGATTAGAATACTAAATATTGTTAAGATGTCAATTCTTCCCAAATTGATCTATGATCAAACAAAACTCAAATCCAAATCTCAGTTAAACTTTCAGGTAGAAATTGACAAGTTAATCCATAAAATACACATGGAAATGAAAAGGAACTAGTCAAAGCCACATAGGAAAAAAGCAATTTCAGAGGATGTACTCTATCTGACTCTGAATCTTATTAGAGTGTAAAGCTGGAGTAATTAATACAGTGTGGTATTTGCTATAGGATAAACAAATAGCAAGACAAAATCCAGAAATAAACCTCTATTTTACCAATGGTAGAATGATTTTTGATCAGGTGTCAAAGTAATTAATGGGGGAAGAAGAACTCTTTTTTTAAATGATGCTGAAACAACTGGAGGTCCATAGAGGGGGGAAAAATAAAAAAGAACCTTACACCTTACCTTACTCTATTCATAAAAGATTAATTCAAAATAGATAATATAGATATATTAATTTATTTCATTATAATAACCATTTTACTATATATATGTATCTTGTAACATCACATTGTATACCTTAAATATACATAATAAAATTTATGGAAAATAAAAATTCAAAAAACCCAAAATAGATAACAGACCTTAACATAAAAGCTAAAACCATACAGATTCTAGAAGCAAACCTAGAAGCACATCTTTGCAACTTTGGGGCAGGCAAAGATTTGTTATATCATGGAAAGAATTGATTAAAGAAAAAATTGATAGATTAGACCTCATCAAAATTAAAAACTTCTGTTCATCAAAAGGCATTTTTAAGAAAATTAATTAGGTCAGGTGTGGTGGCTCACACCTGTAATACTAGCACTTTGGGAGGCCAAGGTGGGAGGATTGCTTGAGCTCAGGAATTTGAGACCAGCCTGAGGAAGAGTGAGACCCCATCTCTACTAAAAATAGAAAAATTAGCCAGGTATCATAGCATGGGCCTATAGTCCCAGCTACTTGGGAGGCTGAGGCAGGATGATTACTTGAGTCCAGTAGTTTGAGGCTGTAGTAAGCTATGATGACAGCACTGCACTCTACTCAGGGTGACAGAGTGAGACTCTGTCTCAAAAAAAAAAGGAAACTGAACCCCCCTTCTCATTCCCCCTGCTTTAAAATAAAAAAAAAAAAAAGAAAGAAAGAAAGAAAAGAAAAGAAATTGGCAAGCCATAGACTTAGAGAAAATATTTGCAAATCATGTAACTAACAAAGGGCTTGTATCCAGATGAGCTATTACAATTTGATTTTTAAAAAGACAACTGAATTTTAAAATGGGCAAAAGAGTTGACCAAACATAAACAAAAGAAGATACTCAAAGGGCCCAAATGAACCATGTAAACAAGCACTGAGTCTTTAGGACAACACTAAAAGGATTGCCAACATCAGGTGTAATGAAGTATGTAGAGCAACTGAGACTCTTATACGTTGCTGTGGGAATATAAGATGGTATAACTACTTTGGAAAAGTATTTCACGATTTCTAAAAAAGTTAAATATCTACCCAATGACTCAGTAATTCCATTCCTAGGTATTTCTACAAGAGAAATTAAAACATTTGCATACCAAAGGGCTCACATGAAAATGTTCATATCAGCTTTACTCATAATAACCCCCAAATGAAAACACTCCAGGTGTCTATCAACAGGCAAATGGATAAACAAATCATTATGGTATATTCAAATGAACTACCTTTACACACATCAATCCAGATGAATCCCCAAAACATTAATGTTGAGTGAAAGAAGCCAGATGCAAAGAATATCTGAACCTACTTATATGACATACCAGAATAGAGAAAGTTAATCTGTGTTGATCAAAATCAGGTCAATGCCTGTCTGGGCAGGGTTGGGTTTGCATCACGGAGTTAAGGTTTATTTATAAAATAGCACAAAGTAACTTTTAGGGTTGATGAATATGTTCTCTGCCTTGATAAGGGCATTGGTAACATGGCTTTATACATTTTCAAAATGTATTTAAAAATACAGTTAAAACATGCATTTCATTGTATGTAAATTGTATCTCATTAAAACATTTGCTATGGTATTTCTATTTTTTAGACACATTAAAAGGAGTGATGTACCAACAGTTTTGTTTTGTAAATGTCAATATTTACAGTACTCTGTAAATTGTAACCTTACAACTCTTCAAATATAGGATGAAAAATTTATATATGATAAAAATTTTTAAATATCAACCTAATATGAGAGAAGGAACATAGTTTTTTAATATTCCTCTAGATGTATGCGGGCAAAAAGGTTTACAATCATTTGTCATACATACTATTCTGTAACCTAATTTTTTATTGTAACCATATATATTAATTTTGATTTGAAGAATCAAGAAAGATTTCATGAAGGAGTTTACTCTAATCCATATTGGAAAGCTGGGAATACAACAGGCAAAAATGCAGTGGGGACAAGGGTGGACCATTAAGCAAATTCCAATGAAAGGTACTAAGGCAGGAAAATTTAGGTTCTATCTGGGGATTACCAGGTAAATCTACTACGGCTAACTTTTAGAGTCTCCAATGTAATACAGTGATATAAAGTAGTCTGTGGCCAGATTGCAGGTATCGTTTAATGATATACTCTGAGGTTTGTAATTCATGCCAGTCATTGGGAAGGTACTGAAGGTTTCTGAGCAGTTAAGTGCCATGCTGATTTTAGGACACATCAGCGAGCCAGAACGGTATGGTGGAAAGGGAACTGGAACTTGAGAACAAAAGACTTTGGTTGAATGCTAGTTTTGCCATTACTATTTAATCTTGCAAAGTTTTTCTATAACCTTCATTTTCTTTATTCACATATTGAAAAGTTGAATCAGATAACATCTAAAGTCCTTTAAAATATTCTATGATCATATGAGATGCGATTTGTAGCAATGAGAATAAGAGTAATGCTCCTGCAATAAAATTAGAGAGTGGTAATAAAAGCCAATGTCAAGGGCAATAGAAATATATTTTACAGTACTTTGCAGAAATACTGTAAAAATAAGTAACTAATTAAATGCAGGAATAAGGGAGAAAAAAAGAGCCATAGATGCTTATGAAGTTTTGAATCTAAGGGACAACCTTCTTTTGTGGGCTCCCTAGCTTGTACTCCACTGCAACTCACATGTTTAGTACTTAAAGCTTTGTAAACATGTCTCTGATAAGTGATAACTCAGTCTGGAGATTACATTTAGAAATATATAATAATATCATGTATTTTTTTAAATAATTTGAGTTTATTTAAATGTGATTATTTTTTAAAAAATACCTTTTAAAACAGGAAGCTGACGATAAGCTGCAAGTTTTGGCTGAAATATATTTTCCATTAGAACCCGTTCCATAAAAAATAAGTCCTGATGAAATTTTTCAGATTTTAATATTGCGTCTGAGTGCTCTTCCTCATCATCATGGATCTTTGTCAGAATTACATTTTCTATATCCATTAGAGAACTAGCTTCACTGTCTGTAAAATATAAACATGATGCAATGATAAAATATCCAAATAATATTAGATGGTTCATATATTCTAAAGATTTAAAAAATGACACTTCACCATTTGTATTTGTTTTCCTCCAATTTGCAACATCAATAGACACTTATTGAATATCTTTTAAGTACCAAGCACATGCAAGATGCACAAATCTTATCTCATTTTAGAATTCTTAACCATCAAAAAATGTACTGTTTTTCAGAAGATAAGCAATGATAACCCTATGAGGTAATTTGTATCTCTATATTTTTATTCAAATTGAAATAAGATGGCCGGGCGCAGTGGCTCACGCCTGGAATGTTAGCACCCTGGGAGGCCGAGGCGGGAGGATTGCTCGAGGTAAGGAGTTCGAGACGAGCTTGAGCAAGAGTGAGACCCCGTTTCTACTAAAAAATCGAAAGAAATTAACCGGACAACTAAAAATATATAGAAAAAATTAGCCGGGCATGGTGGCACATGCCTGTAGTCCCAGCTACTCGGGAGGCTGAGGCAGTAGGATTGCTTAAGCCCAGGAGTTTGAGGTTGCTGTGACCTAGGCTGACGCCACAGCACCCTAACCTGGGCAACAGAGTGAGACTCTATCTCAAAAAAAAAAAAAAAAAAAAGAAAGAAGATGATAATCAGTCTCCGGTTAAAGGTCTGATTTGATGATTGCCTTACAGGAATACTACACCTCTGTATTTCTATTGCTGCAAATTACAGTGGTTTAAAATAATACAAATTTATTAACTTACAGTTCTATAAATTAGAGATCTGATATAGGTGTCACAGGGCTAAAACCAAGAAGTTCACAGGGCTGTGTTCCTTTCTGGGGGCACTAAAGGAGAATTGTTTTGCTTGACTTCTAGAGGCCACCTACAACCTTTCTTTCATTTTCAAAGACAGCAACATGGATTGCATTTCTCTGACCTTCTTCTGTCATTACATCTCTTTCTTAGACCACAACTGGGAAAGATCCTTCACTTTTTAGTACCCATGTGATTACACTGAGCCCGATAAGATTGTCCAGGATAATCTCCCCATCTGAAGATCCTTATTGTAATCAAATCTGGACAATCCCTTTTGCCATGTAAGGTAGCATATTCACAGAGTCTAGGAATTGGGATGTGTACAAATCTGGGGAACTATTTTTCTGCTTATCACACTACTTAGTAAACTCCTATTTTAAAAACAGAATGAAGGGGACTCCTACCTTCCTCATCTTCATAGATGGAATAAACACACTTTTCTCTATTCCTCCTATTAAATCCAACTAAACATGCTGAAAATCATATAAATAAAAAATAAGGAGTCTTTGGAAGGTAGAGAGAAGGAATGGGTATTCTTTTTGCCTCACATATTCCAGATATGACACTGAAGAAGCCAGCAACGTGGAAACACCAATGGGCACAGACAGACAAAATCCCAAAAAGAAGCCTCCTCTCTCTAGCCAAAGGACCAGGAAAGGAGCAGCCTTGAAAGAAAGAAAGCTTTTAGATGACGACCATTCTACTCCAGCCAAACACTACAGGAAAAAAACTGTAGCCGCATCCATGCTACAAAGGCCATATGGGAACCTAGACTTCCACCCTCACCAGGCTTTAACAATGCATTGCAATATCCTGACCCTCCACAGTGTGCAGTGTCAGACAAGACCCAGTAGGGAGCAAGGACTTTTATCCCTACAAAACATAATGATAGTGCTCCCCTTCCTATAGTGTTAGTGCAGACCAGTTGGGGAGGCTGGAATTCCATGTCCACCTGGAAGTAACAAGGTGCCCCTCACTCTCCCCACTGAAGTATCCAGAGTTGGACTGGAGAAGAGTCAGAACTCTCATCAGTACCCGGCAGTAATGAGGCAGGCCAATCCCCCCTCTGTGGTGTCAGTGGAGGCCATCTGTAGGGCCATAATGAAGCACTCCTATATCTTCCAGCCATGGAGGTATCCATGGAAACCAGAGCTTATCCAGCAGTGATGAAAATACCCCTCCCTCACGTGTCATTGGAGGTCACGTGGAGAACCTGGACTTCTACCCCAAACTAGTAATAATGAGGCAGTGACCCCCACTGCCAGAACAGTGTCAAACAAAGCCTGTTAAAATGAAAAGTTTAAAAAAGATCCAGACTCTTGTAACATGATACCCAAAATGTCCAGGTTTTACTTGAAAGTCACTCATCATACTAAGAACCAAGAAAATCTTCACTCAAATGACAAAACAAAACAAAACAATAGATACCGATATAGAAATGACAGAGATGGTAGAATTATCTGACAAAGAGTTTAAAGTAGACATCACAAAAATGCTTCAACAAGTATTTATGAACATGTCCTGCAACAGATGAAAAAATAGAAAGTGTCATCAAAGAACTAGAAAGTCTTAGCAAATGAAAAGAATCAAATGGAAATTTTAGAACTGAAAAATATAATTACCAAAATTAAAAGTTCAATTGACGGGATCAACAGCAGAATGGAGTGGACAGAGGAAAAAAATAAATTAGTAAACTTGAAGAGAGAATAGTAGAAATTAGTCTCAAAAACAGAGAGAATATAGTCTGAAAAAAAAGAAAAATGAACAGAGCCTCAGAAACTCACGAGACTATAACAAAAGATCTAACATTCATGTTGTTGTTAGCCAAGAAGGATAGTAGAAAGAGGGTAGGACTGAAAAAGTACCTGAAAAAATAACTGAAAACCTCTAAAATTTGGCAAAGGACAGTAATGAACAAATTCAAGAAACTGAATAAATCTCAAAGAGGATAAATCCAAAGAAATACTATACACCAAGACACATCATACTCAAACTTTTTTAAAAAAAAGAGATAGGGTCTTGCTCTGTTGCCCAGGCTGGGATGCAGAGGCTTGATCATAGCTCACTGCAGCCTCGAACTCCTGGGCTCAAGTGATCCTCCTGGCTCAGCCTTCCAAGTAGCTAGGACTACAGGTGCATGTCACCACACTTGGCTAATTTTTTAAAATTTTTTGTAGAGATGAGATCTTGCTGTGTTACCCTGGCTGGTCTTGGACTCCTGGCCTCAAGTGATCCTCCTGCCCCAGTCTCCCAAGGTGCTAGGATTACAGGCTTGAGTCACCACACCTGTCCATACTCAAATTCCTAAAAACAGAAAGAAAGAAAGAAAGAAAAAAAAAAAAAAAACACCTAGAAAAGTGAGAGAAATGATAAGGGGGAAATAATTTGAATAACAGCAGATTTCTCGTTAGAAACTCTGGAGGCCAGAAGAAAATGGCACCTATTCTCTAAGTTCTGAATGAAAAGAACTGTCAGTCCAGAATTCTATAACCAATGAAGATACCCTATGGCAGTAAAGAGGAAATTCAAATACCGTATTCTCCTGTGAAGGAATAAGAGAATTTGTCTCCAAAAAAAAAAAATCTTCCCTAAGAATGGTTAAAAGTTCTCTAAACAAAGATAATGAGAAAAGGAATTTTGGAACATCAGAAAGGAAAAAAGAACAACGGGGAGAGTGAAAATTTGGGTGGATAATTCTTTGTTGTTGGGGCTATTTTGTATAGTAAAAAAGATTTTTAGCAGCATCCCTGGCATCTAACCACAAGATGCCCTCGTAGTCATAACAACCTAAAGTGTCTTCAGACATTGCCAGATGTCCCCTGGAGAAGTAAAATAGCCCCAAATTAAGAGCCATTGTTGTTAATGTATCTCCATTTTAAGTGGTCATATAAGTACTATATATTCTTTTTCTTATAAATAATCTAATCTAAAGAAAGGGAGAAAGACAATGAAGAAACTCACATGTATGAAAGAGAGCTTAGGAGCAAGTAAAGAAACACTAGAGAAAGATAGAAACTTTTGACAGGTATCCAATAAAAAATAAATTTTTCTGTTGAGTCTAAGACAATGTGAAAGAGTAACAATGCTATTTCTGAGTAAAAGTTGTACTTTTCATGGTCCATCAGAAAGAAAACATTGTATTATAACTGCAAAAAAAGAATTTATTTAAAATGTCATATGAAAATCATTTTAAAAAACTGAAATAAACAAAATCTTACTTTTTTCCATAGTGCTCCCTTGCGATCTTTGGTCTCGATCTTTAGGAATTACACCAGCTTTACTACTTGACTCAATAATAGATTGTTTTACTGATGAAGGTGGAAGTTCCACAGCATTATAAGAATCATACAAATCCCAGGCAGTTGACATTATGCCTAAATAGACAAAAAGGTAAAGATTACTTTAAACCAAATTCCCATGTTTCAGCTTTATACATAGCTAGTCAAAGCAAAATTTAAAATAATATCTACTGTTGCTGGGCACAGTGGCCTGTGCCAGTAATCCCAGCTACTTGCGAGGCTGAAGAAGGAAGACTGCTTCAGGCCGGAGGATTGCTTGAGGCCAGGAGTTAGAGGTAATAGTGTGCCATGATCACACCTAAGAATAGCACTACACTCCAGCCTGGGCAACATAGTGAGACCTTACCTCTAAAAAACCTTTTTTAATTTTTAAAAAAGAATATCTACTATTTATTTTTAAAAAACACTATTGTTTTACAATAATGCCAGGAAGTGAATAAAAATGACAAAGAAATAAAACATAAGGACACCTCAAGAGATCCTTAGCACACTATTAGCATCTACAAATACCTTAGTGCTTTAGGGATGGCTCCAAATCATCCTCACCATCCTTTCTGACCACTGTACGTCTTTCCCCTGTACCCACACTGGTGCAACATAATCTCAAGTCTGTAACTATAGGACTGCCTTGCTGATATGAACCTGGGCAACTATGTTATAATAATTTTTATGTTCCTTTATTTATGGTTAACATATAATATGTTATACTCAACAGATCTGTTTATTTGCAAGGATGATTCCATTTTTATCAGGTAAACTTTCCCAAATAACTATTATATGAAAAGATTGTACCTGCTGGGAAAATAATAGACTCTGATTTCAAAAACTTGTACAGTAGTATGGTTATTATCTTCTCTTTTAAATTTTTAGTTTAAGTTAGTTAACTGTGTTCAGATCATCAAATATAACAATGGTCTCCAAACAAAAATTGGCAATGTTGTATATCTTCAAATAATACTTTAAAAAGCTCCTAACCTCTTTCACCGCTTATTTATAATGCTGTGCAGCAATTATTTTATCAGTGATCATGTAATAATATGTTCCTACATGCTAAATTTACCAAACTTGCAGTTAAACGATGGTGATCTAATAAAGAATTCTTTACCTTAAAAATCAAAATAGAATCTGGATCTAATAATTGCAGCAACTTAATTACTACAACTATTATTTTCCTAATATAAAATGAATGAGTTCTAATATCTTGATGTTTTCAATGGTTAAGAATGTTAACTCAAATTTCTTAATATGTCTATCTTAATGAACTTAATACCATCTAATAAACTCACACACAGGATAACTAGTATAATTTGCCAAATTGAAAAGGGTACAATTTCCATGTTTATGAATAGATCTTAGAAAGAAATTATATCTTTGAATATTTAATTCCCTTTTTCTTCCCTTTAACTGAAAGTTTAGTAAGTTTAGCATATAGAAATATATTGTTACATGGTCACTAATAAAATAATTGCTATATAAATAAATGTACATATCATAAATAAGCAATGCAAGATATTTGGGTTTCTTATTTGAAGACAACAAATGACTGCTAATTTTAGTTTGGGTACCATCGTTACATTTGTTCATATGAACAAGTATAACCTAAGAAAAAGAAAATCTCAAACCCATAAAATTGTATATATTAAACATCTGCAGTTTTTGCATATCAATTATACCTCAATAAAGCTGTTAAAAAATAAAATCTCAAACCACATGCCTTAATATCATGTAAAAGATTGGTAATAATGAATATAACTTTCTAATTTTATAGTTACATACTATTAAAGAAAGCTTATTTCTCATTGTTCTTATTCAAGATTGTTTTGGCTATTCAGTGTTCCTTGATATTCCATGTGAATTTTAGGATTTTTTTCTATTTTTGCAAAAATGTCATTGGGGTGTTGATAAGGATTGCATTGAATCTGTAGATCACTTTGGGTGGTATTGATCTCTTAATAATATTAAATCTTTCAGTACATAAACAGGTATCTTCTCATTTATTGGTGTTTTTAATTTCTTTCAGCAATGTTTTGTAGCTTTCAGTATGCAAGTCTTTCATCTCCCTGGTTAAATTTACTCATATGTATTTTATTATTATTGGTGCTATTGTAAATGGAATCATTATCTTAATTTTATTGTTGTTCATTATTCTTGCACAGAAATACAACTGAATGTTGTGTGTTGATTTTGTATTCTGCAACTTTTGAATTTATTGTCTCTAATAGTTTTTTATGTGGATTCTTTAGGGTTTTCTATATATAAGATCATGTCATCTGCGAATAGAAAGAGTTTTACTTTTTCCTTTCCAACTTAATGCCTTTTCTTTTCTTTTCTTTTCTTTTCTTTTTTTTTCCTAGTTGCTTAGGCTAGTACTTCCAGTAATGTTGAATAGAAACTGATAAAGTAGGCATCCTTGTCTTATTCCTGAGCTTAGAGGGACAGTTTCCAGGTATTGAATATAAAGCCAGCTGTGGGCTTTTCATAAATGCCCTTTATCAAGTTGAAGAAATTTCTTTCTATTCCTAGTTTGTCAAGTTTTTTTTTTTTTATCATGTCACAGTGTTGGATTTTGTCTAATAATTTTTCTGCATCAATTGAGATAATCACACGAGTTTTTTCTTCATACTATTAATGTTGTATATTATATTGATTTAGTTCCATATGTTGAATTCCACTTGATTATAGTGTATAATTCTTTTAATATGCAGTGGTTTTAGGTTATTAGCATTTTTCCCCCATACTATGAAAAAAAGTATTTTTTTGAAGATTGTTTTATCCAAAATCATAAGGAATACTGGTCTGTAGTTCTGTTTTATTGTGTTGTCTTTATCTGGCTTTGTTATCAAGGTAATGCAAGCCTCTTGAGTTTGGAAGTATTCCCTTCTATTCTATTTCTGAAAGATTGTTACTGGAATTAATGCTAATTCTTCTTTAAATAAATGGTAGGATTTGCTGGTGAAACCATCTGGTCCTGGGATTTTCTTTAATGACAGTTTTTTAAAATTACTAATTCAGTCTCTTTACTTATAGATCTGTTTAGATTTTCTATTTCTTGTTGGATGGAGTTTTGGTAGCTTGCGTGTTTCTAGGAACTTACCCATTTCATTTAGCCATCTATTAATAATTTGTTGGCATATAATTGTTTATAACATTCCCTTATAATTCATTTTATTTTTGTAAACTAGTCCTACTTCCACTTATAATTTTAGTAAATTGAGTCTTCTCCCTTTTTTCCCTTACTCAATCTAGCCAAAGTTTTGTCAATTGTGTTGACCTTTTCAGAGTACTAACTTTTGCTTTTGTTGATTTTCTCCTTTGTTTATTTATTCTCTATTTTGCTTATCAACACTCTAATCTTTATTATTTCCTTCCTTATGCTAGCTTTGGATTTAGATAGATCTTTATCTAGTTCCTTAAAGTGTAAATTTATGCCATTAATTTGAGGTCTTTCTTCTTTTTTAATGTATCAACAGCTATAAATTTCCCTCTAAGCATTGCTTTTACTACATTCCATAAATTTTGGTATGTTGTATTTTCAATTTTATTTGTCTCAAAGTATATTCTAATTTCCCCTGCGTGTTCCTCTTTGAGCCACTGATTGTTTAAGAGTGTGTTGTTTGATTTCTATATCTTTGTGAATTTTCCACTTTATCTTCTGTTGTAGATTTTCAGTTTTATTACATTGTCAGAAATGATTCTTTGGATGATTTCAATATTTATAATTTTATCAACTCTTATTTTGTGTCCTAACATTTGATGCTGGAGAATGTTCCATGTGAATTTGAGAAAAATGTCTATGCTGCTCTATTGGGATGAAGTGTTCTGTATATGTTTTATTATTTCTAGTTGGTTTATATTGTTATTTAAGTCCTATATTTTCCTGTTGATCTTCAGTCTAGTTGTCCATTATTAGCATATTAAAATTCCAACTATTACTGAATTGTCTAATTCTCCTTTTAATTCTGTCTATTTTTGCTTCATGTATTTTGGGGCTCTCTTATTAGGTATGTATATGTTTACAATTGTCATATTTTCTTATGAACAGAATCTTTTATCAATTTATAATGTTCTTTTCTCTTGCAATAATTTCTCTAAAGTCTGTTTTTTTCTGATACTAGTATTGCCACCTCAGATTTATTTTGGTTATGATTTGCATTCTTTTACACATATTTGTGTCTTTTGAGCAAACTAAGTCTCCTGTAGACAGCATATGGTTGGATCACCTTGTTTTTCTTTTAATCCATTCTGCCAATCTACATTTTAATTGGAGTTTAATTCATTTATAATAGTTTAAAGTAACTACTGATAAGGAAGGACTTACTTCTGCCATTTTGCTACTGTATTCTTTATGTCTTTTCTCTTCTTTGTTCCTCAATTCCTTTATTATTGCCTTCTTATGAATTTAATATTTTTGCATTGTGTCACTTGGATTCCTTTCACATTTTCTTTTCTGTAATTTTTTAGTTCTTTCCTTGGTGGTTACTCTGAGGATTACAATTAACTTCTTAAAATTTTAACTATCTGTTTTAAATTAATACCACCTTACTTCAAAAGTATACAAAAACTCTGCTCTACAGCTCCATCCCACCACCCATTTTATTTTGTTTTAACAAACTACATCTATACACATTGTGTGCCCATTAAGTCTTTTTTTTTTTTTTGAGACAGAGTCTCACTCTGTTGCCCCAGCTAGAGTGTCCGCAGCATCAGCCTAGCTCACAGCAACCTCAAACTCCTGGGCTCAAGCAATCCTACTGCCTCAGCCTCCCATGTAACTGGGACTACAGGCATGCGCCACCATGCCCGGCTAATTTTTTCTATATATATTTAGTTGTCCAGCTAATTTCTTTCTATTTTTTTAGTAGAGATGGGGTCTCACTTTGCTCAGGCTGGTCTCAAACTCCTGAGCTCAAATGATCTGCCCGCCTCAGCCTCCCAGAGTGCTAGGATTACAGGCATGAGCCACTGTGCCCAGCCCCCATTAAGTCTTATAATTATTATTTTATATATTTCTTTTAAATCATATTGCAAAAAAAAGAGGAATTAGCAACCAAAATTACAATAATACTGGCTTTTGTGTTTGCCTATATAGTTATCTTAACTAATGTTCTCTATTTCTTCATATGGCTTTGAGTTACTGTTAAGTTAGTGTCTTTTTATTTATGCCTAAAGGACTCCCTTTAGCATTCTTTGTAAGGCAGTTCTACTAGCAGCCAATTCCCTTAGTGTTTATCTGGGAATGTCTTCATTTCTCCTTCCATTTCGAAGGATATAGAATTCTTGGTTGACAGGTCCCCCCCCCCCGCCCCCCCCCGCCCAGCACTTTAAATATGTCATTCCACTGACTTCTGTCCTCCATGGATTCTGAGAAATTGGGTGTTAAACTTATTGAGCATCCCTTGTTCATGATGAGTCATTTTTTTTATTGCTGCTTTCAAGATTCTCTCTTCACCTTTTGACAGTCTTATTATAATGTGTCTCAGTATGGATCTCCTTGTGTTTATGCTTTCTGGAATTTGTTGAGCTTCTTGAATGTGCAGATTCATGTCTTTTATCAAATTTGAAAATGTTTTGGCCTTTATTTCTTTAAACATCCTTTGTGACACTTTTTCTCTCTCCACCAATGTCTTTCTGAAATTCCCATTATGTGTATCTTGGTATGCCTGATGGCACCTCACAGGTCCCTCAGGCTTTGTTCATTTTTCTTTTTTTTTTTTTTTCTTTCTGCTCCTCAGGTTGGATTATTTTAATTGATCTATCTTTAAGAATTACTGATTGCTTCTTTTTCCTGCTCAAGTCTGCTAGTGAAACTCTAATGAGTTTTTCTATTTCAGTTGTCATAGTTTTTAATCTCCAGAATTTCTGTTTGTTTTTTAATAATTTCTATCTCTTTATTTATATTCTTTATTTGTTCATACATCATTCTCTTCATTTGCTTTAGCTGTTTGGCTATAGTTTCCTTTAGCTCTATGAGTATATTTAATAAACTGATCTAAACCCTTTGTCTAGAAGTCCAATGTCTCTACTTCCTGAGGAAGAGTTTCTGTTACGTTATTATTTGAATGAGACATACCTTCTGCTTTCTTTGTATCTTTTGTAATTTTTTGTTGAAAAGCTTAACATTTTGATTATTATAATGTGGTGACTCTTAAATTCAGATTTTTCCTGCTCCTCTGAATTTGTTTTTGTGGTTTTCTGTGGATAGTAGTTGCAGTTTGTAGTTTTTGGTTTTTGTGTCATAGTTTAGATGGATAGTTTGTTTACTTAGTGATTTTTTAAAAACTACTTTTGTAAAATATGTGTTCTCTGTCATTTATCATCTCAGAAGTCTCTGTTCTTTAGCTTGTGGTCAGCTAGTGTCCTGACAAAGACTTCCTTGAGGAAGCATGTGTGCCTGGCTTCTGGCCATGGCTCTGCTTCCCCAACCTCCCCCGCGCCCCCCCCCAAAAAAAGATTTCCTTGAATTCCTACATCTCCCCTCACCAACTCCACCCCCAAGAAAAAGAAAAGAAAAAGAAGGAAAGAAACAAAGAAAAGAAAAAAAAACCTCTCTCACAGTCTCTGCAGACTGGTTCTGTGTTGAGATATTCCTTCAATACTTAGCCAGACTATTAAAAACTATGCATTAGCCTTCATTTCCTTATGTGTACTAAGCCTAGAAATCAGCCACAGATAAAGACTTACGATGTTCTAAGATCTTTTCTGAGCATACATCCTGGCATAGACATACGTGTGACTTTCTAAATTTCTCTATATAGGCAGGCCTTTTTCAGTACTCTAATTTCCCAAAGAAACTCACTTTCCAGCTTTCTTTCTCAGGCTTTTAACATGTCTCTTGTTTGACTCAACTGTATTCTCCTGCCTCAAGTAGCAGTGAATTGCTCATTTTCCTTAGAATGCTTTTGAGGCATGCCTTATGTGTAGCTCCTTTATTGCTTGGGAGAGTTTCAAGTTTGGTGAAAAAAAGACAAATGCTTGTATCAGTCCTTTAGGTAGTACCCAGACAGGATAAAACAGACAAACTGAATTCTTTGAGAATAAGATGTGCTATGTTCCCTCTGGAACCATGAGCCAGGGTCTCACATTGGTAAGGTAGAGGCTGTTATCATTAAGACCACCATCTCACTAGGGAGGAGAGGAGGCAAGAGCAAGTAAAGATGCTACAAAACTTTCCTAACAATTCTAAGTTGACTTTTTCTTGATCCGGTAGTTGCTTGGTTGTTGTAGACCTTTGACTATTTTCCAGAGTTCTCACAAAGTTCATGCTGACAGTTTTTGCTCAATGGTGGGGGCATTTCTGTGGAGGGACATGTTGTTAGGACTACCTACTCTGCCATTTTTGTTGCATCATCCTGGAACTATTGTTCTTTAGCTGATGCTCTTGAGGTATCTAAGTAGACATTAAGGTCACTTACAAATAATGATAATTTGGTTTTCTCCTTATGAATACTAACATCCCATATCTGTCTTTGTCTTACAGAAATGGTTGGAACTGCCAAAACAACGTGAATAATTGTGGTGACCCCATTTTCTGGTTCTTATATTTATTGAATCATAGCAATTATTATTTCTAGAGGTTCACATTTAAGCAAGAAGCTTGCTTTTTATTTTAAATATTTTCCAAGAAGAATCGGCTGGGTGCAGTGGCTTGCATCTGTAATTCCTGCAACGTGGGAGGCTGAGGCAGAGGGAAGATCATAGTATGATCCTTTTTTTTTAGAGACAGGATCTTGGCTCTGTCACCCACAGTGGAGTACAGTGGCACAATCATAGCGCACTGTAACCTCAAACTCCTGGGCTCAAGTGATCATGCTGCCTCAGCCTCCCGAGTACTTGGGACTATAGGCGTGGACAACCATGCTTGCTAATATTTTTTTACTTTTTGTTGAGACAGGGTCTCGCTATGTTGCCCAGGCTGGTCTTGAGCTCCTGACCTTAAGTAATTCTCCCTCTTTGACTTCCCAAAGTCCTGGGATTACAGGCGTGAGCCACTGTACCCAGCCAATAATCAGTTATTATAAATGTTTCATGAACATTTAAAAAATATAAAATTCTATGACATAGGCATGCATAAAAATCAAGATTGATAATTATGTTATTCAAATCTTCTATTCTTTACTACTTGTTAACTTATTTGTCAAATTCTGAAAGCTATAGATCATAGTACTCAACCACTACTGTGATTTGGCCAAATTATTTCTATTTTTGCTTTATATATTTCAACATTTATTTATTGACAAACCCAAAGAACATATATTAAAATAAGGTATTTTATCAAGTAGAATAAAACAAATTACCTTTGTCTTCCATTATGATTTTTTCACATTGAACATCTTTATTCTTTGGTGCTCCATTGAAAGTCTGCATCATCCTTTCAACATATAGGTCGTTGCCTAATCTATTTCTACAAAGGATGTCATATTTCCTGTTTCTCTGGCTGTAAAACATAAAGTATACTCTACTTATTAATAAAAATTATTACCACACATATCATCTCTTTATTCTTTTCTTTAAAATTATTAATACTTTCATTAATGTGGATTGTACCAAAAGGTAAAGTGAGAGTTCAAAAAATCCTTTGGAAAAGATTGCATTAGGCCGGGCATGGTGGCTCACACCTGTAATCCTAGCACTCTCGGAGGCCGAGGCAGGCGGATCGTTTGAGCTCAGGGGTTTGAGACTAGCCTGAGCAAGAGTGAGACCCCTATCTCTACTAAAAAAATAGAAAGAAATTATCTGGACAACTAAAAATATATATAGAAAAAATTAGCCAGGCATGGTGGCGCATGCCTGTAGTCCCAGCTACTTGGGAGGCTGAGGCAGTAGGATTGCTTGAGCCCAGGAGTTTGAGGTTGCTGTGAGCTAGGCTGACGCCACCACACTCTAGCCCAGGTAACAGAGTAAGACTCTATCTCAAAAAAAAAAAAAAAAAAAAAAAAAAGATTGCATTAAATGACTTGCAAAGAAGTCTTTTATACTGTACCTTCCAAAATCTCTACTACTTTCAATACCTACCAATAATATGCTAACACTAACTTCATGTAGGTTTTAGTTATGAATACTTTTAAAATTTCTATTATGATTTCTTCTTTGATCCATGAGGAATTTAGAAACATGGTTTGGAAATTTCAAATGTGTATGTCAATGTGTGTCTGTTTTAGTGTTTTCGTTGAGTTTTCTGTTATTAATTTTCTTAAACTGGTTTTCTTTCTTTTTTTTTTTTTTTTAATACAGATGGGGGTCTCCTTATGTCACCCAGGATGGTCTGAAACTCTTGGCCTCAAGTGATCCTCCCACCTCGGCTTCCCAAAGTGTTGGGATTATAGGATTGAGCCACCGAGTGGCTTATGTTATTAAATTTTAACTTCACTGCATTGTGGCCAGAGAATTTAGTTTGTATAATTTCACTTCTTTGAAATTTTTGTGAGACCTTGCTTCATGACCTAGTGTATAGACGATTTTTATAAATGTTCCATGGATGCTTGAAGAGAATGTGTTCTCTAATTATTGGGTGCAGAGGTCTGTATATGACCATTAAATTAAGCTTTTATTCTAATTTTCTATGGCCATACTAATTTGTTCTCTGGTTAACCTATCAATAATTAAGAGAGGTGTGTTTAAATCTTCTACTTTAATCATTAGGAAGTAACCTCTATCCCTAATAATGTTGTCAGTTTAATTGTTTGTCTAGAGGTGATATTTTTTTCCCTATATTTTTTCTTCTATTTTTATAATCTTCTCTTTCTATTTGGTGTTCTGGAGTGCCAGTGCAATGCACGGAGTACATTTCCTTTTTGTAGATTTCTTTTTATTTATTCCTATTTCTGTGGAATGGTGTCTTTCAATAGTTTGGGAAAGTTCTTACCTACTCTCTTTGAATAGTACTTCTCCTCCATTCTGGCTATTCTGCTCTTTTGAAATTCTGATTAGATATATGTTAGACCATTATTCTATTGTCAACATTTTTAAACTTCTCTTTCATATTTAATATCTCATTTCTCTCCAAGCTTGATTTGGTATAATTTACTCAGATGTATTTTCTAATTCACTAAATCTCCATTCAATTACGTCTAATATAATGTTTAAATCAATGTTTACTCTTTATCTTCAACAATTATATGAACATACTTTAAAGTTTTTTAGATATTTTTCTAAATGTGAGTCATGATTTTGATAATTTCTTAATGTTAATCATGTTTTAACTCTGTCTCTTATTTGTTTAAACATTTCACACATATTTTATACTCTATATCTGATAATATAAATATCTATAGTCCTCAGGATCTAGAGCTAGGGTTTATTATTTCTGTTTATTCTTATCCATAATCACTTGCTTCTTCAATGGTTTGGTGTATTTTTACCAAATTCAATCTGAGGAAATCTTAAAAGCCTAAATGGTGTATGCTTTCCTCCAGAGATTTGTGTTTGCTTCTTACAGTAGCCAGAAGACCCTACTGACCTAAGACCAACTGAGATAATTAAGCTCTTTTTGAGGGTCTTGGCTTAATACAAGAATCTCTCTTTCAGCTTTCTTAATTTTATGGGAGAAACCCAAGACTTACCACTGGGCTCCAGATCCATGTGCTAATATTAACATTTGTCCTCAGCTTCCCTCTCTCTCTGATTTCAAATCGGTTATCTATCCCTTTCTTGTTTTTTTCTTTCCTTTTTTGGAGGGGTGAGTCCTAGGAGCTTTCCCTTACTTCTCATGAGTGTTTAAAAGTATGCTATTCTCAATCTAATTGTACTATATTTTATAATCCAAATAACTTTTATAATATTTTATATTTTAAGGGATAATATCTTAAAATTATTTTAGTGATAGATTCTTTACTACTATGAATCGTACTCAAACAATATTTGAGGCAAAATAATCTGAATAACTATTAATAATCTATTTATAGTAGCTATATTAATTTTAGACAGAGCAGACTTCAGAGCATGAAAAATTATCCAGGGATAAAGAGGGCTGTTACAAAATGATAAAGAGCTCAATTCTCCAACGAAACAACATTCTCATATTTTATAGTTTCATTAAAAAAAAAGAAGAAAACATAACAATCCTTAATGTGTATGTGCCTAACAACAGAGAGTCAAAACATATGAGGCCAAAACTAATAATCTATTTATATTCATTAATAAAGAAAAATAAAAACCTGTTCCAACATAGTAAATTCATTTATTTCCCCATATTTTCTCTTCTTAAGTTTTAAACATAAAATGTCAGTTCTTTTTAAATGGAAAATAAGTTATATATGTATAAAAAATAACTAAAACCTATATAGAGACTTAAAAGCTTCTTTTATTATTTGGCTTGGAAATTCACCTAATTATTTAAAATATATGGTAAAGCTATGGGTTATTCCTTTAGAAAAATTTACATACAACATAAAGCACTTTCCATATAATTTCACAAGACACTTATATATCTTTACTTATAATTTCTTTGGGAACATACCCTCCCCCAATATATCCAGGAATCCCCAAGGACCCTTTACAGAAACAAGGATAAGAACTCCTGGTTTAGCATTTGAATTACAGAAGCTATGTAGACAACTGAACCATACATACACTACTTTCTCAGCTTCTTCAGCTTCTACAGAGACCATGACTGTTGGCAAGTCAAAAAATCTCAGTGTTTCTGTCTCTGTGAGTATTATCTCTATATTCTGCTCCAGGTCTTCTTTTGTTATTTTTTCAGCTGTTGCCTTCGTAACTCGTAAATCTAAAATACATGACAATAAAAATCATTTACTAGTTGCTATCTGTTTAAGTTTTTATTCCTTACCCTTCTCCCTTCCCTTGCCTCTTTCCATTAATAGAGGTTGGGAAATCAGCTATTTCGCTTTCCCAGCCTCTCTTGAAGCTAAAGGTGGCCATGTGACACAGTTCTGGCCAATGAGATGAAAGCAGAAATACAAAGGAAGGGGAAAGGCTTCCAGGAAATTTTTTTACTTTCCCGATAAATGAGAGAGATGTGACTGGTGCTACTGCCTTTCTTCTTCTTTCTGCCTTTAATGTGGATAAAATGCCCAGAGCTGGGGAAGATACTTTGAGACCGTGAGGCAAGAAGAAAAGGCTTTGGGAAAAAGAGTAGCAGAACTGCCAATCAAAATTCTGATAAAATTGAGCCAAAAAAAGTCAAAGACAAAAGCTGTCTGTCTCTTCTTTTATTGTGAGAAAAATAAATATCTGTTTAAGTTCACGTTAGTTGTGTATTCTGTTATTTGCTGTCAGAAGCATTTCTGTTACATCTCCCAACACCAAAAGTAGAGTCCATAAAGCACCACTTTTCCAACCTTATCAATATCTTCACCAATCACTCATCATTTCAGAGAAAAAGACATCCTTATTGCACTCCAAAGTAAGTATCCCTCAAGTAAGTAATCCTTTCTTCCAGAACTTTTGATCATCTATTATTTCCTCATTCTCATATCTTCATTTTCATAATCCTTTGTATTACCTCATATTTTACTCTCTGCCTGGATTGGGCTTCCCCTATTTGTTCTCCTGACAAATGACTAATCATCTTTAAAAACCCAATTCAAAAGTCAATAATGTTCTCTGTGAAGCCTTTTTTCCCCCACCTCAATGGAGTTAATCATTCCTTTCTAAGTGCTCCCATCATATTCCACATATATCATTATGGAACTGATCACAAATGTATCAGAATTATTTGTCTCCCAAGTTAGAAATTGAGCACTAGCACATAGCCAATAATTCCTTAGGCTTATAGTTCAAAAACATCACCTTGGGAACTTAAGGAAAAAATAGAGACATATTCCCCTGGTAATTCTCATGTAGCTAGCTATTCCACAAGTCAGCATTTGGAAATCATTACCATACTTCTTTTATTTCAAGTACCCAACAAATAAATAATAAGCATATTGACTAAATAAATAATGGACTGTTACTGAAATGAGCAAGTGTATTTTCATTACCTGTAAAACTAGTCAATCTTTCTCGCTTAAAAGATGGTTCTTCTATGTCTTCTGCTATTGATTCAGTTGTCGATACACTTGACTTAGAAATTGTACTGCTTCCTAAAACTGACCTTTAATAATCAATATTACTTATTTATTTAGAAGTCCTTATGGGTAATTAAATATATAAATTAGAACATTATCAGATGTAGAAATCAAATATACTATAATAAGTAAAATAGATTGAAATTAATTTTTAGGCTGGGCGCGGTGGCTCACGCTTGTAATCCTAGCACTCTGGGAGGCCGAGGTGGGCGGATCGTTTGAGCTCAGGAATTCCAGACCAGCCTGAGCAAGAGCAAGACCCCGTCTCTACTAAAAATAGAAAGAAATTAGCTGGACAACTAAAAATATATAGAAAAAATTAGCTGGGCATGGTGGCGCATGCCTGTAGTCCCAGCTACTCGGGAGGCTGAGGCAGAAGGATTGCTTGAGCCCAGGAGTTTGAGTTTGCTGTGAGCTAGGCTGATGCCATGGCACTCTATTCCGGCAACAGAGTGAGACTCTGTCTCAAAACAAAACAAACAAACAAAAAAATTACATTTTAAACAGTTTATTTCTAATGTTCATTAAATTAAAAAGTTATTTAAAATATTTTTCAGAGGAAAGACACATCAAACATATGCTTTAAGTCTTTCAATGAATTCCCAACACATTTAGTACCAAAATACAAAATTCACCCTACCTAACCTCTTCACCTTCATTATCACTCTTCATTTACCTTTGTTTTCCCAGCTTCTCAATCTTAACAGAGCTCTCTTACTTCAGAGCCTTAGCCTAGAATACTTTTCCTTTCATTTTTCACCTGGCTTCTCTTCATTGTTCAAATTTCATCTTAAAAATGTGATTTATTCAATTTCATAAAGGTCCTCTCTTAAGATTTCATTTAAAAATATATATATTCAGCATGAAATCAATGGAAGAATCAAAAAATAATTTCCTTAAACAAATGAACTTAACATTACTCCATCATATTACATGCTTTTTTCCCCCTATTTATAGTCGCAAATGCCCACCAAAAGATTATGTCAAGTTTATTGGAGTATCTTTAATTTCACTGGAAAAGCGCATGTTTTTTGTATGCACATTTGGAGGCAGCCTCTAGAGCAGAATATAATTGCTCTGTATTATAAAATAAGAAAGAAATCAAACCCTAACAGAACAGAAATTATCATGGGAGAATAGGTGAAAAAAGGAAAGCCACCTCTTTCCATAAAATGCAGCACAAAAGAAGCTGAAGAAAAACGTCTAATGAGAATTTACAATTAACTGTATGTGATGTTAGTACCATATTTTGGTTTCTCCGGAAATCTTGAGTAAAATATATATAGTTTTCACAAAAGTTTTGTTCTGAGTGTACGGGAACTCTTAAGACATGAAGAGTTCTGCATCTAATTAAAACATGAAAGGAATGCAGAGGTGACATAATAGGATGATAGATTCAAGCTGGAGGACTGGAGACAACTGATATCTATGTTTCATATATGCAATTTAAATGGAAAGAATATATATGATACAAAAAAGAACTATAGAACAGTATACTTTACCTTGTAAACTGCCCTAACATACTAGGATTCATTGTATTCTGATAAAGGCTATAGGAAGCTATAAATTCTGAACCAAGTGATCCTTCTTGTGATGTCAAGAGTTTATTTGGCTTTGTTGTACCACTATGTGGATCTGGATGGTAAAGAGGTCGAGGAGTAACATCAACTCCATTTGCATCAAATACCTGTAGAAAATGATTATTTAAAATGAGATAACTAAAGATTAGGTTTCTAAATAACAGGTCCTAAAAAACAGAAATAAGTACAGTAGAAAAAAGAAAAGTATAATGTTCCTACAATAGGATAAACATGAAACATTGGATGATATAAAATTTTATGCTTAACTAGGCACACAGTTTCTTAAAATCTTATTCATGTTTTACTTATATGTAATATATATTAACTTCAGGAAAAGCAGAAAGGTAGATAATTCATCCAGATTGCTAATATTTGGTATATTTAATATTGTACTATAGGCTTTTTTTTAAAAAGTCACTATTTTTCACTTTACATTTTATTAATAAACATTTCCCCAGTTATTATCTAATTTTGGTTTACAGTCAACTGCAAAATTATTCAGTCAACAACAGATCACATATACAATGGAGGTCCCACATTATAATGGAGCTGAAAAATTCCTACCACCTAGTGACATCCTAGTCATTACAATGATGTAACACAATGCATTACTCACATATTTGTGGTGATGCTGGTATAAACAAACCTACTGCACTGCCAGTAATATAAAAGTATAGCACATACAATTATGTGCAGTACCTAATACCTGATAATACATGACAGTGTTACTGGCTTATGTATTTACTATACTATGCTTTTTATTATTTTTTAGAGTGCACTCCTTTTACTTATAAAAAAAAAGTTAATTGTAAAACAGCTTTAGGAACATTCTTCAGGGGTTATTCCAAAAGAAGGCATTGTTTTCTAGGAGATGACAGCTTTGTGCATATTATTGCCTCTGAAGACCTTCCAGTGGAACAAAATGAGGAGGTGGAAAATAGTGATATTATTATAATAAAGTTGAAATCCTTTCCATATACTTATTCCCATTGCAATTTCCTTCTGGAGGAGAAAATTTGCCATTCAAGTCCTTTGCACACTTTGTTGGGGGGACCTTTTTCTTATTGATAATATAGTTCATTAAATATTCTGAATATGAGTCCCTTCAGTTGTATGGGTTGCAAATTTCTTCTTTCACTCAGTGGCTTCATTTTCTTCATGGTATATTGGATTAATATAAGCTCTTATTCTTAATGTAGTCAAATTTGTCATGTTTTTCTTTATGGTTTGTGCTTTAATTGTCTCATTTAAAAAAATTCCCAGTCCCAAAGTCATGAAGGTATTTTTATATATGTTGTTTTTCATACTTAGGTCTAGAATATACCTGGAATTGAATTTTGTATATAATATGAGAAAGAAAGCCAATATATTTTTATTTCATAAGAATACCCAATTGTCTGAACAAGAGTTTTTAAAAATCCTGTCTTTTCCCTATTACTCTGAAGTGCACATTTATTGTAAAACCTGTGTTTATACATGCTCGGGTCATTTGAAGGCTCTCCGTCTATCCCTTTGCTAATATCATACATTTTATTAAGCTTGGTATTTAGGAGAGCAAGTGCTTCCACTAAGTTTTTATGCAAGAGTGTGTTGGCTATTTTTAGCCTTTAACATTTTCATATAAATTTTACATTTATCTTGACAAGTTTTTGGAAAAAAAGATGAAAAAATTTTGAGATTTTGATTAAAATTGCATGGAATCCATAAGTCAAAATTTGGGATAATTTCTATGCTTAAAATATTGACTCTTTCTAGGCATGATCATGGTCTACCTCTCTTCTTTTGTTTGGGTCTTCTTTAATGTCTCCTAATAAAATTTTATAGTTTTAAAAATATTAGTATGTGCATATTTTGTTATATTTTTCCACAGTACTTGATAAATGTTAGTGCTATTATAAATGATATCATTAAAAATGTCTAATGTTTTCTTCTGAGAAGAGGCTTCTTAAAAAAATCTTATTTTTGAACTATTTGTTGTTAGTATAATATACAAATATTCAATTGCTTTTTCTTTTTTGATTTGATATCCAGTAAGCTTGCAAAATACTCCATAACTTAATAATTTATGAGTAGGTGATTTTGAGTTACTTAGATAATTGACTCATCTACAAATATTCAATGTTTTGTTTCTTCCTTTCCATTCTTATACCTTTCTTTCTTTCTTTCTTTCTCTTTTATTGTTTTTGTTTTAGAGATGGGGTCTCTCTCTGTCTCTCAGGCTAGAGTGCAGTGGCATGATCATAGCTCGCTGCAGCCTTGAACTCCTGGGCTCCAGACATCCGCTCACCTCAGCTTCACAAATATCTGGGACTACAGGTACACACCACCATGCCTGGATTTCCTTGCCAATTTGAACTAAGACTTCCAAGAATGCTGGATGGAAGTAGGACCCTTTTTAGAAATGCTTCACCATTTGATATGATCACTATTATAGAGTTTTACAGATAGCCTAAATAAGATGAAGAAAGTTTCTTTTGATTCCCAATTTCATAAGAATTTTTATTAATCATAAATAAGTATTAAATCTTATCAGATATTTCCTGTCTGTATCAAGAATATCACATGCTTTTTTTCCCTTTAAGCTGTTAATGTGGTAAGTTACACTATGGATTTTTAAATGGTAAACCAATCTTGATTTCTTGGTATAAACCCAACTTCCTCAAGATGTATTACGCCTTTTTGTTGTTATTGAATTTTGTTGGCTAATGTTTTATTGAGGATTTATCTATGTTTGCAAGATTGGCTTATGATGTTTCTCTCTCATACTGTTGCATTTAGGTTTTAATATCAATGTAATACTGGCCTCATAAAATGAGTTTTGGAGTATACTTACTTTTTGTGTTGTGTTTTCATCCATAAATGTTTGGCATACATCTCAAGTGAAGCCATCTAGGCCTGGAATTATCTTTGACGGAAAGTTTTAAAATTATTCATATAAACGTATTTAATAGTTTCTAGTTTTCAATTGTTGTTTGTCCCTTTTGGTAAAGTTTAATTTTTTTAAATAATTTTTCCATTATACCTAAATTTTCAACATTCAAATTGGAGTAAAATTACATGTAATATATATGAATTAACTTTTTAAATAGATTTTGAAGTGTACAACTCAGTCGTGTTTAGTATATTCACAGATATGTACAACTATCACCACAATTAATTTTAGAAATCTTTTACACTTCAAGAAAATGCCCTGTACCCTTTAACCATGACCCCTGCTGTGGTTCAAATGTATGCTCCCAAAGCTCATGTGTTGGAAATGTGATCCCCAATGCAGTAGTGTTGACAGCTACCACCTTTGAGAGTTGATTCAGTACTGAGAGTTCTGTCTTCATGAATGGATTAATCCATTCTTGGAATTAATGGGTTATCTAGGGAGTGGGTAAGTTATTACAAGAACAGTCTGTTATAAAAGCCAGTTTCTCCATCTTTCGTGAAGCCCCTCACCATGTGATACCCTGCGCCAGTTCAGAACTCTGCACAAGAGTCCCCATGAGCAAGAAGACCCTCATAGATGTGGCCCTTAGAACCCGGACTTCCCAGGCTCTAGGACTGTAAGAAGTAAAATTATGTTCTTTATAAATTACCCAGTCTCCAGTATTCAGTTATAGCAATAGAAAAAAACTAAGAAAATTGGTGCCAAGAAGTGGGGCTGTTGTTAATAATAAATACCTGAAAATGTGGAAGTGGCTTTAGAACTGAGCAACGAGTAGAGGCTGGAAGAACTTGGAGGAGCATTCTAGGAAAAGCTTATATTGACATAAATGGAGTATTAAGGATGATTCTGGTAAGGGCTCAGAAGATGGGGAAGTCTGAATCTTCTTAATTACTTAAGTGGTTGAAAACTGGTAGAGATACGGATAGCAAGGGCTATTCTGATGAGATGTCAGACAGAAATGAGAAATATCTTTTTGGAAACTAGAGTAAATGCCACCTTGGTTATAAACTAGTAAAGAACTTGGCCAAATTTATGGAAGGCAAAACTTAAGAGTGATGCACTAGGATATCTGGCAGAAGAAATATCTAAGCAGCAAAGCATTAAAGATGCTGCATGGTTACTTTTGCTGCTTACAGTGAGATTTGGGAGCAAACAGATGAAGTAAAGACAGAATTTATAATCAGAAGAAAAATAGAAAGTTGGAAATCTCTCAGCCTGGCCATATAATGAATAAAAAGGTATATTTGGGAGATGAAACCAAGGCTGTGGCTAGTAACAATTTGCCAAGGAGATTAATACAGATAGAGTGGATCATGAGGACAGTGGAAGAAAGATGCCAAAGGCAGAGATCTTTCAAGTGGACCATCCCAACACAGGCCCAGAGACCTAGAAGGGCAGAATAGTTTCAGGTGACAGGCTCTGGGTACCCTCCAAGAGCTTGCTGCCCAAAGCCACCTCAGGTCTTTGCTCCCCAAATTCTGGCAAAGAGTTATTCAATCATTCTAGCTGTGGCTCAACCGGCCTCAAATGACACTCTACACAAGCCATAAATCTTGAAAGCATCCATTGGTGCTAATTCTGCATGTTCGCAGAAAGTATGGTGGCCTCCACCTCATTTCCAAAGGATGTATCAGACATCCTGGGAGTCCAGGCAGAGACTTGTTACAGGGTAGAACCAATGCAGAAAGCCCCTACCAGGGCAATGCCTAGTGGAGATGTGGGAGCAGGACCACCACTGAGAAACCCCTTAACTGTTAAAGATACCAACTTGCAAAGCCAGCCTGGAAGAGCTGAAGTGCAGGCTGAGCCCAGCAAAGCCTTGAAGGCAGGGATGCCTGATGCCTTGGAGTCTAATCCCTGCATGAGTGTGTCCAGAAAGCAGCACATGGAGTCATAAGATATTATTCTCCAGCTTTAAGGTCTAATGTCTGCCCTATTGAGTTTCAGACTTGCTTGGGGCCTATTATTCCTTTATCTTGGCCCATTTCTCCTTTTTAGAATGAGAACAGATACCCTATGCCTATCCCACCATTGTATCTTGGAGGCAGATAACTTGTTTTGATTTCCCAGATGAGACTCTGGACTTTTGGGTTGATGCTGGAATGAGTTAAGACTTTGGGGCTACTGGGATGGAATCAACGTGTTGTAGATCTGAGAAGTACATGAATTTGGGGGCCAAGGGAAGAATGTTATGGTTTGAATGTATTCCTAAAAGTTGTGTTGGAGCCTTCGTCCCCAATGCAATAGTGTTGAGAGGCCAGGACTTTGGGGAGGTGATTGGATCATGAGGGCTTTGCCCTCATAAATGGATTTATCCATTCATGGATTAATGGGTTACTGAGGAAACAGATTAGTTATTACAAGAGGGGTCTGTTATAAAAGCCAGTTGCTCCATCTCTTGTGAGCTCATTCACCATGTGATGCTCTGCACCACCTCAGGACTCTGCAGAGTCCCCTGCTAGCAAGAAGGCCCTCACCAAATGTAGCCCCACAACCCTGGACTTCCTAACCTCCAGAACTGTAGCAAACATATTTTTTTTATTTATAAATTACCTAGTCTCAGGTATTCAGTTATAGAAACAGAAAACAGACTAAGAGAATCCCCTAACCCCATCTCCCCTCCCAGCCTAGGCCACCACTAATACACTTCATACCTCTATAAACTTCCCTGTACTGGACTTTCACATGAGTGGAGTCATATACTATGCAGTATTTTGTGACTGGCTTGTCTCACTTAGCATAATGTTTTCAAGATTCATCCATGTTGTCACATTCATCAGTGTACTTCATTCCTTTATATGATTGGATAATATTATATTGTATAGATGCATATTTTCTTTAGACATTTTTCCATTGATGGACATTTGGGTTGTTGCTACCTTTTGGCTATTATGAATAGTGCTACTATAAATATTTGTGTATATCTTTCTGTGTGGAAATATATCTTAACTTCACTTGGGTATACATACGTAGGAGTGGAACTGGTGGTTCACATAGTAACACTTTATTTAACCCTTTGAGGAACTTCCAAACTGTTTTACAAAGTGGTCAATTTTACATTCCCATCAACAGTGTATAAGGATTCTGATTTCTTCACATCCTTGTCAACACTTGTCATCTTTCTTTTTTTTTTTTTGAGATAGGGTCTTGCTCAGTTGCCCTGGCTACAGTGCAGTGGCATCTTCATAGCTCATTGCAACTGCAAACCCCTGGGCTCATGAGATCCTCCTTCCTCAGCCCCCTAAGTAGCAGGTACTACAGGCATACACCACTACGCCTGGCTTATTTTTCTATTTTTTGTAGAGACAGGGGCTCACTCTTGATCGGGCTGGTTTTGAACTCCTGACCTCAAGCAATCCTCCCATGTGGACCTCCCAAAGTGTGACTTTTTGATTCTAGTCATCTCAGTGGGTATGAAGCAGATATCACATTGTGGGTTTGATTTATATTTCTCTGATGACTAATAATGTCCAGCATGTTTTCATGTGGCTTTGTGACTATTTCTATACCTTTTTTGGAGAAATGAGCATTCGGATTGTATGCTCAATATTTGTTATTTGCCTTTCCTAAGTAATTTTAAGAGTTCTTTATATATTACAGATACAAATCTCTTATCAGATATATGATTTATAAATATTTTATTATATTTATGGATTGCCTTTTCACTTTTTAATATTTTTGATGCAAAAAAGTTTTTAATTTTAATAAAGCCAAATGTATGTATTTTTTCTTTTGTTACTCATGCTCTTAGTGTCATATCTAAGAAGCCTTTGGCAAATCCAAGGTCATGAAAATTTACCCCTATTTTTCTGCTAAGAGTTTTATAGTTTTAGCTCTTAAATCTAAGTCTTGGATACATTTTGAGTTGGCTTATTTATATGATATGAGGTAAGGGTCTAACATCATTCTTTCATATGTGGCTATCCAGTTGTCCCACTATCATATATTGAACAAATTAAATGTTATTGGCATCCTTATAAAAAATATGATCAGTTAAAATCAGACATGAGTTTATTTCTGAACTCTCAATTCTATCCTGTTGATCTATATATATGTCTATCTTTGCGCCAATACTATTATATTTGACTACTATTGTTTTGTAGTAAACTCTGAAATTGGGAAGTATAGGTCCTCCTAATTTGTTCTTATTTTTCAGGATTATTTTTGCTATTTTGGGTCCACTGAAATTCCATATGAATTTTAGTATCAGTTGTCAGTTTTTAGAACGAAGTCAGCTGGGATTCTGACAATAATTGTGTTAAATACGCAGATCAGTTTGGGGAGTATCACCATCTTAACATGGTAAGTCTTCTGATCCATAAATATGAGATACTTTCCCATTTAATTAGATCTTCTTTAATTTCTTTCAAAAATGTTTTGTAGTTTTGAGAGTACATATTTTGTGCTTCTTTTATTAAATTTATTCCTAAGTATTTTATTGTTTTTGATGCAATAGTGAAATAAATCATTTTCTTAATTTAATTTCAAACTGTTCATTGCACAAACATACAAATACAATTTATTTGTATATTGATCACGTATCTAGCAACCTTACAAAACTCATGTTAGTTCTAATAGTTTTTTAATGGATTCTCTAGAAGTTTTTATATATAACAACATGTCATCTGCAAATATAGTTTTACTTCTTCCTTCCTTTATGGAAAGGATTTTTATGCCCACATTGATAAGAGATTTTGGTCTGTAATTTCTTGTGAAGTTTTTGTCTGGTTTTGGTATCATTGTAATACTGGCATTATGGAACAAGTTGTGAAGTGTTTCCTGCTCTTCTATTTCTTAAGCAAGTTTGTGAAGAATTTGGTAGAATACAACAGTGAAGCCACCTGAGCATGGGCTTCTCCTTGTGGGTAGTTTTTTGTTTTGTTTTTGTCTTTATTACTGATTTAATCTCTTCACTTGTTATAGGTGTATTTAGATTGTTTATTTCTTCTAGAGTCAGTTCCTCAGGTAGTTTGTACCTTGCTAGGAATGTGTCTATTTCATGTAAGTTATCTAATTTGTTGGCATACAATTGTTTATAGTAGTCCTTTATAATCCTTTTTATTTCTGTCAATACTAACATACTCTCTTTTACTTTGTTTTTCCCCCCACCGTTGGTAAGTAGGTCTTGAATTTATTTTACAAATAAGACCTGTTCTATCTAGCTTTTCATTTAGGAGGCTAAAAGCAGAGTCAGCTTGACTTCAAGGACTCTATATTCTTAGTCTCCAAATTCTCTTTTATTTCTGATTCTAGTAATTTGAATCTTCTTTTTTCTCTTGGTCAGACTAGCTAAAGGTTTGTCAATTTTACTGATCTTTTTAAAGAACCAGATTTTGATTTTCTCCATTGTTTTTCTATTCAATATTTCACTAATTTCCATCCCAATATTTATCATTTCCTTCCTCTGCTTACTTTATGCTATTTTCTCTTCTTTTATCATTTTCTTATGTAAGAAGGTTATTGACTTGAGATCTTTCTTCTTTATAAAGTTGGCATTTATGTCTATAAATTTTCCTTTAAGCACTGCTTTAGCTACATCCCATAAGCTTTGGTATGTTGTATCTCGATTATCTATCATCTCAGAATATTTTGTTATTTTCTTTTTGATTTCTTCTTTGACTTTTTTATTATTTACATACCACCATTATAATCGTACATTATTAATATTTGTGAATATTTTCTACTGTAGCATTTTAATTTCATTAATAACTTTTTTCTCTATATTTTTAAGATTTTTAAGTGGTTACTCTAAAGCTTACCATATAAATTATATCAAAATCATGTCTGGATTTATACTACCTTAATTGAAACATTACTTCTACATAGCTCTATTCTCTTCATCCAATTTTTGTGGTATTATTTTTATGTACCTTACATCTATTCACATTGCAAATATAAAAATAGTGTTATAATTATAACACTTATTTGCCATCTATCATCATTTTATTAGCCCATTACAGCTTTGCTCCCATCCATCTCCTCTGTGCTGTTATTGGCAAATATATTAATATTATACATATATTACACTTCTATATTTCATTGGTACAATACATTATATACATATTATTTTATACAATTGCCTTCAATTTAGTTAAGAGAATAAAAGGAAAATGCAGTAATAGTGTTATCATTACATGACTTTTATTGGTGCTTGTCACCTAGTGTTCATTGTATCCATTAGGTAGGTTTTTGCCCTTCCCCTCCACTCCCCTCCCCCCTGCTTGATTTCCTTTGAGATTTGCTTCTCTCTATGCACATGTGTGCTCATCAGTTAGTTCCAATTTAATAATGAATACATGTGGCATTTGTTTTTCCATTCTTTAGACACTTCACTTAAGATAATGGTCTCCACTTCGATCCAAATTGCTGCAAAAGGTATTAAGTCATCTCTCTTCATGGCTGAGTAGTATTCCACGGTATATATATACCACATTTTGTTAATACACTCATGAATTGGTGGGCATTTGGGTTGATTCCACACCTTTGCATTGTGAATTGTGCTGCAATGAACATTTGCATGTAGGTGTCTTGTGTTCTTTGTGTGGAGATGAATTACCATCTGGAGTTACTTGCTTTCAACATGAGAAAATTCCTTTAGTATTTCTTTCAAGGACGGTCTAGCTAGCAATAAATTCTTGCAGGTTTTGTTCACCTAGGAAACTATTTCACCTTCATTATTGAAAGATCATTTTTCTGGATATAAGATTCTAATGGAAAGTTTTTTCTTTGAGCACTTCAAATATATTATCCCTCTGCCTTCTGGCCTTGTTTCTACTAAAAAGTCAATCATTAATCTTACAGGGGTTCCCTTGTAAGTGACATACTGTTTTTCTCTTGCTGCTTTCAAGATTTTCTCCTTGTCTCTGACTTTCAGCATGTTTACTATGACATGTCTGTGAGTCAATCTGCACTCACTTTATTTGGAGTTTGTTGAGCTTTGCAGATGTATAGGTTTTTTTTCAATAAATTTAGATGTCTTCAGGCATTATTTCTTTGAATATTTTTTCTTTTACTTTCTGTCTCCTCTCCTCTCCCCTTATGTGTATGCTGCTGTATTTGAGGGAGTTCCACATTTTTCTGAGGTCCTATTCATTTTTCTTCATTCTCTTTTTCCTCTCTTCTTTGGCTTACATACACTTTCCTCTATATTCAAGTTTGCTAATTCTTTCTGCCACCTGTTAAAACTACTGCTGAGCTCCTCTAGTGGATTTTTAAATTTCCCATGATTGTATTAATTCCAAGGTTTCCACTTCATTTTTTTGTAATTTCTATATCTTTATTGATAGTCTCTATTTGATGTGACATTGTCATCGTATCTTCCTTTACTTTTTAAATCATGGTTTACTTTAATTCTGTGAACAAATTTATTATAGCTGCTTTGAAATATCTCTGTTAAATCTGACATCTGGTCCCTTTCACAGGCAGTTTCTGTTGTCTGCTTTTTTTCTTGTCTGTGGATCATACTTTCCTGTTTCTTTGGATACCCTTTAAATTTTTGTTGGAAATGAGAGATTTTAGATAATATATTGTAGCAACTCTGAGTACTGGTTCCTCTCTCCTATCCAGAGTTTGTTATCATCATATGCTTGTTTATTTGTTTAGTGATTGGCTGGATTATTTTGGTGAGGTCTATATCACTGTTATAGATTGAACTATATCTACTAAAAGAAGACATGTTGAAGTCCTAATCCCCAGTACCTGAAAATGTGACTTTACAGTACAGTATCTGGAAATCAAGGTTTTGCAGATTTAACCAAGCTGAGATAATTATGGTGGGCCCTAATCCAGTATGACTGGTGTCCTTATAAAAAGTGTAAATTTGGGCACAGACACACAGAAGGAAGACACTTGGGGGAGAATGTAATGTGATGATGGGAGATTGGAGTGATGCCTCTATAAGCCAAGGAAGGCCCAGGGCTACCAGAAGCTAGGAAGCATGGAACAAATCCTTCCCTAGCAAAGAGAGCATGGCCTTGCTGTGAGACAATAAATTTCTATTGTTTTAAGTTACAGAGTTTGTTACTTTGTTAAGGCAGCCCTAGGAAACTAATATGCCCCACCCCACCCACAGTCTTGACCACCTGATGTTGCTCCTCAGTAAGGTGCAGCTTTGGGTATGCCCATGGCCACCCTTGGATGACAGTGGTACTAGTAAGGCTCTGCTCCACTCTTTCCCTGTCTATACCCAGCTGTTAAACTCCACTAGTTGCCAGCTAATTGCTCTATTATTTTTAACAATGCATTAGGGCATAAATTCTCCACCAACTAAACCAATCAAGTTTCTGCTCCTTCCGGGGAATACTGCCTGAGGTCAGTGTTTGTTCTGACTGCCAGATTCCAGGGACCATAAACTAGCCAGATTATAACCTAGGCTGTATCTTCATTAGATCCATGAATCTCCTCCCAGTTGCCTTTATCACAACCTACATTATTTTTGAGGGTACTCAAGTGTTAAACTTCTCTACCAATCTGTTGTAAATGAAGTTGGTTGCTCTGGAAAAACATTAGGAGCTATCTGTTTTACAGCCTGCCTCTTCCCCCAGGCAAAATCTCTGCACCAGGTCTCTGGTGTTCAGGCTGGAGAAAATGACAAGTTCCTCTCTGCGTGACAACCTTGCACTCTAGACATTGACTGCTAGGTGGAGGGAGGGGGTAGTAGCCTAGGGTTTTCTCAGTTTGCTTCTCTAGGCATGAAATCACTGCCTCATGAGCCAGAGGAAAGCCTCAGTATTCCTAATGTGTGCCAGAGCCAAGGTAGAGCTCACCAGCAGAGCCTGGGAAGAAGGGAGACCTCATCTCTCAACCATACTTATCTGGGCCTTACCCTCAGCAATGAGCAGCTGGGGGAAGGATGATAAACACTGAAGTCCTGCTCCAGGGAAAATACTTCTGTGTGGGAGCTGAGTGAGGGCTGAGACTTACGTTCCTGGATGAAAGTAGTCTGGAGTGGAGTCTCCGCCTCACTGAGCTAGGAGAGGTGAAGGCTAAGGTGGTCTTGGCTCAAATGCCATAGACTCTTACCTTCCTTACTGAATTTTCATAGATTCTCTTGAATGGATGGTTATTTGCTTTTTGTCCTTAGGTTAATTTCCAGAGGAATTAAATACTTGTTTTTTAAAAAGAATTTTAACCAATTTCACTGGGAAATGGGTCATTGAAGTTCTTAATGCTATCATGTTGCCAGTTGCTCTAATTATCTTTTTTTTAAAAATTGTGGTAAGCTACTCATAACCTAAAATTTATCACCTTAAGTATTTTTTAAGTGTACAGTTCAGTGGCATTAAGTATATGCACATTGTTCTACAACCATCATCACCATCCATCTGCAGAACTCTTTTCATCTTGCAAAACTGTACCCATTAAACAATTCCTCTTTACCCCTTCCCCCGAATTCCTGGCAACTACCATATACTTTCTGTATCTATGAATCTGTCTACTTTAGGTATTAATCCTTCATGTAAGTGGAATCATACAGTATTTGTCCTTTTGTAACTGTCTTATTTCACTTAATGTGATGTCTTCAAGGTTCATCCATGAGATAACATGTGTGGGAATTTCCTTCCTTTTTAAGGCTTAATAATATTGCATTGTATGTGTCTACCACATTTTTTTTTATCTGTTTAATGTAGCGATAAGGCCAAAAAGGAAGGTCAAGAGAGGCTGAGTACAGTCATTTTGGTCACTACCAGTCTCCTAGCCACCATGAACAAGGAAGTTACCAGCAAGTCATGAGTCCGGGACCACCTGAGGATGGATGAATTACTAAGCCAGATACTTTACAAACTGTGCTTACCTTTCTGTGACAGCAGTTTAGATTAACCTTTATGGCCTGACCTAAAGACAATGCTGGTCCCAACACGGTTTCTGAACATTTAAAAATGTTACCATTGCCCCGTAAGGTGTCCCCTTCCTGCTCGAGAAAGGACCCCTACTCTGTGGAGTAGGATCTGTTGTCTGTCTCTGTCTCAGTGAAACTTTCCTGTAGCTAGCTAGTTGGCTTACTCTTGAGGTCATTCCAGCATGAAGCCAAGAACCCAGCTGGTGAGTTCAGGGGGCTTTCTTCCCTTCATTGGGACACCTCCTGTATCACATTCATCTCTTGGACATTTCAGTTGCTTTTACCTTTTAGCTATTGTGCATAATGCTGCCATGAAGACAGTTGTACAAACATCTGCTTGAAACTCAGTTTTCAAGTCTTTTGAATATAATCCCAAAAGCGGAATTCCTAGATCATATGGTAATTCTATTTTTAAGTTTTTGAGGAAGACAATATTGTTTTTCATAGTGGCTACACCATTTTATAATCCCACCAATAGCACACAATGGTTTCAGTTTCTCCACATCCTCACCAACACTTGTTTTTTTATTTTTTAAATAGTAGCCATCATAATGTGTATGAAGTGGCATCTCACTGTGGTTTTGATCTGCACTTCCCTAATGACTAGTGATGTTGAGTGTCTTTTCATGTATTTGTTGGCTATTTGTATCTTTTTTGGAGAAATACCTATTCAAGTCCTTTGCCCATCTTTTAACTTGGCTGTTTTCTGCTGTTGTTGATTTGTTGGAGTTCTTCATAAATCCTGTATATTAACCCCTTATCAGATATATGATTTGCAAATATTTTCTCCCATTTTGTGGGTTATCTTTTTTTTTAATTTCAGAATATTATGGGGTTAGAAATGTTTTGATTACATAAATTACTTTTGTACAGTTTGAGTCAAAGTTATAAGTGTGTCTATCACCCAGATAGTGTGCATCATATCCGTTAAATGTGAATTTACCCATCCCCTCCCCACCCCCCACTTGCTTGATTTCTGTTGACTTTTACTAGCATGTGAACACAAGAGTGTTGATCATTTAGTTCCAATTTAACAGTGAGCACATGTGATGTTTGTTTTTCCATTTTGGTGATACTTCACTTAGGAGGATGGTCTCCAGTTCCATCCAGGTTGTTACAAAACTTATTGATTCACCATTGTTTTTGTGTGCCAGAATAATACTGCATGGTATACATATACCATATTTTATTAATCTACTCATATACTGATGGAAATTTGGGTTGTGTCCTGAGTTGCCTTTTCACTACATTGATTTTCTTTTGATGAACTAATTTTCACGTAGTCCAGTATATCTGTTTTTTTCTTTTGCTACAAGTGCTTTTGGTGCCATACACAAGAAATTATTGCCAAATCCAATGTCATAAAGCTTTTTCCCTATGTTTTCTTCTAAGATTTTTATAGATTTAGCTCTTATTTTTAGGTTTTTGATCCATTTTGAGTTCATTTTTGTATATGGTGTAAGGGTCAAACTTCATTTCTTTACATGGGGATATCCAGCTGTTCCAGCACCATTTGTTGGCAAGACTCTTCTTTCTCCATTGCATAGTCTTGGCATTCTTGTCAAATTTGACCATATACCTGAGGGTTTATTTCTGGGCTCTCTATTCTATTCCATTGGTCTATACTATATGTCTGTCTTTATTTCAGTACCACGTTCTTTTGATTACTATAGATTTATAATACGTTTTGAAATCAGGAAGTATGAGATTTCCAACTTTGTTCTTGTTCAAGATTGTTTTGGCTATTTGGGTTTCTTGATATTTCATATGAATTTTAGTATGGGTGTTTCTATTTCTGAAAAAAATATCATTGGGATTTGGGTAGGGATTGCATTGAATCTGTAGATCACTTTGAGTAGTAAAGACATCTTAATAATATTAAGTCTTTCAATCCATGAACAAGAAATGTCTTTCCATTTAGTGGTGTCCTCTTTCTTTTCTTTCAGTAATGTTTTATAGTTTTCAGTGTACAAATCTCTGGCATCCTTGATTAAGTTTATTCCTAATCTTTTTGTTAATTTCCTTTTTGGACTGTTCATTGTTAGAAATGCAACTGATTTTTGTGTGTTGATTTTCTATCCCACAACTTTGCTGAATTCATTTATTAGTTCTAACAGTTTGTGTGTGTGTGTAATCTTGACAGTTTTCCACATATAAAATCATGTCATATGTGAAAAGAGATAATTTTATTTCTTCTTTTCCAATTTGGATGTCTTTTATGTCTTTTTCTTGCCTAATTGCCTTGGCTAGGACTTTCACTAGTATTCTGAAGAGAAGTGGTGGAAGCAGGCATCCTTCTCTTATTCCTGATCTTAGAGGAAAAGCTTTCAGTCTTTCATCATTGAAAAAAATATATATATTATGTATTATATGTGCAAATACATACATAGTATGGGTTTACTAAAATTACATTTGAGTTGTTTTACTTTTGGGCCATTATAAATAAAGTTGCTATGAACATTCATTTACTACTGTTCGTATAAACATATATTTTCTTTTCTCTCAGCAAATACCTAGAAGTGGCACACATGGATGATATAGTAGATATATGTTTAATAACTTGCCAAATTTGTTTTCTATTTTTCATGTGTACCAGCAATGTATGAAGAGATTTTAGTTCCTCCACATACTTGTCAACATTTGGTATGGTCAGTCTTTTTATAATTTTTAGCCATTCTAATAGGTATTTCATGGTTTTAATTTGCATTTCCTTAATGACTAATACTGATCATCTTTTCATATGTTCATATACTATGTGTATATCTACTCTAGTAAAGCGTTTTTCAAGTATTTTGCTTGTTTTTTAAAATTGGGTAGTCTTAACATTGTCTTGAGGGTTGTTTACACATTTTAGTTACAAGTACTTTATCAGAATATGCTTTGTAAATAATTTTTTCCAGTGTGTCACTTTTCATTCTGTTAGCAGTGTCTTTCAAAGGCAAAAGTTTTGATTTTGATGAAGCCCAATTTACCAATTTTATCTTTTATGGACTGTGCTTTTAAGGTCCTATCTAAAAAAAGCCTAACCCGGCCGGGCGCGGTGGCTCACGCCTGTAATCCTAGCACTCTGGGAGGCCGAGGCGAGTGGATCGCTCAAGGTCAGGAGTTCGAGACCAGCCTGAGCAAGAGTGAGACCCCGTCTCTACTAAAAACAGAAAGAAATTATATGGACAACTAAAATATATATAGAAAAAATTAGCCAGGCATGGTGGCGCATGCCTGTAGTCCTAGCTACTCGGGAGGCTGAGGCAGTAGGATCGCTTGAGCCCAGGAGTTTGAGGTTGCTGTGAGCTAGGCTGACGCCATGGCACTCACTCTAGCCCGGGCAACAAAGTGAGACTCTGTCTCAAAAAAAAAAAAAAAAAAAAAAAAAGCCTAACCCATTCAAAGTTATGTATTATATGCTTTTCTGTATATATGTAATATTTCAATTAAAAGTTTAAAAGAGTCAATCCTTAGCTATAAGTTTTATAATGAGACAAATTAACAGACTTGATGACAATTTTGTGATATTTTCAAGAGCACACTGCTGAGAAGAGTGGATGATAGCTGTAGTGCATGATTAATAGCTATAATTAATACCACAAGCAACTAGTTCTTAAAGTCATGAGTAGATTTTTCTCATTCCATTCCAATATTCTTCTTATCAAAAACTAGTTATAGGAGCAAACTGCCAATATTATGTTGTAAGGAATGTTATATGGTAAAAACGCTAACAAAATCAGTATTTCAAAATTATGAGTAATTATTTGAAAGCAGCATATTTTCTTTTATTCCAATCAAATTTTTCATAGTGTCATTTCAGATAAACCCAGAATTCTAAAGACTATTACCTGTATTGTCTTTATACTGGGAATATTCATTTTTTCTGTTTTCAATTCAGGTACAATAACCATGGTTTTTGATGTAACCATTCGGCTTTGATTTGCACCAATATATCCTTTCACTGCAGTTGGTTTTGCTGGACCAATAATGCTAATGGACTTCCTTAATTGTGTGCTGCCCCTATATGAGAAAAAGAAAGTATAGTACAGAGGATTCAGGATTGAAAAGAAAAATCAACAAATGATAAAAAACCAGAATTTCCTACAGAAACATGTGAACAATCTAAACATGTAACAAGAAATAGCTACTTGAGATCTTATTATGTATAAGCATAATTCTAAAGAGTTTGCATATATTATGTCATTTCCCTCACAACTCTAAGACGTTGTTATTAATATTATTTTACATAAAGTCACAGAGGCTTAAGGGAAAACATTACTACTATAGTTGAGATTTGAACCCAGACAGTCAGATCCAAAGTCTACACTGACTCTTCTGGGTCTTAGTTTCTTTGTTTGTCAAGGGGGAGGTAATAATAGTACCTAACTCAGAGATTGTTATGACGATTAAATAATTTATGTATTATGGTTAGGAGGTACCTGGCACATGGTAAGCACAAATGAGTGTACAGTGCAGTTACACAGGCAGATTTAAACATGATTAATAAAACCTGAGTAGCTGGGTATGGTGGGTTATGCATGTAATCCTAATACTTTGGGAGGCAGAGGTGAGAGGATCACTTGAAGCCAGGAGTTCCAAGACCAGCTTGAGCAACACAGTGAGTGCCCCATCTCTACAAAATCAATCAATCAATCATTCAGTCAATAAAACTTGAGAAAGAATATCATGTTCCTGCTTGGACAAATTACATGATGATTTTTAACAGGAAGTTATGGTCAAAATACTTTGCTTTTGGATTTACTCTGTAAACTCCTTAAGATAAGGACCTACTTTATCATCTTATTCCTTTTAGTACTCTGTAATGTGGACTTCTATAAAATGAGGATGATTTTCCTTTAGATTATAAAAAAGAAATATGCTTTCCAAGAAATCATTTTTAATAATACTTTTACTTTTGAAATCACAAAAGATCAGACAAGAATAAATGTTTTTAAATGGCAACAATTAATTTAGTTTCCATATTTATTTTTCTTCATAGCACTTATCTCAACTTGACATGTTGTTTATTGTTGCCTGCTCCTCTACAGAATGTGAGAATGTTTAGGGCAGGAACTTTGTCTTGTTCATTGCTGGATTCCTAGTATCCAACACAGTGCTTAGTATATCACAGGCACGAAATTTTTTAATAGATAAGTAAATGAATTCCATTTGTGTACTGTTTAAAATTTACATTCTTTTAAAGTATCCTACCCTATCTTCCTCCCTTCCATCTCTAAAGGATTTTACTCCCGACATTTCTAGAAAATAAAGTATCATCATGTAAAAACTCCTTCAAATTATTTTTCTACTTTCTTTAAATTATTCTTCTACCTGCTATAAACTCATCTCAGTCCATCCTTATCTCTCTTTTCCTTTTTGAGTAAAAGCGTTCCCATTCTTATCTAAAAGTAATTTTTTGTCTGCACTTTGAAATCTGTCTCTTACTGCTTTCTCGGAGACTCTTCTCCATCAGTAATTCCAGGTCTCCTTTATCATATTTCCTTCTGTCTTCTCCCGTGGGCATACAATTATGCCCCATTTACCTCCTCAACTTAAAAATCCTTCCTTTAACTATGTCGTCCTCTACCTATTACTGTATCTCTCTTTCCTTTCAGTCTAACTTCTTAAAATATTAGTCAATAATACTGCCTACTTCCTTACCCTTCTTATTTGCTCCATTAACTATAATCTAGCTCACTTTCTTCTCTTCTACTGTATAGAGACTCCTTTCATTAAAATCACCTAGTCCTTCAAATTGTTGAATCCAAGGGTCTCTTTTCACTACTTATTTTTGTAGCATCTGACAGTTGACCATTCCCCCTTCTTAAAATTGACTTCTCAAATTGGTTTCTGTAACACCACTGTCTCCTACTCTTCAAACTCCTTGAAATCTCTAATCACCTGACTTTTCCATTTTCTATCAAATAATCAGTACATTTTTTATTTCTCTTCTTTCTCTATTAAATCCTGAATCTACAATTTACCAGTTGCATCACCCTTTGCCATTACCTTCAACTCTCTTATTTTCTTCCTCCTTGACATATTGCCCTACTATCCTTACAAAATCCATTCCTCTCATTCCATTTGCCTGTGTTAGGTTCCTCTTTTACAGATTACACTTAGGCTCAAACCCTAGTTATCTGATTTCTCACTATATATACAATACCTAAGTAAATTCCATGGGTTCAATGACCATAAATATTCCACTTTCTTATGGCAGTTTTCCTTCATTACCATTTCCCTTCTTCCATCCTCTGAAGATTTTTATATCCTGAACCACTGGCTCCCTCTCTAATACCACTTCTGGCATAATTCTTGAGTATGTAAATATCCATGAAGGTAATCCTTTAACAACCTTGGCCTCTTAGCTCCTTGAAATCTTCTCACACAAATGATTTTACCCACCTTGCTACTTCAGCCACTTACTCCCATGGTCATATACTTTGGCTTTGCCTTTAGCAAGGTCAACCACCACTTCCAATTTTTCCAGTTTATACACCCTCTTAAACCCCAGCTTCAATTATCCTGCAACCCTAATATAACCTTCGGGCCCTTGATTCTACCATGTTTTATTTCCTTACCTATCCCTTTCATGCCATCTCTTTCCTCTTGAGGTTAAGTATTTTAATTGATAGTTAATTATTTATAATCACTCTTCACTTATATTCTCACCCCCTCTCCTTCTTTTATTTTACTGGACTTGCTGGCAAAACCAAACTTGTAGTTAATTCCATTTATCCTCTTACTTTGAACCTGCACCCATGTATTAAACATGTTTCTAGCTTCTGTAAACTTGATGCTTTAACAACTGGCCTACATGCATTGGCCAGATCTGCCTTGTTCTAGACAATCTGATAATATACCCAAGTTACCTGGCCTTGGCCTCCCGCTTCTCATCTTGCCCCAACCCCTTTCCTCAGGAGCAGTCCTTCTCCCAGGGGTGCACTTTTCAAATATAAATCAACCAATCCAGAGTCCACATCCCCAGCAACCTCTTTTATCCAGCTCTCATACTCCGTGCCACCACACCTGCCCTAATCACCCCATGGCCAAATGCCAAACCAATAGGGAAAACCCCTGTGCCCCAGATCCACTGAAATTATTCAGAGCAGCTAATCCTAAACCTGTTTACCCTGCTTTATCCATTCCTTCTGCTGGAAACCACAATAAAGGCTTTTGCTCACCATCCCCTTCCCCCCATCCATCTGCCTCTTGACAGATCTCAGTGCTGCCCTGGGAGGTCCCCTATGGTGTGGTACGTCCCTCCTCTGACACTTGGGTAATAAACTATTTTTTCAATGGCAATAATTTCCTGGTCTATTGGACTTACTATATCTCAAATTTTGTATTAATATACTATATTTTAACTCAACCTGTGCAGCTAAATGAAACTGAAAAAAAAAAAAAATACCCAACCATGATGACAGGTCTCTTTAAATTATGGACCATTAACTTAATCTGGGTCTTTAACGTGCTAGCAATCTGTATATTCTTGGTTCATTTTTTACTATACTCTTTAAGGCCACTATTTTATACCTTCTCTTTCCTCAAATATGAACACCCCCTCTCACATTTTTACTTTCAGCTGATTAAATGAGAAAACTGAAGTAATCTAGTAACTTCCACATACTCGCACTGTCACATCTATGCACCTACCTGCCTGTATCTGTTCCTATATTCTCTTTTTCTTTCCTGTTATTCTGGATGAATTATCTATTGTTCCAGTTTAGGTCAATCCCTCTGCATGTGCACTAGATTCCATTCCTTTTTTGCCTATTCAAGGATATTGCTCTAGCAATTCTCTTTCTTGTATCATAAGTTTTTTTTCTGTCTACAGGATTATTCCCTTCAGCATGTAAACGTGCTGTTATTTCTCTCATCTTTTTTTTTTTATCTTTATTGTCATCTTAAATAAACAAAAAACTTCTCTTGACTACATCTATCTCTCCAGCTATCAATCATTCATGTTTCCTTTACAGCAACTCCTTGGGAAAAATTTTCTATATTAATTCTTTCCAGTCTCCACCTCTCTCTATATATAAAGGCTGTCTGGAAAGTATCCAGCCATGTAATATGAAAAATTATATTGACAATGGCTGGATTCTTTCTAGACAACCCTTGTATATATGCTCTCTTAAACCTACCCTGATGAGGTTTTTGTTCTGCTCATTCCATCAAAAGGATTATTATCAAGGTCCGATCATCTCCACAATACTAAATATACTAGTCATTTCAATCATCTCATCTTACTTATCATCAGCATTTGATTCAGCTGTTCATTCTTTACTCTTTGACTTTTATTTTTCAAACTTGGATTGCAGGACACTTCTTTTACCTGGTTTTCCTCCTACCTTTTCTGTGACGTTCATCCTTGAACTTCTCTTTTCTATCTACATTCAGACCCTAGTGAACTCATCTAATGCAAGGTTTAAATGCTATCTATGTGAAAATGATTCCCAAATATATCTCTAACTAGATCTCTTCTCTATATATCCACCTGCCTACTTGACATCACTGACTGAAACTCAGCATGTCCAAAACTAAGTTCCTGACATTAACCTACACTACCACCACCTCACCCTCACCCTGTCCAGCAAATCTACTCCTCTTGCAGTCTTGTTCATTTTTTGTCAAAGGCAACTCTATTCTTGCAGTTGCTAAGGAAAAAATTTTTCAAAATTTATCTAAAATCCACTCATTTGTCCCCACCCCTGTTGCCACCACCCTGGTCCAAAATGTATTCTCTTTTGGATTACTACAGTAGCCTTTCAACTCATCTTCCTACTTAACCCTGATCACCTGAAGTCTATGCTCCATGTAACCACCACAATGGATTGCTTTATTATTATTTCTCTGAGACAGGGTCTCACTCTTTTGCCTAGCTAGAGAGTTAATGACTAGTCTAACCTGCAGGCACACCTTTCACATGCAAATCAACCAATTTAGAGACCATAACTCTGACCACCTCCTTTATCCAGCTCCCACCAAGCTCTCAGAATCCAGGCCAATATCCACCTGCCTCAATTACCCGAGGGACAGACACCACACAACTAAAGACAGCCCCTAAGACTCAGAACCCACTAAAATTATTCAAACTAGCCCATCCTAAACCTGCTTACTGCTTGGTCCATTCCTCTCCACAGAAATCACAATGAAGGATCTTGTCCAGGTTTTTTCCCCCGTAACTCTCTCTGCCTCCTGACTGACCTGGGGGCTTCTCCATGTAGTTAGCCTGTGTAGCATGGCAAGACATGGCTCCTGTTTCTAGGAATCTGTACACATTAAGAAAAAAAACAAACTACTTCCTTCATGACACTCATTTTCATACCTACCTGTCTTATCATACCTGATTAAAACATATTCTGAATGTCCTTAAAACACAGCAGATATAGAAATCATAGGACTTAGTAACTTTAATGACACCAAATTTAAATTCCAAAGAACTTCCACCTATATTTTCTAATTTAATCTTTATAATAACTTGGGGGAGATATATATATACACACACACACACACATACACACACATATATACATGTATATTATATATACATATATATGTATATTATATATACAAACATATATATTATGGCCATCTTCTACAAATGAGAAAAACTCAAAAAGGTCAATTTAAGTTAAATACCCACAATCATCCAATAACTCATAGGCTATGTGCTCCTGGGCAAGTTTCTTAATCTCTTCTTTCATTATTTGTAAATTGAGGTTAATTATCCTACCTGCCTTATAGAGTTAGGGTAATAACTAAAATAGTCTTTGCTTCTAAAACACAATAAGTTAAATTGTAGACGTGTTCAATTTTAGATATAAGAGTGGTATCCTGACGGAGCTGTTTGGTAGCATTTGAAAATGCAAGAGTAAAGTGAATTTCAGGGGACAGAAGTGAGAGGTGGAGAATCAGATTTAAGAATCTTTGCATGGAGATAATAATAAATGAACTAAGTCCCAAAATAAAACCCTGAAGAAACAAAGAGAAGGTATTATGGCCAAGGAGAGAAACTGAAGGCAGAAAAGAAGCGGAACCAGAAAAGATGCTGGTAATGAGCAAACTAATAAAGTTCAGGATTAAGGAAATTGAGAAAAATCTGAAGGAAGGGAAAATCAATGTTGTCAAATGCTGTAGAAAGATAGGAAAGTAAGAAATCCCATTGAATCTCATGACTTTTGAAACTTTTAGGTTACTCATTATAGACCCTTGAGTAATTTCTAAACAGCAATGGAGATAACATTACAAGGGTTAAAAAGTGAACACAGAAATTTCTGGTTTCTAGTATAACATGTAAAGATCTTAAAAGTCATCATTCTTGCCCTTCCAAAAAGAAAAAAGCTGAATAAACTGAAAATCAACAGCTCTTCTTAAGTCTATCAGAGAATTCAGATCTACCCTGGGCAAATGACTACCTGAAAATTGGAGAGACAAGGTGAAAACAGAGAATCATAGCTTACAGGGAGCAGAAATTGCCATGGAGACAGCAACTTAAAAGGACGATGAACTAACTGCTGAGGACTGAGTGCAGACTAGGTTGGGAAAGAAAAAACTTTTGGGGCCCTCACACTTCCATGAGTCTACTAGGTTCTCAGGATGAAGATGAGAGAAAAGCTTCCTCAGGGTTACTGCAGGTGGATAGGAAGTAAGCATTCTGAAATATACCTAGAATGTTCTGTTCTCCTTAACAAAGGCCTGTCCTCACAGAAAGCTACTTTACCAGAGCCTGATATGAGGAAAGGAAATACCCAACTCTGGCTCCTCTCTAGTCATCTTGTCCCACCTAAGGAGAAAAAATAGGCTGAGAAGCACCAGGGACAAGGGACCACTAAAAGACTAAGACCTAATCATAGGATTGTAAAACACTTTCCCTCCCCCTATATCGTACTACCATATAAACAGGGATCCTGTATAACAGGGGATTACAACTAAAAAAACTGCAAAGCTGACAATGTAAGAAAAAGTCCCCAGGGAAACCTAAAACATAGAAGAGACAAAAAAACAAGAACACTAGAGGAAACTGAAGTCTTATAAACTTATAGCTACAGCAAATGGTAAACACAGCCTAATCACTAGCCATACAAACACAAAATCTCACACGAAAGGCCCATTCAGTTCATGTTACCTGATACAGTATGCTCAGTTTTCAACAAAAAATTATAAGGCATATCAAAAGGCAAAAAACAGAGTGTGAAGAGATAACACAAGCCTCAGGACCAGACTCAGATATGGCAGAGATTTTGGAATTTTAAGACAATGAATTTAAAATAATTATGATTAACATGTTAAGGGCTCTAATGGAAAACGTGGATAACATGCAAGAACAAGTAGGTAATATAAGGAGAGATGAAAATTCCAAGGAATAATCAAAAGGAAATGTGAACATGTAGGGAATTAAATAAAGGAAAAGGACAGAAAAATGGGACAAAATGGTTGAAGAAAGAGTCAATGGTTGTTTTTGCCACAATGAGAGACTTGTCCAATATTGTTAAGCCAAAGAGAAAGATATAATACAGGAAAAACTGCAGTGAGGAAGTAAACAACTGATAAATATTTGCTTCAGGAGATCCTTTCCAAGATCAGGATTAGGTCCTAAAAGGAAGGAGATGAGAAATAACATATTAGTTCAAATGAATAGGTTGCAAATTTTAGTGTCTGTGAAATTTTGCTTTAATTAGATAACATGGCTACCTCACAAAGTGAAGTTTATATTACTTTCTATCTCCCACCCCATCCTTTCCTTAATAGTTACTCTACTGTGAATTTGTCAATATTTAGGAAATTCCCAAAGGTGTTTTTCTAACACTCTCTCAGCTACTGTTAAGAGTTGTATGACTCATATTTTTTAATTTTCACAAATCCAATTTAATTTTACACTGAGATTTCCATACCTGAAGGTAAAAACAAAAACCAGACAAGATGAGCAGTAACCAGTGTTTCTGAAGTACATATTCATTCATTCAACAAATGTTTACTTAGCACCTTCTTTATTCTATGCAATAGTGGATATAGCAGTGAACAACACAAAAATCTCTGCTCCTGTGGAGTACTATTCCTTAGGTGAAGATGGATTAATACACAGGTATAAATACATTTAGGAATAAATTTTATGCAAAAATAAAGGAAAGGTGAGGGACTAAAGTGCTGAAAGAGGACGTATTATTATTTTATGTAGGGTGATAGAGAACTCTTTGATACGGTGACATCTGAAGGAAATGAATCAGAGATTATTTGGGGGCACAATATTCCAAAGAGCAGCAAACGCATAGGCCCCAACGTAGGAATATAGGATAGTTGTGTAACAATATGGAGTATAACTAGCCAAAGGGAAGAGACCAAAGTGAGATTCTGTGAGGCTCTGTAGGGATGTGAGCTTTTACTGAGTGAAACAGGGAAAACTTTAGGAGGGTTTTGAGCAGAAGAGCCACACTGTTACTATGTGGAAAGTGTTGACAAGGAGACTATTTAGGTGGCTACCGCAATGCAATGCTGTGACTTACATTGGAGTGGTAGTCTAGGTTTATTCTGTGCAGGAAGAAATGGTAGAATTTGCTTATGGAGCGGGGTACAAGAGAAAAGGCAAGGGTAACTCCAAGGTTTCTTACCTGAGTAACTGAAAGAGTAGAATTTGCTATTTGCTAAAATGGGAAAGACTGCAGAGTTAATTAGAAAAGAAGAAATAGATTTGGTTTTGGTCATAAATTTTGAGATGTCTATTAACTTTTAAATGCAGGTGTTTTTGTTTTTTTAAATTTGTTTTCTTGGGAGAGGTCTTGGTTAAAGATAAAAATGTGTGAATCATTGTTATAGGTGATTTTTAAAGACATAAGACAATAGTGAAGAGAACAGGTTTAAAGACTGACCCAGCGACACTCCTGTACATTAGTGGGCTGCATAACAATGTTTCCGTCGACAAGGAACCGCATATATGATGATGGTCCCATAAGATTATAATGGAGCTGAAAAATTCCTATTGCCTCGTGACAAAACATTATAGCAGTCACAAAGTTGAAGCACAAGGCATTATCTTTTCTATGTTTAGATACACAAATACTTATCATTGTGTTACAACTGCCTACAGTATTCAGTATGGTAAGACATTGTACAGGTTTGTAGCCCAGGAGCAATAGGCTATCCCATATAGCCTAGGTGTGTAGCAGGCTATACTATACCATCTAGCTTTGTGCAAGTACACTCTATGATGTTCACATAGTAACAAAATTGCCTAAGTAGGTATTTCTCAGAAGGTATACCTTCAGATGTATCACTGTAATTATGGAAGAGATGAGAAAGTACCAGCAAAACAGTGAAAGAGAGTAGCTGTGAACCAAGGGGAGAACTAGGAGAGTGGTGTCTCAGAAACCAAATGAAGTGTTTCAAAAGTCTAGAAGTGATAAACTAGATGATCAAGGCTGCTGGTAGGTCAGTTAAGAATGAAACTGTGAATTGGCTATTGGAGTTGGCTGCACAGTTATTACTGACTTTAATAAAAGCTGTTTTGATGGAGTTGTAGAATGGACAAAAGCCTGAGTACCATACTCAAGAAAGAATGCAAAGTTCTCTCCCAAGAACTTTCAACAAGTTCCACTGAAGAAAGATTGGCTGACCTGGAAGAGACTGGAGAGGAGAGGAGAGATGTTGGTATGAGAAGAGAGAACAAAAGTGATCTGGAAGTGCGGGAAAGCAAACGAATTAAGGAATTTTAGTGGAATTTAGTGAAACTTAGTGGATAGCACTAAGGAACCATTTCAAGTTATAAGTGAGGCAAGTCCGCAGAGCTGTGTGCTTTTCTCCAGTCTTGTTCAACTGCTGCCTAACGGTAGATTACTGTAAGTAGGAATGAGTTTTAAGGGAGGATGGTATGAGGAGCTGGCAGAGAAAAACCTCTACTACGGACCACAGTAATGTACGGACTAGTGGGTCACAGAGGGTGAGGTGCCTGAGTATTTGGGCACAACATGAAGGCATCAAGCTTGAGAAACTACAAATCGAAAAAAACCTAGAATTGCTAGCAAAAGGGTGGCTCTAAACAAACCAGGTCTTTTCAGAGCAAAGACCTGTAACTACAGCAGCAGAGATTTTTAGTAGGCCGCCAACGCGGTGGCATGCGCCTGTCACGCCAGCTACCTGGGAAGCTGAGGTGGAGGATCCCTTGGGCCCAAGAGTTAGGGTCCAGCCTGGATAACATAGAGAGACCTCGTCTCTAAAAAAACCAAAAACCAAACCTAAACAAAACAAAAAACAGGAAAAAGGCTGTACTAGGCCGAAGAAGGAGCCACTGCTGCCTGGGAGCTTCGAGGGCGGCAGACCGAACCCAGATGCAATAAGGTAACCCTTTTCCAAATCTGGGAAGCACAGGGATGGATTACGACGGTTTTAGCGCTGGAACTTACAACCCCAAGTTCTGCTGCTTGCGACTGTTTCCTGGAGAGACTGGCATGGTGGCGACTGGCTGCGGAGTGGTCCACCACCCCTTTCCTTACTGTTTCTGGAGTCCCTGTACCCCAACTACCGGCGTTAGCGGCTCGAGCTGAGGCTCGGGAATGTTTGCCGGGCGTCATGGAGACGGTGGAGCCCCGGCTCAACAAGCGGCCGCGCGGTTGGCTGGCGCCATGAGGCCGAGGAGGAGGGCGGAGGCGGAGGGGAGGGCAGAGGGTTGGTGGAGCAGGAGGAAGCTCCGGACGACGACTCGAAGAAGGAGGCGGGCGGCCCGGGCCCCAGGCCCCTCCCAGGCTCTGAGTCTCCGGGCTGCAGGCGGATGGATGGGGCTTCTTCAGGCGGCGGCGGCAGCAGGGAAGGTGGCGGCGGTGGCGGCGGCAGCGGCTGTAAGTGCAGCCTCCACAAACCATCTCTCCCCTTCTATTCCTGTTAGGGATGAGGGGCTTCTGAGATGTCCTCAATCCCCTTTCTCTCCTTCCCCTCCCCCACCTTACAGTACCGCCCGGAAGACCTTTAACTTCCGGGGAGGGGCTGCCAGAAAGAACGCGCCTGGTCCCCTCCCCGCGCCTAGCGGCGCCGGCCGCCGAAGGCGCATGCGCAACTCCCCGCCGCCGCCCACCCCTTCCTAACCCCCTCTTTTTGCCTTCTCGGTGGCGGCGGCGCGCTGGGAATCTGCTGCGGAGTGAGTTCGCCTCGCCCCGTTTGCTTCCGCCCCTCCTGTCTGCCCCTGATGCCGGTCGGGGTGGGGCTAAGATGACCAACCCCCCCGTGGCTCCGCCTCTTTCCCCCTGTATTTCCCTCTGTTGTGTCCCAGTCTCGGGGATGCTCCTGCTCGCACTGCAGCCCCTGTGGTGAGCAGGGTCCTGGGTCAACCTGCGCTTTTCGGAGGGAGTGAGGGAGGGAAGAGAGACTCGAAGAAGGCGTTACTGTGAGGGAACGAGGTCCTACTGGGACAGATGCCTGCCCCTCTTCGAGTGGCCTTGTTCTTTCAGCTTGTGATGCATACGTCCCTGGCCTGGAGCCCATCTCTGCTCCTCGCATGCTGTGTGACCTTGAGCGAGCCACTAACCCTCTCTGGGCTTCAGTTTTGCCTATTTAAAGCTTCCTACAACGCTAAAGCTGTAATTCTGCAGAAAAACGTATGCAATTACAAGATCAGCCTGGCTACTGAGGCTGCTTAGCCAAGATGACCTGCAGTTGACCGACCCTTCTTCACTCATGGGTGGAATGAGACGACCTATTTATTGGGTCGCTCTTATTTCTTTACCATTGGTTACAAATTGAGTGACTGAAGGCTCATTAATGTTTTTCTAAAATTGTCAAGGGATGCTTGTCCTAATTCCTGGCCATCTTTAAAGATGTGAAACTGCGTGAATAGTGAGCTTGTGGTATCGTCGTTTGTCTCCTTGCTACTGAGGCTGTCTTTCCCTTTGATCCAGATGGTGTGGTCGCTCGATTCTCCCAGTGCCTGGCTGAGTTTCGGACGTGGTTAAGAACCAACTGGTTGAGGTTCAATGCAGACAAGACGGATGTGATGCTGGTAGGCAGGGGCACACTTGGAGATTAAGGGAGGGAAAATCCAAACTCCCTCAAGTAATATAAATATTATATTACTCTTCTTATATGTTCCAGTGTTTGAGAACTGCTGATGGGCCAATAATTTCCAGAATTTGGGTGAGATAAAAATAACATGTCAATAATGTAAGAACCATAAACATCAGTTTGTAATATTCTGATAAAATGGTGGGGCCACTGGATAAAACTCTATGTAAAAAGGATGAAAATAAAAACCAAAACTGTTCTTTGAAGAACCAAAAGGCTATACAAATGTTTTAGGGTGGCATTAATAATAAAAATCAAACTAACAAAAAGATGATGCTGATTGTTGCATAGATGTGGGGCTTCCAAATGTAATGCATTATAGCTTTCCAACCTGCATTCTGCATACTAAAGTTAAAGGTAAACTCGATTATCTAAAATGTTACTAAAAAATAGGTTAAGTTTCTTGGTATTTAGATATTTTCAATTGAATTAGTAATTATTCATAAATTTTTACCTCATCATCATGAAGATAAGGTATAGTCTGTCACTTTTAAATAAAAATTTTATAAAATAGTTTACAAAATAATCTCAAAAGGGACTCATGACCCTGAAAATTGTTAGATATAGAATTTGTTTTTAGGGTTTTGGATGTGTTGTATTAATCTATTTCAGTCAACCAGCCCCAGAGTATAAATTGTTATAAATACAGTATTTTCTTGGTGCATTTTGAAAGGTACCTTTTTGAGTTGCATAATAGATAAATTTATACAGTATAGATATATATTGCTTGTGTTTGAATTAGTATGGAATAAAAGGTTATATTTCTTAGGTATATGTAAATTGTCAAAGAAGTTTATTTATTGGTTAGTTTAAAGTACTGATTTAAGTAAAATCGTGACCCTAAATGCTTTTGTTAATGGTAAAATAACTCTGCAGGGGTTCTTGTGTGTGTGTGTGTGTGTGTGTGTGTGTGTTTGTGTGCGTGTTTGTGTGTACTTGCCTTATAGCCTGTATAGAATTGTTTAATAACTTTTGAATGGAGGATTCAATAGATTATTTAAAAATAATTTCTCAACATAATAGCAGTTTTGAGTAGCTTAATGTGGTAAAAATTAATGTTGGTTTGCCTGAAAATAAGGAAGCCTTTAGGTGGGGAATAGGAGCTAAAGAGGCATTTATTTAGGCTTTGTATAGTGATTTTTTTGTTTTGGGACATTAACCACGAACCCTATAAAATTGGTATTAACCATACTTTTTAGTTTAACTTTAAACATTTTATTACACAATTCTAACAAAACTGCTGTTTTGGATATTACATTAATAAATAACAAAGTATAATAATTTAAACAGGTCATAGTAAATGGTGAATTTTCTCATTCCTTTAGCTCTGTCATGTCCTGTTTTCAACTCTTCTAGTATCAATAGACTTTAAAGATATATTTTTTTGTTAAACCAAGTATAAATATTGACTGTTTGTATTTGGATACAAAGAAGGTATCTGTTGAATTAATCCAAAGTGCTGAAGAACTAAGGGTAATGGATGGAAATAACAAGGAGGTGTAGATACTGGCTTAATAAAGGGAAGAATGTTCTAAGCATTTGAGCATGTTTTTTTAAAAAAGCAGCCTCTTTATAAGATATTGTGAGTCATTCGAGGTGTTTAAACATAGGTAGAAAAGCCTGGTAGTAGGAGCATAATGAGGGCATAATTCTTACCCTGACAGAGTAGAGAATTGACTAAAGACCTCCCATCCAACACTAATATCCTCTGACTAATGAATAGTTGATTTTTACACATTTGATACTGAAGAGGGTAAGCAAGAGTTTTGAGAAAGACTACATTCCTTAAGGTGGCTCCTCAAATTTTAAAGAAACTGAAAGTATACTTAATTCAGCAGTAATTTACCTACATATTACAGTATTAGAGCTGTTTCTCTTTCCCTTCAGAATATCTGAACCTAAAAACCCAACTGAACTCACATTTATAAAGAAGGGGAAAGGAAAAATGTAGAGGGAATTTGTTTTCTTTCAAAGCCATTTAAAGCTAGTAATATTAATATGCAATATTAACAAACTTAAAAGTCATTTAACAGTAAGATGGATACCCATTCAAAAATGTCTCAGACCTCAATTTTCCTGATGATTTCAGAATTCATTCAGTAGCTTAAGGGACCATGATCTCCTGCCCTTTATCACAGTTGGGATTTTTGTTGGTGGTTTAACTGAAGAATCAAAGATTCAGTGCACTTAAGGCAGCAAGTTATTCCTGAACTTTGTATTATAGAACTTTAATTTTCCTTTTGGTAGCCAGCTAAATTTCATAAATTAGCTTTCGTGTTGTAATGGAAAAATCCTCCTTCATCTCCATGGTATAAAGCCTGAGTTTCTACATCTAGGCCCCTTATTGTTTTTATCTGTATCCACCGTAGGTCCATGTACATCCATTGTTCTTTGCCTTCAGCTCTTTTCATCAAGAGTATCAAGTGAAAACTATTTGAATATGAACTGACATTTGTAGAAAGTCATTATTTCAAGTCCAAAAGATTAACATAATTCAATAGGGTAACTTTTAGAAACTGTATACCTATGTTAAAGTATTTATTCCCCCAAGGAATCTTGAAAAAAACTTTTACATAAGTTTTCTAAAAAATAAAATGAAAATACTGTACAGTACAGTTAATGGTAAAAATTGTTGTAGATTTGGGAACCTTAAAGTTTTCCTTTCTCTTCTTTCCCTTGCTTTTCTTTCAGTAGAAAATGTGCATCAGATGTTTATATTTAATTGGTTTACAGACTGTCTGTGGACTCTTTTCCTGTCAAATTACCAGGTAATGTCCTTTCACTTAGCAGCTACTTCATATAAATTCAGTTTATTCATGCACAAATTATTATTAGACATAACAGTTCCAAGTTAATGTTGAATCTTTGGAAATAGGAAAATGCTCGGTAGAGTCTAGAATTTTAAGGGAATACAAACAATTTAAGAAAACAGCCTCCCCTATATTGCATTATAATTTAAGTATGAACTTTAAGAAAAATTGCTTATGTATACATTTATGCAATATGTTGTAGCAGTGGCTCATATTATTTGGAGGGAATGAATAATTTTTATGTTTAACTGGTTGATTTTCATAGTCACTTTTGAAACTGCGCTAAGAGGAACCCTTGAAGATTTGAAAAAAATCCCAGTCTTTTGAAATAACTTTTTAGCTCCTGGTTTAGTAAAATGTGTTAGTGGCCATTTTAATATCACCTTTGTATTATTAGTATCTGCCTTAGTAATGGAAGTGATATATGTTACTTTGAAATCATTGGCTCTGGCAATCATCAGAATTGGCATCAAGGCCAATTGGCAGCTCTAGGCCAAAACATTAAAATAAACTTTCAAATTACAGGCATTTCAGGCATTGCAAATAAGTAGGTTCTCCCTCCATGCAGTTTACTGGAGATTATTTATATCCATCAAAGAGCAGATTTTCAGTATTTCACATTTTTACATTTTGTCTAATTGTGCAAAATGTTAACCGTTGCACAACTGTGCTGCTAATGGCATCACACAAAATGTATGAGAAAAAGCAAATGACATATGAGGATGGCAGAGTAGCTGTTATAATCCCTTTCCTTAATCTTTGCTCTGGCCTCTCTAAAGATTTTGGGATATAAGATTTTACATTTCCTGTAGGGAATCAACCCAGAGAGAAATATCTGTCAAGGGATAACCGCTTTCAAAGCGCAGTTCTTGCCGCTGTTGCATCAGAGCAACATCCGTTTTCCAGCAAATGCACTTCAAAAAACGACAGACATGTAAAATATTACGTATTTTTCCGCTGCTATGTAAGTGCTGGACATGGCCCCTTTGGCACTGTTCCGTGACCTCTCTGCTCCCTAGCCCCCTCCCCGGGGGCTCGAGTCGCGGATTAGCTGGGGCGCGAGAGTCGCCCCTCGCGGGGATGCCTGCGTCCCCCCACACCCACCTTGACTCCGCCCCCTCCTCGCTCTTGCCGGGGAGGGCCGGCTGCGGGGCCGCGCGCGCGCCCTTGCTCCCGCGCGTGCTCGCTGGCCTTTTCCCTCCAGTCCAGCCCAGCCGGGGCGCCGCGAGGGGGCGGAGTGGGGTGTGGTGGGCGCGCTCGGGCGGCTCCTGCGCGTTCCCGCCGAGGCAGCGGCGGCGGGAGCGGCAGAGACGGCGGCGGCTGGAGTCCCGTTGCCGAGTCTCACATCCGGGTTCTGGCCGTGACCCAGCTACGGCCGCCGCGGAGATGTGACCCGGCAGTACAGCAAACATGGCGGAGGTAAGGGAGCGAGCTCCCCCTCCCCGTCCCGGAGCCGGGCGCCCCCGGGCCCTGGCCGGGGAGGAGTGGAGTGGGCCTGGCCAGGAGAGGCCCAGCCCTGCTGGCGCCACTGCCCACCTGTTGTCCGGAACAGGCCGTGCTCTGGGCGGGAGCTTTGCCTGGAACTTAGTTGGGATGGGTCCGGGGGTTAGGAGGAAGCGGAGACGTACTTGGACTTCGGGGGCAGTTTGAAGGGTAGTAGTGCGTAGTAGTGCGGGGCGAGGGGGAGGGGGCACGCGCTGGGGAAGGGGTGTCTGTGGCGCAACTTCGCCGGCCGGTGCTAGGGGCTAGGAGAGGAGCTGCCGCTTCCTCTTGCGAAGTTTCTTCCTTTCCTAACCGAGATGCTGTTGCGCCCTTCCGCGTTACCCCCATCGGTTTGCTACTGACATCCAGTCTGTATTGGGGGGGAAAACGTAAGGCAGACGGCCTTTGATTAACTCTGTAATTTTCCTGCGGGTGGTACGAGCGGGGAGAAATTAACCTGGCTAGTCTCAATCCCGCTCTCCAGGTTGAGGGAGTCTCCCCTTTTTTCCAAACGGTTCGTTCTCCCCCCAAGGTAGAAGCTTTGAGTTGCTTTTCCACCCCCTTTCACTTTCCAGGCATTTTTCCTACCTTCCGAGTCAAGGCTACCTATTCTTGTCTTCTTTCTCTTTTAATTTTTCTTTCCTTGGAGAAGATTTTTCTTGTTTCTTTTTGCCCGTTTTGTAGTAAACAAGTTCCTAAAGCCCGTTTTTTTTTGATAGTAGATTGTTTTACATATTTTGGCCTCAAAAAGGCGGGCGAACAACCGCTGTGGATTTATCATTAATTGGAATTTAGTATATGCTACTGAAAATTTAAATTTTTGCCTCTAGTTTAAACCTTTAAGCATTGAAAGTTTTGTGGGGATTTTTTGGTTTGGTTTTGTTTACTTTATTTTCTTACCCGTGGAAGAATTTCAGTATTTTTTATCCCCTGGAGTTCGAGGTAGTATATTTGACATAGTTATGTCTCCGTACAGATAAGCCATTCTAAATTTTGGACTGATAACGCATTTCTCTAGTATGAGTTGTCATTTTCATGGTTTCAGAGCCACCCAAAAACGTTCAGGAAAGGAGAGATTTTACTGTAGGAGGACTATTTGCTGCCAGTAGTCTTTTGAAAGCATTCAGTATTTCTGATTTACATCTAAATTTAGATCTTCTGTTTATTTTCATTTCTTTTGCTCATCGTGGTTAAAGAATTGTATTTCAAGGTACATGAGTTGGAGAACATAGTACTTTCTATTTCACTTAAATGTGACTGGGTTTGTTCCAGTGGACCTATAGTATGAGGTTCTTAAGTGTTTCTTTGCTTCATATTTAAGGGAGAGAAAGAGTTGTATGTACCTGAATTTCCATACATTTTGTCAATTAGTCTCCAGTGGACCCCGTTTTCAGTGAATATCCATTAAATAAGTAGTAATATGCTATGTAGGTAATGTGATTTTCTTCCCTGGTGATGCTGCTCACAGTGGTTTGAGCTTTAAGTTGTGTAGTCATGTTCTAAAGCAAGATATTATTGAAAGAAAACAGCTCAGTTTATTTTAAGCTTTAAAAAACCTCATCCATACATTTTACTGCCCAGTGTACTAAAAACAATATGTAAATGGATCTATGTTAGCGTTTTTTATTTTTCTAGAAATAATAGTTACACTAGTGTAAGATAAAGAGAAAACAGTATTTTGACTCACTAGTCATTTCCAAATTTTTTCTAGTGTATGTTTTAGTTTCTTAAATATTTTGTTACTTGGAGAATGGAATTCTCATGTTTTGTAGGAACACATGGATGGTTCAATTTCAAGAAGAAAAAAACCTGACTTGTTTTCAGTGCATTTATTTAATGACCTGGTATCTTTGAATAATTTCTCTTTTAGATTCTTCAATCACTTGTAAATGGTTTTATCTATAATGAATTTGGGGAAGAGTAGAAGGACCTTCTTGATCTGTGTCCTACAAAAAAAATATAAAACAGATGAAGAGGTGAAAAATAATTTATGATTTTCCTAGTCTCAATGCTTTAGTAATTAGGATAATTTTTGAGACCAGTAGTTTAAAAATTAGATGAAGGCGGCTGGGCGCGGTGGCTCACGCCTGTAATCCTAGCACTCTGGGAGGCCGAGGTGGGCGGATCGTTTGAGCTCAGGAGTTCGAGACCAGCCTGAGCAAGAGCGAGACCCCACCTCTACTAAAAATAGAAAGAAATTATATGGACAGCTAAAAATATATATAGAAAAAATTAGCCGGGCATGGTGGCGCATGCCTGTAGTCCCAGCTACTCGGGAGGCTGAGACAGGAGGATCGCTTGAGCTCAGGAGTTTGAGGTTGCTGTGAGCTAGGCTGACAACACGGCACTCACTCTAGCCCGGGCAACAGAGTGAGACTCTGTCTCAAAAAAAAAAAAAAAAAAAAAAATTAGATGAAGGAGAAATGCTTGGTTTATAGAGTGCTTTTACTTGGCCTTTGAGCTCTCAGTGGGTTCATTTTTTATGATGCCAATATAAAGCATGTGTTAAAATAATTCAGATGTTCAACTATTATACTTTTGATCAAATAGACCTGAAGATTGAAGGAGATCTTGTGAAATAACAGTAAGTGCAAAGCAACACTATGTATGTATTTGATAAATCTGAAGGGAAAAACAGGTTATTGAACAAGCATGTCTCCAGAGAAAAATGTGGGTATTATGCTTCTGGGTTTTTTTGTTATTGCTTTCTACATAAGAGCATCACCCTGACCCTGTTTTCCAAAAAAATATTTGATTCTTAAATATAGATTGCTGTAGATGTGAATAGAATATACTAATTTTTCATACTTGATCTGATTATCTTAGTCCACGGTAGGATGTATACGTTTCATGGTTCAGTTATGGTAACATTAAAAACATATTTACTGTGCTTAGAAGAAATGACACATGCTCCTTTCTTAATACTTTCTGGCAATATTTCTCATAGCTTGTTATCCCTTAAAATTATTTACTGACCTTCTAAAAGGAGGCTCTCCTTGTCACTTAAAGGAAGGGAATTACAGGGTAGTTTTATGTTTTATGTTTTAGTTTTATGCAGTTTTATGAAGGCAATGAGAAAGAAAAAATAAGAAATAGTTGATCCTTTGGGTTTTATAAGGAATGTGGTGTAGGGACCATTGGGAACTAACAATTTGTCTTTTATTTCAGAGTTTATAAACACATAAGGGACTTTCTTCTCAAGGAAAAAAACACCGCACAGGACAAGATCTGTCTTTTCACCTAGACCACATTTCTGTGATATAAAGAGGAAAAATTCATGGATTTGCTTTTCTGTATTGGTTTTAAGTATTTTAATACTTCTAAAAATGATATATAATCTTTTTATTTCCTATCACATCTATTTATTTCTTTTAAAAACAGACTCCTTACTTAGCATTTTTTGAGTGTATTTGGATTTTGTTTGTTAAGGAAGTAGTATCGTGTTGAATGTTACTCTTCAAAATGTTAATTTCTCCTGTAAGTGAAACTTGTTTCACTGCAATGAAATTTAAGCTTTAAATAATTCTGTACACTAGAACTGAATTTTTTTTAGAATTTATACTTAAGAGCTATTAAGGTTTTTATCTGAAGTAGTCAAGGACACCAATGCATGAGAGTCCTATGAAGCTTAATTGTGTGGAAGAGTGGAAGTACTTGATAGAGTGGGAAAGGTTTGGTGGGAAAGATAAAGAAGTGTATTATTTTAAGATAATTTTGGTAAGTAAGACTAATTAGTTTTCCAGATGATTCAGAAATAAAACACTGCCATTGAAGCTTAAGCATGTCTTTATGAAAAGTAATCAGCTATGTAGAAATTTCTTACTTGGTGTTTAGATTGAATATTTACATATTTTAAAAGATTTGCAAATAGTTTCAAAATTCATTGAATGATTAAACTCTTAAGTATTAGTCATTGCCTGGGGCCCATTCTGTTTGTGTTATTCTATGAGTTAAAAGAATAACTTACCTGTATGTAGGTATGAAATTAGTAAAGTAGCTCCCCAGTAAAGTTTTTTTGCTAATTGAGATTAGTTTTTACTCACAGTCCCTAGATTTTAAAAAGATAAATTCAGAAGAGACTGTTAAACATATCTATTTAGCTAAGCACTCCCTAAGTGGTATATTTTTTTTAACAATTCATAATAAAAGTAAAGAAGTTAGATCTTGAAGGAAATTGAACTAAACTTGAAAAAATCTAAATCTTTTCATAAAGAAAATGAAACTGAGCAGAGAGATTATGCAATTTGTCCTAAATCAGGGCACAGTTAAGACTGGGATGCAGGCTTCTGAATTCCTAGTGCTTATTTCCTATAGTACCATTCTATCCTCTAAATTATTGCTCCTGTAGTAATTGGAATTAAAATTAAATTAAGTGACTTAATTTTGTATGGGGGGAGAGGGATGGCTAGCCCTTGGCACAGTACTGCCTCTACTTTCACCTTGCAGTAGGGCCCCTAACTCCTTCCTGGCTTCTATCCCCATCTCCATTGCTGTGAGAATCTCTGAATTAGAGTCTACATAACTAAGTTATGGCAACACTTTAAAAAATGGTGTTGGAATTGATTTGAGGGGAAAAATTCATTCAGACAGTTGTACTCATTGAAAATAGGCTTTTGATTTCTTAGAATAAAAAGGTCTAATGATTACTTTGTGTTTTTACTATCTTTTTTTTGGTAAAAATAATGGTAATTTGTAGTTAATCTTTTACTCTCCCAAATTATAGTTTTCTGTTGTATGGAACATTTCCCACCATGTTCTAGAAAAATATAAATGAGAATATTCAAATCTGAGGCATTCAATATTTGATAGAACTGTTAGCAGTTTTATCAACTAAATCATATAAATATATGGGTGAGGGTGGCTTGGTATAAAAGTTACTAGAGTTTGTTTTTTTATTTGATTTAGCCCATTCATACTCTGTGTGTGTGTCTTTCTGTATCTGTAGTGGTGTTTTCCATGTCAGATAAAATAAATATGTATGTACCCCCAAGAAACCCTAATTTTTCAAAATTACAGATTTTAAAAAGATAGTAGGAAGTACTAGGTTTTCCTCAGAATCGAAAAGTAGAAGAAGAAAATGGAAATGGCTCATAATTCTATAAGATAATCCCCACTGACTTTGTTTTTAAAAAGAATGAGTAGAATATGAAACTGGTTAGAAAATCCCAACAGTATAGAAAGGTAGCTCTCTCCTCAAGAATACAGAAGAAAAAGAACACAGGGAGAAGGCAGCTGTCTGCAGGCTTCACCAGAAACCGAATGTGCCAGCACCTTGATCTGGGACTTGTAACTTCTAGAACTGTGAGAAAATAAATTTGTGTTGTTTAAGCCAAAAAAAAAAAAAAAAAAAAAAAAAAGCCAGGCATAGTGGCTCATGCTTGTAATCCCAGCATTTTGGGAGGCCGAGGCAAGAGGATTGCTTGAGGCCAGGGTTTCAAGACCAGCCTGGGCAACACTGCAAGGGTGGAGGTGGAAGTATAGCTTGAGCCTGGAAATTCCAGGTTACAGTGAGCTGTTACCAGGCCACATTACACTCCAGTCTGGGCGACAGAGGACTCTGTCTCTTAAAAAAAGAAGTATAACATGCAAAAAGGTCTCTTCCCTGACCCAGACATAACTAGTGTTAACAGATTCTTGTGAATCCTTTTGGAGAAAAAGTTTTATACATATTATAGCCCAATATCACTTTCTATACTTTCTTAAACTATATATATGTATATATAGGTATATATTTTTAGCATTTTTTCCCTGTATCAGTAGACACAGACCTTTCATTCTTTGTAATATATTCATAGTGTTCTATTGTTTAGGAGAACTCTGTATTATTTTTAACTAGTTAAATGGTGGATTTTCAGTTTTTTTCCAACTTTTTGCTATGAACAACATTATAGTACAGAATGTTAAACTTACATCTTGGTATACTTTAAGTGCGTTGGCAGGGTAAGTTCATGTTGGCAAAATGGTCTCCAGAATGGTTGAAACAATCATATTCCTACCAGTAATGTATGAATGCATTTTAAATACATTTTAATCCCCAATTTTAGATCTTTACTGCATACATTGTGTAGTTTGAGCTTTTTCTAAAAATAGGTATTGTTACAAATAAGTACTTGTTTAGCTTTAGTTTTTTTCTCTCTCCTTCCCCATTTCTAATTTACTGTAGTAATTAATGGTAGATGTTGCAAGTTTTCCTGGAGGGTATTAGAGATAACAGTTTCTAAAGAGACAGGTAACAGTCTGGAATGACAGATGAGTACTAGCAGTACTCAAAGCATTTTGAACATGCTTTGAAAACCATTTTAAAAAGAAAAGAGAAAGGAAGGGGCAAGGAGAAAGGAGGTAAAGAGAAAAATTTTTGCATAGTTATTTCTCTAAAAAGTAAAGAAGGAACACTGAGTAGTCAGAGGTTCTAGGCTTCAGATCTGCCTTCACCACCTACCATGGAATCTTGGTCTAGTCAGTTTATCTCCTTGGGTTTACTCTTCTATAAAATGAGGTGGGCGGAATAGCTATTATTGCCAGATTTATGGTTATGATCAAGTAATTAGATGCATTTGAAAATGTTTAGCACTATATAAATGTAAGCTGATTCTGCAGTTCTCTTTCATACCTAAATAAAAACTCCTCTCATTGCACACTGAAACCTCCTGTATTACACTAAACTCACATTTTGTCTTGAAAGATAATCATTTTTTATAATATAAGTAATGTTAACAGTATGAACTGTTTTCAAATGCCAGTTTTCTAGAAATTGATCTTTGATTTAATTGGATATAATTACTTTTCAAGAAACTAATCTTGACTGGGCGCGGTGGCTCACACCTGTAATCCTAGCACTCTGGGAGGTCGAGGCGGGTGGATCGCTCGAGGTCAGGAGTTCGAGACCAGCCTGAGCAAGAGCGAGACCCCGTCTCTACTAAAAACAGAAAGAAATTATCTGGCCAACTAAAACATATATAGAAAAAATTAGCTGGGCGTGGTGTGCATACCTGTAGTCCCAGCTACTTGGGAGGCTGAGGCAGTAGGCTCGCTTAAGCCCAGGAGTTTGAGGTTGCTGTCAGCTAGGCTGATGCCACGGCACTCACTCTAGCCAGGGCAACAAAGCGATACTCTGTCTCAAAAAAAAAAAAAAAAAACTAATCTTGGCCGAGTGCGGTGGCTCACACCTATAATCCTAGCACTCTGGGAGGTCAAGGCGGGTGGATCGCTCGAGGTCAGGAGTTCGAGACCAGCCTGACCAAGTGCGAGACCCCATCTCTACTAAAAATAGAAAGAAATTATCTGGACAACTAAAAATACATAGGAAAAAATAGCCGAACATGGTGGTGCATGCTTGTAGTCCCAGCTACTTGGGAGGCTGAGGCAGAAGGATCGCTTAAGCCCAGGAGTTTTGAGGTTGCTGTGAGCTAAGCTGACGCCATGGCACTGTAGCCCGGGCAACAGTGTGAGACTGTCTCCAAAAAAAAAAAAGAAAGAAACTGATGTTACTCCTATCCCCAAGCTGATACTATAGAATTTTATTTTGGACATAAAATACTAACATGTATCTATAGGCAAACCATCTCTACTTTCTTTTCCCTATGCTAATCTAGATACGCTTTCAAATCAGTCCTGGAAACATTCTAGTATGTCGAACATAATACGATCATTAATGTTATCGTTGAATACTGGATGCTTTGCTGTATACTAGCCATGCTTACAGATGCTACCAGTCCTCTAAACATTTGGTAGCTTAGTGATCGGAAAGTATTGAGGCCTTTTTCAGAACTTTAAAATGATAACTATTTACCAATAAAACAACAGCCAGGTAGATATTTGTTGGCATTTAGTGCTGGTGAGGTCTTTTACAAACTGAAGTACACAGACACCATTTGCCATTCAAAGTCCCTGTTAATATCTAACATCTGTAAAAATGTATTTTTTATTCTTCAGTAGCATGAAATCTTTAATCAGAAAGCTGTTTTTTATTAGAAGACTACTAAATGGAATAATTATTGGAATATTCATAAAGTTACTGTGTGGCTAGTAAACTTGGGACCAGATGAAGATGGCCCCAAAGTTACAGATTGCTGTAACTTTGCACAGGGGTTGTGCTTACACTTGGGAAATAAAGTATAACTGCAGGAAACACAAATGGATTAATATTTTAAACTATTGATTTGCTGTATAATAATTTGTGTGGTGGTTAAATCTATTTTAAGCCAGAAATGTGTAGCTCTGCCCAAAAGATGTTAAGCAATCTAGAAACCTTTTTGTGGTTACATTACTCTTTTCATGTCATCCTGCTCTCCAGCTTCCCATTAGAGGAACCAAATTAAAAAGTAGCACTGTATTGACTGTGTTCTGGCAGAGTAACTTTTAAATAATGATAGTGGTGTGACATTGTAAGTATATAATACCGGATACTGTCCGTTTTTGTTGTACAGCGCTAAAGGAAAGAATCATTCTCTTGTAAGGATTTAAAAGAAAAAAAAATAGGACTTTGAAAAAGTGTGCCTCAAAAGAACTTTACCTGAGTCACCATGTGGAATCTAGAATTCCATGCTTAATACAGTTGAATAATTTGGATAGTTTTTAAAATAATTTTAATATCTTACAGGAATTTGGCATAGATGCTTAGCTTTTGAAAAATTGAACATTTCCCTCATTTCTGTTTTGTTCTCCTTCCTGCCTCTCTGCCCCATTACTTAGCAGTAAGAAATAAAATATTACCAAATCCATGTCTCTCTTTTGCTAGTACTTTTAGCCTTTTATCATCTGTTTTCTAATGGGCATGAAATCCATAGCTCTGAATGAACTGGCAAGGTTTTAGTTATAAAGTTTGTGCCATTTGAAACAACTTTTGAGTTTTTTTTGAATTTCTCCTATCGTTTATGTTTGTAGATGACTTTATAATTGTGAATTAACTGAATAAAGGTAAAACATATCCGCATGGTATGTTTACAGGTGGTAACATTACTAAAATAAGTTGCTAACAGTTTTATCTTTAAATTTTCCACTTGCTTGTGGTTAACTTTATGAGAGATAAAATGGTACAGTAGAGGGAGAATTCTAATTGAGAATCCATGATCTTCCATCAGATAACCTAAGCTTGAATGGTTGCTAATTCTGTCATAATATGTTGTTTGTTAGTAAAGTTAACCTAATGTAGTGTCTGGTACTTAAATAGCATTTTAATTTTTCCTTCTGTTTTTTTACAACATAATTTTTATTTAAAATAATGTCTTAAATTATTGCCCCCTTCCCTCTCATACTCATTTTTTTAAGCCAGAGACCAACTTAATAGCAAACTTTATACATAGTTTTTTCTGTGTTGATAGGAGAAAATCTATTTTAGAAAATTCCAAGGTCTAAAAATCTGCCTCTTAAACCACATGTTGTAAGGTCCATATTTGCCTTTAAAGTCTGAATCAGTCTATATAATTGTCTTCGTTTCTAGATTCAGGAGTGTTTTGAATTTTCTTTATGCTTCAATATAATGAAAGAGAAAGGATTATATAGGAAGTTTTAGTTTGTCTTAGATAATTCATACATTAAAACTTACCATAGTTTTTAGTGTCATAATAGTCCTTGAATAATTCTTGTAATGTTCGTGAAGATATACTGTATAAAAAAGCTAATTTTTCTTCTTTTCTCACCCCCCGCCCCCAGCCATCTGTTGAATCTTCAAGTCCAGGTAAGTATTTTCTATATTTTTTATCATTTCTGTTTGACTAACATTTGTCCTATTAGTTGCATAAAAGTTAGAGGAGTTAGACTGTCATCTGACTTGCTTTTCTTCTGAATGCTTCTTTTCTCTGGGGAAAAAGAAATGGATGAAATGTTTGACTGCCCATGAAAGTACAGGTGAGGCTGCTATGAGTTCATCCTCATGACTATTTTTGGGTTCTTTCTCTTTTTTTAAATGCATTACCATATGTATTTCTTAAAGTTTTAAATTATTTGACTTAAAGTATATATGAAGTATATTGTTTAAACAGGAGTCAGTTAGCTTAGAAATACTTGCTCATGTAGGAAATTCAAAGTATTTTATTTGAAAAAAAAACTGTTAATGCATTTACAGAGGGAGGGAAAAATAAAGTAACCAAAAGACTCAATAAGTGAATGTTTAATATTGTGACTTAAGGAAGTTATTCTTAGATTTGAATAGGATCAAGTTTTATCCTCTGACCATACATCTAGGTTTTTTTGTTCTTTCTCAAAACAGTACAGAATCATTTTTTCCAGACTTGGAGATTACAAACTTGTGATCATTGTATCAAATCTGGGTCACAAATATTTTTTGTTTGATTGCTGTAGTGATCTTTAAAAATTAGAGTATTTTATATAAAATCTGGATTTAGGGTTCTCAGTATCAACTGCAGAATCTGGCACCAATGGGTACAGCATTCCTACATGGCAATAATTCATTAAACAGCAGTAAAGAAAGAGTCAGGTCCTAGTAGTGTTTTGGCCTCAGTGTCCAGTGACTTTCCAAGGAGAGGTAGGACTGCCTTCTGCATGTGGGGTACGCGGGTTAAGGAGCAGCCCAATATAGAAGAGTGAGAAAGGCAGCCTTCTGAGCCAGCGTAATGTTTTATTTGACAACATCTCACATGTTGAATATTTAGATATAATATATTCCACATTACTGAATTTTCCAGATTATCAAAGCAATCATCTTTCTGTGTTTTGAGTTTTAGGAAAAAAGCTTTTAAAAATGCTTAACATGAGCCTTTTTTCAAGGTTCAGGGTCTTTTTAATGAACACAAATCATTGTACTCTGTGAGGGTTGGACAAGACCAACTCTCTTTTTTAAATGATCAGTGTACACAATTAATAGTTGATTTTGTCTTCTTTATTTCAATAGAAAATACTCTTTCTAATATGTTTGAGAGTAAAGTACATTAAACTTTGTGACATTTCTGAAACTCAGGGATTTTTTTTTTTTTTTTAACTTCCTGGTTTATAAAATATTCTGGATGGTTGAGGTTGGAAGTAATCTGACCTGAGAAAAGTGTTAGATCATCGTATCCTTTTTAGGACATTGAATTGTTTCCAATTTTTTTTCTTTCAAACACAGAAGACATTTTCATTGAAAAAATAGGTTCTAGGTGTTACTACTGAGTTTTAGATATTTTTTATGAATTTTTGAGACATTCATCAGGTAATACATGGATGTATAAAAATAATCATACGACATCTCTATGGTTCTCCTGGAGAGAGTTGGAACCCATTATATTAAGTGAAGTATCCCAAGAATGGAAAAACAAGCATCACATGTACTCACCGGAAAATTGGTTTCCCTGGTCATCTCCTAAATTCACATCTGGGAATGATACCAATCGGATATCAGACTGAGGTGGGGGGTGGGGGGAGGGGATGGGTGTATGCCTACATGATGAGTGCATTGCGCACCCTCTGGGGAATGGTCATGCTTGAAGGTGCTGACTCGGGGAGGGGGGGATGCGAGGAGGGGATGGGTATATACCTACATGATGAGTGCAACGCGCACTGTCTGGGGAACGGACACGCCTGGAGCTTTGACTTGGGGGGACAGGCAGTACATGGGCAACGTATGTAACCTGAACTTTTGTATCCCCCATAATAAGCTGAAATAAAAAATTAAAAAAAAAATAATCACTCCAAAAGCAGTATTAATAAATGGCTTTTTTGGTTTTCATTGCATTTGAATCAGCCTAGGCTGACCTGGAAAAATAGTGGAGTTGGAAGAATACAAAAGCCTTTGTGGCTTGTTGAATACTTATACATAAAGATTGAATATTTATATTTTTTTAGATTGTTTTCAGACTGAGGAAGATCTTTTAAGTTAACATTTGTAACATCAGGCTTTTCCCCAAGGGAATATTTATTGTTCTTATAAATAATGCTAGTTATAGGCAGGTACAAAAATTGGTGGGGAAAATTAGAAATAGAGGCTTTCTGGGAAAAAAAAAAAAAAAGGTTTGGTCTGCTGGTACAAGGCTGTATCCTTTGTAGCATCTGTACTTTGGAATCAATGCTAGTAGTCATAGTCACATGATCATGTTAATTGGTTTGTCTATAGACTCCACCAGTGTAAACCAAAGTAGAGGCACAATACAAGGCTTTACTGTAAGACTAGTAGCCATTAGAGGTGCGGATAAGGGAGGGGAAGATAATTTAAAGAGTGACTAAGTGAGTGAATGTGATATATTATAAGCTGAATTTATCTTTGAGTCGCACAATACAAGGCTTTACTGTAAAGACTAGTAGCCATTAGAGGTGCGGATAAGGGAGGGGAAGATAATTTAAAGAGTGACTAAGTGAGTGAATATTATATATTATAAGCTGAATTTATCTTTGAGTCTTTGAAAAGATGTAAGGTACCTTTTAGTAATTCTGTAGTAGGCTGGGATTTTATGACAAAGCAGTGGTATTTTCCTCAACTCCGAGGAAAATATATTTATTTTGCTCCTTACCCTAATCATTTACTATTGAGAATTTTTTTCCCTGGGAGACCTAACAGTGGGCCTAGCAATTGACAGGAATAATAGGGAGGTTAGTTGGTCCCAAAGAACAAGATAAAAAGAAGTCAGATAAAACAGAGAGATCAAATAAAGGCAAGAAAAAAAAATTGAAATTGAAAATTTGTAGAAAAAAGTATAGTATGTATGTTGGGAAAGGAATTGGAAAGTTCACCTCCACGTTGTTACTTGACGTAGTAAGGAAGTGAAGTGGTAACTTTTCACATACAATTGGCTTTGCAAATAATGAACAAAAAAATGGGGATTTCAGGTAAGTCATATAATACTCATGATTTGATGGTAGTACTCTTATGAGCTTGAATTTTTTTTTATAGTTAATAGAGTATAACAATAAGTTCTTAAGGAATTAAACGTAATTATTTTTGACAGTGCCTACATCCAACAAGAATTATAATCTGATTGGGGTAAGACAAAGAGATTTTTGAGGTTTGTTTTTTTTTAGGGTCTCTATGCCTGTAAGAGAGAAGAAAAGTATTGCATCATCTGCAGGGATACATACTTTTTGACTACTAAGTATCCCAGAATATTCCTGGGTGAACTGAAAAGTTTCAGGAGAGTTTATCATTGAAAACTCAGGAGAAATAACAATTGGCACAAAAAAAAAACTGCAACTAAATTAGTGGTTCTCAAATTGTGCTCCTGTGGAACCCTTGTGTCCATTCCATCAAGCAGCACTAAGATGTTCTACTAAAATTTTGCCAAGCTTAATTTCTGCAAGAAATTAAGATAGTACACTTTTCTAAATGTTTTTATTTTGTAAGTCATTCTAAAACATTGGTAAATGTTGCTAACTCATTTTTACTATATTCTAGTATAAGTTGATATCTGATTTGGCAGATAATTATTTAATTATTTCGTATTTTCTTATACTTCTCAAAGAACACAATGACTTCTAAGTGCTTTGCCATCTAACCTGGCTTGCAGTTCACTCATCATAAACATAGGCTCTCTCCTTAAGTATTCTTTGAGGCAGGATATTTACATGAATTACAGGAAGTTTGGAGTGCAGTAAAAGGGTAGATGTTGAAATTAGCATACCCAGGATTCAAATTCCATCTTTGCCGTCTACTGGCTCTGTGAATTTATACATGCTACTTAAACTCTTTAAGTCCTCCCTGAGTCTTGCTTTTGTTTTTTTCTCTTTATAAGGGTGATAATACCTACTTCACAGGATTGTTTGAGCATTAATTGACATAATGTATGTGAAGTGCTTATACATACTATCTAGCACATAATAGCTACTCAAAAAATGGTTCTTATTCTAAAACTTGTGGGAGGTCACTGAAGAATCCTGTCCCTTATTATTCATAATTATCGGGTTTTTAGGAAGTTGGCCTCTTTATCCCTTTGTTTTACTTACATAACAGTTCACTTCAGAAGCATGAATTCAACTATATAATTTACTAATAACCCACTTTTTTCATTTTCTTTGTATTTACAAATGCTGACTAGAAGTGTAATTATTCTTTTACTGGGTGTATTGATGTAAACCATTTTGTGATATTTAAGTGTTCTTTTGCTGGAGTGTAATAAAAGGACAGGTCCATCTGGTAATATATAAACTTCCACAGCTTAAACTGATAAAAAATTGCTAATTAAATTTTTTAATGTTACATATTCATTTGTTTATTAGTAAACAGTGCTTTTGTAAGTTTTAAGTTCAGGTTTGATGATAAGTCAAATGTGGGGATATTTTATAGAATATATACGCCCAGCCTTTACAGTCTACTGTTACAAAGTTTGACCCTATTGAGTCCAGCAATATTCCTCAACTACCGGGCTAAAAATAGATTAGCTTACTCATCAGTTACCCACTAGATTATTTTAATGCCTTTGACAAGAGTTCTGTATGCAATTTTAATAAAATTTGCTTTTATACTCTGAGTTATTTCAGATCAAAATCAACTAGGTCAAGGACAGCTAATCAAACATTAGATGTATTTTCAAAGAAGTGCTAATGGAAGAATAGTATTTGAGTGCAGCTGTATTTTCACTAGACTGACTATATTCAGATGACTATGCCAGTCATCCCTCAGTATCCGTGGGCCTCCCATGGATACCAAAATTGTAGATGCTCCAGTCCCTGATATAAGATAGTGTAGTATTTGCATATAATCTATGCACATCCTCCTGTATACTTTAAATAATCTCTAGGTTACTTATAATAACTAATACAGTGTAAACACTATGTAAGTAGATGTTATACTTTATTGTTTAGGGAATAATGACAAGGAAATATGTCCACACATGTTCAGTAAAGATGCAGTTTTTTTTTCCGAATATTTTTGATACTGGTTGGTTTAATCCACAAATGCAGAACCCACGGATATGGAGGACCAACTTATATTCTTTTCAGGGGTCAGAGGGATTCATACTTACTGGGTCTATCAAACTTTAATCAAATGGTTAAGAATTGTGATTTTTTTTTTCCCCATACAAAAAGATTATTCTTACTTGATATGCCCATTTATTCATTGCAACTTAAATTTCATCGTTATAAAATCACAACACACTTTTTTTTTTTTTGGGGGGGGGGGAACAGGGTCTCACTCTGCTGCCTAGGCTAAAGTACAGTAGCATCATAGCTCAACTGCAGCCTCCAACTCCTAGGCTCAAATGATCCTCCTGTCTCAGCCTCCTAAGTAGCTGGGACTACAGGCACACACCTCCACTCTCAGCTGATTTTTTAAAAATTTTTTTGTAGTGATGGGGTCTTGCTATTGTCCAGCCTGGTCTCAAACTCCTGGTCTCAAGCTGATCCTCCCACCTTGGCTTCCCAAAGTGCTAGGGTTACAGGCGTGAGTCACTGCACCCAGCCAACACTCTTGTTTATAAACAGTTTTCTCTTAGTTTTGCAGTTGTAACTGAATATATAGGGGTGAGACAAGGCAAAAAATAATCCCGTTTAAGAGTTTTTTAATGGTGATGAGTAAGGGTAAGACTTTTTAAAAATAATAAATAATATTTGCAATGCATAGCTTTTTCCTGGTAGTTTTGACTTTTATCCAGCTGCAAATAAATACAGCATATACACTAAATTAATACTAATAAGATACACTTAATTTGGTTTACCAAACTTTTTGAAATATTCTTTACCAGGGGGTTCAGCAACATCAGATGACCATGAATTTGATCCATCAGCTGACATGCTGGTTCATGATTTTGATGATGAACGAACATTAGAAGAGGAAGAAATGATGGAAGGAGAAACAAACTTCAGTTCTGAAATAGAGGATCTTGCAAGGGTAAATAACATTAAGAGCTAGGGGGTGAAGTGGTTATTACTTTTTTGTGAAGAAAGGGAATATTTGAAATTTAGGATCTCTTTGGTTTGGGGGGAAAATTGTTTTATATCTAGTCCATACTGAAAAATTCTACATGATCACAGGTGGGATGTTTAAGGTTTGAAGTGAAAGGCATTTAAAAAAAAAACACAAAACTCTATTATGTGACATAATAGAATTCAGGTAGTAACTTTGTTAAAATACCCAAACATCTGCATCAAAAGTGGACTGTAAAGGGATTCTAAATTTACTCTTACATTGTACCTTCCCCAGTGCTGCACCTTTTATTTACTCCCCTTCAGAGCCAAGTATGTCTTGAGTTGTCATCGTTATCCTCATTTCCCATTCACTATATAAAGTGCTCGAAATTATCTCTGCACCTTCCCATAATGATGACCAGCGACTTTCATTATATCCATTGTTGTGTTCACTTTTCTCTCTCCACCTTACTTTTTTCTCAGTGGTATTTTTTGCAGTTTACCACTACTTCGATTTACTTGAATTCTGGAATACCTCACTGTCTACTTTTTCCTATCTTTTTGTTCCTATTTGGTATCCTTCACTAAGTCTTCTCCCTTTACCCAAGGTTTAAATGTTGGCATTTCCCAGTTCTCAGTTTTGGACCTTCTTTTTTTTTTCTCCCTCCCTCTGTCTAGATCAGTGCTTCTCAAAATGTAGTATGAAAGTCAGCTGCATTAGAATCACCCATGTACTTACTTTACAAAGCAGATTGTTATGCCTCTCCACAGGCATACTGAATCAGAGTCTCTGGGGGTGGGGCTCAAATCTACATCTTCCTTAGGTAAGTTGGCACTGTACACCAGATTTGACAATTATACTAAGCTGTGTGATCTGATCTATTCTCATGGTGTCTATGTGCTCAGTATTCCTTAGTTTATATTTCTAGCATGAACTTATTCCCTATCTCTAGTTTTGTTTATCTACCTTGACGTTTCTGTGCAGATATTTCAACAGACGTCTGTAAATTTTAAATTTCCAAAACAGAACTATTGACTTTTGTTCTTCCTCTACTTGTTCCTTCCCTGTCTTCTCTGTCAGTAAAAAATGGTACTATTGTTGCCTAAGTCAGAAACCAGGGAGTCATCTTCCTTCATTCCCAGTATCCAATTCCTGAATAAGCCTGTCATTTCTATCCACAAAAATGTGTCTTTTCTGTTCCATCTCTGCCTAGGTTGACATCATTTCTAGCCTAGACTATTGCAGAGGTTTCCTAACTGGTTTCCCCATTTCCTCCTTTGCCATCTTTCTTCTGCTATTTCCACCCAGCAGCCATAATGATCTTTTCAAAATATAAATCAATTTATATCAACATCCTGGCTTCTTGTCACCTCCAAAGAATATCCAGACTCCTTAACCTGGCCAGCAAGTCTACCTGCATGATATGGCCTCTCATCCATGTATCACACTGCCCCTGTTATGCTATGCTATAGTCGTACTAGCTGCTTTTGTTCTTAAGCTAGTTTCTTCTCGCCTCAGCTTTTCAGCTCATTCTCACTCTCTGGTATGTCCTTCCCAAGGCTGGCTCCTTATCCTCTGGGTTTGGTATTGCCTTCTCAGACTGGCCTTTCCTGTCCTCGAATTAACTTTTTTAAACCACTATATCCTCTTGAATGCTTTCTTTATACCAAACACAATTTGTAATTATATGTTTGTTTGATTTATCTCTATCCTCCATTGGTGTCATGAGGGGAGTGACCATGACTATTTTATTCACTAAAATGTTTTATAGTACCTAGCAAGAGTGGTCACTCAAAAAAAGTATTGAATGAATGAATGGATGGATAAATCAATCTGGCATGTGCTAATAAAATTTATTATGCATATGATATGCTATACTTGATGATAAAAAGAATATAAGAAATAAGACATGGTGCCAGCTTTTAAGAATTTGGAATATATAGTATTATGGAAAATGAATACTGATACTTCTATTGTAATAAAAACTAGTCTGTGTTTCAGAATTTTAGTTTGGAACTTTTTAAAGTATACATTTAAAGAATTTGAGAAGGAATCCTATTACTGTTTATATAAATCTTGTCATCTTGGATCATTTAATGATTAGAGCTGGCTTAATTCACAACTCCTAAACAATCTAATATTTTATTATTTTGAGCTAGAGAATAGACTTGGTCTTAATGGCAGAGATATATATTGGTTATCACAAAAGCTTTTCCAGAATGGATTAAAAAGCACACAAAGAGCTTGGGATTCAGATTATTCTTTTTTAAAAAAGGCTGGGAAACTATTCGAAAGACAGGGATAATTTGCTTGGCTGATTCAGAACTTAGATGAGCATCAAGTAAAAAAATTGATTTAACAGTTATTCACAGTCACTTCATATATTTGTGAAGTAAGAAGGCAATTATTTTTAGTTATTTGCTTACATTTACCAAAAAAAACTTATATCATTTTCAATATATTTTCTGCTTCTGAATAAACTATCCGTGGAATAAAAGGTAAAGGAGGAAAATCTTATATTTTCCATCTTATCACATTCTATATTAATGCAGATACTAATTAGCAAGAGGAAATAAGTACACTTTGTAATAGATTACAAGGTGGAATGATGGTTGTTTTCTTCTATTTCAGAAAATGGGCTGTTACATTTAATTAGTATAAAATTACTAATGGGCTTTGCTAAAATTTCAGGCATGTCATTGCCTTTTCCTGTTTCCCTCTCCTTTCTTCCACCCACTTCCTCAGTCCCTAATGGCCACCCTCCCCCCCCAAAAAAACTTCCTTTTGAATTTGCTTCCTTAGGAAATAGAATTATTTATGGAGAATAGAGAAAGGAAGAAAAAGGCAATGGAACCAATCCTTTATTATCCTTTTAGCCAGTCTATGCCTTCTTAGATTCTTCTCTAATTTCTCCCAGAAACAGCTAAAGCTTAGGTTTAAGCAGCACATAATCAGTAATGCTTTCACCTATAACCTGAAGCTAAGTAAGTTTAGGGCCAGCATATTAGATTTATTGTACTTACAAACTCTTTAGGTCTGAACCAAACCAAACTGGGTTTTGCTTTTATTAAAATAGTGAACAGGATTTTTTCATGTTGATTATTGGCTTGCTTTTATAGAAGCAAAACATTGGTTATGTCAGGAATTAGTAAAGTGTTTTCCACCTGGCACTTTGGTTGCATGAAATGTATTTTTGATGTTAATTGTGGCAAAATTCTGACAGTAGATTCTTTTAGGAGTTATCAATAACTGCATCACATGTGCTTTTAAGTTCATTCAATTTGAATTCTAAAATCTTCAGTGAAAACTATTGATAGAAGCTTTCATGTATGTTGTTACATTTTCATGTATTTTTCTTGTCAATATAAAATGTATTGTAATTATATAAGTTTAGCATTTAAATGTTTTAATAGAATCAGATATATAGGTTAGTATTTATTGTGGTGATCTTAGAAAGGGTGTCAAAAATCATTCCCATAGTAAATAGACTTTTGTTTGCTATAATTAACAGTACTTAAGTTTAACTGTTTTCCAAATGCACTCTTAAAACTTAGAGGCTCTGAATGGCACAGTCCTAACAGTCCATTTGGGAGAAGAAAGCTCAGGATCATAGTATCTTTTTGTTTTTATTTAAAAGAGATGGAGTCTTGCTCTCTTGCCCACTTTGGAGTTCAGTGGCATGGTGTGATCAATCATAGGTCACTGTAACCTCAAACTCCTGAGCTCAACCAATCCTCCTACCTCAGCCTCTTGAGTAGCTAGGACTATAGGCGCACACCACCATACTGGGCTAGTTTTTAAAATGTTTTTGTGGATACCGGATCTTGCTGTGTTGCCCAAGACTGGTCTTGAATTCCTGGCCACAAGTGATCCTCTTGCTTCAGCCTCCCAAAGCACTAAGATTTTAGGCATGACCCATTGTGCACAGCTGGAATGTATTTAAATATATTTTAGAAAAACCACAGTATTACAATATCAATATTTAATATGCACGTTAAAGTGCTAGACATACTCCATCCAGAGAATAAAGATTAAAATGTAAAAGATTGAGATCTTTTTTGAAGTATACACACAACATGAATTATATAGATATAAAAGAAACCTCAGTGTGGGGATTATAACAAAAGTGTTCACTCCCCCCATCCCTTCATAGTTTATCTTCTAGTCAAGGCCCAACCCCAAGAGGTTGGTTACCTTAGGAACCATCTCTCTAGTCCAATCTGGATGTGGTCCCTTAGGCCTTCCTGGCTAGAAATCAGCCCCTTTCCTTTTTTCTCCCCTCTCCATTAGCATTTATTGGTAAGTCAGTTTTAGTACAGCAGGTATAAGAAGAGTACTCTGTATATCCACCACATGGCCCTGGCTGGAAGGCCAGCATCTGCTGTCCCACTCAGTCCCTGCTTAATGACTAACTTTCTGATGTAAGGGGGAAGGAAGCACCTCTTCTCCCTAGGAAATGGATGCCATTCCAACCTTATAAAACTATTGTCTGTTAGTGTTTGTTAACTTTACCCTATTGTCTTGAAATTAGGACATACTTAATTTCAGGTATGTTTTTATCTTTTAAAAAGTACTTTTTCACCTCCAGCCAGTCTCCCTTTAGCTTATGCAGACATGATTGCCCCTTTTTTTGTTACAGTGCTTAGACAGCTCATTTCTTAAAGCACAATCTGTAATATATAGTGCACATTCCTGTATTATTATTCGTCTTGTACTATGCTCATTTTCCTTATTCCTCACAGTCTGTCAACCCAGCACATCTTATTTCACACTACAACAGGATGTTGTATACTTAACCTAAAGTTAGGTTTCGAGGAAGGCAGTATGTATGCATATGTACCTGAAGGGCACTGTAATGTGGTGAGTCAGACTGCCTGGGTTCTTCCTAATTCAGCAGTACTACTGATTTCAACATGTGACTTTGGATACATTACTTAACATTGTTAATCTTCAGTTGTTACTACAAGAATAATACAGTTAAGGCATTTAGCTAATGTCCGGCATGTGATAATCACTAAATAAATCTTAGTAGTTATATGATTTGTAAGATTCTCAAAGAGGTCTGTACTCTACAACTGTGAAAATCCACAACTGGACCCGTAATTTTCTCTTTGTGCTCCTTTATTTGTGTACTCTTAACACTTATGTGAATCGGAATAAAACACTGTGCCAGTTTATTCTGATGTTTCAATTTTTAAGTTGAAGAAAGTCCCTTAGTACCTGGTAGAATGCAGACTTTTGATAATATAAGCTAATGAGAGATTCTCTGGAACAGGTGACTGATAGCTCCTAGTATAATGATGTACTGTTGACCAAGTTTTACTCATCTTTAAGCCTTTTTTTAGAAGAAAAGAACAGAATATTTGCTTTAGGGATATTAATACTATTTATAGCATCAGAATTTGGGGGTGCAAAGACAGAAATCTGTGATGAACTAGCTTAGACAAAATGAAGGCTCATGGAATTTTATTAAGGGAGGAATATATCTAGTCCTCAGGGACTCAGGTGCCACCAGAATATTTTTCTACATGGTTGGCTTTTTTCAGACCAACATATTTCATAAAATGCTGTTATTTCCTTAGTCTCCCACATTTACTGCTTGGGACAGTCTGTGTTTCTTTCTTTAGCTTGTGTTGATAAAATTTCAGAAACAAACCACAGACAAGTTTAGGTCACTTGCCTATTCTAAACCTATAGCCAGGGAATGCACTGATCCCAATTGTGTTAGAAACTATGGTCCAGGAAGGGAGTTTTCAATCAAAATAGATGCTTAGAATGGAGGAAAGAACATTTCCTGGGAGAAGATGAGTGTAGAAGTAGAAGAGAGTAGGAAAACATTGGGGAGGAGATTAACAATAAATAATCCTTACATGGTACTTGTTTACGCTTGTTAAATCTTTAAATACTTCAGTTAGCATAAAGTAGGGACACAATAAATGCTACTTCAATTTGAAACAGAATTCCTCAGCAAAATTGATTCTGGTTTTTATTCTAGCTGTAGCTTAGTGTTTGCCGCAAGATCTTTATGCCTTAGATCAAATATGATATCTTTCATACTACTGTCAAGCTCCAACTTGTATTCTTCACGGTAATGATTGTTTTTTCCTTGCTGCTTACTAAATTGATATTGGGTGACAGGTTAAGTTACAAGTTTGATACCTAATAATATTAAGCAAACATTTTGATGGAACGGGCAAGAGTATCTTGTTTACACATGATAGAACCCATCTAAAAATAACTTTGACTAAAAAGAAACTTTATTAGAAGTTACATGAATGTGTAACTGGGTCCCAGGAATATATGGAACCAGGGATTCAGCATTGCTATAACCTCCGTCACTGCTAACCCCTGGTAAAATCTCATTGATTTCTTCTGCAGGATCTCTTCAGTTTTTTTCTTTTCCACAACTACTAATTTAATTGAGGTTCTGATCATACTACAGGTGAATGTGTAGTGAATGATAACAGTAGATTCCTACCTAGATCAGTCTCCTTGGCAAACCAAATCTCTGCCTACCTAAGTTTATGCTGAACATTTTATTGTGTGTATAATTTCCCCCAAGCCCTCCCATAGTGTTAATAACTGTTCAAAGCTACTCTTAAATTCAGTCAAAAGTAGAGTATAACATATCTCTTAGAAACTAGATAAAACTAGACAAAGTAAGTAAAAATGCCAACCCTGACTTTCAGTAATCTGTAGTTGATCTTTCCGTAATCAATGGATGGCCTTCTGAAATGCTATTTTTTTTTTAGTTACTATAGATGGTATGTCTGCTGTAATCGGAGTGACCTGATTATTCATTTTTGTTTCTATACCTGTACATTTGTCATTTCCTCTGACTTGAATGGCTTTTCTCCATCTGTGCCAGTTCTGCTGCTTTTTCTAATTTGAGCATTTCTCTTCTAAAGGCACTGCAATCAGGCCACTTTTGAGTCTCTCTGTTCTCTGCTTAGTCAATATTGGAGGTGTTGCTGAATTTTTCTTTGAGAAATGAATTTTTATAAAGTGAGTCACACTTCTCTGTGTATCCAAGAGCAAAAAATCTTGATCTAACTATGGGTATCAGAGATTCTACCTTCCTGATAGTGGTTTAAAAAAAAATCCTTTTCATGCAGCTAGTATGTCACCTATCCTTTTGTCAGATAATTGAGCTGGATGTCATATGATAAGTATATCATATGTCACATGATAAGCTTTATTAAAGATAATATTCAAGCTTTATTACCTTCCACTGGAAAGGCTGCTTTGCAAGTATCTTATCCTAGACCTGTGAGATAAATGTTTCTCAAGGTAGTCCCATAGCAGCAGCAACAGCATCACCTGAGACTTTTTAAAAATGCAGATTCTTAGGCTTCACTTACATCAGAAACTCTGGAGTGAGGCCCAGCAGCCTACATTAATTAGCCCTTTAGGTGATTTTAATGCCCTTGAATAAGACAGACCAATGGTAGAGAGCCTAAGGGCATTTATTTGATTGATAATCTACCTCTTTTCTTAGAGTGAACCAAGTGCCATCAGAAGACAAGTTCAAAATAGAGTGCTGCCATTTAATTGACTGTGTGGCCTCAAAGTATCAGTTAACACAACTGTAAAAATTAGAGGTAGTAGTAACATGTATTTAGAATAGTTTTGAGGATGAAATAAATAAGAAATAAGAAAATGAATTCTTAAGACTTATGTAAATGTTAGTTGCAAACTGTTAGGCTAAAGTGTTTTTCCTGTTTGGGCTCTTATTCATACTAGTGATTTTATTTTATTTTATTTTATTTTATTTTATTTTATTTTTTGAGACAGAGTCTCACTCTGTCACATTATGTAGAGTGTCGTGGTATCAGCCTAGCTCACAGCAACCTCAAACTTCTGGGCACAAGCAGTCCTCCTGCCTCAGCCTTCCAAGTAGCTGGGACTACAGGTGCACACCACCATGCCCAGCTACATACTAGTGACTTTAGTGGCTCTTTTTCACAGTGATGACTTTATTTGCTAAACCTACTTCTGATTTGGGATGCAGGATGTGAGCTTAAGGAAAGTTATATGTGCTGGGATTAAGAGGTCTAGGAATTATAATAAAATCTGTATCAGTGCATGATGTTTCTTTCTGCTTGGTTTCCTTATTTGCAAATAAACTTAGCAAACACTCCCTCTTTTACTTTTAAAGATCTAATGAGATCTTGTCATGTTTTGACTCTGCTTTCATTCTTAAGAGAGAAAGAAACAGTGAAATCAAAGGCCTAGCATGTAGAAGACACTTCATGGCAACTATTTGTTATTCTTGTGTACTAATATAAAAGCAGCCTTTTCTGTATCTTTCTTTTATTCTACTTCTAAAAAATATTTTCTGATAGAAATAGGAAGAAAGTGTCATTCTGCACTTCTGTTTCACATTGCAAATGGAATGTGAGGTTCTGTTTTAGTTCTTTTTTTTTTTTTTGAGATAAGAGTCTCGCTCTGTTGCCTGGGCTAGAGTGAGTGCCATGGCATCAGCCTAGCTCACAGCAACCTCAAACTCCTGGGCTTAAGCAATCCTTCTGCCTCAGCCTCCCGAGTAGCTGGGACTACAGGCATGCACCCCAATGCCCAGCTGATTTTTTCTATATATATTTTTAGCTGTCCAGATCATTTCTTTCTATTTTTAGTAGAGGGGGGGTCTTTAGTAGGGGGTCTTGCTCTTGCTCAGGCTGGTCTCGAACTCCTGACCTTGAGTGATCCTCCCGCCTCGGCCTCCTAGAATGCTAGGATTACAGGCGTGAGCCACCACACCCGGCCTATTTTAGTTCTTAAGTACTGACTCCTTTAATCCCAAATATCAGTGTCTTCTTGTACCAGGTCCTTGGTACACGGAACAGATCTGCATGGATCAGATCCTTGAATACCTAAAGCACTGTTATACTTTGAGAACCACAATATAAGAACTGTCAGTTAAGTATGCCAGCTGGTCATTCAGCTGGAGTGGCAATACCTTGCCTAATATGGTTACCACTTTTCAGGTTGTAGCTTCTGCAAATTATTAGGGCTTTCAGAATTGATTTCCCTTTCAGAAGTAGATTCACAAACTCATTTGTAACCAGAATATTCATTTACAATGTGAAATATAAGTATAGAATGACATTTTCTTCCTATTTCTTTCTTTCAGAAAAGCTTCAGATAACAATCATGAGATTGCTTCTTGTGCATGGATTCTGAGTGATGGAGGTTAATTTTATGATTGAAGTGATAGTGCCATCAGGTTATGTGATCCAGTCTGATTTGTCCTTCTGCACTGTTGCAGTGTGTTTCACACATGAGCTAGACTTATTTCTGAATAAATCAGACTGCTGGAGAAACAAAAAACATGTTTTATTTTATGATTATCATTTTTCTAACTTCTAAAGTGACTCTTTTCTGATTGTTTTGCTTCAGAGTGTATGTGTATATATGTTCAGATGATTTAGGTTAAATTTTCTTTTTATAATCAGAATTCTATTGTGTTTCCCTGATACTTTACATCATTTATTTACTGATAAGAGAGTACCTTCTATAGAAAGCTGATTTCATTTCATTGCATATGGATGTTTCTTCATTTCACCCACAGAGGGTTTTTTTTTTTACGGCTTGAGGGAGGTCTGCGGCTGAGGCACCATGGTATACTGATAAGAGTATGGGCTTTTGAAGTTAGACTGTTTAAATCTGGCAAATCTTGTAACTTGTATGATTTTTGAAGAAATCGTTTAATCTGTCAGCCTTCATTTTCTTATCTACGAAATGGAGATAATATAACAACAATTCTGTATGATAGATAGTAAGGATTGCATGAGGTGATTTTGTATGTAAATAGAGGTAACCATAGAAAAGAATATGTGGCTAATGTGATCCTATATCATTCTTTTATATATCATCACTGTTTTTCTTTGAATGTGTTTGGGCTGGGTTATGAATTTCTTCTCCCTTTCTGGGTTTATTAACTTAATTTACAGTCTGTTTTCTAATTCTCTTTTTCTACCCCCAAATTAAGTATGGTGCGCTTACTAAGTGTGGCCATCCATGTATACTGATTGTCAGTGTACATATACTGAATTGATTGCAAAAAGAACAGTTTGAGACCAATGTCACTTTTTAATTAGACTTAAAAGATTCTGTTGTTAGCAATTAGAGTTGGTTAGTTTTATAGAGATACTTAAAAGACTAAGATATTCCTTGGTCTCAGAAATATTTTCAGTTTTGCTTTTTATGATTTGAGAATTCTTGATATAGTTCTTAGAGTATTTTTTTTTTATAAAATGCATACTCTACAGATTTGTGAATTAATAGCTTAGGAATTTGAAAATCCACTGATTCAGAAATTAACTTTTATTTTGGTTTATTTAGGAAGGTGACATGCCAATTCATGAACTGCTCAGCCTTTATGGTTATAATAGTTCTGTTCAACTACCTGAAGAAGATGATGAAGAGGAAGAAGAAGAGGAAGAAGGTGAAGATGATGAAGATGCTGATAATGATGACAACAGTGGCTGTAGTGGGGAAAATAAAGTAAGTTTGTATACATATATGTTTAAGATTGTTGTCTTCGTTCTTATTGAAGTTAAAATTTGTTAATACATTAATTTTTATTACTTATTTTTATTATCTTTACTGTTTCTGATTTTAAAAGTAACAAATGTTAAAAATTAAGATATTATAGAAAAATGTAATATAAAAGTCGGAAATCCACTCCTGAGAGGTAATAGTTTGGTCTTTGTCATTCCAGATTTCTTTTTTTTCAGTGCTTATTCTAAATAATTTATACCAGCTTTTTAAAAAATATTACTGTTTTTAAATAATAAAGGCTAATTGGTAGTTATGTATTTATTTTATTTTATTTTGAAATAATGTTAGATTTATGGCAGAGGTTTAAAGATAGTATAGAAAGTTCCTGTATATTTTTCACCCAACTTCCCCTATTGTTAACATCTTATGTAAGCATAGTATATTTACCAAAACTAAGAGTCAACACTGGTACAATACTAGTAACTAAACTATAGACAGTTCAGATTTTACCAGTTATTCCACTAATGTACTTTTTCCTGTTCAGGAGCCAACTCAGAATACCACGTTTCATTTAGTGTATTCATTTTAGTCTTCTAGTTATATTTTGAACAAAATTTGAACACTATGGCCTTTGATCTGCAATAGTTTTCTTTACATCTTAAAGAAAATTAATTTATTATTCTACAGGAAGAGAATATAAAGGATTCATCAGGTCAGGAGGATGAAACTCAGTCTTCCAATGATGATCCATCACAATCTGTTGCTTCTCAAGATGTCCAGGAAATAATCCGTCCACGTCGATGTAAATATTTTGATACGAGTAAGTATTGGTTGCTGTAATTTGAATTTAATTTTTATTGTTTTATATATGACCTAAAATGCTAATTTTTTCCACTGATCTTTTTGAATTTGTTTACTCTGAAATCTCTTTTAACAATAAATGGATTTTTTTGTAGATTATTAGTTTAGCAATGCCAGGGTCCTATCGTCAGCAAACATACTGTGGTAATTGTTGCATCATGTACTACTTGATTTTCTGTGTTTTTTGTATTTTCCCTGCCTGTTTTAAATGTTTGTTTCATGGTCATCTTTTTTATTTCTCATAATTCTTCCCTTAGTTTTCATTTTCTACTTTCTTTGCCTCTTAGCCTTCTTTAGGTATGTTCATAAGCATTGCTTTCTTTAGTCAGCAGCTCCCAGGTCTAAAGAAGTGGTTGATTCTTGAGATAGGAATAAATCATGCTTAGAAGGACCAGGACCTCCCCTCATTTTTCTTCAGTTATGATCTAGTGAGAGATGGCCAGTTGTCAGGGCAACATTTAATGTATATATTTTAAATATTTGCATGTTTCACCTGCTCCACCATGTTTTGTTCTAAGCACAAATTGTTACTGTAGAACACAGCTCTTTGATAAGAACAAGTCAGCTACCAGTGTTGTTAGTTTAAATTTGTGGTCTAAATTTCTATACTTAAAAAAAAAAAGAAAGAAAAACACTTGAAAAATAACCTCTTATAGAATATGTAATAAAGTAATAAGTGATTAAACGTGACTGTTGCTTTGTATGAATGATTTGTTATACATTTAGTTTAGAAGTGTATATAGTACTTCTAATAATTTTTGTGTGATAATTGAGTTTTGATTAAAGATTTGCTTCAAAGGAAAAATGTATTAGTGTAAGGAGAGATTAGTTGCTCTCTAACACAAGTAATTTTGTTAATTTTAAGTTTGGGTGAAATGTGGTATTTTTTCCTTTAGCTGTCAAAGAGCAGATCCATTGGCAGAGTTTGCTTAAGAGTGGGATGCCAAGTGGCTCTTCTGCCTCTTGAAACAATATTTATTTCATACTTCTAATCTGGTATTTTGTTTATTATATACACACGGGAGCTATACATATGCCACCTATCTTAGCATTTCCATAGGAAGACTTAATTTCTGTATGTAATGTCTTTTCGACTTTATGTGTCATTTTAGATTTGAGAAGATGCTAACAATCTAATAGATTTCAGAATTCCCACTCCTTTATGTAAATACATTCTTATTCCAAAGTATAAACAAACAACAGCTTGCCTGCTCTGAATAAAATGAAGGTTGGGGACAATGGAGGTCTTCATACATACACTCCCTTCACATGCTTCTCCTAAAGTGGTGCTACAAAATTCCTAGTGTTCCAAGGACCACTGTTTGGTAAACCACTGTTTTGTTCAAACTCCAAACTCTTATTTTGTAAGTGAAGAGAGATCATGATATTCTGTCACTAGGTTGTTGGTAGCCGAATGAGGATTAGACTCCAAATGAATTTTTTCCTAAAGTTTTTGTAGGAAGTCATTTCATGAGAATGCAGTTGCCTAGGTTTATGGGTTTTTTCAGACAAGTTTCTGGTGTTTTTGGGTTTTTGGTTTTTTTTTTTAGTGGTAGGGTATTGATTATTTGATTAGAAATATTTTGGCCTAACTCATTGGATACCTTTGGGTATATCCAAATATTTAAAGTAGATATAAAATAACACAGGTATATAGATGTGGGTAGGATAAGCAATTATTTTATAGTATTGGTGTCTTATTTATTCTAGATAGTGAAATAGAAGAAGAATCAGAAGAAGATGAAGATTATATTCCATCAGAAGACTGGAAAAAGGTAGTTAGAATGGTATTTTCCCCCACACTTAGATAAATTAATATTTTAAAAGCTGAGTGTAATTATTCTTTAACTATGTATATTGATAAAGTTGATGTAAACCCTTTTGTGACATTTAAGTGTTTGGTAAATGTTCAAACATCTAGGTGAGAGATATCTTTTTATTTTTCTATAAAATAAAGTGACAGTATGGAAAAAATTAGACTTTGTTGAGAAAGTCAATAGTCAAACTAAGATTAGAAATCCAAATCTGATCTAGTGCTAGACTAGTGCTGAATTAAGCTTTTGTTGCCCTGTAAATCATGTTTTTTATTTTACATATATATTATGAAAAACAATTGTGTAGGCTTTGATATTTGTTAAGTAAATTTTGTTTAATAGTTTAGATTGCAAGTTGTCCATCCCATATTACTTTATGAAGGGGAAACTCTCAGAATGATTGAATTTAATGTAGATATTTATAATTGATAAGTATATTGTGTGAAGAGAGAGATTTGGCTTCTCTCTACATAAGTAAATAAGTTAATTTCCAAAATGAATCTAAAGATAATGTATTGACATTAGTTTTTAATTATAAGTTATATACCATTATATAATTAATCATACAGTTAAGTCAGTTAATTTTAGGTTGTTGCAAAGGAATTGACTTCTTAGGAAAATCTATTGAAATATGTGTAGAATTGATTAAAATAAATCATTTATGTAGAAGATACGATGTTATTCTTGTTGAGAGATGGATCACCTGATCTGTCTTCTTTTTTTTTTAAAAAAAAAAAAACTCCATTAAGTTTTCTTATAGTTCTTCCTAGGCCTGATTTGAAATATGGTACATAAATAATCATTGCTTTGGAAGCAGAATAGCCTAAAACATTAAATTGAGTGGGCTTTTTGTGCTTTTTAAGTCAAGATTATTTAATTATTAGTTAATACTTTGAGATTTCTCCCTGTTTTGTTTTTTAATTCGTTTAAAGTTGTCTGGTTTAGGATGCCTCCCACAAACTTAAAAAAGAACTGACCCTCTTGCTGAGTAAAATAAAGGAACATCTCATATTTAGAGTTTCTATTAGGAGGAATGAAATATTCGAATGAACTTGGGCTGGGCTACCTGAGGATTGTGGATTTCAGCCGGAGTTGATCTATTTATGGGTTCCCAAAAGGATATTTCTCATAGGCATGCATTGTCTTCCCTAGCAAAGATAAAGAGAGGCCAGATAACTTTTTTAATTAGTGACTGGAGTCGAAAGAATTGCAGAGGCATAATTTTCTACATTCACAAAGTGATGAATACCTGTTGTTTACATAGCTATTAAGAGATACGAGCCCCTTTTCTCAAGAAGCTTATGTTTTTGCTGTAAATTGGAGGGATATCCCTTGAAAGAGGTTATATGTTATATAAGTATAGCATAAGTAAATGCATTATTAAATGTTAAATTGAATGAAACCAATGAAAAGCTGTAGATGTTCAAAGAGATAGACATCAATGTGGTGGGTTAAAACAGTAAGGGACAATTAGCTCAGTGTGTACTATATGTTAGTTAATTTGAATAAGTGATGGGACTGAAGATGGACAACAGAGATCACAAAAGTTACCTACTATTTGTGTGACCTATTTGGACAAGTGTTCTTCAATCTAGTTTTTATCTGATTCCTACACCTGCAGAAATTAAGATGAGAAAAGCTAGAAACCTTAGGAGTCCTCTTAACCTGCTATTTTCCACAATACATTCAAGGTTATATATCTTTTTCTTCAACATATATTGTTTTTGTATCTGGAATGTTCAATAGAGTATTTGATTAAGCATTCAGTAATTTTTTTTTTTAATGTAGGAACAAAAGCTCAGAGGAAGGAGAACATGGGGGAGGTGAAGCTTTCATTGCTGGGGACATTAGTCTGACCTTCCTCAGAAAAAATTGTGTAATAAAGCAGGCTGTAGTAAATTCAGATTGTTTTCTTTTGATATGATTTCGTTGTAGTAAATAATTGTTGAGATTCAGTTTTTTTAGGCTTATAAGATGAAATTGAATCTTTTTAAAAACTAGGATGGGGAAACAGCTTTGAAATCAAGCTTGAATTTAAGTTATAGCTCTAGAACTTGTTGATTGTGTGTTCCTGAGAAAAATTTTTGAGCTTCATGTCCTCACATATAATATGGAAATAACAATGTCAGCCTTACAGGGCTTGATGAAGACTAAATGAAAATTACGTATAAGATACCTGATATATAATGATCTTAAATTCTGTTTCCTTTCCCTACACTACAGAACAAATTAGCAGGTAAAAAGAAGTGTTCTGAACTCAAAGGAAAAAGAAAGTACCTTATCTTTTATACTAGTCTAGATGTTCTCAACCCTGGCTTTATGTTAGAATGATTTGGAGAACTTTTATTGACTTACCAGGGCTTTTGTCCATAGATTCTAATTTAGTTGACCTGGAATGGATCCAAGTATTGATATTTTTAGACATGCCCCAGCCAGCATTGATAAATCTTTAGTAGGCATAGGTGAGTAAAGTTAAAAAAGGCACAGGGAGTGACAATAGAGGACTCTTTTTATAGTGGAAGACATAAAGAGAGTTCCTATATAACAGTGGAGAAAATTTGTTGTATGTGATACTCTTTTTAGAAAACGGATCATGAACAAGACTGGTTTTCCTATACAGGTATAGCAATAACTTTGTTAACATATAACATGTCTTTAAAGTTATACTAGATAAAATGAGATCCTAACATCAGTAGGTTAACAATAGGAGGAGAGAGGAACTTTTCAAATCCTAAGAGTTACCTTTACTTTCTAGACCATGATTTTGTACCTTTCATGCCCATGTCTTCATTTTGAATATGCCAGTAAATTTGTTCTTAACATTTAGCCACCAACAAAAGAGAGTCCATGTAATCTTGGTCCCTGTGCAGTGTGAAATCTCATCAGTGGTGGGTTCCAGTTGCTTTTCTGAATAACCAGTTTTGCCTAATCTGTGATTTGACTATATAGATTTGATTTCCAGATTTCCTGTAACAAGAAAGTCAAATTCTAGGCCACTTATCTATTTTGTTTGCAATTTCATCTGTTTGGCCCCTACTGAGCTAATTTATACAAACACTTGCTGTTATTTCCCTTACCTTAAAGCTCTACTTCTTAGACTTAAGTGTATGTCAGAATCACCTAGAGAGCTTGTTAAAATACTAATTACTGAGCCCTATCCCCAGAGTTTCTGAGTCTGTAGGTCTGGTGTGGGACCCGAGCATTTGCATTTCTAACAATTTCCCAGGTGACACCAAAGCTCTGCTGATGCAGAGAACATATCTTAAGTGTCGATACTCTAAAAATATCTGAATTTGATTGTGTTTAGGTGTTTTGTAATTACTAATTGAATTATCAGAATTCTCTTTTATTTCTTTTTCTTTATATTTTAAAGTTTGTATTTCTTGTCTACATTGCATTTCACCTCATTATTATTACTAATATTTTCATCCAATCATATCCAAGCCCTTATCTATTATTAACTCATTCATCCTCACAATACTTCTGAGGTAGTTAATTGGTTGTATCTGTATTTTGTGACAGAGAAACCAGGAGCAGTTTACCAAGAAGATGGTAAAGCTAGAAAATGGATATAAAATCTGTGTTACTAGATCTTACTAATGTTTTATGTTATTTTTAAAATAGGAGATTATGGTGGGCTCCATGTTTCAAGCAGAGATTCCAGTTGGCATTTGTAAATACAAAGAAAATGAAAAAGGTGGGTTTTTAGTAAATTATACAGTTGAATTTATGCTTTTGAAGTGAACTATTGTGTATGTAAAAATGTGGGAAGAACATGACTGCTTACTAAGTAAAGTAACCCTTTTGTAACCCCATTGGTTTGTGAAAGAGAACCCTGCATTATTTCTGTAAGAAGCAGTATATTTACTATTTTTCCAGTTTTGTCCCTAGAAGTCTAGCCAAAAAAAGAAAAAGTAAGTGCTTTTTTAAATGACTTAAAATGTCCCAACCATTTACTTCTTTTCTCCCCCATTATTTCAAATGTGCTCTGAACTTTACCCTTTTCTAATCTTTATAACTTAGTTATAAGTTAGCAGGTTATTTTATGTCAGTGGAAGATTTAAAAACAAACTTGAGAGTAAACAACTGATACAAAAGGCTTATTTACTTCTGAAACTTTCAATATTACTTATTAAAATGGAGTACTTTGATATTCGTGATTTCCAAATAATTTGGGAAAATAGCTTATTTACTTAAATTTTGCATGATTTTTTTTCTTTATTTTATCTAAAAGTCCCTAAGGTAAGTCATACTTCCAGTAACATAACATAGTACTTGAGGATTTTTTTTTAAGAGTCTGTTTCAGATTATTCACTTGGGTGGGTTCCAAAAAGAATGCTGTGTTGTGTGTTTTTGGTGAGTTCATATGCAGTGTGACATGACTCAAAGCTAGAGATCTTTCTTCATTTCTTTTATTTCATTTTCTTCTCCACATTTCAGCTTTACAATATGCAAAGCCCTTTGGAGTTGTAGAAGTATTTTGCTTATTTCTTTTTAGCATTCTAAAAACTTACTTTATATTCTAAGTATGTACCTGCTCTCAGGACAAGCAGCAGGTCAGAGGCATTCGAGGGAACATCACAGGCCAGTAAGTTTTCATGACAGCAAAAATATTTTAATATATCATTTAAATGTTTAACAGCTTCTACTTGTCAAGGTAGTAATTCCTGCAACATATAGGAACATTGAAGGTATCAATATATGGAGTGACCTTGTTATATATTGAAATTCTGTGCATATGTTCTGGAAACACATTGTAATTATGTGCAAAAATAAAAGATCCATTGGCTTTTATATTTATTTTTATAGTTAAAATTTAAACTTTATGCTCTACTTATATGTCATTTAATGGTTAACACCTGTTCATTGAGTTTTTTCTTTCTGCAAATAAATGAAGAACTGAAAGTTAAACATTTGTTCCTTTTTATTAAATTTCTTTTGAATTTTGGCTATAAAAGATAGTAGTGCCCATCTCTGAAAATTTTGTATTTAGTAGATGGGTAGCAAACATCTCAGTTGCATAGCAAATTTATATTATGGCTAAAGATAGTTTTAATTATCTCTTAGTATATTTTATCTTTTAGTATGTTTGTATTGTCAAATATCACCAGTGAATGAATGATGATCACAATCTCTAATTTTTTATGCTTTTAATTCTGGCCTGATGTTTTCAATTTTAATGTGATTTTAGAAAGAAATTATACATACATAATTTTTTAAAGGAAAAAGTGTGATTTATGAAGCTTTCTCATTTTGAGAATTTAAGCGTGTTAGATTCTGTAAGGAGGATCAGACTAGACTTAGCAACATCATTGCTTCAGAGGGGTTACTGCAGTACAGGGCCTTTCCTCAACCTTTGTAATTCTAGAAATTTGAACTTTTATGTCAAGATATTCAGAATTCGCCTCCAACTTAGGGTCCCCTATGTACACAAGCCAAACTTATGAAACTGTTATATAAATCATACTGTTAGAAATAAAACTTTGTCCCTGTCTTGTGTGTCCTTAAAATAAAAACGATGTAAAATAAAAAAATAAATAAAAGAAGAAGGAAAAAAAGTAAAAAGAAAAGAAATAAAACTCTGAAAGGGGTAGTGCTGATTAGTGGATTCTTATGGAAAAAATTTCACAGAGTATTTTTCTTCAGTTTGATGAGCATAGGCTTTTTAATAAAAAGTGCCACAAAACTAAGATATCATGATATCTTTATTGTAGGGATCTTTTTTTGTTGTTTTTTTGTAGTGATCATTTGACAGATCAGAAATAAGTAAGATTTGTTAGTTATAGTAACATTCCAGGCATGCTCCTTTGAACCTGTATCTATGTTGTTTACAAAATCTCCTTAGCTACACATTTATTAACAGTTTCTTAAATTTACGTGAATTATCATTTATACTCAACACCACAGTGTATTGTAATTATTTGTTTATTCATCTTTGTATCCTTAATACTAACTACGTTGATCCCACATAGGCACTTAGTAAACATTTGGTGCCTGAGTGAATAGGTGAGTTCAGAATGGTGTTAACAGAACTGATACGGACTCAGTCAACTTGGATCAGTGCCTAGGCATTTGACTTTAGACATGTTACTTTTTCTTTTCATCTGTAAAATAACAAAACTAGCATTTATATACAGAACTGTTGTGAAGATTACATGTGATATTTTCATGTATAGCACTTAGCAGCATAGTATTGGGCACATGGTATTAATAAGTCTCAGGAAGTGGAATTAATATTCAAAAGATGCTTAATTTTATCCATTATATTAATATTTAGGTTTTATTAATGAGATTTGCAAAAAGCATTAGTTGGTGCTCTCTTGGTTGCAGGTGACAAAAATCCAATTCAGTTAACTTAAGCAAAATAGAATTTACTGGATTCCTTTATTAGAAATCTGTGCTGGTCTGGCTTCAAATATTTCTGTATTCAGGGCCCCTTAGGATACCAGGTGCTCTACCCCTTTCTCTCTTTCTTTTATTGTCAGATAGGCTAAGATGGCTACTGGGAGCTCTTGGGTTACACTTTATACTGTCCTTTTGGCTAGAGAACCAGCAAAAATGAGAATTTAATCATCCCTCAGAAGTCCAGCAAAAGTCCTGGAGAGAGCCCCCATTGACTCAGCTTGAATTACATACCCAGCCAGAAGTAATCACTGACCAGAGACAGACAGAGAGAGAGAAAGGATGTAATTCCCAAAGAGATGCTGGGCAGATGAAAAGCATTGTATTAATAAGATGATTTTTCAAAGTTATGTGTGTTTTATTGTTTCTCCCCTGTACTAAACAAAGTAAGCACTGTGGTTCTGTGATAAGATTAGATAAGGAATGCTGGTAAACAAACTGCAACGCACAGGACAGCCCCCCACCACTAAGAATAATCTTGGCAGTAATAAGAATAAGGTGGCAGTAATCTTGAGATTGACAACCCTGTACTAGGTAAATTGAGAATTAGATGGGCTATTTAGGAAAAAAATTAAAAATGTCAAGGGAAAGGGGTAATTAACCATATTCTCAGTCAGGTTTTCATGCTTGCCTGACATAAATTTTAGGTGGTTAGGAATTATTAAATAGTGAATAGTAAAGGGGCATGCAAATTGTTTCTAATGAATATTTGACAAATTATTTTTAATTCTTAAGTAACTTACTGAAAAATGAACAAACACAGTACCCTTAGTTGCTAATAGTACTGTTGAAACAGGCAGTTCATTTAACCTATGTATAGGAAAAAACTCAGCTAGACAACTTTAAAAAAGTCCATGTCATTAAACATGGCGACCTTTTAAGAACATGGCAATTTCTATTATAAACACTATTATTAAATCATAGTGCTGATTATAGATCACAAATCAATAGAATTTTTACTTAGGCATTAAAAATGTAATAACACTTCTTTTGGTAAAACTGGCAGTTAATAAGTAAGACATTTATTCATTGGGAATTAATTTCCCAGATTGCAGAAGTTTGTTACGGTTTTGTGTTGGTGGTCTTTAACTTCCTACGTCTGTTTTACTTTTTTTCCCTGAATGCACAGTAATCTTCTCTCACTTCTCAAATGCTTGCATCCCCCACCACCACCAGAGACACATATATACACACGCTGGACTTCGTGAAATTATTTTGTTGACTTATTTTGCTTATTTGACAAGGTCAATTTGATTACTTTTGATTTTTTAAATTGTATTCTGGATAATAAAATAACTGAAATGAGATATGTCGGTGCTTTGCTACTTTAACAGTTGTTCAGAGACCAGCACCATCAGATTCACCTGTGAATCAGTGAGAAATGCCGAATCTGGGGCCCTGTCTCACACTGGCTGAGTCAGAATTTATGCTTTCACAAGACACTGTAGAAGTACTTTATAAGCTAATGTATACTAGTGAGCTTTCTGAACTCTTACTTGTTTATAATTGCATACAAATTATGTCTTCCAGTAGTATGAGGGGGATATATTTGTGATTGCTTTTTAAAAGTTATAATATTTAGGGCTGGTAATTGATTTAGAATGAAATAGTTTCAGAAAATTCCATTACATTTCAATGATTGTGATTTTTCAAAGTCTAGCATGTTCATGTCAATTAATAAAAAAGTAACTCTTACTGTTACTAGTTTTTTTCTTCGTATCATATAGATAGATGTTGTTTCTCTTTTGTTTTTTAGTGTGTTTTATCATAGTAGTGGAGTTCTTCCGAATTTCTGATCCTCTTGGTATTTTAGTCTTTCCATAGCAGGTGTTTAATTAAAAAACAACTGTTGCATGGTAGTCCGTGCCTATAGTGCCAGGTATTCGGGAGGCTGAGGCAGGAGGATCACTTGAGCCCAGGAGTTTGAAGTTGTAGTATATGATGATCATGCCTATGAATTAGCCCCTGCACTCTAGCCTGGGCAACATAGTGAAACTCTCTTTTTTAACAAAAAACAAAAAAAACCCATTGCCAAGAATCCTAGTCAGAAATTACACATTTTATTTAGAGCATAAACTTAACTAGAAAATAATTGGTGTGTGTCTGGAACCAGTAAAAGCAGTGTGTTTATTCTCTGGGAATGCTGATTGTCCTTACCTTCTGGTCATTATTATGGTCATACTGTAATTACATAATATGAAGTATTATTTTGAAGTTAGTGAAATAATCAGGGCTAGCTTATCTGTCTTGCTAGCCACCGTTCCAGGAGACTGACTTGTCATTTGGCGCCATCTGGTGATGGTTGTTTACTCAGCTTAGGTAAGTAAGGACATCTGTGTGTCCTGTTGTAGCTACATGGGACTTCTAAATATTGGCAGTGGTTCCAGAAATATCTTCCAGGTAGTTTGTGCTGCTTCTTAGGCCCAAATGGGGGTATATAACTGAGAAAACACTTAGGACTCAGGGGCCTACATTCACCTTTTTCTTCCTGAGTCAGGGCTTCCAAGAATATAAGAACTGTAGTCTCTTCTTTTTGGAGAACAGAGCCTGAGGCAGGAACAGAAATCAGTAGCAGTATATCCAGATTCACTTTATCATGGTAGTTTTATTGTATTAATTTAGAGTTTAACTAGGACTATACCAGCAGATTAGTAAAGGAATGATGTTTATTAAGGAAAAATTTCTAGCTGTTGTCCTTAGAGCTGTACTTTAAAGATGAGCATCTATCTTGAGAAACAGAAAAAGGTAGAAAAAGTTTTGAAGTGTGTGTGGGTAATAGGGCAGGATAATTTATGTGAATACACTTAATACATTGCCTGGCACATAGTAGATGCTTAATTAGCTGTTAATTCTTTTTCATAATACAAAGAACTTTGACACTATCAGTTATCCTTTGTCTCTTAAAGGCTTTCTTAAGCTGGCTCCTTCCTGTTGGCATTTAAATGTTTGTTTCCTATCTTTGAAAGCAAGCAAACAAAAATAACATATAAACTTCCTCTCTCTAGCTACTGCCCTATCTCCACCCTCACAATCAAACTTTTCAGAAGTTTTCTACTTTATTTCTTCACTTTCCATTTACTCTTCAGTCCTCTCCAGTATGGCTTCTGCTTCCATCTCTGCATAGAAACAGTTCTCACAACGTTCACCTCCTTAGCAAGTCCAGCGTACCTTTTAAAATTTTCATCCTGGTCACGCAACAGCATTTAACCAGTTTTTTTTTTTTTTTTTGAACAAAAAAAATGGATTTTTATTAAAAACTTGGCTGGTTATGGTGCCATTTTTTATAAGTCTAGACTAGGCATATCCTAATCTTTTAATAATGATTGCAAATATGCACACATAGCCAAGTGCTACTATTTCGGGGTCTAGAAAGAATTACTCTCCTCAAGAAGGGTCCAAATTTTTCTGCCTTTCATGACCAAGAACACCAAATATACCCATAATTCCTTCTTTTAACCAGTTTTTGAAACCACTCGTTGAAACACTTTCTTACCTTAGCTGCTATGATGCCACACTCATGGTGTTTTGTTTTGTTTTTTTTAATCTTGTGACTATTTCTACTTAATTTTATCTGTGTTTTCATCTTCATATCATGTGAAATTGCACAGGCTCTGTCTTAGGTCACCCTCCTTTCCTTTCACTTTTTAAATTTTGGTGAGATTTAGCCTATAATTTTATTATAGTGGAAATTATGATGAAACTTAAATGCTTTTAAAAAAATAATGTCTTTTGTTTTTATGAAAGTGATTTATACACGTTGTAACACATTTTCAAGCATCATAGAGAAATATAAAGAGGAAAGTAAAGAAATTGCTCTAGATCTTTTACCACCCAGAAATAAGCAGTATTAACATTTGGTGAGCATTCTTCCAGACATCTTTCAAAAAATAATTATAGCTAACATTCATTGAACCTTAATATGTGCCAGAACTATTTTAAAGTGCTTTAAATCCTTATATTTATTTGGTAGAGTTATTGTTATCCCCATTACACAGATGAGACAGAGAGAAGGGAAGTAATTTGCCCATGGTTGTACAGGTAGTAAGTGGTGGAGGTGGTAATCAAACAAAGAGAGCTTGGAATTTGATAAACTCTAGGTTAAATCAGATTGGATCTCCAGGAAACATAAAGTGGTGCCTCCTGTCTATTTAGATTGCTTGATTCACTAGGCCATAAATACTGCCCAAGAAAGAAATCAGGCAAGTAGTAGAACCACACTTTACCTCTCAGTTCTCAACATTTGGCTCTGCATATGAGTTATTTGTTCAGTGATATATTTTAGCACAAACTCTATCAATTTTTGACAATTCTTTTAACATTATGTTTTACTAATTTAGTATATGAAAATGATGATCAGCTCCTGTGGGACCCTGAGTACTTACCAGAAGATAAAGTGATTATATTTCTTAAGGATGCATCTAGAAGAACAGGTGATGAGAAAGGTGTAGAAGCAATTCCTGAAGGATCTCACATAAAAGACAATGAACAGGTACGTGAAGAAGAAAAAACTGTGAGAATTTTCCCAACATAAGTTAACCAAACACATTTATATGAATAAATGTGAATGCTATCATCTATTTATTACTCTGCCTACCAAAATTCTTATACTGTTATCAGTAGGGAATCTGAGATTATAATTGGCATAAGATACCTATTGTTACCGTGCTAGCTTGTTGGTATGATTTCAGCTCAAATAAAGAAACAAAACTCTTTTTTTTTTTTTTTAAGTAGAAAGTATAACTTTTAAAATTTTATTTTTTAGTTATTGTAGGTACATAATACTTGTATATCTTTATAGGGTACATGTGATGTTTTGATACAGGCATACGGTGTAAATTAATCAAGTCAAGGTAATTGGGGTGTCCATCACCTCAGGCATTTACCATTTCTTTGTATTAGGAACATTCCAGTTCTACTTTTTTTTTAGATATTTTAAAGTGTACCCTGACTTACTGTTGATTACAGTCACTTTGTTGTGCTATCAAATGTTCATTCTATCTGACTATATTTTTTGTACCCATTAACCATCTCCACTTTGTCCTCCCCTCCCCACTACCCTTCCCAACCTCTGGTATCCATCCTTCTACTCTTGGTCTCCATGAGATCAATTGTTTTTAATATTTAACTCCCATATATGAGTGAGAACACGTGAGACTTGTCTTTCTGAGCTTGGCTTATTTCACTTAACATAATGTTTTCCAGTTCCATCCATGTTGTTGCAATGACTGGATTTCATTCTTTTTATGGCTATATAATATTCCATTATGTATATGTACTACAGTTTCTTTATCCATTCATCCACTGATGGATACTTAGGTTGATTCCAAATCTTGGCTGTTGTGACTAGTGCGATAAACATGAGAGTGCAGGTATCTTTTCGATACATTGATTTCCCCTCCTTTGGATTATACTCAGCAGTGGGATTGCTGGGTCATATGGTAGTTCTGTTTTTAGTTTTTTGAGGAACCACCATACCATCCTCCATAGTGGTTGCACTGTGGTGGTTGGTGAGTTTACATTCCCACCAACAGTGTATGGGGGTTCCCCTTTCTCCACATCCTTGCCAGCATTCATTATTGCCTTTTTGATAGCTATTTTAACTGGGGTGAGATGATATTGTAGTTTTGATTTGCATTTCTCTGATGACTAATGATATTGAGCATTTTTTCATATACCTGTTGGCCATTTGTATGTCTTCTTTTGAGAAATGTCTATTCAGGTCCTTTGCCCATTTATTAATCAGATTATTTGATTTTTTCCTATTGAGTTGTTAGAACTCCTTATATATTCTAATTATTAACCCTTTGTCAGATGGGTAATTTGCACATATTTTCTCCCATTCTGTGGGTTATCTCTTCTCTCTGTTGATTGTTACCTTTGCTATGCAGAAGCTTTTTAAGTTGAAGTGATCCCATTTGTTCAATTTAGCTTTGGTTGCCTGTGCTTTGGGGGATATTACTCAAGAAGTCCTTGCCCAGACCAATGTCCTGAAGCATTTCCCAGTGTTTTCTTTCAGTAGTTTCAGGTCTTAGATTTAAGTCTTTAATCCATTTTGATTTGATTTTTGTATATGGTGAGAGATAAGGGTCTAGTTTCATTCTTCTACATATGGATATCCAGTTTTCCTGAACCATTATCGAAGAGAGTGTTCTTTCTCCATGGAATGTTCTTGGCATCTTTGTCAAAGATAGTTTACTGTAGATATGTGGATTCATTTCTGAGTTCTCTAATTCTGTTCCATTGTTCTGTGTCTGATTTTATGCCAGTACCATACTGTTTTGGTTACTATACCTCTGTGGTATAATTTGAAGTCAAGTAATGTGATTCCTCCAATTATGTTTTTCTTGCTCAGGATGGCTTTGGATATTATGGGTCTTTTGTGGTTCTATATATATTTTAGAATTATTTTTTTCTGTTTCTGTGAAGAATGTCATTGGTATTTTGGGGATTTCATTGAATCTGTAGATTGCTTTGGATAGTATGGATTCTTGGAATCCATAAGCATGGAATATCTTTCTGCTTTTTTATGTCCTCTTCAGTATCTTTCATCAGTGTTTTGTAATTCTCATTATAGAGGTATTTTACTTCTTTGGTTAAGTTTATTCCCTAGGTATTTTATTTTATTTGTAGCTATTGTAAATGGGATTACTTTTCTTCGTTTCTTTTTAGATTGTTTGGTGTTGGCATATAGAAATGCTACTGATTTTTGTATATTGATTTTGTATCCTGCAGTGTTACTGAATTTGCTTATCAGTTCTAATAGTTTTTTTGTGGAATCTTTATGTTTCTCTAGATATAAGATCATATTGTCTACAAACAAGGATAATTTGAATTTTTCCTTTCCAGTTTGGATGCTTTTTCTTTCTCTTTTCTGATTGCGCTAGCTGGAACTTCCAGTACTATGTTGAATAACAGTGGTGAAAAGTGAGCATCCTTGTCTTGTTCCAAATCTTAGCAGAAAGGCTTCCAGTTTTTCCCCATTCAGTCTGATACTTGCAGTGTCTGTCTTATGGCGTTTATTGTGTTGAGGTAAGTTCTTTCTATACCCAGCTTTTTGAGAGTTTTTATCATGAAGAGATGTTGAATTTTATCGAATGCTTTTTTAGCATCAATAGAAATGGTCATGTGGTTTTTGTCCTTCATTCTTTTGATATGCTGTATTACAGTGATTGATTGGTGTGTGTTGAACTATTCTTGCATCCCTGGGATGAATCTCACTTTTTAATGTGTTGTTGAATTTGGTTTGCTAGTATTTTGTTGAGGATTTTTGCATCTATGTTCATCAGAGATACTGGCCTATAGTTTTCTTTTTTTGTTGTGTCTCTGGTCTGGCTTGGTGTTAAGGTGATACAGGCCTTGAAGAATGAGTTTGAGAGTATTCCCTCCTTCTCTATTTTTTGGAATAGTTTAAAGAGGATTGTTATTAATTCTTCTTTGAACGTTTGGTAGAATTCAGCAGTGAAGCCATCAGGTCCTGGGATTTTCTTTGATGGGGGACTTTTTATTGCTGCTTCTAATTTGTTACTTGTTGGTTTATTCAGGTTTTGGATTTCTTCCTGGTTCGATCTTGGTAGGTTGCATGTGTCTAGGAATTTATCCATGTCTTCTGAGTTTTCCAATTTATTGGCATATAGTTGCTCATATAGTTTCTAATGATCCTTTGGATTTCTGCAGTATCAGTTATAATGTCTCCTTTTTCATCTCTGGTTTTATTTATTTGTGTCTTCTCTCTTTTTCCTAGTCTGGCTGTGAGTGTGTCAATTTTGTTTATCTTCACCAAAAAAAACCCAACTTTTTGTTTCATTGATCTTTTGTATTTTTTGTTTGTTTCAGTTTCATATATTTCTGCTTTGATTTTTATTATTTCTTTACTACTGATTTTGGGTTTGGTTTCCTCTTTTTTTTCTAATTCTTTGAGATGCATTGTTAGGTTGTTTATTTGAAGGTTTTCTACTTTTTTGATGTAGGCACTTACTGCTATAAACTTTCCTATTCCTGTTATTACTACTTTTGCAGTAAGTTTTGATATGTTGTTTTTATTTTCATTTGTTTTAAGAAATTTTAAAATTTCCTTTTTAATTTCTTCATTGACCTGCTGGTCATTCAGGAGCATATTGTTTAATTTCCATGTGTCTGAATATTTTCTAGTGTTCCTCTTATTATGTTATTCCATTGTGTTCAGAGAAAATACTTGGTATGATTTCAGTTTTTTTTTTCTTAATTTTAAGATGTATTTTGTGGCCTAATATATGGTCTGTCCTTGAGAGTGATCCGTAAGCTGAGGAGAAGAACAGGTATTCTCCAGCTGTTGGATGAAACGTTCTATAAATATCAGGTCCATTTGGTTTATAGTGCAATTAAGTCCAGTGTTTCTTTGTTGATTTTCTTTCTTTCTGGATGATCTGTCCAATGCTTAAAGTGGACTGGTGAGGTCTCCAGTGATTACTGTATTGGTGTCTGTCTTTCTCCTTAGCTCTGATAATACTTGCTTTATATGTCTGGGTGCTCCACTGTTGGGTGCATATATATTTAGAATTGTTATTTCCTCTTGCTGAATTAATCCCTTTATCATTTTATAATTACTTTGTCTCTTTTTATAGTTTTTGTCTTGAAATCTATTTAATCTGATAGAGGTATAGATACTCCTGCTCTTTTTTGGTTTCTATTTGCACGGAATATCTTTTTTCCATCTCTTTATTTTCAGTCTGTGTCTTTATAGGTGAAGTGGGTTTCTTGTAGTCAGCATTTGGTTGGGTCTTGTTTTTTTTTTAAATCCATTCAGCTACTCCATGTCTTTTGTTTGGAGAGTTTAGTGTCCAGTCACATTCAGTGTTGTTATTGATCAGTAAGGACTTACTACTGCCATATTTTTATTTGATTTCTGGTTCTCTTGTGGTCCTCTCTTTCTCCCTTCCTTCTTTCCTATCTTCCCTTGTTAAAATTGATAATCTCTGGTAATGTGTTTTCATTTCTTGCTTTTTTATTTTTTGTGTATCTGTTGTAGGTTTTTTGATTAGAGGTTACCGTGAGGCTTGCAGGAAACATTTTATAACCAATTATTTTAAACATATCACAACTCTCCTTACAAACAAACAAGCAAAGAGAAATCTAACAAATTCTACAATTTAACTCCATCCTCCCCCACTTTTTTTTGTTGTTGTTTCCATCCATATCTTTTTATGCTATCTTTCCAAAAGTTGTAGTTATTTTTGATAGTTTGTCTTTTAGTCTTCCAACTCAAGACATAAGTGGTTTATGCACTGCAGTTACAGCAATGGAGTATTCTGTATTTGTGTATTTACTGTTACCAGTTAGTTGTATACCTTCAGATGATTGCTTATTCAATGATGTCCTTTTCTTTCAGATTGAAGAATTCCTTTTAGCATTTCTTGTAGGACAGGTCTGGTATTGATGAAATCCCTTGGCTTTTAAAAATTTGTCTGGGAAAGTCTTTATTTCTCCTTCATGTTTGAAGGATATTTTTGCAGGATATTATATTTTAAGGTTAAGGTTTTTTCCTTTAGCACTTTGAATATTTCATACCACTCTCTCCTGGCCTGTAAGGTTTCCACTGAGAAGTCTGCTGCCAGACATATTGAAGCTCCTGTGTATGTTAGTTTTTTCTTTTTTCTTGCTTCCCTTAGGACCTTTTCTTTATCTGTGAACTTCGGAAGCTTTATTATTAAATGCCTTGAGGTAGTTCTTTTTTTTTCTTTTATCAGTTGACAGAGGAAGACTTGAGGTAGTCTTTTTTGGGTTAAATCTGCTTGGTGTTCTGTGACCTCGTACTTGAATATTGATATCTTCCTCTAGGTTTGGAAAGTTCTCAGTTATTTCTTTGAATAAACTTTCAACCCCAGTCTTTCTCTGTTTCTACCTCTTTAGACCAATAACTTTTAGATTTGCCCCTTTGAGACTGTGTTCTAGATCTTGTTAGGTCTGCTTCATTCTTTTTTATTATTTTTTTCTCTTCTGACAGTGTGTTTTCAAACAGCCTGTCTTCAAGCTCACTAATTCTTTCTTCTGGTTGGTCAATTCTGCAGTTGAAAGACTCTGATGCATTTCTCTGTTTGTCATTTGGATTCTTAAGCTCCAGAATTTCTGCTTTTTTTTAATTAATATTATTTCAACTTCTTTGTTAAATTTTTCTCATAAGCTTCTGAATTCCTTCTTTGTGTTGTCTTGAAGATCATTCAGCTTCTTCAGGACAACTATGTTGATATTTTGTCTAAAAGGTCACATAACTCCATCACTCCAGGATTGGTCACATCTAAGTCTTTGTTTACCACAGAAGTATCAGCACTGGGGGTGCGCCAACCACAGTGATGCTGTGGCTTTTGCAGGCTTCTGGTGGTACCACCTTGGTAGGCTTGGGTAAGATACAAGAAAATTCCCTGGGTTACCAGACAGTCTCTCACTCTCCGTGTTGGGCTGCTGGAGTTGGGGAAGAAGTGATGTGGGCACTCCCATGTGGCCACTACTGCCAGGTCACACCTGAAGCCAGTCTAGTCTCACCCAAAGACTGTGGTAACTGCTGCCTTGCTACCTGATGTTTATTCAAAGCCCAAGGGCTTTGTAGTCAGCAGGTGGTGAATCCTGCCAGAACTGGGTCCTTCCCTTTAGGGCAGCGTGATTCTTTCTTGTCCATGGTGGGTCCAGAAATGCCTTCCAGGAACTAAGGCCTGGACTTGGGCCCTTCAGGATCTGCTTGGTTCTTTATTTTAATGGCTGAGCTAGTACCCAAATTGCAAAGTCCTCTGAACTCTTCCCTTTCCTTTCCCCAGGTGGGAGAAGACTCCCTGGGCCACAGTGCCTCTAGTAGGGTGGGGAAGTTATACAGGCACTGGCTCGGCCACCACCACTGGTGTCTCACTCACTGTATCATGTGCACCCCAGTTCCATTGGCTCTGAGCCAACACAGCCACAGGAATTGCCCAAAGACTGCAGCCTTTGTGGCCTGACTGCCTTACCAATTTATTCCAGGCCGCAGGCCACTTTTTATCAACTGGATGTAGGGGTAGCCGGAACTCGGGTTTCAGAGCCAAGGATGTCTTTCCACCCAGGCTGGTCTAAATGTTCTCTCTGTGGGCACCAGCAGAATTCTGTCCTGTGTTCCATGATGCCAGGGTGGCCCCACAATCACTTACTCACTGTCCCTCCCCCGGGGACACAAATTCTCTCTCCATTCGGTGTGCTGGTGTAGCACTTCTGAGGGTGGCGTAGGCAATGCTAGACTGTCTTTTCTGCCCTCTCCAATGCCTCCTTCCTTGATATAATGTTAAAACCAGATAGTATGATTGCTCACCTGAATTTTGGCTCTTCCGAAGGTTCTTCTTGCTTGCATGGAAAGTTGTTGAATTTGGTGTTTGTGTGGAGGGATGATTGCTGAAAATTTATATTTGGTCATCTTGTTCCCAGAAACAAAAATCTTGATCTTTCTTTTTACGCAGATATACTTTTTATTCAGCTTTTAAAAATTCCTCTGGCTACCCTAGAGAATCTGGATATCAAGTTGGAATACTTATGTGGGATAATGTTATGTATATGGTAAGATCAGTGCCTACCGTGAACCTAATATAACAGCATTATATTTTTTTACCTTTTTAATCATTGTTTTTCTTATTATTAAAAAATTATCTTACAATAGCAATCTTAAAAAGCCACAAAGAAATAATTGTGGTTTATATAAAATGATTTATTTTTATTTCTAAATTTTTGGGATACTATGGCCATCAAGTTAGAGTATTTACATATCCTACTTTGTACATATTTTTAGAGGTAGTTAATTATCGGGTTCGAATTTATGTTTGTTTTTCCTTGGTGTTGTATATATTGCATTTACTAAAATTTTCTCCTCAGGATGAAAACACTGGATTCTGGAAAAATGTTAACTCTCAAGAAATTGTAGCATTGAACTCTTCATAGTCTGGGTTACATTGAAACCTTTTATTTTTCTAGGCTTTATATGAATTGGTGAAATGCAATTTTGATACAGAGGAAGCATTGAGAAGATTAAGATTTAATGTAAAAGCAGCTAGAGGTAAGCATGAATATTAAGTCTTTATTTGCTTTCATGATTTGGCAGAAATGTAAAAATTAAGCTATTCCATTTCTCTAGATACGTCCTGAGCTTAATAATACTAATCTTTCTGAGTTGAGTAAATATTTGCAAAACACAAGTATAATAAAAGGCATCAATGGGAATGGTATTAAGGCTGTCCCTTCTTTTTGGGAAAATAACACCACTTAAGAAAAAATACAAAATTACATACTGCTTTATGCTTTCAAAGCATATTTATACAAATTTTCTTATTTGATTTTGGTAATTGCCCTATGAGCTAAGCAATATGACACACATTACCTTTACTTTAAAATGGATGAGACTGTGGTCTCTGAACTAAAATATCTTGACTAAAGCAAACGTAATTCATCAATAATGAAGTCATAACTAAAATCCAGATTTTTCTTTTCTAATCTAACTCTGTCTCCCACTCCTCTTCACTAGGACTACTGTTACTATATAATTAAGTAACAAATGAGAGATATCTATTTATTCATTCAACAAAAATTTGAGGGCCTTCTAAGTTCTGAGGGTGTTATTATGAACACAGTCTCTCTGGCCTCATGGTGCTCAGGGCCTGGTTAGGGAAAATGAAAAATAGTTATGATGAGTTCTTCCAAGGAAAGTTAGAGGGTGCTATTGAAACCTATTGCAGTGGGACTTAACCTAGTTCAGGGAGAAGGTGGGACCTTAGGAAAAGTTTCCAGAACAAAATGTCATTTTTGTTGGGATATAAAAGAATTACCTCACTGAAAGGAGATGAAGTGTGAAGGAGGCAGGAAAGAATTCTAGGCAAAGGAGACACCATGCATGAAGTCTGATGTAATAAAGAACATAGCAAATTTAAGGAATTGAAAGGTAGCTAATTTAGTTGGATCATGAAGAAATAAGGAAGTAGCCCAAGTTGAGGCTGGAGAGGTTCAAATTCTTTATGAAATCAGGAATTTTTGTCACCTTCTTTTGCAATGATTAGGAATAGAGCTCAGAAATAAAATGCTTCCCTCCTGTTTACCAGAAAGTTACATTTTTATTTGTAGTTTTGTTTGTTTTATGCAACATTTGGGAGTATATTGCTTCACAGTTTGTTCTCCCCATTTTGTCAGAGGAATTATCTGTTTGGACAGAGGAAGAGTGTAGAAATTTTGAGCAAGGGCTGAAGGCCTATGGAAAGGATTTTCATTTGATTCAGGCTAATAAAGTAAGTAATGGTATATATTCTCTTTTGTGCAAAAAGAAATTTAGCTTAATGGTCCATGATAAAATACATTATCATGTATTTTAATTTGCTATATTTTCTAGTATTAAAGGTTTTATAATGAATATAATAATATTTTGGTATTTAACGAATTATTGTTATAAGCATACTTAGACTTCCTAACATGTATTTGCCAGGTGACTGTTTTCAGTGCATTATTTTGGAAATGTTTAAGAATTGTACTCATTTTACAAGTATGTTAATCAACTTCCAAGTGGGGTATGTGTGTACAATGCATGATTTATTTATAGCTGTTTTCCACAATCTGTGACAAGATACTTTAAGGAGGATCTTTAAAATAATTTTGAAACTTTAAACCACTTTTAACATGACATTATTTATAATTAAAATATTTATTGCATTTGCTTAAGCCCTGAGTAGTCTAAAATCAGATACTTAAGATTTAATTTAGTTTTAATCAAAGTTTAATTTGATTTTTCAAAAGCATCTGTCTCAGTAGATTGGCTTTATTATATATTAAAGTTGTCATAATTTTACAATTTTATTTAACATGATCATTTATCACTCCACATTGATAATATGAGTCATAAAATTTATACCCGAAAGAACTTCATAATAACTTGCAGATTTGTTTCAGGGTTTAATTTTTACAGGTGAAATCAGGTAAGATTTTTAATAGTATCTATTAATTATATAGAATAATGTGTTGTTCCTGTGGACAACAGATTAGGACAGGCAGAATCTAAATGTAGGAAATAAATTCCTAGGCTTATGAATATCACATTATTTTTAGTAAATACAAATGTGACAAGGAGCTTGGCTTCACATATTTCCTTAAAGATAAGAAACTTCTAAATATTGTATGGTAGCTTGTCCAGGACCATGTTGAAAGTATCTGGGCTTATGTCTGAAGCTCTAAATCGTCTTTCACCACATCTCTCTTTTTAATATTTCTGGACGTGATTGGGTGACATCCAGGTGATTTGTTTCAACGCATATTTAACATTATCTAGCTTATGTTTCAACACATACCATCATCTAGTTTGTGTTCAATAAATAAAATAGTTACAAATCCTGTGAGTTAATTTTTCTTAATTTTGTTTTACATTAACTAGTTCATTCTTAATTAGTTTTTTTAGCATTCCTGCTTAAATTCAAACACTCTTAATCAAACCATGCTGCATTACCTGTGAAGGGGACCCCTGGAATGATAGCTGATGTAACTAGCAGCAGTAATAACCCTCACCAATATGATTTCTTTTTTTTTTATGTTTTTTTAAGGAATAAGAACTTAATAGGTGACTTGAAACTACAAACCAAAAAATCTTAACATAAGTATTAAAAATATGACCTTGATTTCTTGTAAATATTTGGCATGGTGATATTTTAATGTTATAGGATAGAAGAAGTCAGCTGACCTATATATGATACACTAGTTGCTCTAGTGAACAAAGGGAGGACAGTAATTCTTTAAGAGGGAGAAGAATGGTCTGAAGACTTTGTTTTTACACCTGGGAGTAAAGTTCAGTTCTTAATCATAAGTTTTATTATGAGAGCTTATTTTGTTGCACTTTTTTTCATAATTTTAACTTTGCATGCCCAAAATGTCTTTTAATTTTTTGCTTTCCATAAAATACAGTTGATGTGGTTTGAATCAATCTAAAAGTAAGATTTGTAGGAGGCAAAAAAGAGGTTGTGAGGGTGATTTTTATTTTGAAAGCCCTGATCATTATCAGTCTTAGTAGCATGGGTCAGAATTGTAAAGTGCAAATAGGGAAAGAAAGAAAAATATATGATGGGTAAAGGAAGGGTATCATTAACAGTTGTCCTTAGGTGCAATCAGTACCACAGGATACATGGAGATAAGAAACTTCTAGGTTAAAGCAGTATCATCTTGCATCCAAACACTCACCCAGATACCTTTTTCTTTTTAAACTCTCAGTATTTTATTTATATACCTCAACCCTATTGGTTCTCCAACCTAAGTAGCAAAAAAAGGGAGATTTTGTCAGCATCGTTTATTAACCCCTAGGCATTTGAACATTATCTGAATGGAGCTGGCTATTCACGTGCACGAACAGGTACAGCACAGTAAACACAGCATTAGCATTATTATAATAGTTTTTAACTCACTGTGGCATATTGTCAGACTTTATAGAAAGTAAATTAACTGAGTCTAGATCACTGTTGGGACTATTAAGAGAATCTTTTGAAAAAAAAAAAATTTAAAGGTAAACTTCCTAGGTACTCCATGAGTAAAAGTATTTAAAACTGTTTATAACTTTTATTTTAACCTGAATGCCACTTCCAGATATTTTCAATAGAGGAGTATGTTTTTATAGTAAATTAGGATGATGGTAGCCTTTTAAAAAGCAGGATGCTAAATATCTGAAGATCTTTTGCCAATGTATTATGTCTCTTAATGGAAATTTAGAAAGAACAGCTTTCAACACAGCTGCTGCATTGTTGTATTCTATACATAGTAATATATTAATATATCAATTAAAGACTAGCTAAATTTATTTTCACACTTCAGCTGTTTATCATGAAATAACTCCACTAAAGAGGGGATGATTCTTAAAAATAAACATTTGTTTCTTATAGGTCCGAACAAGGTCAGTTGGTGAATGTGTAGCATTCTATTATATGTGGAAAAAATCTGAACGTTACGATTTCTTTGCTCAACAAACACGATTTGGAAAAAAGAAATATAATCTTCATCCTGGTGTAACGTGAGTTAATTTTTAACTTCAGAGCTATATATTGTTTTGCTAAGCTTTCCTAGATTTTTTCTTGAGAGAATTATGATTTTTAGAATCTTGCTTTTATAATATAATATACATTAGTTTAAATTTACCATCTATTGACATATCTTTATAAAGCATTTAGACTTTTCAGTATCTTATAAAATATTGTAAAACACTGTTTGATATTATTTGAGACAACAAACATCACTAAAGTAAGATTTAGAGTGTATATTTTTATTTTATTACGGACCCCTGAGAGGAAATGGATCAGAACAGCTATGAAAGCATGTTTTTGTTGAATTCTGTTCCATTCAGTATAAGCACATATAATTTTAATCTTATAACACTTGGAAAGCAGTGAGAATAGGAAAGAAAATAGTATATCTTTTGTAAAAGTATATGCCCAGTAGAAAGGAAATTAATATTTTTCCTTTTCCAATCTACTTTTGACCCCAGGAACCAAAATAAGATTTGATAGATGATACAAAAGGAAAACACATAGGGATTTAATAAATCAGATCAAATGGCATCTTTTTTGTTACTAGCTTTTTATAGATGAAAGACCATCTACATGGTGACTTTCCTTTTCCTAGCTTTCCTGAATTTTTTCCTCTAGCAGAAGTAATATTTAAGAATTAGTAATGCAACTCTAGCTTACTCCTAGTAACATAGATATAGATTGTTATATACACTCTTATGCAAAATGTCTGATATGCCTAATCCAGTGCCCACACACTAAATTCTCGTAGCCTCATTTAGTCTAGCTTTGGAATAAAACATTCCACCACCATCATCATCACTGGTAATTTGTTATTTAAATATAAAGAGTATCTTTTATGAATTACTTTAAAATACTGGTGAATTGTTGTGATGGAATTAACAATACTGTCTTCTTGATTATTCATTTCCTAATGTTTATAGAATAAAAATAATGCAGAGGTGTGACTTGATTTGGCCAATGTGGACCAGTAAAGTTATTCTTAAGGATGGCCAAAGAATTACCTTTGAAAGGTGTGCTTGTATGTATGTTTGAGTGTGCTTTTCAAACTCCTAGGCTGGACTGTTTCTTGGTCAATTCACTTATAGGTATCTCTGCCATCACTTCCTTGGGAGATCAAATGCTCTAAAGCTCAAAGCAAAATAATCTAAAAGGGAATAAAATGGGTATAATTGACCCCTGGAGACATGAGACAGTGGACTTTGAACATCATCCCCCAATATTCAAAGCTGGTGATGGCATGGAATTTCATATATAACAGTATTCCAGATTTTATCTAATTGCTTAATGTTATCAAACCTATAGTTAATTTTTTTTATTATTGGTAGTGTTCAAGCATAATGATGTAGAACTAGATATAGCTATCCAGTCTGCAGAGTATATCTTAAAATAGTCACGGTTTTCTAGGTATTCTATAGGAAGAAGCAATAGTAACATCTTTCATTTTTTTCACCCATTTCAGAAATAATGTTCACACATGAACTACAGTCAATCTGTCGTCATCAGCAATAAGAACATAAGAATTGCCATGCTGGGTCAGACCCATGGTTCATCCAGCTTTCTCTTTCAGAAAGCATCACCAAGGGAAGCGTTGTGGGCTGGCTTAGTTGGTCCTCTGTGATGTCAAGCTCAACAGGTTAGGTAGGGATGTGCCACCAAACGTTCTAGTTTCTGTAATAATCTCTCCATAGCTTCTGAAAACTTTTTGAAGATACTTTTATCTGTAACCTTGATTGCACTTAAGGTTAAATATTCTGTACGTAGAGTAGCCACAGTTGAAAGTAATCATATCTTCATTTTTCTTAGGCTTTAAGAGTTAACTGATATAATAGTATGAAGTGAATAATTTTTTCCCCCCTAGGCAGGAATACCATGGTTTTTTAGGCTTCAGTTACATCCCCTCTGGGTTTTTTATAAAGTTTTTTTAACTGAAAGAACCATAATTTTTTTTACTGAAACTCATCCCTTTTAGCTGTTATGTCTTCTATAAGAAGCAGTGACTAACTGTACATTATTTTCCAGATGGGGAGAAATTGTGATTTTCTGTAAGCTTGGAGAAATTTTTCTGGCCTCCTTCCAGGACCACCTGTTTCTGTTAATAGTTGCACTTTAAGTGACTTCATAAAGAATTAAGTTAATGCTTTTAGAGAGAAATTTGAGTGACTTTTTCATCCTCTTTTTTTAGGTTAAAAATCCATAGTTCAGAGCATACTATCTTGAAACTTATTTGTTCATTTTTCCTTTATATTGTTATTCCATTTGTCCTCCAGAATGAAGCATACTTGCCACTTTTCTGCCTACAAACAGCATTTGAAAGTTCCTTTTACATATTCTTTCTGTTCACTACCTGGAAAAATTGGAAGCCATATACAAATTGGAGCTTTCACTGTAAAATATTCAGACCTTCCAAATAATTCTTTAAAAAAGTAATAATTAACTCAGCGTAACTTCAGTTAACCTGAATGCTGCCCCAACCTTCTGGATGGCCTACCTGACTCTTGTTCTTCCTTTCCTAAGCATTCTGAATGCCGTTAATCTTTAGGAAATAATGATAATAATTATTCTTTCACAGAATCATTGCTATATTCAGAAATCTAAGATAATTTTGATATCTAATCAACTCTAGTTTCCTTTGCTTGGCTTTTAACATCAGCATCTATTTCTTCCATACCATATTTATTTCCAACATTTCCTCATCATGCACCTTCTATTCTAAAGTCTCTTTGGGATTCATACTCATTTCTGTTTCTGTGTGCTTCAGATTTGTCATGTAATTGTTCTGTAATTATGATGAATAGCATAAAGCTGAAGAGGTCTTTAAAGACCATCAAATTTAATTTCCTCCATTTATAGATGAGGAAAGTAAAGCCTAGAATATCAAATTGGTTAGATCATAGTCATATATGTTTCTGTGGTGTGTGTTAGTTTTATATCTCAGACTGTTGGAAGTTTCTTGAAGTCAGGTATCCTGTCCTTATATTTTTTATATCTCCATAACCCAGGGGACAATGTTGATCATATAGTTTGAGAATAACTGAAATTAATAGTATATATTATGGACTGTTAACACAGACTTCAAAAAATTCCTAAGAGCATCCACTGTTTTTTTCTTACCCTGCTCATAAAATTCTAAAAGATTTGTTTTAATATTTCCATTATACTTATATTCTAAAGAAATTTTAAGATAAATGATATTAAATTTTTATTGAGCTTCTCTCTGTGCCATGCACAACCTGGTACCAGTTATGCAGGGGTAAACAAAACAGACTAAAATCCCTGCCCTTAGGGAACTATATTCTAGTGCAGGTCTCAGCAAACTTTTTCTGTAAAGAGGTAGAAAGTAAATGTTTTAGGCTCTGCAGACCTTAAGATCTCTGTCTCTCTCTCTCTCACACACACACACACACACACACACCCCTCTGTCACAACTACTCAGTTCGCAGTTATTGCACAAAAGCATTCATAGACAACTGTGTAAATGAATGTATGTGGCTGGTTCTAATAAAACTTTATAAAAACAGGTGGCCAGCCCACAGAGCATAGTTTGCTGACCTTTATTCTAGTAACCTAGTTGTTTATAAAACATTTTTATGTACATATACAGCAACCATATGTAATAGATAGAACAGGTATGATTTATCTGTATTTTACAGGCAAAGACACTAAACCTCAGAGAGACAAAACCTCTAGCCCCTATCTTCTAACCCTGAACCCAGTTCAGGAATGATATGAGCTTACCTCTAATGAGATACTGACAGGATAAAGCCAGCAGATAAGCCCAGGAATTATTATAGCTCAGATATGAAAGAAATGTAATACAGAAGGTATCGACAAAGATTTGGAGAAGTGATCAGTTCTTTTTATTAGGCTCCAATTTATCTTTCAGGTATTGCCTTTAGGAGCTTTGAAATCCAATCTGTGTCCAGAAATTCTTTTGTACTCCTGATGATATCATCCCCATCTCTTCACTTAGAGATCCTCCAGTTTGAGTTGGCCACTCTGAGCACTTGCCTATAATTATAAAAGTTTTAAAACTTCCAGTAGGTCTCTAAAATGTGTTACTTTAAAGCCATTATGCATTTTTCCTACAAATATGTAACCAGAAGGAGCTTTTCATTTAAATGTTCAGGTCCTGGTGTGATAGTTGAGGCACTGGAATGAATGTAAGTGAATATTAGGATATATTTGTTAAAAAGCCATCTAAATTTAACCTCAACTAATGGTCATTTCTAGCTTTATCATTTCTAACAAAATAATTGTTGTTTTATTAATTTTCAGGGATTACATGGATCGTCTTCTAGATGAAAGTGAAAGCGCTGCTTCTAGTCGAGCCCCATCCCCTCCCCCAACTGCCTCAAACAGTAGTAACAGCCAGTCTGAGAAAGAAGATGGCACCATAAGCAATAGTAATCAAAATGGTAAGCCACCAAAGAAACATTTCTGTTGCTTGATAATGAGGGGCACTCTTCTTTCAGCAGCTTGGGAAATTCAGTTTGAGTTTCTATTAAACTTCCAAAGCAGAAAGTAAAAATTGTAAATAACAGATGAAATATACATAACATCAGCATACATATATACTAACACAGAATACAAACTAATTGGAAAGAATTCCCATTTACATCACTAAAAAGTAATTTTACTAAAACATTCTATCAGCAGTGACTGTTTCTTCTCAGAAATTTGTTCTTTTTGGGTAGCATCTCTTTTCTTATCCAGTTGGGATGATGCCTGGATATAAGTATTCCTGTTAACTCTTAGACCGAACCTAGCCATTTCACATCAGAAAGACAGATATTTGTGAAATACCTTGAGAATTTGTAACACTTTATCAGAAAGTGCTTTAAGTATATAAGTAAAAAGAAGTAGGTAACAAAGGCACTGCTTGGAATATTTAAGTTCTCTTTGATAGCATAATGGCCTTGAAGAATAAGAAAAGGTAAAGCAGGTATCAGCTTATACATTAATATTCTACAGAATTGTTTGTTTTTATCTCTGTGAAAAAGAGAAGCAAAAGGCTTAAAACACTGATGTGTTTGAGGTTCTCAGATAGTGCTTCTGTTTAAAATATAAAGTGGACCAGAGATTACCGTGCTGATTAGTAAGAGCTAATCAGAGAATTACTTTGATTCTACTTTGATTTAAATGGTCTTCCTAAGGAAGAGTGTTGCCATGCAGAAAGTAATAAGCTCCCACCCCTACCCCAGCTCCTCTTTTGGAGCAAACTGGTGAATTAGAGATTAGGGGGAGGACCAGTGAAGAACTAACGTCTCCCTGACAAAAGCTGGAATAGAAATGGCATGAAAGCTTTGACCCTTGTTCTGACCTTTGGTCTCACACTGGCACTGCTGTTAGTGTACATACTTAGTTCATTTCATGATCCCTCTCTATTCCCTCACTACTTCTCTACGAACAAGCCAAACAAACAAAACTTAGGGCCCAGCAACCATGTCCTGGTCCAGGAAGGTTCATTGACATGATGTCTAATGTCAGCCACATCCGTCCTGAAGTAGAAGATGATGCTGAGACTCTGACCTTGGGACTAAGGGTAGAAGCTCAGGGAGGGAGACAGTTTGTACTATTTCTGCTTTTCTTGTTTGTTCTTAACATCTTAACACCAAATAAATAATTTTTTCCCTTTTTTTTTTTTTTTTTTTTTTTTCTTTTTAACTCTTTGATGAGAACATGCTGTTAGGCTGGGAGAGTGTTCCTAAATTACTTATCAATTATTCAGTAGCTCAGAAGCCATTCACATTAGGTATGTACAATCAAGATTCTCAGCTTTTTCGAAGAAAGAAAGGAACTTACCAACTCAATTTTTACTTTTTTTAATAAGGAGCTTTAATTAGTGCTTTAAAATCTTATACTTATTTTTGAACTATCACAGGCTCATCTAACTTTGTTTTCATCAAAGAATTGTTCTTTTATATGATGCATAATCCCCATGTGCATTCATGATTTGAGTGTATTTTTTAGTTGGAGAAAATAGAATATTTTCTTTGACCAAAATGTAATATTTGAAGCTCATCCTTTATGCTGAATATTTTTCAGGCAATTAAGTTTTAATTATCTCCAGTGGTACATCCTATATTTTACTTCCTGTCACTAAAATTTGTATTCCATTTTGTAGTCAACTCTAATATGACCTTCTTATTTTCTTTTGTTAGAATAATTATGCTTTTATTTTTCTCACCTGTTACGAAGGAATTTGTGTTTACTTTTAGCACTGTATATGCTTGGAGAGTACAGCATTAATTTTTTAACATTCTGACAGATAAAGTCTTCTTAGGTAAATATAGTGTATAATCTTTTAAAGCACAATTTCCATGGATTTACAGTAAGAATAAAAAAGTCATAGCATCTTGCTTTTACATAGCAGTAGAAAACTCAAGCTTCTATAAGAACATTGATTTTGTTTTCATGTGGTTTTAAAAGTTATAATCCTTTTGCTAAATCTGAATAATTATGCATATCTTTGTTAATTCAGCTTATTTAGACTGCTGGATCTAACCTTTATTTGTTGTCACATAATACCTAATGTGCTTTTAACATATGCCAAATTCTGTTCTTGGTTTGTTTACATATATGAACTTAATCTTCATAACAATCCTGTGAGGTACGTCTTATCATCTTCATTGTATATGTAATGAAACTAAGATACAGAAAGGGTAAATAACTTAAGGTCACACAGCTAGTAATTAATAGAGCAAGAATTCAGACCATATGTATATACATATTTGATACCTTGCTTCCTTGATGAAAAGCTGTTTTGCGGTAGCTGTTTTATAATCATTTACAAATTTAATTTTTTCATATTCAATTATATTTCTTCCAACTTAGGGGTGTCATCTAATGGACCAGGTGAAATATTAAACAAAGAAGAAGTAAAAGTTGAAGGGTTACACGCTAATGGACCAACGGGTGGAAATAAGAAACCACTTCATGCAGATATGGATACTAATGGTTATGAAACAGATAACCTTACCACTGACCCAAAACCTGCCCAGGTGACTGCAAGAAATGAAAATGATTTTGATGAAAAAAGTGAGAGACCTGCCAAAAGGCGAAGGGTAAACAGCAATGGAAAAGAAAGTCCAGGTTCTTCTGAATTTTTCCAAGAAGCAATCTCACATGGAAAATTTGAAGAACTTGAAAACACAGATGACTAAATTTTAGATCTTAATTTTATGTTCTCTGGAGTAAATTCTGGTGTGACTAAAATTTTCAGGGTTGATGGGTTACCTTACAAAGTTGATTTCCTTGAAGTAGTTGGTTAAAATTTGAAAATTGAATTGAGTCCTAACTTTAGGAAATAAGATTTCTTAATTCTGCCTTTTGCAGATATTTTTAAATTGTCAAAGAACCTTTTAAGGATATAAAAAAATTAGTAAGTTTAAATGAATTAGATATATATCTATACCTTTTCATTTGATGTATTAATCATAAAATTTCACTACAAGGTAATTTTTGCTTAGTTTGATGAAGGAATGGAAAAAAACCAAGTCCAAATTTCTGCTTAACACCATTTTTTTTCTGAGTTTCTTGAAATGTCTTTATAACAGACATTTTTCTCTCCATACAAATTATCATTATTAAGGAAACCCAATGAATCCTGAAAGTTATGCTAGCATGATTTTTTTATATATAGAAGTTTAAAAATAAACCAAGTCAGGTTTGTATATGTAAAATTGTTGACATCAATGATGTCTTTCCATATTCTTATCTGGGCTTAAGAAATACATTCTGTATTTTTCCAGATTCTTTGTAGCCTTTGAAAGATTTTTACAGTACATATGTCTTGACTGAGCTGTCCTTTCTTAATACAAAAGCTTGTATAATTTTCTTAACTTGTACAGTTGGTAAACTTTTATGAGAGGAATTGATATTCTGAGTCTGTCAGCTTTCATTTTATTTTGCTAAGGTTTTTCTAATGAATTTTTTAAGTGTTTGTGTAGTAACTAAGTCATGTTTCTTATCCAGGTGGTAAAATCATTCATAAAGGATTGTGAAAATTTGTTTTTTCAAATTTCTACTTAAGGACAAATAATTTGAGAATTCTGAAATTAAGCATGATGCTTCGATTGCAATTTGTTTTACATTTGTTATAATTTTCAAAATTATTTTTGAAGCAAGACAAAAGTTTAATGTCAGCTTAAGTGCTTAAATGTATCATGCTGACCAGAATCCTGTTGAGTTATTTTTATATGCATTATAAAATTTCCCATTTTTGCATTAAACAGAGGAGAAAAGGTCAAGTGATACTTAGATATTGGCACACACAAGGAGTAACTGTTGGCAGACAATAATAATGATTTTATAAGGAGAAAGTGATGAAGTTTGAAACTTTTTCAAACTTTTCCAGCTACCAGTCCAGTTTTTCAGATTTGATAGTTTTTCCAAAATTAAAATAAGATATACAATAACCATTGCTCTGTGTGATTACAAATAGGATTATCCATGTGCATAGCCTTGTACGAGTGCCATTTTATTTTTAGTGCTAAATTCTTGTTAACAAATGTAGTTTTATACAGCTGATAGACCAACCTATATCCAAACTTTTATAAAAGATTATTAACTATTCTTGTTTTTCTCACACAGGCCTACTCCAAATGCTTCTTCCAATTCATTTTCAGCCATCGGTTCCAGAGCCAATGCCTTTTTAAAATAAATCTTCTGTGGTCTTATTTTTAATGGCTCAACTGTCTAATGCAATTGAGTAGAGGTTTGCACTGAGAAATTATCGTTTAGGCCTTACCCCCATGAAGTATTACTGTTAACATATTCAGACTGCTTCCCTTCACCAATGTGAACAATTTTTTTTCCAAACAGTGTTAAAAGCCACTTTACAACACTTGACTTCATATAACGTATATTCACTGTTGTTGCGTACATATCCAAGTAAATCAAAGTTTGGGGTGGAAATGTTGAGAAGTGTGAGTTTGTTTTTGTTTTGTTTTACTTACAACATTAATTTATCCAGAATGGCAGCGGTTTTAGCAGATGTTCACAATCCATTTTCTAAATCAGATTTTATTAAATGAATCCAAAGTATCCTAGCTCTTTGTCAAAGATGGTCTATGGAAATGTTTTAAAAGATTAGTGATGCTATACTTTTTAAATTGTTGCAATATTAGAGATACCATTTTCACCTTTTTTAAAAGATGCATTTCATTTGCAGGTTTGTGAAGTTCTTGCAAACTACTATAACAGGAACATTTTAAGTAAATTCTCTCAGGCATGTTTGCAAACATAGCACATGTATACATGTTAGGAAATTTTACTTTCTTTATCTTTTTAAAATATGCCTAATAAAAGACATTCCACTATTATAATATGCAATGCTCAGCTTTTCATAAAGAAATATTTAATTGTATTTTGTGTTTATACAGGTTATTTCATATAGTACTTTGTTCTTCATAATGCAGCCACTATAACTTGATAAGTCATTGCACTATTTAAAAATTTTTAGTAATATCATGAATTTAATTTGCTTAAGATTTAGTACATTTCAGAACTCTTCAACTCTTGACAATTTGCATTGGGAAAAGAAGTCTTTGTTAAAAGTTACTTAGTCTCCCCACCTCATTCCCATCCCCAGCAAAGCTCTATCATTTTCATTTGGAATGGCATTCTGTTTCATGATGTGTTTTCAAATAGAGTTCAGAAGCTGCAACTCAGTTCAACACAAATCTGTTGAGCTTTAAAATGTATTTGAAGTAATATTTAAATAGGCATTTAAAATTATGAATTAGATGTTTTTAAATTTATGCATAGTAATTTTGCACTGTAAAATAATTCCCTTCCCCTATTCCTTGTCTGCCATTCTGAATATGCTTATTAAAATATTTTTTTAAACATACTTGCCTACATAATGCTGTGTGAATATTTTCATTAGATTAATTCACTAAATTTAATTATAGATTAAGTTGGTATGATGCACGTTATTTACAATGCAAATATATATACAATCTCTGTTCCTTCTACTCCTAGACATATTGCACTGAGTAGTTTTTCAGTGGTTCCTGGTCTCTTTTACCTCATCTTGGGTGATGTATTTTTGTCTTTTTTTCCCCCCCAAAGAGATCTTTTAGTCCCTGATTCACCCTGTTTCTCTTCCTCTGCACTATATAATTAAAACTAATTTGTTCCCTTTTGAAGTGGAGTTGATATCACATAATATTTTGTGAAATAAAACTTGTTTTGTCACAATATTTTGCTTTGCTGTCAATGGAAAATTAGAAGTGGGCACTTTGATGGTTGGCGAATTTCCATAGGTAGTAAATAGGTGTGTGCCGATGACCCTAAGGGTGTGTAGCTGACTTTGTAGCACTACTAAATATCAAATCAGAGATACTAAGGTTTTCCCAACTGTGATCCTTAGTCACGAAAAATACCAGTGTGAAAAACCACATAACATGGGGAGAACAGGAATTTCCAAATTTTAACTTTTTATTGTCTAAAAATGGCTTTTATTTTTGTGTCACATAACTCTACTGGTTGGTTATTTAAATTTTTTTTACCATAAAAATAAACGCTGTTCTTTAATAGTCAAGTTCATCCTTTGCAGAATTTTAAAGGGTCACCCACCCATCCACATAGGCTGATTGCATGTATTTGAGTATCTTCTAATACCAGTGTTCCATAAACTGTCATTACGTACCCTTAGTATTGTGCTGATCTTTGATGTATGAACATAGAGTTTTTCTTTTTCTGAATGTTTTTTTTTTAAATCTCAGTTTGTCTTTTTATTGTGACTTATTTAGGATGTGTAATAGATATAAAATGTAGCCTGTAATCCTAGCACTCTGGGAGGCTGAGGTGGGAGAATCGCTTGAGCCCAGGACTTTGAGGTTGCAGTGAGCTATGAGGATGCCTACTGCACTCTAGCCCACATGACAGAACAAGACCCTGTCGCAAAAAAAAAAAAAGCGCCATTTTGCTTGCTCTGAGTAAGAAGTACTTTGAACACACTTTTAAAAGATATCTTATTCTGTGAACAACATTGAAGAATTGCCATATAAACTGGAACCAAATTCTAATTCTCTTTTGTCCAAATTGATGATGAAGGTTTCTTCACATTTAAATGTCAGTGGTAACAAGTTCTCATTATGTTTCCATATACCCTATTATCTATTAAATATTTGGGCCAGGTACTATGTTTGGCTTGTGGCTTCAGAAGTGTGTCAGGCTCTCTTCTAGACGGCAGCAGGTTAAGTGTTAGTGTAGAAGTATATGCTGAGTACAGAGAGAGCAAAAGGGAAGGAAGAGTAGGCACGGTCTCAGGGAAATGAGTTTTACCTCTTTGCCATAATTCTAGCAAAATAAGATTTTTCTCAATATTTGTTAGAAATTAACCAACATGAAATAAATGCATGGTTACCCTAAGAAATGCTGTTTATTTTTAATATTTACTAGGAAGAGAAGAACACTTAACAATATGGGTGTCAACCACTACATTGCTAGCTGAATCACCCCCTGGGTTCCTTAGAGAGTCGAGTCGAGTCCGTTTTTGTGGCTTGAATACTAGCAGTATGTCAGCCTTTTATTTCCTCCTTTTTAAAGATTTTCTTGTTGAAAAGTCAACTCATCTACACTTACAAAGGAAGTGTTTCTGAACCAGTCATATCCCTGCTAGTGTTCACAAGGTACATCTTGTAGGCTTAATGGGGAAAGCAGAGGACTTAATCTGAGGTGTTGAGCCACTTCAGTGTTTATCAGTGCTTCTAAATACTCTATTTCAGAACAAATAGCTCAAAGCCCACAGTGCCTGGCTTTGCATTTCCCTATCTCCCTCACAGGATCTTCATTTCCACCAAGGGGTAACTAAAATACTTTATTCAGAATCTTCCTGTTCAAAACCCTTACAGTCTTTTCATGTTATGCCTTTTGCCAGGGCCCTCATTGAAATTCAGCCATGTTGCAAGATTTCTCTTGATGTGGCCACTCTTGTGTAACCTGTGGTAAGCAAAACAAAACCCCTTAACTGCCCATCTGTAAAATAAGGATGATACTGTGCCAGTATCATAGGACTGTTGAGATCACACATAGGAAAATCTTTTGTCCCTGGAGAGCCTAGGTGAAGACATGATAGGTAATAGTACAAGTCTACAATCCCTTATCCAAAACCACTGTAGCCAGAGGTAATGTTTTTCAAAAAACATCCACAGCAGGGTCTAGCACAGAAATCTATGGACAAAAACATTTATGTCGATATCTGACCGGACGTGGAAACCCAGCCGGGGATTATGATCCTATTGGATGACCGACATTCATCGGGCATTGGGCAGATGGGAAGGGGGAGGTGGGGATGGGTGTATACATACATAATGCGCACCGTCTGGGGGATGGACATGCTTGAAGCTCGGGGGGGGGGGGGGGGGGAAGGGCAATATACATACCCTAACCATTTGTACCCCCATAATATGCTGAAATAAAAAAAAAAAAAAACCACTTATGTCCACAATAAAATATATTTGTATTCGCACAAATTTCAGGTCAGATTTTGCAGCCAAATTATTAACAGTTTGGCAACAGACTCAAGAGAAAGCTTTGTTTTCAGAGCCCTGTGAATTTCAGAATTGCAAACTTGTAGTAGCCTTCAAATTTTTGCTAGTGCTTGCTTGGCAGTTGGTCCCAATTGCCTTTACCTTCCACTTAACTGGCACAGACACAAGTAACTTAGGGGGTACAGTTTGACATGTACAGCAGCTACAACAGAACCCTGCACACTCTGGGCCTTTGCAGAGCCAACAGGAAGCCTGTAAATGAACCAACTGGGTGATGGGAGCCTGCCAAAGCCCAGAGCTGGCCCTTCTGGAGCAGCTCACTCAGTAGTCCTCTTATGTTACAAGATGGGAAAACCTAAGGCCCAACATGGAAAAATGACTTGCCCAAGGTTCAACAACCTTAGACTGAGTTTCTTAGACAAGGTCATATCCCTTTGTCCTTTTCCTTCATAGCACTTAATAGGTTACATAGATTCATGGCTAGGGCTATGGGCTATGGGGTCAACCCCTGTCCAATCAGTCCCTATGGCCAGGGAAGTGGGGTACTATCAGCTACCCTTTAGCCAATCTGTCATTGTGGCTAGGCAGGAAGGTCTTCATCACAAGATGGCAGCTCCCTTTGAGTTTATTTGGCTATAACATATTCCCTCAAAAGGAACATGTGCTCGTCACAAGGTCATTAGATAAGCCTACTGCAAATATCACCTACAATTGCTGTTATGAGCACTACAACTAAATAATTAAACCAATCTTCACAATATTATTTCCCCCAATTTACAAATGATAAAACCGAGCCACCCTGAGAAGTGATAAGACACTCTTTCCAATGATCTGGACTTGGTTTACCTACTTTTGTTAAGTCAGGTCTTTGTGTTCAGGGAAGACGTGTTGCAGGATAGAAAACAGATGTTGCTTGTGAACAACCTATTCTCCTAGCTTTTGTCCCACAGCTCTGAGTTCTGGACAAGGGAAATTACCCTCAATTGAAAAAAAAATATCAGTAGGTTCTGAGAACAGCAGTAATATGAGCCTCATCCTAAAGCAAGACATCAAAGGCATGGCTATGTGGGGTACAAGATGGGCTGGACCTCAGGCCCTGGAACTTCTAGCAGTAGAAACTATTGCTGGGTCAAAGTTTGGAATCTGTGGTGCCATCTGGCTTCAAAAGACACCTTAGTCACTCAGGAGTTCAGCAGTGACCATGACAGACTGAAAACAAAGATGGCTCCTTCTGTAGTTTCTAGGCACCAGGCAATTCCCATGGATTTTGTGTAACCTTAGGGAAGAACTGGGACTGAATTTCCTGGTAGGTGGCAAGACGGGGACTCAGATCCAATGTGATTTAAAAGAATAAGTAATGTGACATTTCTTCCACACTCAAACATACTTTACTGCTTGTTCTAGACAGCTCCACACCTCAGAGCAAAAGGCAGGCTTTACAAGAAGGCAAATTTATATTCGTATAAGCAATAATTTTCTCAAAACTACTACTGTCCAACAATGGAAGCTTCCCATGCTTGTTTCCTCACCTCCAAAACAAGGGTAATAATAGGATTCACTTTAAAGGATTGTTTAGACTCAGAGGATTAAAATATGTCAACATTTAAGGTGCTAAGAAAAATGTCTACCTAGCATGTAGTAAAGGCCCAACAAATGTATTTTTACAGTGATAGGCGTTTCCCTGCTCCACATCAAATACTACCTTTTTGGAAAACTCTTGGAAACATAAGTTAAATCTTAAAAATATTCCTGAAGTTCAAATGGTCTCCAGAAGACGTTAGATTTAGGCAAGAAAAATTCACCACAGCTGCACTTTAAAAAAAAAATGTAAACATACCTCCTCATCACCAGTTAATTCTACAGTAATTCAAATCCTTTTGAATATAAAAATTAAAAAATTCAAACCCTTTTTCTCTTCTGTGCTTTCACAACTACACTTTAGGACTTCATCATCATTTCTCACTTGTACAACAGCCTTCTCTGTTTGATGCACTTACCTTCATCCTGCCCTTCCCTGATCCGTTCCTGACAGTAATCTACAGCATTCCCAGTGAGCCTGCCGTAGTGCAGCTCTGATCTGTGGCAGTTCCTCAACTTGTTTACATGGGTAGCCAGTGGGCCAAATCTGGCTGGCAGATTTTTTATTTCAACGCCTTTGAGCAGGTATACACCCCAAACCCCACCACTCACCATTTATTGACTCCGTTCATTTGGATTCACACGCTATCTGCCTGCCCCCTGTGAGACATCTGAATTTGCCAATCTCTGGCCTACAGTATACACTCCAAACACTGCAGCTGGTGTGATCTTTCTAAAATGCAAATGAGGTCATGTTTCTGCCTTGCTATGCTCAAAAAATGTAGCTATTAATCGGCTACTCTTTTTCTACTTTTATTCATCCAGCAAACACTTATTGTGTTCCTACAACGTACCAAGCACTGTTCTAGATTGTTGGGGATACTATAGTGAAAGAAACAGACCAAAACCTCATAAAGCTTAAATTTGATTGGCAGATACAAATGCTACGGAGATAAAGCATGGGAGGGAGGGGAACAAGGTGTGGTGAGGGCAGGGTGCCACTTCAGGTGGGCCGGTGAGGTAAGGGTATCAAGGGAGGATGCGTTCCAGGCAAGGAGGAGGACCAATGTCCTGGAACGCTGGATCTTGCCTCCAATATCTTCTCAGTCAAATCCTAGTTGTCCTTCAAGAGTTTAGCTCAAATATCATTTCCCCAAGGAAACCTTTCCTACAATTCCCAGGTGGAATGAAATCCTTCCCCCCATACATTCTTACATATATCTAAATTATACTTTCATGATTCTGTCATTTGTAAACATTGTCCTCAAAAATATTGAGAAAAATAAATTATCTGAAGAATAATTAGACACGATAAGGCACTCTTGACAAAACCCTCCTATTGCATTCTCTTAACACAGGGACATTATATGGAATGTATTTGAAAAGGGTTTTGGAATCAAAGTCCAGATTTAAATTTCTCATCTGAGTGAAGCAGGACAAATCCCTTAGCCTAAACATTTGTGCATCAGTAAGTGCTGGAAGGACTTAATACTAAAAGGTATGTTTTAGGCACAGGCCAGTGAAAGCAGCCCTTGGTAAATTATGCCTTTCCTTCTTCTTAGCAAAGCAAACTGCTTTTCATCATTTAGCCCCCAACAGCAGCTGTTGCCACAGGAGGGCACCATCAGCACAGCTGGAAAGGCATGGCTGCTCTGCCTTCTCAGAGTCAACCAGCCACCAGCTCATGCTTAAGCTTTAAATCCATGGTGTGTGAACTTTGAATGAAGAATGGCATTTAACAAGCATATAGGGGTGACGAGCTTGGTACCATCAAGTCTAATACGGATGGACTAGGAGAAACAAAAACCTAGCATGGTGGTGAAGAGCAAAGGTGTTTTGAGTCAGGCTGACTGGGGTTTAAATATGGGTTCTGTTGACCACACTGGGCGAGTGTAACTCCCTGAGCTTCATCTGTCAAACATGGTTGTGCCAGGCCTGTGCTAGAGGCTGGATACTGGCCCCAGTGAGCCAGATTGGCCTAATGGATGGGATGGACCAATGGATAGATAAGCCCCAAGAAATGAGAACTGTAAGGAAGAATAGGGGATGCCTGGTAACTGCTGACGAGCTGTGGGTACACAATGGCACCAGCTCTCTTCTCCTCTCAGCAGTGCCTCATCTAGTGTGTTCCCCAATACTGGCAGCCCTACACTGCGAGGCCAAGTGAGACAAGACACCCTCAAAAGGCTGAATTCTTTCTAATGTCAACAAATCAGAAAAAAAAGCCAGACTCTGAGAGGATTTTTAAAAGTTGATTAAAACACACGCCTTAAGGGCACTCTCTTCAACAAATGGTGTTGAGAAAACTGAATATCCACATACGAAAGAATGAAGTTGGACTCTTACTTCACATACATAAAAATTAACTCTAAATGTATTCAAGACCTAAATGTAAGACCTAAAATTACAAAACTCTTAAAAGACAACAGGAGGAAAGCTTCATGACATTGGATTTGGCAGTATTTCTTGGCTATGTCACCAAAAGCACAGCAACAAAAGTAAAAGTAGATAAATTGGACTATATCAAAATTTAGAACTCCCCTGCATCACAGTCAAATGATATGATCAACAGAGCAAAAAGGTAACCTACAAAATGGGAGAAAATATTTGCAAATAATATATCTGACAAAGGGTTAAAAATCTAGAATATAAAGAACTACAACTCAAACACGCACATACACAAAACCTGATCAAAAACGGGCAAAGCACTTGAATAGATATATCTCTATATATCTATCTCTTCTCTAAAGAAGATATATAAATGTCCAACAAACATATGAAAAGATGTTCAACATCATTAATCACTAGGAAAATACAAATCAAAAACAGAATGAAATTATCATCTCACACTCAGTAGGATGGCTGGCCTCTGTCTAATAAAGCAAAAAATAACAAGTGTTGGTAAGGATGTGTAGAAATCAGAACCCCTGTGCACTACTGGTTGGCAATGTAACATGGGGCAGCCATAATGGAAAACAGTATGCTGGTTCCTCAAAAAATTAAAAATAGAAATACCACATGATCCAGAAATTTCATTTCTGGGTATATACCACCCAAAAATGAAAGTAGGATCTTGAAAAGAGTTTGCGCACCTATGTTCCCTAGCAGCATTATTCACAATAGCCGAGAGGTGTAAGCAACCCAAGTTTCCATCAACAGATCAATGGATAAACAAAATGGTATATACATACAATGGAATATTATTCAGCCTTAAAAAGGAAATTCTGACAAATGCTACAAAATGGATGAATGTCAGAGACATTATGTTATGTGAAGTAAGCCAGTCACAAAAAGACAAATATGGTAGGATTCCACTTACATACAGTACTTAGAGTATCCAAATTCATAGAAACAGAAAGAATGGTAGTTACCAGGGACTGAGGTGAGGGGAAAACGAGAAGTTTTTGTTTAATGGGTATGGAGTTTCAATTTTGCAAGATGAGAAAGTTTTGGAGATTGGTTGCACAACAACGTGAATACACTTAACACTACTGAACTGTTCACTTAAAAATGGTTAAGATGGTAAATTTTATGTGTTACTCAGTTTCTTTAAAAAAATGCCGTAATGTGCTTCTCCCTGTGACATGCCTTTAAATGTACTTCTATCTCTGTTGAGTATGTCCATACCAAAATGCCCCTCCCTCAACTTTGGGGAGCATATTTTTGGGTTATTTCCCAGTGAAGCTACTCAGAGACTTAGAAACCTGATTATGCACATGAAATATCCTGAAAGCGGACAGGTTAGCATTCCTTTCCCTTCTTTCTAATTTACCACAAGTATTCCAAGGACACTGGATATTTAGTCAGATGTACTATTTAAGACAAGCATTTGTATAGAAAACAGCATTTTCCCTATTATTAGATCTCAACTAACTGGATGCTGGCCTCTTAAATGTGGGCAGACTTCCGGCTCTGTATTAGTCTCTGCATGCACTCAGAAAGGAATTAATACATCTTTTCAGGAAAAAGTATTTATTTTACATCATTACAAAAATATTTAGGCACATAATTCTCATGTTTATGTCCCCTGATTTCCATACCTAAAACCTTTTAAAAACACTAAAATGGTCATTTGGTAAATATAATAGAATCTATATTGAAAAAATATTGTGAGAGGCTAACACCTGTAGACCAAAATCAGTTGATCATCATCATGAGAAAGTAAATACTTGTGAACAAAATAATCTCTAAAAACATCTTTATGAGACAATAAATCTAACCAGTAGATTTCTTTTTAAAAAGTATTTTCAAAAAACAAAGCAAAAAAAAACAACCCCACTGTATAACATTTCCTCATACCATGAAGTGGCACCCTCAAAGGAAGAACGAGAAGACAGGTTTAGGGAACAGTGGTGGCACCAGAGACTCACATCTGCTGACAAGTGAGACAAGCCTGGAAGCAGAGGCGGCGTGTTGTCAAGTTCCTGAAATTCAGAGAAGGGAAGAAGGAATGTCCAGCCTGAACGGGAGCTATCTTAAAGTAAAAAATTGAGAAAGTTTTTAGTGCATTACCATTCTAAAAAGAAATTATCTTCCTCTGAGATAGAAAATAATTTTCCTTTTTTAAAATTCACCATCACAATATGAAAGTAATTTTGTTATTTTTAAAAAACAGGTAGAATCACCTGTATCACATAATGGCCACAATTATGTCCAGTAGGTATTTTTAAAAAAGAAAAGACAGGGCCGGGCGCGGTGGCTCACACCTGTAATCCTAGCACTCTGGGAGGCCGAGGCGGGTGGATCGCTGAAGGTCAGGAGTTCAAGACCAGCCTGAGCAAGAGCGTAGACCCCGTCTCTACTAAAAATAGAAAGAAATGATCTGGCCAACTGGAATATATATAGAAAAAATTAGCCGGGCATGGTGGCGCATGCTTGTAGTCCCAGCTACTCGGGAGGCTGAGGCAGTAGGATCGCTTGAGCCCAAGAGTTTGAGGTTGCTGTGAGCGAGGCTGACACCACGGCACTCACTGTAGCCCGGGCAACAGAGTGAGACTCTGTCTCAAAAAAAAAAAAAAGCAAAGCCAGTGAACAGAAACCGTTATCTGAGCATTCAAGAGGCAGTGAGATACAGGGGCATGTTTTTCAGGAAACACACAGATTGCTTTCTAGCATTTAAGGAGCACAAATTACGAATCTTGTTTTGCCTGTAGTCTCAACATGAAATAGTGACACAGTAGCTACATTTGCTGAGTGCCTAATATGTACTGGGCATTGTGCTAAGTATTAAATAGTTTTGTATCCATTATCTCATTTATTCTGAGGATTTTCTCCTCAGGGAGAGGAAATCAATTACAGTCTTGTTCAAAGGGAGGAACCAGTATTACACAGTTATGGGGAAGCAAGAACATGTGCAGCAGAGGAGGAGGAACTCAGGCTATCCAGATTAATAGGATGCTAGTCACTATCTCAGAGCTAGAAGACTAACGTGAGTTAGAAAAGTCCTCTCAGATTAAAAAAATGCTTCAGCTCTCCTGGTGGGGCACCCCTAGAATCAGTGATACTGATGACTATGCAGGCAGCTCTTGTTTACAAATCACTGACTCCTTTCACTAGTTTCCTTTCTCTCACTTAAGGTCCAGGCCACCACCTTATATGATCGCTGTAATTATACATATACCCCGTGAGAGCAAGAACCATGTCCTATTTATCTGTTTCCCAGAGCTTAGCAAAATGCCTGGCATGTAACAGCTGCTCATTAAATCTTTGCTCACTGAATGTGAGACCATAATAATGAAAGCAAAGGCAGGTCCAAAGGCCTAGGTATTATTCCAAATCAATCAAACGTTAAACTTTGCTATTCTTTCTGTGAAGATCTTTCATCATCTTTACTCACCAAAACCTTCCATGGATTCCTGATATAAAAGGGCTAAAGAAAACTTGCAAATGCACTTTTTTAACTTACACGTGAGTTGGATCCTACAAATGGTTGACTCATAAAGTCAACAGCCACATGAGATAATTAAAACTCATGTGACATGCTGGCAATGTGCAGTCTGGCCAACCAGGGTTATTCTAATCCATCTGGCACTGACTAAAAGCAGATTGGCCAAAGAGGACTTCACTTTCACAACTCAAGGAATAGGAACCACCAGTCATAGAATTTGGTTTTCAGAATTCTTACCATAGCTCATCTGTCTCAGTGGACAAATTAAGGATTTAACTCTATACTGACTCTTCTCTCAGGAGGCAGTGGTTAACAGGTCAGAGAATTTTGGCCCAGTAAGATACCAACTTTGGGGCAAAATCCAGACATTCTGGGAGGTGCCAGACTAATAGGTAAATCTCTAATATATTACACCACGCCTAAAAATGACTGAAAACACAAACTCCAAAAGTGGTTGGCCAGTCTATTGAATCTCCAACTTGCCCAGGCTTCTATTATCTTGAAATGTTGGTGGCAGTTGAGGGACGCATCCAGGAATCAGAACAGGGACAGGCAGAAGCTGTAAGTTGCTATACTGCTCTGGTCAGCCAGAAGGTTCAGAATAAGCCAGGGGCTCTGAGGCCTGTCATGTGCATTTAGTGAGGCTTAACTATACATGATTTTCTCAAATAAACCGGAGAGATGACAGACCTCCAAGGGAACCAGACTCCCAAGAAGCAGTTCAACTCTCGGTGGGGCTCTAGCCCAACACCCCTTAAATACATCCAAGGCCTTTCATGATGAAAATTCTACAACATAAAATATTTCTAATGTTCCCCTCTTCATGTGGCTGGTAGAATCACTAAAATTAGCCTTCCAGGCTACCCAAGAAAAACAGGCAGTGTTAGGCAACATTTACAGCCAGAAGTGCGTATCAACTGAGGTCAGCCTGCAAGTTGGATAAGGCTCCAGGACACAGTGAACTCTCACTCTCCCTGATTTGCAAAGTCTGTTCCTCTCTGACCCCAAAGTCAGTCAACTGCTTACCTCTTTGAAAGAGCTCAAGCCAACTCAGCTAGCACCTCCGTTTCCTTACTCCCTCAGAGGGGAAAGGCAGTTAATCAAATGGCTGCATGGTTCAATGGAAAGAACATGAATTTTGATTTATAGCAAGTCACCTTCTTCTGAGTCTTGTTTTCTCATTGGTAAAATAGGGACAATCAGACCCATCTGACTCAAGATAATATCCTATTCTCCCAGGGGAATTTTCTCAGGTCAAATGATGCTGGAAAAAAGTAAACCTAAGTCTCTTACATGGAGTTTGTAACTTGAGACCTGGTCAAAGGGCTAATTCCAGGGACACAGTACCACTGGCCAGGCTTTAATAAACACAAACTAAAATAAGGGAAAGGCATGAATGTGAAAATGACCTCAATATAATTTTTCAAGTGAAAAGAAATCAAAACTCTCCTGATTCCCTGTTGAGACACCAAAATTCTGTTTAAGTCAACAGAGCCCAGTGGATTCCAAACCCAATGAAATAGAAGCTGGCATGTGCATCAGTGCCAAGGTACCCAGGCTCTTGTACACTGACCGTACAACTGACCCAAGCAAACACACTCATCCCCAAAGTCAATGGATGTCTCTGAGTCAAGTCACAGGACTGTGTTTAACACTCAACCACCAGCCCTGCCAATGGGCAATTCAGTCAATGCTTGTTCACAGCTGCTCTCCCATGGTGACGCACTGGTCTTGAGAGAAGCTGGCAAGCTCACTGAGTGAGCCCAGGGGCACAGGGTGTAGGTGGGAGTGTCCAAAAGAGAGAGCTATGCCCATTGTTCATGCCATTTAAGGAGGAAGGAAGATGATAGCTCTAACGCTGACACTCCCAGAAAAAGACAAAACTTTGACAATACAAAAATATTAAACCAGCCTTTCCCCTCAAACCAACAAATTCAGAAATGTGGGGCTTCGTCACATTGATCCAGAGAGGAGTAAAAAGAGTAACAACTAAACCTAGAGGAAGGAGGCAGGGGGAAACAGATGGTGGTCACCTTGCCTGACTGCCATTCTCACGCAGAGAAGGTGCCAATGCCGAGCTGCGCTGGCTTCCAAACTGTGGCTCTTCACATGCACTTCATCCCACACGGCAGCATCTGGACTCACACTGTTGTGGGGCAGGTAGGACAGGTGCTTCTAATCCCATTTACAGATTTGCAGTTTCTCGGAGCTGAAACAACTTGCTCCTAGTCACAACATCTTCCGAATGGACTGACAGAGTTAAATTCTCAGTCTTACCTTCAGTTACCATGGCAGGGGTGAAATCTTTCAACTACCTCCCAAAACATCTCTGTATCTCCAGCACTTAGCACAATGCCTGGCACATACACTCAATACGTGTTAGATGAATCAAAGAGTCAAGACAGATGAATAAATGAGTGAAAACCCTACTTCCTCCATCCCTTCACTATCTCTATCCTATGCAACAAAGAAGGAACAACGTATTACCAAGGAATGCACCCTGCTTATCCTATGAGTTCTCAGGGAAGCCAACAACACATTTCAAAGCCCCACTAACTTTTTAGTGCCAAAGTTCTTGTCTTTAGCAAACGCAGTGATGATATTATGAAGACAATGCAATCATAAGAAATGAAAGAAGAGAAATTTCAGATACTCAGCTGCGTTTCCAGCAGAGGAAAGGCTAAACTGCCTCCAGACACAGCAACAATTTGAATGATGAGGCTCCAGTTGGAGCACATTATATATGCAGCTCTCAGAGACACCTGGATATCAAACTATGGAATAAAATATTTTCAAAACACTGATGTTTCACTGTCAGTATAGAAGAAAAATAAATTAAAAAGCCCAGTATGTTTTCCAGTTTGATATAAATTAATTAAAACATATTTAAAAATAGAGTCAATTATAAGTTTCTTTCATCATAAAATTTTAAAAGGCAGCAAACAATCCTCAGATTGTACAAGTGCAAAGGAATGGTATTTTCTCCATCAAGACACCTCAGTATCTGCGTAGGAACTGCCAGTGTTCTGAGCTGATCAAAAACTTGGGCCTGCATAGTTGACGCAATCCTCTGATCACACTGCTCCTTTCCCCTTAACGTCCAGCTTGTTACTGGCCTCTGACTGTTTGCTCAGCTGCTCTTCAGTGAAAGTGATGTAGGAATACACCAGGCTCCCAGCAATGCTGCAAAACAGAAAACTACAATCAGAGATAGAAGGAGGGAAGAAGGTTTTGGGGTAAATACAAAGTGTTTATTCCAATATTTATAATAGCAAAAAACAATTAGATAAAGGGTAAATGTTCCACAGTGGGGAATTATATAAACTCATAAAATGAAATACTATACATTCTATTAAAATGATATAAAATGAAAACAGGTAATGACAAATGAGAAAAAAAAAATCTCACAAAACGTCAAGTATTGTTTAATCCCACTGTATTTAAATTAACATGAATATGTACATCAATATGCACTGGAATAGACAAAAGCCTGGAAGGAACATACCAAGAATATTAACAGTGGTTGCATCTAGATGGTGACATTATAGGTAATATTTGTATTTTTTGCATTTTCAAAAATAAGCATTCAAGACAAATAAAAGTGTCTTTTTCTAAGAATAGAAAACATCCCAATTAGTAAGCAAACGTGCAGACCCTGGGAGATTTACAGAGCTGGTTTTTCTCTGATTAGAAGCAAGTTCACAGTGGGGAACTTATCATCTGAGCGAGCCCTCAGCCTGTCAGAGTGGGCTGCTGGTAGCCCTTGCTTGTCCATCACACCTACCACCAGGGGGGGTCCACGCTACGGAGACAGTGATTACTCCGTCTATTCTCTGTGGGGACCCCAAACCCACCTGGATACACAACCTCTTGCCCCAATCACTAAGCCGAAACTAAGCTGGAGGAGCTCACAGATCCGACACTCCGGGCTGCCCTGCCCTGCTCTTCCACTGAGACTGCCGCCCAGAACTTCTAGCCAGCTGGATTTCTAGCCAGCTAGGTGCCTGACCTCTTCTCAAATTCTCATTCCCTGGGTTTGGCCCTCATCTGCCTGGCCACTTGACTCTTTATTTGAAATTTGTTGCTTATTTGAAACTTGCTGCTTACTTGAACTTAGTTGTTTTCCTCTGGGCTTTGGCATCAGCCCCAGACCAGCTGCAGAAGGGTAAGAGATGCCTAGCTCCTGCTCCTACCAGGAAGGAACTGAGATCAGACTCAGCGCTGACTCTTTGCTGCACATGCTTACGTAACACGATCCACTCTGAGACCCCAATCTATCCCATAATAAAGCCTTTTCCAATCTAACCTTCCCAACCAGATTCTTCCTTTTCCTGATCTGAACTTCACAGCACTCAATAATAATCAAATTGTGACCACTTATTAAAGTCTACTGTATGTCAAGCATTTTAAATACATTTCCTGTCATTGCAATATTCCTGCAAGGTGCCCATTTTACAGATTAGGAAACTGAATCCCAGAGTCATAACTTGCTCAGGGTCACAAAGCATGGACCAGAATAGAACCCAGGTTAGTTTCACTTTCTCCACTACCACTGCTGCCTCCCTTACAGCCCCTGCACCACTTGATACTGCAGTTACCTATTTTTATTTTGTCCTCATCAGCCTGTTAATGTCCCAAGGCCTTTTTCTTCTAGTTCTACAGAGTCTCTTGCCTGGGGCCTGCACTCTGCAGCAAGGCCATGAGTAAGTGCTGAACTGAATATCCCTCACCACCCCATTCACAGAAAGGGGCCTCGGGAACCCAATCCTTGTGCCAGTGTGCACACAGCTTGGTCTTTTCCTTCGTCTTGCAGCTTTTTTTCCATTTAACTATTTTTCCATTTAACTCTCTGACTCTTCTGGAAACTTTTCTTATTTTTCTAGTGTACCAAATTAGATGGTTTCCCTGGTAGCTTACTGAAGCCTTCCTAACTGAAGCTAAAAATTCTTTGAGGTTCCTATGTACCTCCACGTGACAGTCCACCTCCCTTTACCCTGAAACCCAGCCCACCCAATACGAAGCAGGAGGGCTATCCGGCCCCTTCCTTCTTTCATCCTATCCTTCGCTAGCTTCCCCTGCCCACAACAACCTAAAAAATAACAAAGCTCTCTCTTCCCTGTCACGACAGCTTTTCATGTTCACACTAAGCCTATTCCACCTGAACAGAAATACCGGGAAAGTGCATAATAGAAGAGGACAAAGAATGCCCTGGAATTTATTCCAGGCTTAGTTCTTATGATGATCCCAGGCCCTACACTCCTAGTATAGTCAGTGTAATGAAAACACATGGACTCTAGAGTTAGGTCTTGGTTCAAATCCTGAATATATTAGTATTATATAGATTGAGTATCGATTATCTGAAATGTTTGAGACCAAGAGTGTTCCAGATTTTAGAATATTTGCAAGTACTTACCGGTTGAGCAAATCCAAAAATCCAAAGTCCCAAATCCTTTGAGTATCATGTCACTATTCAAAAAATTTCAGATTCTGGATCATTTTAGATTTTGGATGCTCAATCTGTACCAGCTCTATGACCCTGGGCAAATTAATCAATCTGAGACTCCGTGTCTATATTGATCAAATAAGAACATTATCTATCTAGGCTTGTCTGAGGATTAAATGAGACTATATAAACAAAGAATCTAGCCCTACACCTGGCATAAAGTAAGCAATCAGGAAATAGTTATTCCCTTCTCCTCCACCTTCCCTATCAGCCCTGATAGTCACAGACCAGAGGGAAGATGTATTGTTAACAAAAGGTAGGGTGATATAATAATGAGTGTCTTTGTCCATCTGGGCTGCTCTAAAGAAATACAATAGCTGGCTTATAAACAGCAGAATTTATTTCTCACAGTTCTAGAGGTGAGGAAGTCCAAGATCAAGGCAGATTTGGTGTCTGGTTCATAGACAGCACCATCTCACCATACTCTGGGATCTTTCATATAAGAGCACTAATCCCACTCATGAGGTTTCCACCTCTGTAACTAACCTAATCACCTCCCAGAGCCCTACTTCCTAAAACCATCACTTTTGGAGTTAGGATTTCAACACACAAATTTTAGGGGAACACAAACATTCACACCAAAGAGATGTAACATGATGCAAGAGTAGGGCACGCTCTTGCCACATAGTTGTTCAAATAACCAGAGCAAAACCAAAACACAGAGATTATTCGTCTAAATTCCAGAGATTAAAGAGCAGTCTGCTCAATTTCCAATAATTCCAACTTGAGGCAACAAGAAAAGACTTTTCATCTCATCTTTATGCTTGACTTGATCATTAACAAATATTTAAGTTTTGAGAAAATTCATGAATCACCTGAAGAAAACTGAATATTCACCAATACTATGTGCCAAGCAGTGATGAGTTAGCCCTTTGGAATGAAATTATAAATTGCTCTCTAGCAACTCTGGGGAAGGGGTATCCAGGGGGAGGGAAAAGGGAAGATGGGAAAAAGCCCAGATTTGACGGAGTGGCAGGGGGAGGCTATATCTGAATTTTTATACATCAACTCTCTGAGCTTCAATTTCATTATCATGTGAACTGGGGGATGATTTAATTAAATGACATAGTAAAGGTGGCCATCATATACTAGGTACTCAACAAACATTAACTCCCTATATGTTGCCTGTCTAGATATCTACTTAAAATCATTTCTAAGATAAGTGTTGGTCTGTGCACATACTTTAAAGATAAAAGTACTTTAGTCACAGAAGGCTGGCTAGGATGTGAACCATTCCATCTATTTAGGAGTTTTAGGAGTTTGCCCAGTAGGAAACTCAGAAAAAAACAAAAGACTCCCAAATCCTGTTCTTTGGAACTCATAGCCTTTGACAAGGATATTATTTGCTTTAATGACTGATGAGGCACACAAATGCTCTCTTTAAGATCAGAGTTCTTGTGAGGCCCCAAGTACACACAGAGGTTTTATGAAAGACTGCATTACATAAAGAAAAAATATAAGCCTGAACACTTGTTTCCCACCTATTCTTACTGTTTTAGTATTAAGTTTTTGGAAGACGGTTTCTCTTACATTTTTAGGAGCAGCTCTTTTTCTGCTTTCTTGACATCTTTGGTACTTGAAACTTCTCAAATATTTCTATCACTTTCCATCTGTATTCTTTTTTCCTTTTTGCCTATTAAAAAACTCTAAAATATGAGTGGAGGACTACTATTACAACTAAAAGGAGAACACATCTGCTGTGTTTTCCACACCTGGAGAAAGTTCCTTCAAATTCACAAGTCTCCTGAAAAATAGCCTGAAACCAACTGACACATGACACACTTTCCACAGGATGTTCTGGGCTGAATTAGAGTTTAGTGGTAGAATTAGGATACACAACACTAATAAAACCTCACATTTTGGCCAGGCATGGTAGCTCACGCCTGTAATCCTAGCACTCTGGGAGGCTGAGGCGGAAGCATCACTTGAGGTCAGGAGTTGGAGACCAGCCTGAGCAAGAGTGAGACCCCGTCTCTACCAAAAATAGAAAAATTAGTCAGACATGGTGGTGCATGCCTATAATCCCAGCTACTAGGGAGGCTGAGGCAGGAGGATCACTTGAGCCGAGGTGTTTGAGGTTGCAGTGAGCTACAATGACAGCACTGCACACTACCCAGGGTGACAGAGTGAGACTCTGTCTAAAAAAAAAAAAAAAAAAAAAAACCTCACATTTTACAGATGAGAAAACTGAGGTTGTAAAAAGTGAATCATGGCTAGTGGCAATATCAGAGTGTTCAGTTCTCTTCTGTCATGCATTATAATATAACCAAGGAGCTACTAGCCTCTCTACAACCTATTCAAATATACAAGTTATTCCACTGAGATGCTAGTTATATAACTCTATTAATAGGCTGGGGGATGTTACATCAGCAGCAACTAACTGATAATACAAAACATGTCCTTTTCTCTCTCCAACTGAAAGAACCACTGAGGAAAGGAAAAGCTTATATCCTTATGTCAGAGGAAGGCTAGAACCAGAAGATAGTCCACTAGAACGAAATTAATCAGGAGGAGAAGCAATCTGGAACTAAGAAGCAACACATACTTCTAAGGAAATAGGCAAAGAAGACTGAAATGAGGGAACCGGGCAAGGGAGTCCGAAATGAGGGAATTACGGATTCAGGTGCTGAGCAAAGTTTGCTAGACCAAAGGTCTCAGGAAACAACTCCAGATCTAGACTCTGAGCTGCACCATGTCCCATCCAGAGACTATGTAGACTGTGTCTGACCACAGAGGCTACAGTAAGATGGCTTTTGTTGCACCAAGGGAACCTGGCTTAAAGGTATGTAGCCAGTGTGATGACACATTATGAAGGGAGGTGAAACAAAACTCATTCATTCATCTATTCACCATTCACTAGTCAGCACTATGGTTAAGAATGAAGACTGGGAAGACGAATCATGGATCAGCCACTTACAGCTAGACAATATAGGGCAAGTTTTTAGCTTCTCTGTGAAATGGAATATTCATAGTATCTGCTTCATAGGGCTATTGTAAAGATTAAAATGGAATATTTAGAATTTTGGGCCTAACACAAAGTAAGCACAAAAAATACTAGCTAGTATTTTGTTATTATTATTACTTCTGAATGCCTGTTATGGGCCAGACATGGATATATACTGACACAACTATAAGACAAGTGATTTCTGCCATCAAATAGCTGATAAAGTGGCAATGACAATCAATGAAATATACAATTTATTAGGCTACATTATACTTATTAAGTCATTTACTTAATGACGACATACGACATATTGAGGGGTGAGAACTTAAGGTCTGGAGTCCAACCCGCCTGGGTTACAATCCCTGCATCATAACTTACTAGCCGTGTGACACTGGCAGATCTGTGAGAGAATCCACCGTGTCTGTCTAGAGCGGAAAGCCTGGCATGCAGAAACAGGCTCAATGCACACCTTCAGAATGCATTCCAATTACTTAGCCTTTCGAAGTCTCAGTTTCCTCATTTATAAAAGTGATTATAAAATAACTTCAAAAGAGTCTTATGAGGAATTAATCAATCCAACAGAAAAAGGACTGTATTTTCTATAAAAGGTATCGTAACAATTAGATATCTATATTAAAACACACACACATTAAAAAGAACCTTGATCCAGACTTCACATCATATACAAAAATTAATCCAAAATGAACAATATATACATAAAAACCTAACCTTAAAAAAATGTCTAGAAGAAAACATAAGAGAAAATTTTTGTGACCCTGGGTTAGGCAAAGATTTCTCAGATGTAATGCCAAAAGCACATCCCAAAAAGAAAAAACTGGTAAATTGGAATTCATGAAAATTTTAAACTTTTGGTCTTTAAAAGGGACTGGTAAGAGAATGAAAAGACAAGCCACAAACTGGGAAACAGTACTTGCAAATCACATGTCTGATAAAGGACTTGTATTCACAATATATAATGACCACTAAAACCTTAGTAAGAAAACGATAATCCAATTTTTAAATGGGCAAAATATCTGAACGGCTATTTTACCAAAGAATATATGCAGATGGAAAATAAGCACATGAAAATATGTTCAACATGATTAATCATTAGGGAAATAATCAAAACCACAATGAGGTACTACTACAGATCTATGACAATGGTTCAAATTAAAAAAAAAAAAATGACAATGCCAAGGGTCAGGAAGTGGAGCAAGTGGAACTCTCATACATTGCTGATGCTTATGCAAAACGGTCCTGACACTTTGGAAAATAGTTTGGCAATTCCTTATAAAGTTAAATATACACTTACCATACAACTCAGAAATTCCACTCCTAGACATTTACCCAAGTGAAATGAAAACTCATATTCACGCCCAACTTTCTAAGCAAGTGTTTATAGCACCTAATACATAATAGCTAAAAATTGGAAATGACCCAAATGTCTTTCAAATGGTGGATGGATGTTATATAGCCATATAATACTACTCAGCAATAAAAATATAAAAAGTACTGATACATGCAACAACATAGATGGAATCTCAAATACAATATGCTAAGTGAAAGAGCCAGACTCAAAAGCTACATACATTATGTATCATTTATATGCCATTCTAGAAACTATATGGACAGAAAACAAATCTTTGTTGGGGTTTGAGGGGAGAGAGAGGGGCTAAATACAAAAGGATCATGGATAGATACAAGTATGTAAGAATAAGGCCATAATCTAAGCATGCTGGTGGCTTAGATGATGATGAAAGCAATGCTGATGGGGAGAAGCAATCCTTTGTTGGATATTTTCTGAAGGTAAAGCCAACAAAATTTGCTAACAGACCGGATGTTGGATATATGATAGAAAAGCCAAAGATGATCCCAAGGTTTTTAAACCAAACAGCTAGAAGGATGGGGTCTCCATCAATTAAGATGATAGAGCAGACTTTGGAAGAAATAAAAGGAATTCATTTTGGACACGTCAGTTGGAGATGTCAAATGGGCTATTGGATAAACAGATCTAACTTGAGGACAGAGGTCTGGCCCAAATATGAATTTGATAATTTTTAGTCATATAAACAATGTTTAAAATGAGATTCAAAATTCCAGAAATGAAAAAGATCTTTCCTACAAGTTACCCCCTTCACTGATGAATACAAGGTCTAAAGAAAGGTAGTGATATGTCTAAGGTAACACTCACATAATGCAACTGTAACTGAGATGGTATTCTTCTTTAGCCCTACATTTCTTGAGAACACTGCATTGCATCTAGCATAATAATTAGAGGACTTTGAAGGCTAAGAGAGTTTGAGTTCCACAAGATTCCCCAAATACCATGCAAAGAATATGGAAGTATTTTCTCCTTTCTTAAAAAGCATTATGTAGAGACATTAAGTATCTAGCACATAGTAGACACTCCACAAATGTTTAATAAGTCAACAAATTTTCCATTAATTTAATAGCCCACTCTTACTGTGACACTATTTTAATTATCCAATTTCCACTCGTCAAAGTGGTTACATTCAATTAAATATTTTTACTTACCTGATATTTAAGCCAATGAAGTTTGTCCATGTGAAAATATAATCTCCACCAAAGACCATTCCAATATAAGTTATTAATATATTCTAAAAAGAAAAATGGCAATATACTGTTACATAGGTTTAACTGAGCTTTTTAAATATACATAAAAAACTAACCCATGCTGTGACCCAAATACCTATCTCTGAAATACAAAAACAAACAGACGATAACAACAGAAACCCACCAACTCTAATAAGAATATAGTATGAGCAAGAACACTGAAAAGGAACCAATGACATTAGCTTCTTCCTAATGTATTTCTCCAGAACATAAATGTTTTCATCGATATAGAAGAATACTAACAAGACTGTCAAACTTTCCCTGCCCTGTGATATGGGCTTACATTATAAATCTAAATAAACACTGCTGTTATTAGGGGTAGAAAATACAAAGACACACTTAGCAATCTTAGAAAAGACTGCATTTTTCCCCTATTAACTGCAGACTTGTGAGGAGACAGGGAAGAAGAAAAGACTGCTTCCATGCAAGCATCTTTCTCTCTTCTTTTAAAAAGAAAAAAGGGGGTATTAGGGACTTTACCAATGTAAAGACTGTTTTTAGAAAAATCTTCCTTGGCATCCTAAAAAAACATATGGTAAGTCATTTCAATGCATTATATCTAAAATCACCTCTCCTGACATCCCCAGGTGCAAACATCTTCTAGCTCTCTCTTAATTATCCTCAGACTACAAAAGTGAAAAACAAGGTTCTAAAGTTTAAACTACAGGCTGACTATCCCTTATCTGAAATGCTTGGGACCAGACATATTTCAGATTTGGGATTTTAGAATATTTGCATTATACTTACTGGTTGAGTATCTCAAATCCAAAAATACAAAGTCTGAAATGCTCCAATGAGCATCTCCTTTAAATGTCATGTTGGCCTTCAAAAAGTTGCAGATTTTGGAGCATTTCAGATTCAGATTTGGGATGCTCAACCTGTATTATTCAATTCCTCCCCAAACTCCCTTCTTTCATATTCATAAGTCACCGCCTCCCTCTCTGCTATTACAACTGCCATAAACTGTAAATGTCACAAACACTTTTAGTACCTAGGCTCTCCTAGATTAGGCCTATGAGACAGAAAGTAAATTGCTATGGTGTTTTTAAAAGGCCAAAAATAAACTTCAAAATTATTTTTATAACAGAGTGCCCTTTGAGAAAGCATTTAAAATTATATCAGCCTTTTCTAGGTCTAAGGATGGAAACAGCAAGTTACCCTAGAGCAGATTTTCTTATTTGAGGGGAAAAAATAAAATTAAATATCATGTAACAGTAAACAAGGCCAGCAGGCAACTTGGGAAAGTATGTAACAGGACCTCTCTTTGAATACAGAGATCCAAGGAGAAGGTGAATTAATTTACCTACATAAGCTGCCCAGGGAACTTCAGAAAGGAAGGGGACAGAGAATCCAACCTATGCTGCTCAAAATCAGAAGTTAGAAAAACGATAGGTATATATTAGGGTATCCCAAGCAAGGTTTGGTATCAGGAAAGAGAGCGAACGTCCTCCAAACAGAACTTGGAAGCACAGAAGAGCTCTGGTAGCTCAAAACCAAGACTGCAATTCTCAAATTTTAGTATATCCGAGAATCATCTGGAAACTTTGTTAAATATGAAGATTTCTAGGCTCTGATTTTGATTCAGTATATCTGGGGGAGGCCTTGGAATTTCCATTTTTAACTAGTTATCCTAAGTGATTTTCCCACCACACTAAAGAGAAACAAAGAATGCTGACCCAAGCATTTGTGCCGGTGGGATCCTCAAGCACAGAAGGAAGCTTAAAGCTCACCGGAGGAACAATGGCTGAGCTAAAAGGGTTATGAGTAGGAGGCTACGGAAAGAGGCTCCACCGTGGCCTGTGAGGCTCCCACCCTGCAAGGGCATCAGTGGACTTTCATCTGTCTGAAGATGCTAGCCATACTTTGACAGTGGTATCATGTACCGGGAGAAGCAAAAGCAACAGTGAACTAATCGGACAATTCAGTTTTTACCTCTCTCTAGAATTTGGAAGTAGAATTTGTAACTAATCCCTTTGGAATAAGTAAATCATGGGGTTCTTAGACTACTGTGGGAGGAGTGTGCGTCAAAAGTATAGACTATTTTTTGTAAATAAGAACATGACTCTATTTGTATACCATGCTGATAATGATAAAGTACACAAAGAAATTCCAAGCAAGTATGTATAGTTATAAAATTAAACATAGGCTTTCCTGCATCATTCTTCTCCTTAGCTAAAAGCATCGTATCAACTGCCCTACCTCTCATGTGCTTGCTACTCTTATTCCAAAGATACAAATTATCCACTTGGTTCTTAAAGCATTCACTTTGCAAAACCAAAACATAGCTGAGAGCTCATTTGGGGGGTTAAAACTATCTCAGCCAGCCTAGTCCCTTGAATATATAGACTGTCTTTAGCTTTCTGGGAGATTTCATACAATTGACTTGTTATAGCTCAATTCAGAATTCTGTTCACACCAAACACTCCAATTCTATGATTTGAAGCCACAGACTTTGTAGAGCTTTAACCCAATCTAGTTGGGCATCAAAAGGGAAGTCACAAGGGCAACTGCCACTTATCCCCAAATGATCAAAGACCTACCTCTCTCTGTCTTGCCTGTTTTAGAAAGCAAAGCCACTTTGCTAATTCATTTGGAATTCAGACATGCTGTAGCCTCTTGAATCTTAAAGCACTAGAATCACAAAGTCAGATGAAAGAGGCCTTAGGCTTTAAGACACTAACTTCAGCACAATATTCAAGGCAACTTGGCTCTCCTGGCTGAAGACAAATTAGTCTCCCTCAAATAAAATAGATGAGGAGGAAATGACATCACTGGAAATGTCCACCACAGCTTTTAACAGTGGGCCATTTAAGGCTTGGCTCAGGCACAGGAAAACTCCCTTGATTATATTCTGGCAGGCATCTTCTCCCTACTAAACAGCCAGAACTCAGTGAGGCAGAGACAGAACAATTCTCACTAGAGGTTAGAGGGATAGGCTTATCGCTACCAAGCTATTCATCTGCCCTGTCAAAAACAGGCCTAATTCTCTTTCTTTCTGTACTCAGATAATATATTTTCCTTTTCCCACACTCTTCAAAGCTAAGTTGCCTGCAAGTAGAGTATGCCCTCCCTGCGTTCTTAAAGACTGTTTCAGAACTATCACAATTTGTCACACTATCAAGACAGTACATGAGGATTGTGGGGCTTAAGGCCACAACCAGACTCTTAGTTGTGGAGAACAATTTTTAAACAGAACAGGTACCAAAGGAGGTAACATTATTTTTTCAACTCACCTTAATACAGCCAACTATTGTAGTTGTAAGAGCAGAATTATACTGAGTGCAGAGTACTGTGGCGTACATCAAGATGAACCTAGAATGAGTAAGTTAGAGGTATAAATAAGGTCCATTTGCTTACTTTATAACAATCTCTAGCCAAGAGAAACACCCAGCGCTGGCCGTGCTAGCACACTCTAGTCACTTGTGAGTTTTCCCCACCTCACTGCTGCTTATATTGCAGCTTGATTTTTAAAAATTTCACTAAAGAGAAACACATGTCCATTTCCTGATGGGTGTTTTTCCTTGCCACCCTCACCAAAACCCTGAAACCATTATCCATAATCATAAGCACTCTTTATAGATCATGCTTCCTACTAGTTCACCTGAGCCAGCTAGAAAGTTCAGAGCTTACAGACCCTAGCTCAGTTGTGCACCTTCCATGAGGACAATATGACCTCTGGACCCAGGTGAAGGCAAGAGAGATCCTTCAAGATGGAAGAAAACCACATTAAAACTACTTTAAGAGGGGATACAGGTTCACTTAACAACTAGGCAGCAGCAGCTGGAACTCCCTGATTTACATCGAGGCTTCTGAGCCCAACTCAGGACCAAGGGACAATGTAAATTTTATTTTCAAGCACCTGCTCACTCTGTGCCAGACCCAGTCACAAAGAGCCATTGAACTGACTGGTTGAGGAAAAAACACATTAGAGAAATATGGAGGTGAGAAGAGGTCTGTTCACAGATACCCTCTCGCCTTCTACATACACTCTTCAGAAATGGAGACAACGTGATAGAGAGGGGTCAAATGGCCCCAAATGCAAATGCTGCCATTGCCATCTACTAATTGTGCAAACAAAGACAATCTACTTAAGTTCTGAGTCTGCTTTCTCATAGGTAAGGGGACAGCAATATCTGTCAAATGGTCAATGTAGAGATAAAACAAAAGAGGTGCTCGAGCCCAGGCAAGGCAACAGAGTGAGATTCTGTCTCAAAAAAAACAAAAACAAACAAACAAACAAAAATAATGCACACTGAAATATAATGGTGCTTATCACACAGCAGGTTCTCTGGTAAATAGTTCCTGTTCTCCATCCTTTTAAGCATGACTGGGATCAGTTCAGCAGCCCTGAGAGCACGTTCCCAAGGGCTGTGAAACCACCTGAGTCTGGAGGCTTAATTATCCTAAGCTGACACACTCAGGAGACCAAACAGGATACTGAGAAAGGAGGCAGGACTCTGGAACAAAGTTCTCTAACCTACTTCTCTAGGAAAACTATCTGCTAACAAGGCAGCAAAAGCTCACCCCATCACACAGGAGAGGGTGAACTGCAGAAGAAAGAGGGTGTCGGCCCAGCCTTCAAACTCCACTGCCTGTAATACACAAGAAAACATTAGATTTTAGAGCAGGCCCTCAGAATCAGCTCTCCCATTCATTAATGGAAATCCTTCTATGCATCTGCCCCACACACACACACACACACACACACACGTATACATTTCCCTGTATCAGTCCATGGATAAAGAGTGATGTTCAAGAATTTCATGTATATGGAGTAGTTGAACCAATAACCAGTTTCAGGTTTTCTCCTTTCCAAAATGTAATGTGGGAACAATTTTGTGCTTCTCCCTACTAGTGCAAAGAAACAGATATTTCCTGAAAAACACAAGCCACAGGCCACATCTGGCTAATCTCAGCAGTTCTCCCAGATGGTTGTTAACGTGCTAAAGACTCTCTCAAACATTAAAACATGTTTCATTCCTGTAACATGTGAAATCTCAAAAGTACCGTTTTAGTTATACAAATTCAGCTGGGGTCTGTTTGAGAATTACTTTTTTCAAACAGATTCTAAAAGCAAGGTGTTTTTGTTCTCATTTAAGACAAAAGGAAAGGAATGAAGAGAAATGAAAGCATCTCATCTCTCATCCAAGAGGGATGGTTTCTGCCCCAAGTACATAGTTTCTTTTGCAATATGAGCTTAATAAGCAAATATGAGAAATCATTCCACCTTGTATCTCTCTGCCAACCTGTCCAGCTTCAACTCTTGCCACTTTCACATAAATCTCATGGCTCCAGAGCTGCAGCAATACCAGGCTCCTTGTAGTTTATAAAACATAACATGTAGTCTCACAGTTGCGTACCTATGCCTGGAATGCCCTTCCCTTCAACACTCATCTGACTCCTGTTCACCCATCAAACTGAAACTCAAGGCTTCTTTGTGGGACCTTCCCGACCAAGTACTCCTTCCTTTGTGCCTCAGTACTCTCTAGGGCTCTTGTCTCTCTGAACTGTAAGTCGTTCTATGCCATGTCTATAGACTGTGAGCTCCCTGAGGGGAGGATCCGTATCACATTTATCTAATCATATTCCTAACACAGCACTTGACAGGCAGTAGACAGTCTGTTTATGGTTCTTTCTTTGTTGAGGCATAATATATAAAAAATAAAATTCACCAACTTTAAGTGTTCAATTCAATGAGTACTGACAAATGTATAGTCATGTGACCACTATTACAATCATAATAAAGAAATCCTCCCCTCCAAAGGTCCCTCCTGCCCCTTTACAGTCAATCCCCTCCCCCATTTTTAGTCCCTGGCAACCTCTGATCTATTTTGTTACTACAGTTTTGCTGCTCAATAATTCCATATAAATGGAACTGTATGGTATGCATTCTTTTGTCTTGCTTTTTTCACTTGGCATAATGCTTCTGAGATTCATCTATGCTGTGTGTATATCAGTAATTCATTTTTGTTGCCAATTTGTATTCCACCTTAATAGGATATGCCACGATTTGTTTATGTAGACACCAGTCAGTGGACATTTATTTGGGTTGTTTCCACAAGCTATTACGAATAAAGTTGTAATGAACCTTTGAATCTCTCTATGAACAAATTTTTATTTATCTTGGCTAAATACCTAGAAAATGGGATTGGTAAGCATATCTTTTACTTTTTAAGAAACTGCCAACTGTTTTCCAAAGCAGCTATACAATTTTGTATTCTCACCAGCACTGTATGAGAGCTCCCATTGCTCTACATTCTCACCCACACTTGAAACTGTTATAGGCCATCCTAATGAGTGATTAAGTAGTATCTTATAATTTCAATTTGCATTTCTTTTAATGTGCTTACTTGACATCGATATTTCTTCTTTGGTGAAGTGTCTGTCCAAATATTTTGCCAAATTTTTATTTATTTTTATTCAAGGTGTTTGTCTTTTTATGACTGAGTTATGAAAAATTTTTTAAATATATATTCTGGATAAAAGTCCTTAATCATACATATATTGTAATATATATATATATACACATACACATTTATATAAAATACAAATATTCTCTTCTAGTCTGTGACTTGCCTTTTCATTTTCTTAATGGTATCTTTTGAAGAGCAAATTATTTTAATTTTGATATAGTCTAACATCAAATTTGTGTTTTGTAATTCTTGCTTATAACTTTTTAGTGAAACCTGGGTCTAACCAAAAGTCACAAAGATTTTCTTCTAGGAGTTTTACGGTTTTAGCTCCTATATCCGGTCTATGATCCTTTTTACATTAGTTTGCTAGGGCTGCTGTAATAAAGCACCATAAAACTGAGTGGCTTAACCAAGAGAAATTTGTTGTCTCACAGTTCTGGTGTCTAGAAGTCCAAGATCAACGTGCCCACAGAGTTGGCTCCTTCTGAGGACTGACTCCTTCTGAGGACTGACAGAATCTGTCCCATGCCTCTCCCCTAGCTTCTGGTGGTTTGTTGGCTATCTTTGATGTTCCTAAACCTGTATAGGTATCACCCTGATTTCTACCTTCATGTTCACATGGTGTTCTTCCTGTGTGTATGTCTGTGTCCCAATTTCCATTTTTAATAAGAACACCAGTCATATGGAATTAGGGGCGCTCCCTACTCCAGCATGACCTCATCTTAACTAATTACATCTCAGCAACCCCATTTCCAAATAAGGTCACATTCTGAGGTACAAGTGGTTAGGACTTCAACATGTGAATTGGGCTGGGGAGAATACAATTCAACCTATATCACTTTTCAATTAATTTTTGTACTGTCATATTTTGTTAAATTTATCCCTAAGTATTTCACAATTCTGAAGGTATTACAAAGTTTATTAGTTATTTAGTTTCTAAGTGTTCACTGCTATTGTATGGAAGTATAGTTGATTTTGTCTACTGTAATCTTTTTTTCTAGATTCCTTAAGTTTTTCTACATATATTATTAATACATGCTTTATGGTTTTGCCTCTTTCTTTCAAATCTGTGTGACTTTTAATTTCCCATTCTTACTTCACTGCACAGATGAGGCCCTCCAGTATATGGCTGAGCAGAACATCATATGAGACAAGGCATCCTTATCTTGTTCTTAATCTTAGTGAAAAAGCATTCAGTCTCTCACCACTGAGTATGTTAGCAATAGATTTTTCAGTACTTGTCCTTTATTATGCTGGGAAAGTTCCCTTCTATTCCTAGTTTATTGAGGATTTTTTTTTTTTTTTTTTTTAGACAGAATCTTGCTCTGTTGTTCAAGCAGGTGCAGTGGCATCATCCATCATAGCTCACCGAAACCTTAAACTCCTGGCCTCAAGTGATCCTCCTCCTGTGCCTCCCAAAGTGCCAGGATTATAGGTCTGAGCCATTGCGTTTGGCTTATTGAAAATTTTAAACTCATGAAGTGGTGTCAAATTTTGTGAAATACATTTGCTGTGTTTATTAAGATGGTTCTTCTATTTTACTCTTGTTAATATAGTAAATTGTACTGATTGATTTTCAAATGTTAAACTAGCCTTAACTCCTGAGATAAACACAATTTGGTCATAATATAATGCCCTTTTTTATATGCTGCTGGATTTTTAGAGGGACTATAGTTTTCAACTTCCTTGTAATGTTTTTGTCAGCTTTTGGTAGAAAGCAATGTTGGTCTTATATATAAAATCAATTGGAAAGTAATCTCTCCTCTTCCACTTTCTGGAAAAATTTATGTAGAATTGATATCATTTCTTCATTAAATATTTTGTAGAATTCTCCAGTGAAGTAATCAGGGTCTAGGAATTTTCTTGTGGGGAAAGTTTTTAACTACAAATTCAATTTCTTTAGCAGAAATAGGGCTATCATTAATTAGGGCTTTTAATTAATCATAATTAAATAAGTAAGACTATTTAATTATTTATTAGAATAAGGCTGTGTTACCTATTTCTTCTTGAGTGAGCTTTGATATGCACTTTGTCTTTTTCAAGAATTTGTCCATTTCATCTCAGTTGTCAAGTTTATTGGCATAAAGTTGTTCAAAATATTCCCTTATCCTTTTAACATATGCTGGCTCTGTAACGATGTCCCTCTTTCATTCCTGATATTGATCATTCGTGTATTCTCACTTTTTGTCCTGATTAATTGGCCATGGATTTGCAATTTTATTGATCTATAAAAAAGCCAAGTTTTAGTTTCATTGGTTTTTATTTCATGATTTCTGTTCTTATCTTACATTCCATGTTTACTTTTGGTTTAATTTCCTCTTATTGTTCTAGTTTCTTAAGAGAGAGGCTTAGATCATTGATTTCAGATCTTTCTTCTTTTCTAATATTAATATAAGCATTTGATTAAGCTGTGGATTTCCCTCTACACATTTCTTTAAGCTATAGCCCACAAATTTTGCTATGTTGTGTTTTGATTTTCATTCAGTACAAAATATTTTCTAATTTTCTTTGTGATTTTTTTCTTTGACCTATGAATTATTTAGAGGTGCGTTAATTTCTTATTTATAAATATTTGTGGATTTTCCAAATATCTTTATGCTATTAATTTCTACCTTAATTCTGTTCTGGTCAGGGAACATAATGATTTTGAGTCTTTTAAAGTATTACGACTTGTATTATGGCCCAGAATACAGTTTATCTTGGTAAATATTCCATGTGCACTGAAAAGAACGTACACTCTGCCGTTGAGTGTTCTATAATGCCAATTAGGTCAAGTTGGTTGACAGTGTTATTCAAATCTTCTACATGCTTACTGACTTTCAGTTTAGTTGCTTTATCAATTACTTGAGAGAGGAATGTTAAAATCCTAACTGAAATTATGGGTTGGTCTATTTTTCCTTTCTGTTCTATCAGGTTTTGTTTCACATACTTTGGAGCTCTCTCATCAAGAATACACACATTTAGGATTGTTATGTCTTCTTCAGGAATTAATCCTTTTATCATTATGAAATCTCCCTCTATATGGTATTGTTTCCTTTATATTTATTCTACTTAAAAGTTTGTTGAGTTGCTTACATGTGTGGACTTAGAATTTTCATCAAATTTGGGGAAAACAATTTCTGCTTCGCCCCTCAGAGCTGTAACTACACATATATTAGATATTGTCCCACAGGTCACTAACACTCTGTTCATTTGTTTTACAGTCTTTTTTCTCTATGTGCTTCATCTTAGATAGTTTCTATTACTGTCTTTAATGCATAGATCTTTTCTTCTCTGCTGTTTAATTCCTTCCACTTTATATTTTTCATTATTTTTTTATAGTATATTTTTTTCAACTCAAATATTGTATTTTTCATCTCTAAAAGTTCCAATTGGTTATAACTTTCTTTTCTTTTCTCATCCTTTCTCTCTCAACAATCCTTCACTGCCTGTTGTCCAAAGTTTGAAAAATGCCGTTCCATAAATGTTTGGTTTTCTAGTAGTTCATGCAGGAAAGTAAACCCTGCCCTGTTATTCCATCATGGTTAGAAACTGAAAGCCCACATTCAATTCCTGATTTGAATTATAAACCTATTTCAAATGATGCTTCCACTAGGAAGCTTTACACAAAAACCTAAGGTGCACATTAGTCTCTTTCCTGTCAAACTCTCCAGAACACTAAATGCTACTTTTATCAGGTAAGCGACTAAGTATGTATATGTATATAACTATCCTTATGTACATGACTGTCTATCCAGACACCGCAAAAACCTCGATGGTTTATCTTTGCATCCACAGTGCTTAACAAAGTAACCAGAAAATCATTTAGTAGGTATTTAATAACTGTTTGCCGGATGAATGGAAGATAAATAAAGAATTCATACATACAGTCTCATGCTATGACCCTTCACACCTGTAAATACAACCTCCTCTCTGATGAAAAATCATTAAAACACAATAAACTGGCCTAGGACCCAGGAGACTGGCTTCTGCTGGCAAGACTATAAGTTCCCCAGGAGCAGGGACTGTGTCATATGTCATTTCTGCACAGCTCCAAGTACTTGGAAGTGCTAGTCACAAATATTGTGGTAGATTAAACAGCCATGATCTGTGGCCAGCATCATTTTCTACAGATAGAAAAGCTAGACCGTGCTTTTTTTTTTAATTTTTATATTTTTAAGAGACAGGGTCTCACTCTGTTGCCCAGGCTAGAGTACAATGATGCGATCATAGCTCACTTCAACCTCAAAACTCCTGGGCTCAAGCAGTCCTCCTACCTTAGCTTCCTGAGTAGCTGGGACTACAGGCATACACCACCACACCTAGCTAACAGCTAAATTTTTTTTTGTAGAGACGGAGTCTTGATATGTTGCCCAGGCTAGTCTCGAACTCCTGACTTCAAGCAATCCTCCTGCTTCAGCCTCCCAAAGTGCTGGGATTACAGGTGTGAGCCACCACACTTTGTTTTTTAATACACCCACACACTTAGCCTATACATGCTACTAAACTGTATTTCAAGTTTCATATTAAATATACATAATTTTATTTATTTTCCAATAATATTAATATTCATTTCACATTTATGTGAAACTGAACCAGAATCTCAACTACATTTTTAACTGTTCACATTTCAACTGTTCACAAAACTAGCAGTTTGCCCTCAGTTTTTTTCTCCTGGCTTTACTGAAATATAACTAACAAAATATATAATTTTAAATTTTCTTCTAATGATAAAAGGTCATTTTGACTGCATGCAACTCCTTAGCTTTTGCACTGAGTTTAATTTTTTTTTCTTTGAAGAAAGAAAGCATAATGTAGGTAAACCAACAAGTAGGCATTAGAAGTGTCTTGGGGGGCAGGGGTGTTACTGGTCCCCTTCAGAAACAGCCACATACCTAAAAAAAAGTAGTGGCCCAGGATTTAGAAGCCCAGTGTATTATATCACCTCACCACTGTTTCATTATGCCAGACTTAGCTCCTGTGAGGGAAAGCTGAGTAGGTATTAAGGCTTCTTCCAGTTGTGACAAGTATTAGACCAGGTTGAAAAGCAGAGACTTTATTTTACCCAGGCTAAAACACATAACAGGAACCTTAGGCCTTAGAACTTCCCTCCAACTCTAAATTACCCTCCTTTCTGGCTAAGTTATTCTTTTACCCGCAAGTTATTAAGAAAAGATAATAAGCTGCTGCACTGGACCATGATGATTCTCTGATTGTCAGTTTTTGCAGAAGTAAAAAGAGGAATAAAAAGCCCACCCTGCAGGGTTGTTATCAGAATTAAGAAATGTATGCACACAATGCCTCACAGGGAGGGAGTCTGATTCAATAAATGATGTCTGCTACTGTATATAATCGCTACTTTTTAATTTTTTTTAATCAGTGACCTAGGAGTGGAGAGTAATCACAATCATTTGGCAAGGACCTCAAATAAACCTCTCCAGAAGCCTAAACTCCTTCCCTCCTTTAGCTCTAAACATCTCCCCTGCTTTCAGCGTAGAATTCTGACATCCATGAAGTCCCAACCATGTGCCAGGCCCCATAGCACTTCAGGGCACGAAGCTAAGGATGTTTTAATCAGGCGTGCTGATGATGGAGGAGCAAACCACGGCAATAACAAAGTACTGCCTTGTATGTAGAGTACTTTATAGCGTACAAAGTGCTTCTGCATACATCGTGTCATTTGATTTCCACCACAACCCTGGGAGATGGAACGATCAGGTCTTAGTCCCAGAAGACAATGAGTGACTTACTTTACATTACACAGATAATATATGGGAGACTTGAGTCTACATGCTCCAAGCCCAAGGCTATCTACACTGAACATTAAATTTTATTCAGAAAAATGCTCCCAAATATATACTGTAGTCTCATTTGGGGCCATAATAACTATATTTGTAGGATATTAAAATAAGTCTTATGGACATGATTCCATTCATATAAAATTCAGAAATAGAAAAATAATTGTCATGGGATTTTTTTTAACCTTTCCCTAAGTATTCAGCCTATCTCTGGAGAAAGCCAGTCCATGGTACAAGCAGCCTGTGGCATTCCTCTGCTTTGCCACAGGAATAGATGTTTGGCTGCAACAGAAGCAGCAGTAGCCATTTGAAAGTACAGCTACAGGATAAATAGGACCCAAGCAGTCCCTGCAGTACAAAGGAGCCCACTCTCCCTGCCACAAAGATGGAACTAAAAAAACAAAACAAAACAAAACAAAAGCTACTGCTTATTAAGTTCCTACTATGTACCAAGCTCAAAAATGTTAAGTAACTTACCCCAAATTATCCAGCTAGTAAGTGTCTGTTCAGCTCCATAACCTACAGTCTTTTCATCTGGGGCAGGCAACATGTTCTCTATTTTTTTTCCCTGATGGCTTCACATGGTTACTGATCAGTGACTCAAAAAGCAGGAGTTTCAATTATGACTCTGCCATTAACTTTCTGTAAAGCCATGATAAAGTCATTGAACCTCTATGAACCTACATCTGCATTATAAATGCAGAAAACAGTCTGCTCCCTCTGCCTCTTTTTTTTTTTTTTTCTTTCTTTTTGAGATAGAGTCTCGCTCTGTTGCCCAGGCTAGAGTGCCATGGCGTCAGCCTAGCTCACAGCAACCTCAAACTCCTGGGCTCAAGCGATCCTACTGCCTCAGCCTCCTGAGTAGCTGGGACTACAGGCATGCGCCACCATGCCCAGCTAATTTTTTCTATATATATTTTAGTTGGCCAGATAATTTCTTTCTATTTTTTTAGTAGAGATGGGGTCTCGCTCTTGCTCAGGCTGGTCTCGAACTCCTGACTTTGAACAATCCACCCGCCTCGGCCTCCCATAGTGCTAGGATTACAGGTGTGAGCCACCACGCCCGGCCTCCCTCTGCTTCTTGTGAGGATCAACTGAGAGAATGAAATGCAGACACGTTAAATACATACAAAATTTACATATAGAAGAGATTATTCACTTAAACTTCCACCACTGTTATCTCCTGATGGTAGATTTGCAAGCAAATGTTTTATTCTCCCTAAGACAGGAAATACAGAAGGCACAGTGAAGGTGAACATATACTTTGTTAATCAGGGAAAAAAAGGTTAAAACAAAACAAAACTTCTGCCTCTGGAGAAAGCTCTCATAAAGAGCCCCTGTGAAGAGCATGACCTTGCCTGGCCATTGTGTGGTTCACAGAACTAAATGGGCTCGCTGACAAAAGGCCCACAATCTTCCATCTTGGCTGAGTAGTGGTTGTGATTACAGATTTAACATACAAAGATGCTTTCTTAGGCTTTTCTTCTGTTTTGAATGAAGTCTCTAGTTCTACAGGTGCTGATGGTGTAATGTAAACACCACAGGCCAATACTTAACCCAGGTGAAAAGAATGTCACATAATCAAAGGGAGAGGGCAAAGGTTATATGGACCTACCACTTCCAATAACTAGGCATTTGGTTTGAGTAAGATTTTAAGTTAAATAACAATATTTGGGGGAAAAAAAGCTTAATTTAAAAAATGTGTACTTTAGTAGCTCAGGTTAAGGAAATTAAGAGAGAAAGGGAGTATCTGAGTAAGATTAGGCGCTGAAACCACAAAATCAATAACAAGACTAAAATCTAGTCCAGGGATGCAATCAGATTTTGTCTCTTGTACTACCTCTGATTGACTGATTCTGGACCACTGTCTTGATAAACAGTCTGAGGCTATGTCTAGGCTTAGCGCTAAAGTGCTGTGACTAGTCAGCAATGTCTACAATGAGCATAGAGTAACTTCAGCACCAATTCACCAACCCTAATCCAGTGAGAAGTATGGAATAATTTCAGTGTGCACTTGAGTCTTAGATGCAACCATTCTTACTTCCAGGAAATTTGCTAAGCAAAAACACATCAACTATTTGAGATCTGAACTAAAATCCAAAGTGTGACTGAGACATTTTCTTAGTATTTTGATACCTGTCTGCTTAGTATGAAGTCTGAAAGTAAACAAACCACTTAGTCTTAGGATATCATGGTCAAGAAAAAAGATTAATAAGTATTCTATTTTGTAAATTCTTTCCTTGAAAAATTATTGAGAAAAACTTACTTTCCTTTTCTGAAAATAAACTGCTAGCAAACTTGCTCAGGCACAAAGATAAAGTCAGTGGTGCAGATGATCTGCATGGTTCTTCTTCTACCTTAGGAAAACTAGGTGGGTTCAGCGGTCCTGGGTTCAACAGTCCTGGGTTACCCACCCTTACCCTCTGCATTGCTGCAACCATTTTCCACAACCTTTCCTGCTCTGCCCCCTGCTCTTCGCTTAGACAAGAAATTGGAGCCCAGATAGCTGCACTACCTCTCAGCTCACTAGGCTGTACCACTTATACAGAACCTACATGTCATGTTAAAACTGTAATTCCAAAGTACCAACTAGGTCACTTGCTCTTATTTAAAAAGGCATATCCTCAAAGGTAAGAGGGGCTGAAAACATTACAGTGCCAGTCAAATAGTACACAGGCAAAGAGAAAGATCTATTCATTCATAACTAAAGAATAATTGAACTCACTTGCTTTACGTATGAGAACATCAAGAGCCAGAAAATAGAAGGAATCTGCCTCTATGTGGAGAGAATAATTCAGGGTCTGAAAATCAATCTGTATGGAGCACAGTGACCCAGAAAAGATTAGTAACTCTGAACAGGCTAACCCAACAGCCTAAAATTTCTTCATTATTTAGTCAGCAATGCTTACTAAGAGACACCTCCAGGCAGATGATTTGTCCAGCAACTTTTCCTGTAACTCCTCTGAGCCACATAATTTAGCCAGTAATATAATGAAGACATTATACAGTGTCCCCGTGCCTACAGTACCAGCCTTGTGAGATCCACAGCAAGGGGTCTGTTCTTCTAGCCCTACGTGAGAACACCTAGCAGGGTGTGCTGCAAGCAGGCCAAGTTCCAACTATGCGACTCTGAATTGCTGACTTTGTACTAAAAATATTCCCTTCTGGAGGTAGCAACTATTAAGAATAAGTTTAAAGGCAATCTAAACTAACACTTTGGAAAGTTATCAGTCAAGTGGTGTACACTCCACCTTTATCTATGTTAACCAGATATCTTTTGTTAACAGTAAGTTGGCTTTTGCATGATACATAGTTTAAAAAAAAGATAACATGATAAGTTAGAAGATACATGTTTAAAAAACATAGTGCTGAATATGTTGGTTCCTTGGTTTCCAGTAAATCCAGGACTTTATGCCAAAGCCTTGTACTATGTGCTCACTGGGACAAGTTGTTCAATTGGAACTTGTCTTCCAATTTTTATTTAACTAATTTATTTTCATCTTTGGCTTAAAGTCTATGTCAGCCCCATCAACCTCTATGTCCGACTCCCATCTCTCTGGGGAGCTGACCTCACAGAGCCCTCCTGTTAGATTCCTGTCCTAACAGAGGCAAGTTTACCCCCCTCTGCCTACTAAGGTTAACAGTGGGACTTTGAGAAAAATAATTTGGATCTGATTTTGCTTCAAATTGCATCCTGGGTCAAGAGTTAGCAACTTTAAATAGTGAGAACAAATTTGATTTGTCTCAAGTTTCCAGTTATTTTTATCTTTAGTAGTCTTCACAAGATAGTCATCATTTATAGAAAAACTTTTTCTTACTGTTTCAAATTATAGAAAGATGAATAATCCGAAAAGTCTCCCTCCCTTTCCTGTTCTACTTATTCTGCTCCCACAAATGCACAAAAATTGGTGATTATTTTATTAGATTATATTCTTCCAGAGTTTATTTAAATAAATGAACAAAGCATATGTGTGTATATATTCTTATTTTTCTCTTATTTTACCCAAAAGGTAGCATATCATATGCACTGTTGTGCACTGTGTTTTTTCATTTAACCATTTATCTTGGAGATCTTTTCATTCAAAACACAGAGCACTTCATTGGTGGCCATGGGTCAGAAACGCCGGAAGTAAAACAGATGAGAGCAGTTTACCAGCACTGATTATCAAGGAGCACTGGGTGCTAGCAGTGAGAACAGCTGCCTAGTGCCCACACTGGCATGCCTTTTACTCCTCGGAAACTCTGCCTCGATCCCAGAAAGGGCCCTACCCAGAGAACATTTTATATCTAACCTAATCAATTTTACACATAGCAAAGCAGGGTGTGAGAGCAGAAAGGACTTATCCAAAGTTAGTGGTTAGGGACAGAATAGAAGGTTGCTGGTATTCTTCATTCTGGCCCCAAATTCTCCCCACTGTACCACTTACATAAACTTTTAAGGACTTGCAGAGTTAATTTCAAATTCTTGTACACAGCACTGGTTCTAACTTAGAAGGCAGCAGGGTCTGGTGTGGTGGAAAGGTCAAGAGTACTAACTTAGGGCCAGACGCGGTGGCTCACGCCTGTAATCCTAGCACTCTGGGAGGCCGAGGCAGGAGGATCTCTCAAGGTCAGGAGTTCGAGACCAGCCTGAGCAAGAGAGAGACCCCGTCTCTACTAAAAATAGAAAGAAATGATCTGGACAGCTAAAAATATACATATAAAAAAAAATTAGCCGGGCATGGTGGCACATGCCTGTAGTCCCAGCTACTGGGGAGGCTGAGGCAGTAGGATTGCTTAAGCCCAGGAGTTTGAGGTTGCTGTGAGCTAGGCTGACGCCACGGCACTCACTCTAGCCCGGGCAACAGAGCAAGACTCTGCCTCAAAAAAAAAAAAAAAGTACTAACTTAGAATCAGGAAATGTGGGTTCTAGTCCCGAACCCTCTCTGAGCCCCAGTTTCCTCATCTGTGAAATAAGAGGCTTGAACCAGATACTCTCTAAGGTCTCCAGGATCTTTGACTTCCACCTTCTAACCATACTAAAAAGTCTGGTCTTTGCAGTTGTGCCTGTGCTTATGTAACTGTTAGTTCCACCCAGAATGTACCTTTTGTTTCTCTTCCTCCACATTTCCCAAGGCCCACCTTGACTTTTCCTGGTATTCACCTATTCAGAAAATGCTAAACACTCTCACTTCAGGACTTAGAACCTGCTCTTTCCTCAATCTAGATTATTCTCCCTCCCAAGAGCCATATGAATTGGTCCTCTTTGCCCATTCAGTTGAGGGTCTGCTGAAATGAACCTCATTAAGACAACTTCCCTACCCATCTTATCTAAAATACCACTTCCCCATCATTCTCCCCATGTTGTTTCTCTTCACAGTTCTTACCATACATAATTTATGTGTTGTCTATCTCACCCTATTGGAATGCGGGCTCCATTAAAGCAGGGACAGTTGTTTTATTTTTTTTTTTTAACTTAGAACAACACCTGATACATGATAAGGAATGAGGAGAAACACAGCTCTGAAAAACAGACACTGAAAATAAACCTACTTACTAGAAAACTCGTAGCTGAAATCTTGCCACATATCCCAACTCTGTAATGTGAACCCTTTTTGCCAGGGCTTCAGACAAACAGGTCACTGGCCATTATGAAACTGAATCTTCTAAAGAAAGAAACTTCAAACCTCTATGGGCCTCTGGCCACCTGAGGTCATCTAGGCTTCCACTCATCGTTTCCAGGCTGGTTTTTAATAAAAGCAAACCATCCATCCACCTCTCTAAGTTATATCTCTAAACTCCCCAAATTTGTTGCCTTTGGTGGACAAGAAAACCAATAACTACCTCCACTAAACAGCCAATATTGATATTCAAACCACACCAATTTTTCCTAACCTGAATTATTTATAGTATTTACTGATGGGCATGCACTTTAGTGCTAGATCTTACACCATCTCGGTCTCATGCCAAATGTCTTCCTTATGTGGCAAAGATTATGTCATCTTTCTCACATATTCCTAAGGGAAATGAACACAGGACTTTCTTAGCATAGAAAGATGCCAGCAATACTAAATTGATTTGAACTTAAAATGCAACTGAACTGACTTGTTTCATAAGTGCACAAGGAATTTAGGAACACAGTCAAACTTAGAACTATCACTTCCTAAGTTTCAAATTTAATTCATAACCTACCAAAACAGTACTACTATTCACATCACCTATATTTTAATTTTGTTTGTAGGCAAAACTCCATAAGGCATTCCACCTAACCCCAACGAAGAGAGAGAACTGATCCACTTCCATTTTGTACCCCATGATGTGCCAAAAACACTTCTCCCATAGAACTTTTAACAGTATATTACTTTTATGTTGACACGTCTGCTCCCCAGGAAGACTGTATGGTCTTCAAAGGTAAGAATACCACTTAATTCATCACTTTTTATCACCTGGGCCTAACACAGTGAAACACACAATAGCACTTAATAACTAAATGAGAATATTGAGAGAAAGAGCATATTACGGAGGAGAGAACGTTAAGAAAAAAAGCATGGAATTGTAAGATAGCCAGTGTGTCCATTTGTACCCCAAGAAATATAAGAACTATATTAATTAGTAATAAGAGTGAGGATAAACATCAAAACACTGATGGGGTACAACTACAAAGCAATGAGTTCAGCTTCCAAAATTAATTAGCATTCCAACTTGGAAATATTTAGATGAAATGACATTCTTCAGAAATAGTCTTCTAAAACAAACCTTTATTAACCTTTGCCTGACACTTTCATTGGAAAAACAAAAAGACTACTCAAATTCCACTTCTCTGCTTAAAAACGGAGGAAAATCTAAATCTCATTCTAATATAGGTGGCAAAGTAACTTTTTACACCATGAATAAACATTCTCAATTACACTGAAGCCCTCTAAGCTGAATAGGAGTTACTGAACTTTGAAATACACATGAATTATCCTATAACTTCTATTTAAATTATCATCACTCTGGAATGAAGAAATGTCTCCTGTGGTCAATTCTTTCAAGTAACTGCAGCTATCAGTCAAAATTTCAATTAATGAAAATTCCATCTTTGCTAAGTCTATAGAATACCTAACTGCATTAATTCTTCCAACGGTCTCAAGTACAGACTGGCCTCAAGATTTGGAACCATGTTTCCTGCCAGGAGGGGGCTGGTCATTTTTCACCACATTCCTGCTCCGAAGCTGCAGAGTGAGGGGTGCTTCTGCCAGAGTCTGCTAGAAGGAGGCAGAACACTATAGAGAGTCTGTGGCCTTTGGAGTTAAGGTTTGGGTTTAAATCTTTACTCTGTTGCCCACCAACAGTATGACTTTAGACAAGTTATTTAGCCTCTCTGAACTTCTACTTCCACATTAGTAAAACAGGAATAATTCAAACTTTCTAGAGCTGTTACAAAGACTACATTATATTACATATATAGGTGCCTAGCACATAATAGGGACTCAATAAATGTCAGTGTCTCATCCCATTTTTCTTGTAGCCACAAAATACTTATTCTACACTCTTCGTTAGAGCAACAGCTCTGTTTCCTGCTTTGGAGCCATTTTTAGGCCTGCTGGCAGTCAGGGCACAGTTCATTAAAACATTTACACACGTGATGGTCTGTAGCACTTCATTAAAAGAAAGAGGTCTTGATGGAATAAAAAAGAAAAGCTTCATAAGCTGTCAGTCTCCTGTCTTGGTTCAAGAACAATTTCTTAAGGGTCTAAACGCTCTCAAAAATCTTTTCTGTATTTTAGCTCCCACAGACTTGTGGGAATCATCACTGTCATTAGAATAACTAACTAATACATTTATTCTGAAGAAGCTACTAGCCAGGGAAATCGTTAGGAGGAATCTTAGTACAGAAATCCTTGACAGAATTCTAGGAAAAATTTAGTTTGCAAAATTGTAAATTCTAACAATTACAAAATCCATTTTTCTCCTATGAATATGGGCTTGTTTCAGAGAGAAATTCTTCTCTGGATTTATTTAGTTACTCTAGTCCAGATTTATTTAGCTAAACATTTATAGAAAATTTTTAACTACTATAATAGTTGTTATTTATATAGTTAAGTCACCACACGGTGCTAAATATCTCCTGAGGAGAAAAACCAGTATAGGAGTTAAACCAGATGACAAATGTACACCAGAACAGAGAACTTCTAGTAATGCCTAGCATTTTGTTTAGGGTTGGGTGAATTTTACTATTTCAGGATTTTTTATTTCTCAAGGATAGTTTGCTACTATTTCTATTTTATAATTGAGCAGCAATGTAAAAATTCCTTTCCTCTATCCTTCTGGTACGTAAGAAAAGGACAGTAGTTGGCAAGCACTATTTTTATGTTGACAGCCAGAGCTATTTTGAGTCTGTTTAGTACTACCTAATGTTTATGCCAAGAAAACAGGTTAGCATGACATTAGCAAGCTAAAGAGTAAATTCTCAGTTTTTGGTAATTTAGTAAGCACATATCTTTTGAATAACCCAAAAGTCTAGCTTTTGGTCATAAATAATAATGCAATTCATCAACATAAGCCATTAAACCATAATTAGAAAGTCCTACCTTTTGTGCATCTCCTGTGAAATACGCAATGGCCAGGGTGGGCAGAATCATGAACAGTGCATTATAATAGAGCAGACCATACTTTCCCAGCTCCTAGAATAGTAAATAATTAGGTGTTTCATTTAGTTCTAGCAGATAGATGTATACAACCATGTACAGAGTACTACCCCAATTATACATACATACACACACACACACCCTCTTCAACATACACAGTAAATTAGTTAAGTCAGAAGTTATGTAAACATGAAGAAATAACCTAAACTTTCAAGAGACCAAAAATAAAGGCAAGTTTATAAGATTTTAAACTTATTTGAAATAAATTCCTCAAATGCTTAAGATCAGAGAAATAACAATGACATCAACTGCCTGCCTCAAAACAGCAAGGAGGGAAGAAGTTCTTTTGAACACACACACACACCTAGGTAGAAACACATCCCTGAAGCCTTTCTCTTTTCATAATTCAATCAAGAGTCATCAAGCTAGTCTGGGCTTTTCAGATGCAAAACACAGTGTCATTAAAGAGAGATGGATGTATTAGATCCAGATACACAGACTCAGATCTAGACCAAAACAGCACACCCCAGTGAAGATTAAGATTACTTATAACTACAACTCTCAAAACACAGTATGACTAGTTGTGGCCTTAGCTACTGGGGAGCAACAACACATCTTCAAACATAGGGAGCCTGTAAGAACTCTTGGGTCCACCTTTGATTCACACACTTCTAGGATGTTCAGCAGGAAGTAGAGTCATCTAAAAAATACATCAGGTTTTAAAGGGTGGGGGGGTGGATGGTGGAGGAGTACTAAGTATCACTGAATGATGTAAAAAGTGAAACTATTTTCTCAAAAGCAGCTTTGAAAAAAACTGGAAACAAATATCCAACAACAGAAAACTAGCTGAGTAGACTATAATACAGCTGTACAATAAAACATTACACTGCCACTATTAATAAAAATGTTTAATAATGCTGATTGACTTGGAAAGGTGTTCACAAAACAGTACTAAATGAAAACTGTAAGTTAGAAATTATTATATATCATCCCTCTTTTGTTTAAGTTTTTTTTTTTTCCAAAGAGACGGGTCTGGCTCTCTTGCCCAGGCTGGAATATAGTGGTATGATCATAGCTCTCTGTAACCTCGAATTCCTGGGCTCCAGTGATCCCTCTTCCTTAGGTTGCTAAGTAGCTAAGACTACAGGGGCACACCATCAAGCCCAGCCAATTGTTTAAAAAAAAATTTTATAGAGATGGGGTCTCACTTTGTTGCCCAGGCTGGTCTCGAACTCCAGGCCTCAAGCAATCCTCCCGCCTCAGCCTCCCAAAGTGCTGGGATTACAGGCGTGAACCACTGCACCCAGTCTAAAATTTTTACATAAAGATAAGTGTGGATGCACACACATACAATAAAGCATATCTGGAAGAATTAAGGGAGATTTATATTTTCTTCCTCTTGCTTATCTATGTTTTCTACTACTTCTATCATAAACATGTATTATTTTATGTGTTTAAGTTAAAAATGTTTTAAATTCAATAGCTACATTCAGGTCTAAAATGCAGTACAAAGCCTTTATGCCATATGATTCATGCTAAAAGGACCATGATTATAAGCAGTTCTGAAATTATAGGTAATAAAACTCCTGACTTATTAAAAGCATCTCAGTGTGGCCATACTGGATACACCAAATGACTGCTTGCTTATGGTCACCACAAACATCAGTGAAAAGGTGTGCCTCGTTTGTAAGGCAGCAAGAAAAAAGCCAACCTGGGACAACCTCCTAAGGATGGGAGCTCAGTCAGCCAGAGACATGAGTGTTATTCAGGAAATAGAGGACGTGCATGCAAACGCACACACAGACACATATCCTTCAGATAAACGACAAAAAACCTAAATGCCAAAACTGCTCTATTTTTCTTTTCACATTTTAACTGTTTTGAATATCTTTCTCCCTGCCTTCTTAAACACAGTACACTAAAATTTGACTCAGAGCACCATCATAAACAAGCATTGTCTTATGATGCATCATTATGCATCATAAACATGCATTATGTTTATGTATTATGCTCTTATACAATGTTGCCCTTACTGATAGCCCCTACATCATTTCTTTTTCAGTAATTGTCTTTTATAGTTTTCCTGTTGTTTCTGTTGTTGTTAGCTGACCTTTTATATTGCAGGTAAGCCTCTCTGGCTCTACATAGAATTCTACCTTCTAGTCTGTTGCTTCTAATCTATGAACTAGGAAAAGCAGATCGATAAGCTCAAAAGTTCTAAAATGAATAAGTCATAAGTCATCTCTGAGTAAGGAACTAAAGGGCTCTCCTAGGAATAAAATACTCAGAAATCCTCTCTATTTTTTCTCTAGGTTCTAGGATGTACTCTGGATTGTGCTGTCCAATATGGTAGTCACTAGCCCTACATGTAGCTATTTAAATTTGATTATAATTACATAAAATTCCTGATTCAGTCCCTCAGTTGTACCAGTCATTTTTCAAGTGCTCAATAGCCACACATGGCTAGTAACCACTGTTAAGAGACAACAGAGATACAGAAGATTTCTATCACAGAAAATTTTATTGAACAGTGCTGTTTTAGACAGCTGAAGCTGCTACACAAAATGTTATTAATAGCACCTATTTTCCAAAGCAGCAAACAGGCTGACGGAAAAAACAGAGTAAGACCAAATTTCTAACGCTCCTTTTTTCCTAGCTACTTTTAAAAGTTATAAATTTTTGCTAGCAGCTTCCATTAAAATGCAACCAACATACAGATTCATCAAGGCAAATAAATGGAGGACAAGACATAAAAGGTATATTTAAAAGAACCGTGCTAAAAACAAATCTACACTATTCCTAGTTCTTCTATGATATCCCCCCAAAAATTCTCTGAAAATAATGAAACCTCCGGGATGGACATACAATCCAAAATTCTTTTCAGGAGGAGAAGAAGGCAAAGCACCTGGTCAAGACAACACCAGCTCAAAATATTACTACTTTCAAGTAGGTGTAGGGCACTTGTATTTATTTGTTATCTGAGCTCCCAAAAAGGACATGAAGCAGTTTCAGAAATACTGTACGTTAATAGAAGAGACTAAAAACTAAGCAAATAAGGTCATTTGACTGAAGAGAAAATACAGGTAGGAAAATAAGATATAAGTCATGGTCAGTCACAAGATTTAATTATGAGATAAAAATGTACCAGCTGCTCAGGAAAAACTATGATGACATTTAAGACAAATATCTCATATTGGTCCTCATATAGGATACATTATGATATCAAGGACAATTCCTTCAATAACAACCCTAGGATATATAAAGCTAAGTTGCATTTAACTGTATCTTACAGTAATGTAATCTCATAACATAATGCACCAAAAACAATGTGATTCAAATACTCAGCTTTCTGATGTTCTGGCTTAATCTAAAATAAAATTGAATGTGTCTATTTCCAAAGTATATAGTAAACAAAAAATATCTTGTAACGCCTTTGTGTGTTTGCTGCAAGTAAAGGGCAAAGAGCCAGGTATACAAAGTTCACGTGTATGAGATCTAGGCCAGAGAACTCAGTGTTGCCCCTGAGAGAGAGATCCTAATGCTCCCTAAACTTTCCCATTATTTAAAGCAAACAAACAAAGGCCATCTTTGTTTTGCAGCCCCTTCCAACCTTCCAACACTCACTTCTCTTCAAGCCTATCCAAAGATTTCCAGATATTTTTCTTTCTCCTCCCAGGTCTCTCACCAAGTCCTCTAGAACAGCAGTCCCCAACCTTTTTGGCACCAGGGACTGGTTTCATGGAAGACAATTTTTCCACTGACAGAAGAGGTTGGGGGATTGGGTCAGGCAGTGATGCGCAGCCCAGTTCCTAACAGGCCGAGGACCAGTACCAGGCCTCGGCCTGCGATTTGGGGACCACGGCTCGAGAAAACAGCCATGAACACAACACTTTCCTCTAATGAACACCCCTTCCTTTCCCTAACACATTCTGTCAATATTCAAACAATCTCCTCCATAAAAGCCAACAATAAAATCTAACTGCTAATTAATTAATTAAAAAATAAAGTTTCTTTTGAAAGCAACAAAGTATAGGCATTTTACCCTCTAACAGTCCCCATGTTTTTCTCATCCCTCCTAAGTTTTTTCTTTATTCCCCAGTTCTTCACTGATGAATTGACATTGCTATTCTCAACATCAGTATATATTTGTTAAAGAAGCTTTAAATTGCTACCTACTTTTGAATCTAATTTTTGTTTTACGTATGCACCATTTGCTGCCGTCAGGACATCATTTATCAGAATAAAAACATATCCTTCCAGATCAAATGCCAAGTCAGAGCTGCAAAACATATGCAATACTTTTTTAGAACAACTTGCATTTAAAGAACATGCATTTAATTTTAAAAAGGTCTGTACTACAATATTTACAAGAACATATTCTTATTTAGGTAAGTGAACATTAGGCATTTTATCAGCTACTAGCAATTTTTGATTCCTGGTCACAATCTGCAGTTTGATATTCAATAAGAGGTTCTTCAGAAATGAGAAGCACTAACACTTAAACACATCATTGGCAATAATCAATCGTGTCAGTTAATAGCACACTGCTCTGAATTCTAAGTCAGATAACAAGCAACCAAATTTACCATTACTGTACATCTCTGAAGCAGACAGAAGGTATCAGAGCTCAATTTCGCAGCAAAGGAAACCAAAAGGATGAAGCTGTCAACATATCATTTTCCAAAGGTTCACACAAAAGGTACAACTGTTCTGCACAGGTAGTTGAGCCCAGTGGAATTTCTTAAGTGTGGATCATGGTTAGTTCTGAGATCAAGCTAGAATAGTATCTAACCACATATTAATAGAACTCAAATACTTAAATAATTGCTCAATGACCCTATGAGGTATAACTATGGGGATTAGGGAAACTGACAAGATAAGAACTTAGTAAAATTAATAAATAAAAATCTGAGAAAAGCATGCCTTCAGCATGCTTCGGCACCCTAGCTAAAACAGTGGCCCCATATTCTATGATGTTGCAAAGATACTAAATACTTGTAGCTAAACTCCTAAATGGAACCAAGACTTCTGAGAAGCTCTCTGCCTTTGCAATTTTAGGCAGGACTAGCTTGAGGCACACCCTCTACCCTAAGCAGTCTAACAACTCTTTGATTAACTTCAGATTCCTTTCTACCAATCTCTTTCCCAAGTCAAAGGTTCTAATTAGGCAAGACTGGTCCAGATAGCAATCCTTGTCAGAAGATTCTTGCAGACCAGAGAAAGCCTCAAGAAACCCCTGTCGTATGGTACTATTTTGTATCCCATCAGTTTCAAGGAAACTCTTCAAAGACTAACTAGCAAGGCATCTCTAAAAAGAAAGGTTGGAGGCTAGTATAGAATTTTTCTCCAAGGAGGCAATATGACCTAGAGAGAAAAGTAGTCAGCTATATACCCAATTTCTAGTAACCAATTATGCCACCCTCTTTTCTTTTTCTTAGATAAAATTTCACTTAGAGAATTTGACTTATAATGCTTTTCCCCACCTACACCACAGGGATATGATGAAGGCAAATGAGCCAATCTAAGAAGCACACTGGAACTCCCCAATGGAAAATGTATGTCAGACAGAATTTGCGGCATTAGCAAATCCATGTATGCATGCCCCAGACTGAGTAAAATGTTATAGAAGGCTTCTAACAATCATCTTAATTTTCTGAATCTCTGGGTGTACATTTTTCCCAAGTATTTTAAAACTAAAACTTAAGTGGAAAAAGATTTAATAATCTAATAGAATATCTAAGTTATGAAATTTGTGATACATCTTATGTGAGGCCAATTAAAGAGATGCTATTATTCATTATTCCAAAGGCAAATGATTCATCGTCATTTTCCTCACCTCACAGAAGACACTCTTTTCTTTAGCAGCATGAAAAATAAAAGAATGCCATAAGATTTAAAAAAATCACATAGACTCGGAAGTCAGGCACAGATTCAAGTTCCAACTTTGCCATTTACTAGCTATGTGACTTTCAGCAAGTTTCTGAACTTAAGTTTTAGTTTCCTCAACTATAAAATAGGAAAATTATACCCATACCTCTCAGAGTTGTTGTGAAGAACACATAATAATATGTGTAAAATGCCACACATATTGTGCGGCACATGGTATGTGCTCAGTAAGTAGAAGACAGTAACAAATCCAAAATTATATCAATTTAACTTTTAAGAATTACAAGAATCGTAATTTTGCCAGCCTTGATCTTAATATAGCCCCCAAAAATTCAACCTTTTGAAGAGCCTTTTGGCTGCTTTTCAAAGATATGATTCTTTTTAGGCCATAAAGAATTGTTATTGATAACTGATTGTTTATTATCAGTAATTATTGACAATTTCTAATGTGCTATACATAGGTCTACATCTTACCTGGCAGCTACAAAGGCTCCAATAATCATTGCAAATACAGTCATTTTAATACCCCAAGAAAAAGTCTTCCTACAAAATAAAATAATTTAAAAATATACACGTGACTTTAGTTATTCACATAGACTCATTTTATAACACAGGCAAAAAAAATGTGACTTTTTCCCTCAAAAAAAACCTATAAACAATCATATTTTAAATGTTTCTGAGAAACTGGATATTTAAAAGAACCCTTTTGATGAAGCCAAAATTCATTTTGTTATATAAATAATTATACTCAGTTTTTATTATCATTTATTAATAGTGAGTTTGAATTTCTGTAAATCAGAATTTCTTTAAATAGAGAAAAGTTACATACAAAAGGAGCTAAGACATGAACACTATTTAAAACTTTTAATACCTATGATTCTGACCCAGCCTCTCCCATTGGCAGTAGTAGGCACAGAAATTCTAGAAAGTAAATCTCATGTTCAGACAGGTTTCCAACTTCCGTTCACAACCTTCCCAACTATCGCTCCCGCAAACTCTCAATTCCAATAGCCAAGGGAGAAGGGTGCTTAAACTTCTCAAAAGTTGAAGTAGAAACAAGACAATTTTAATATCTCACATATGCTGGGCACCTCTTCAAGGTGATTAAAGTTGTTTAAAGTATAGATAAATCAGAAATTTAGCTCACTTGAGTAAAACTCCTTCAGCAAACATTGTAAACAGGATGGAGAACCTTCTTAGAACTGTAAACATTGGCAAGCTGCAAAAAAAATAATAATAATAATTAGGTAAGATAAAATTTAACTTATTTTTTTTAAACCAAGGTTTTCCATATTGGTAGTTTAAAATTACATTCATCTATTCCTTCCATTATGGAAATTCCATGCTAATTAATCTGTGATTAAACTCTTACTTATCTCTAGGAATAATTCTTATTTGAAAGCCTAAAAGTTGCTTTTAAAATACTATTTAAAGTGAGAAACATTAAATTAACTATTAAACTTTTTTATTTTACTCTACTAATTATGCAAATATCCTAAACTATAACCATGTTAGTCTTTAATAGAAAACGGCTTCTTTTTCATTTCTTCACTGGTCTGACCTCCCTTCTGATCCCCTAGACCACCCAAAAAAAATCTATGAAAATCTTACCCCATGAACTGCCTTCATTGTCCTTTTGTGGATGTAATTTTGTCTTCCTCTAAATTCCCAGAGCATTTTGCTTGCACTAATCAAACATACAGCCACTTGCAATATAGTTATTTCTGAATATATCTTATCTCACTCCAAAGTGCCTTATACTTAGCTGGCAATCAAAGATAGGGTGTCAATGAATGGATGGATGACAATGGATGAAAAAAAGCAAACTCTATACAAGCAGCACTTTCCAGCAGCAGGCCTGCAATTCTTTCCAGGTGGGTAATGAGATGGAAAAGGATGCCCCACCCATAATAAATTCGACTTGGAACTCTCCCCAGAGAGATCATATTGGTCATTCTGTCAGGTTTCTTGGTTTTGAAAAAAGGAAAAAATGAAAAATACTTTGTCTCTGAAACACAGAGATCTCCCCATTCTGTTTTACAATCATCCAATATGCCAGTGCTTTTAGCTCATGTGGAAGTAGTGAAGCCATGGGTTTCTCTTAAATAGGTTCCCTGTGTGTGTGTGTGTGTGTGTGTGTGTGGTTTTTTTTAAAGACAAGTTCTGCTCTGTCACCCAGGCTGGAGTGCAGTGGTGTGATCATAGCTCACTGTAACTTCAAACTCCTGGGCTTGAGCAATCCTCCCACCTCAGCTTCCCATGTAACTAGGACTATAAGCACATGCCACTACACCTGGCTAATTTTTAGAAAAAAATTTTTGTAGAGACAGGGTATCACTATGTTGCCCAGTCTGGTCTCAAACTCATGGCCTCAAGCGATCCTCCCACCTGGGCCTCCCAAAGTGCTAGGATTACAGGTGTGAGCCACCATGCCCGGCCTATATGTCATTTTAACATCACACATCCAATATATACTATACTCCTTAAGTGGAGAAGCCAGGAATTGGATGGTTAGAGGGTAACAAGACAATGTGGACATGGAGTAGAGAGCTACTGCTTCTTTCTAAAAGTGAATATACTACCTCTATGGTTATACTGCCATGGGTAAGATTATTATTAATATTTATATCAGGGTTCTATCTGATGTTGTTTTCACTGCTTATTGTTAAAAGAAAAACTGCACAAGTTCTCCTGCCTACCCCGATTTTGCTATGTGGAATTTGCCTAAAATATAATATTTATGAACTGTATTAAAGAACTGAAATCCCAGAAGCTTAACATATATCCCTTATTATCGCAGGTCTGGAAAAATAATGAAAATCTCCTATCACAGCATTTTATAAGACTTTTAACATCAAAGTGAGGGAGAAAAAAACAAAACATACAAAAAACTCCTTTTTCTCTTCAAAGGAAAAGAACTTAAACTAAAACCCTTTGGTGTAACCTTAATTATTTAGTAATAGAAACTTTGTGGTCCTTTCATTTTTTCCACAATCAATAAAAAAGTATAAATATTTGACATTCAAGTACAATTTTAAGAATACATTATATTAACCTCACTAGTAAAATAAAGTTATCCATACTTCAGTTTCTTTGTGCTGAACAGTCCCGTGATTTGGTTCCCAAAATATAGTAGAGGTAGTGGAAACGTCTAGAAAATTTAAAAAGGGATAACAATACTCAATAATAAAGATAGCTAAAACAAGGTCCTTTCAAACAGTAACAGTTTTGTTTACATGATCAAATTCTTTCCACTTAAAACATAAGATTAGTTCTCTTACACAATTTGACCCCAATGAAACACCCAAACACCACTGATCTTGGATAAACAGCATTACTATGTCAGAAAGAGAGAAAGTGAGGAAGACAGGGAAAGAAAAGAAACAGAAATATGAATATGATCAATGTGGTACAGAAACATCATTCGCTTTAAGGTATGAAATGTATTAGCCCAAGGCTCTAATGTCAGCAGAAAAAGGAAAGGCATTTCATCTTCATGTAGAATCAAGCAAAGGCAGAAAGAAGAATATGAAATAAACCCCAGAATAAAGAATGCAGGATACACTGGCTAGATTTGATGGATACATAAACTGCAAAACTCCCAATAAGTGTGTATTAATTAAAATAGAAGATTCCTCGGTTGGTTTGTTTTTTTTTTTTTCCTTAATTTTAAAGAGATTGTAGAGCTTCTTTAGAACATTACTACATTTATTCTTTACCTTCATTGTACCCACTTTGGATTGGGTGCTGCAATTTTTAAATATGCAAGGCACTAATAAAATATACAGTGACTGCATTTCATAAAGTAAAGTATTACTTTTTTTTTTCTTTTACCTTTCGAGGTACATTTCTGTCAAAGTCAGGAAACTTGACTACTCTGAGTGCCTTTCCCACCCACAGAACTGCTACTGTGGCCACCATCTGTAAACAGAGAACACAGATTCACTGTTCTACGTATAAAGACACACACAGAAGTTCTAACAACATAAACCACGTAATGCTGAGGATTCCAACTAACCTGGCCAAGTCCAACACATAGTGAGGAGGGAAATCTACAAAAAGGGCAAAGAAAAAAAAATAAGGTCAGAAAAACCTAAATGTAGCTCCGTTGAATTCAATTTGTACCTCGGCAACCTTTTAAAATGTATTTTGATACAAGCCACACCAACATCTGCCCCTTATCCAAGTAAAAATCTTGTGAGAAAAAGCCCTGCCGGCTGTCAGGCCACACTGCTGATTTTGTAGCCTCCAGCGGCCACTTGCCTCATCTTGTCCCATTCTACAATTTCAATCGGCTGCCTGCAACGGATTTTGCAAGGAAGTTAAGATAGATCTATACAACGGTTTCACACCTTTAAAAACAACAGCAACTTCTGCCTTAGAGTCCCAGCGACAGCAAGGGATTAATCATACATGGGCGTGAGGATGTGCACGTCCCCAGAGGCTGTCAGCGGGTGCAGGGGACACTGAAGCCCCGGACCCCGGTCCAGGCTGCGGAGGACGGAGGGCATCTCTCACTCTCCTCCCTGCTTGGCATGCACAGGAGCTCAAAAGGCACCAAGCAACTTTGCTCCATCGCTCAAAACGCTCTAAAAGGCAGGGTTTTCAGGGCGCCGCACCGAGGGCACCGCAGGCGCTGCCCCGAACGCGCCGGGCCGGCCAGAGCACCGCGCCGGGAGCGGACCCCAGCCCCAGGCCAGCGCGCCCAGCCTGCTCCGCCGCACGGGCCGCGCGCGTCAGCCTCCCGCCCTCCCCAGCGCCCGCCCAACTTTGTTCAGTTTCAACTTTGCCAGCCAAAGTCCAGGGAGCCGGCGCCCCGCCGCCGCCGCCCGCTCCTCCTCCGCGGCCTCGGCAGCCGCCGCCTCGGCCCTACCTGTAATTGGTGAGCACGCTCTTGTTCACCACCACGATCAGGAAGGAGCTCACGCCGTAAAAGCCGGCGGCCAACAGCTTCAGAAACACGGTCAGCGTTTCGGCCGGCGCCATCCCCAGCTCCTCCTCATCTCTGTGTGTGGAGGATTTCGCGGGGGCTTCTCCTTTAACCCGAGCATGCTGACGTCTATGAACTTCCGCCATGGCTGCGGCAGCGGCGCGGGCCTGTGAGCGGAGCGGCGGGCGGGCCTGGCTGCGGGGCCGAGCGGCGCGGGGGCCTGCAGTCACTGCGGCGGCTCCCAGGGGACTCGCGGGAGCAGGGTCTGCGGACTGGGCCAGCTGCGCGCTCGCGGCCTCGGCTCCCCGCAGAGCCGCCGCCCGTCCCCGCCCAGGGGCAGGGACGCCGGGGTTCACACCCTTGGAGACTTTGCTCCGGCATTGTGCAACGCTGGGTCAGAGGGCAGGGGCCGCGCCGGGCTCGGCCTGGGCAGGGATTGGTGAGGGCCTGGAGAAGGGGCAGCCGCGCCCCTGAGCCCGGGGCCGAGAGGGAGAAGCGGGGGTAACTGTTCGGGGGCACCGGAGCGTCGGGCGACAAACCACAGACGCCTAGCGACGCGGTGGGCTTGCGCCTGCGCACAAGCACGCGCTGGGTCTCTCGGCGGAGTTCCCAGTACCTGAAGCGGGGGACACTGGTGGAGGGGCTGGGGGCTAGACGGCCGTATTCTCCAGATAACTGCCGCCACAAAAGTGGAGACTCTCCACCCCTCCGTATCGAGTGGCTGGCCGAGTAGTTACGGTATGTTGCGTCTAGACTCATTTTGAATGCTCTTTTGGTCTCTCTTGCAGAAGGTCAAACAGAGCCCTTCAAAAGTATTAGATGTGGATCAACAGTAAACGCTCAACAAACATTTCATTCTACATGCTTCAGGCTTCTTACACTTTCTGAAACAATACTTTCTTTGCAGATCATGGAGAAAGTTTTTAAGAAAAATGTTGACATATCCAAAAAAGTAGCAAGATAATTAAGCACTTTGAAGTTTGGCGAAGTGCAAGGTGTTTGGAGCCTAAAAGACTTGACGTCCAATTCTAGGATTCCTAGAAATGCACTACCTCCCTAACCCCCTACCCTCCTCACCACCACCATCCCCCCAAGCTGTGTGCTCTTGGGGCCAATTAGATGACCTCTCTCCGAACCTGCATATCCCCGTCTCTATGGATGTAAAGCTAGCATAGAGCTAGTTTTCTGTAAATGGAAGCCATTATTATATAACAGAAGCAAATCATTATCAGTTTAAGCAAAGAAATTACATATCTAATTTTAATAGATTAGGAAAGAAGAACATTGAATTATTTTTCTAAATGCTTGGTCTACATCATTTTTTTATTTCTTTTTTTCTTATTTTTAAATTGTGGTAAAAATGTACGTAACAAAATTAATCACTTTAACGCAACCCACCCCCCTTTTATTTTGAGACAGGGTCTTGCTTTGTCGCTCAGGCTAAAGTACAGTGGCACGATCATAACTCACTGCTACCTCAAACTCCTGGACTGGAGTGATCCTCCCAGCTCAGCCTACCAAGTAGCTGGGACTACAGGCGCACACACGCACATCACCACCCTTTACTAATTTTTAACTTTTTTGTAGAGACAGGTCTCACTCTGTTGCCCAGGGTAGTCTCAAACTCCTGGCCCTAAGTGATCCTCTGGCTCAGCCTCCCAAAGTGCTGGGGTTACAGGTGTGTGCCACCATGACCAGTCCATTTTAACCCTTTGAGTGTACAATTCAGTGGCATTAAGTACATTCACATGTTGTGCAACCATCACCACTAATCCATCTTCAGAACTTTTTCAACATCTCAGACTGAAACTCTTTACTCATTAAACAATCACTTCCCATTCCCCACTTCACCCCTCTATCTCCCCTACCAGTGTTCTACATTCTGTCTCTGTGAATTTGACTACTTGAGATACCTCATATAAGTGGGATCATACAGTATTTGTCCTTCTGTGCCTGGCTTATTTCACTTAGCATAATGTTTTCAAGGTTCATCCACATTGTAGCCTAAGTCAGAATTTCCTTCTTTTTTTAATGCTGAATAACATTCCATTGTATATGTTTAATTGATCTATATCTTTTTAACTATTCTGGGAACACCTCTGTTCTTGGTATGTTCTTTAAGAAGAGTTCACACACAGGATGAGGTTCTTAACATGTCCTACAAAGTCTTAGGTGATGTGGCTCCTGCCCACACGTCCATGGCCACTATTCACATTTACCCCTCCCTAAGCTGCAGATAAATCAACAACATGGGTTCATGCTTCTGCCTCTTTACTCTCATATTTCTTCCATCCAGGATGCTTTTTCTCTCCTTCTCCTTACCCATCTCCTGAAGAACTCTTACTTTTCCTTTAATATTTAGGCAAAACATTGCCTCCTGTCTGGCCAACCTGCCTTCACACTTCCCCTCCCTTCACTCCACAGAATTGACATCTCTCCTTTGTGCCTCTCCCTGCCATCTTTGAATGCCCCCTTTATAGAGTGTCTGAGCCTGTTCATGCTGCTATAACAAAATACCTGAGAGTGAGCAATTTTAAAAGAACAGAAATGTATTTTTTCACAATTCTGGAGGCTGAGTGCAAGATCAAGGTGCTGGCAGATTGGTTTTCTGGTGAGGGCTGATCTCTCTGCTTCCAGATGGTGCTTTTACTACTGCATCCTCTGAAGAGGAAGAGCACTATGTCGTCACATGTCAGAAGAGACAGAATGTCAATAAAGGACAAACACTGAGTGAAGCCTCTTTTGTAAGGCATTAATCTCATTGATGAGGGCAGAGCCCTTGTGACTTAAACACCTAAAGGCTCCTCCTCTTAATAATATCACATTGGTGATTAAGTTTCAATGTATGAATTTTGGGGGGCACACTCAGACCATAGCTTAGAGGCTCTGGATTACATGTTTATATATCATTCTCTTCTACTATACAGTGAGCTGCTTGAGGACAGAAACAGGCAGGGATGCTTAACACAATTTAGATGTTTCTGTTGAATGAATCAATAAGTGATGAAACTAATAACAAGGAAAATGACCAAATTTATTCCTTGACTGCTGGGAGCAGAAGAAAAATAACAAGAAACATCCCCATGGAAAAAAAATATTATTATAAAAGTAACAATGCCCCTCATAACAAAAATAAATATATACATATACACACACACACATACATACACATATATTTTTATTCATTTTAAACATATCCAGAATAGAACCAGGAAAGAACATTGATATTCAAGCCAGACTATGCCTCTGACACTTACTAATTTTGTGACCTTGGGCAAATTACTGGGTATTACTGTGCTTCAGTTTCCCCATCTGTAAATGGGGTTAACAATAGTACCCACCTCAGAGGGTTGTGGTGACAATTAAATTTATAATAAATATAAAGTGGTTGGAACATAATAAATACTTTACAAGTGTTCATTATAATTACCATTATTATTATTATACAACCTTTATCACTTCACTTACCATTCCTTGAAGGTCTTTCTGCGACAGCCCATAAACTCTACCTCATTCTTTTCAAAGGCTGAAGAATGTTCTGTCAGTCAGGTGCATCATAATTCATGTAACCTTTCTTATGGACACTTAGGTTATTATCAGTTTTTCAGTTTATGAAAACAATCTTTGTCCATTCAACTTTGTACAGGTATAAGTTTCTAGAAGTGGAATTGTTTAGTTAAAGGCTACTTTTGAAAACATTAGTAGAATTAGCAAATTGATCTCCAAAGAGGTTATACTAATTGTATATTCCCACTAACACTGTATGAAAATGGAACCCTCTTTTATAAAGTCAGAGGGCAGCAGTGGGGAACACTGAAAGAGATCAAGTTCTACCCTGTGGAGGTATGAAATGCCAGATACAAGTTGATGCAATAAATCAATTGCAATTACACAAAATGAAAATAAATCTAAGAGTACTGATCCAGGCAACTACTGTTGTTTTTCCCAGCATGATTACGTTATTTATTAACAAATACTAAAGACCTACCACAGGCCACAAACTGTGTTGGATTTTCTCAACGCCGGTAATGATTTGGATGCTGTGGACCTTTAGTAAAATGCTATGGAGTTAAGTGGGGCACAGTGGCTCACGCCTGTAATCCTGGCCCTCTGGGAGGCTGAAGCAGGAGGATCCCTTGAGCTCAGGGGTTCAAGACTAGCCTGAGCAAGAGTGAGACCCTGTCTCTACTAAAAATAGAAAGAAATTAGCCAAACAACTAAAAATATATAGAAAAAATTAGCTGGGCATTATGGCGCATGCCTGTAGTCCCAGCTACTCGGGAAGCTGAGGCAGGATCACTTGAGCCCAGGAGTTTGAGGTTGCTGTGAGCTAGGCTGACGCCACGGCACTCTAGCCTGGGCACCAGAGTGAGAAAAAAAAAAAAATGCTATGGAGATTAATGGCATCAAGCATTCTCATTGGATGGTCATATCATAGTAGGATTTTCTCTCTTTCTCATAGTATAAGTACTTAGACTTTGGAGCAATTTTTGTTATGTTAGGTACTCAGTTACATTTCCTGACCTCAGTAATATCAGTCACAGAATTACATATGGGTGATTTATACATTATTTGGTAAAATTGAATAAATATTGAAACATACCTAAAAAAGTTGTTGAAGATTGGAAAGACTACATTAGATGTTCTCATTGAGGTACAAGTCTACTCTATTTGGAAAGATCAACTTTGTGGGTTGATAAATTTTATATCTTGCTGGGTAGAATTACGAGCAAAAAAACTCTTATTTGTAATTAAATCACGTCTTTTTATCAATACATTGCCTTTAGCCATCATGTTTTTCTATGAGGGAAAATTGATTCTGTACACTATTTTTTAACATAACTCATATTATTTCTTTTCCCTATACTTCTGCCTTTCCCCTGGCTCCCTTGCTGTTCTTATACATGAATTTATGTAGGCCTCTTTTGGTATCCACCTCCATTCACCAGGTTTTTGTTTCACTGTCAGCCTAGATCATACCCAATGAACTGCTATGTTCCAGCACTGATTACTTGATAGTCAGGAAGCAAAGGTCATACATGTTTCCTATTTGAATAATATTTTTAAAATACTGAAAACAAAAGAGCATAGAGCTTCTCTGAAGTGCCTTGTACTTTTCTATGTTGGGATGGAAGGAAGGAACTTATTGACCAGTGATGGTGAGGCTAGCAATATGCTACTATTATAATTCATTATCATATTTCATCCTTACCACTCTAGGAAGTAAGTATGGTGAAACAACTTAGGAACAGGAAATAGGGCTGAGAGGAAGTATCAGGCATGCACTGGGTCCCACAGCTCTAAGTGACTGTGTACAGATTTGGCCCTAGGTCTGTTCAACACTTAGTCTGGGCCGGGCGCGGTGCCTCATGCCTGTAATCCTAGCACTCTGGGAGGCGGAGGCAGGCGGATCGTTTGAGTTCAGCAGTTCAAGACCAGCCTGAGCAAGAGCAAGACCATATCTCTACAAAAAAAAAAAAAAAAAAACCAGAAAGAAATTAGCTGGACAGCTAAAAATATATAGAAAAAATTAGTCAGGCATGGTGGCGCATGCCTGTAATCCCAGCTACTCGGGAGGCTGAGGCAGAAGGATTGCTTGAGCCCAGGAGTTTGAGGTTGCTGTGAGCTAGGCTGACGCCACGGCATTCTAGCCCAGGCAACAGAGTGAGACTCTGTCAAACAACAAAAAAAAAAAAAACCCACTTAATCTGTGCTCCTCCTCTAGACAATCCTGCTTCATTTGGGGCAGGTGGACATACCTACTTTTTAAAGAAGTTCTAGGGATGTCAATACTTGCTTCAATTACCAAGTTTAGTGTTTGTCAACCCGATGAAGAAGAATAAATAGGATAAAGGAACAGCAATCTATTGAAGTCAACCCCTTCCAAACCAGTTTTATCCCCTCTGCTACATTGAAGTTGCTCACCCCTCAGTCACTCTTGACCTCCATGAAACTGAATCCAATGGACACTCTTAGTCCTCCTGCTTGACCACTGACTGCATTTACACTGCTGACGTTCTCCCTTCCTTTAGCTACACTCTCTTCCCTTGACTTGTGGATCAGCACACTCTACGGAACCCCTCCTGGTTCTCTGACCGCTCCTCATGCTGCTTTGCTGGTTCCTCCTCTTCTACCAGATCTGTAAAGTTTTGCATTCCTCAGGGCCCAGTCTTGGGTATCCTCTTTTCATCTTACTAAATAATCTTATTCCATCCCATGGTTTCAGTTATGGTTTGTTGTTCTGGCAATGCTTCCCAAATCTATATTGCTTATGTTCTCTGAAACTCCAAATTAATATATCCAACTGCCTTCCAAATGTCTTCTCTTGGTTAACTCTTTCTGATGCTCCTCAGACGTCTAAAACTAATCTCATCATTATCCCCTCAACCCCAGAATCCTGCTTCTCCATTGTTCCCTATTGTCTCAGGGAATGAATCCTGACAGCTGAGATCCTGGCTATCTTAGCCATCCAAAATGCTTACTACTTCCCATTTATCAGCTCTGAACAGCATCATTTAATCAATGTATTGAACCAATTTATTTTGTACTGGAATTTCAAGATGATCAAGATCTCCATGAACTATATATTATGGCAAAAATTTCCTGTAACCTGGCGGCAAGACTGTGATTCTATACTGCTGGCCCTGACATGTAAGAAGCAAACTGCTTTTAGTTGGTCCTTATAAACTAATACAAAGAAAAAAGCATTTGTCATGTTAATGGCTGCATACTAGGATCAGGAGCTGTCCTGTTGATTTGCCTCAGTAAAAATACTATATCTGGAACTATAACTGGGGTCACCTCCTGATTAAGTTTATAATCACACTCAGTTGTTGCCAAGATTTGCCTTCTGCATTGGACAAACAGGTAACTTAAATGGGGATTGATAGGATTCATGCATCTTTTATGAATGATGACACTAATCTGCAAATTCCTAAAGATGTGGTATTTATGTTTGTTTATTGTCCTAGTAGGAAAGGGAAATTCCATAGGCTTCCTCGTTCTACCATCATGGTCCATATTCCATGGGTCAGAGGACCAATGTGAGGAGTTCATCAGTTGCTAACTATATCTATTATGCCTAAACATGTCTCCTACAATTACACATTCAAGAACTGGAGAAAATAACTACACAGTGGATCTTCAGCCCTACTGGGCACACTGTGTTTCAAATTTGAGCTAGGACTCCAGTTATCATCTTGCCCACTGCTATAGTCTGCATGTTTGTGTCTCCCTCCAACCCCAATTCATATGCTGAAATTGTCAACATAAAAAATATGGAGAGATGGATCTCTAAGTAAAAAGGCTTTATTTGGAAATAATATATGAGACATATGATTGCAACCTAGTACACACATACAGACCAGGGTGGCCTCCAGAGTGTATGGAGAACCAAGTCAAAGGTTAGGGTTTTATTGGGGAAAGAAGTTTAGAGTGAATTGTTTTACAAGAAAGTTCATTGGTGCTGGCAGCATCTTACAAGAGCTGGCAAGTTCTGATTGTCAAAATGTCGGTAATTGCTAGGTAGTTGTAATCTTGGAATTATGGTTAGGCCTTTGCAGTTTAGAATTGGGCTTGTAAAACAGTGTGTCAGGCAAGTATTCTTGTATAAGTGACTATCTGTCCTTGTTTGAGTCATGTAGTAAGCTGCTGTTTGGAAAAATTTCATTATAGTTTGTATTATCAGGCAAATTGTGTGTGAGAACCCTTCCTTCATGGCCTTCCCTGGCTCCATTTTGCCAGGGTTTGACACAACTGACTGCATTTTGAATTTGATAACTGTCATAAAATGTGAACCCCAAACATGATAGTTTTAGGAGGTGAGGCCTTTGGGAAATGTCTTCCATGGGGATGGAGACCTCATGAATGGGATTGGTATTCTTATAAAAGAGACCTAAGAGAGACCCCTAACCCCTTCTACCACGTGAGGACACAGCTAGAAGGCACCATCTATGAACCAGAAAGCAGGCCCTTACCAGATACCAAATCTGTCTGTGCCTTTTCTTTATTTTTTTCTTATTTTTTCTTTTTTTTAAAAAAAGGAGACAGAGTCTCCCTATGTTGTCCAGGCTGGAGTGCAGTGGCTATTCACAGGCGCTATCCCACTACTGATCAGCATGGGAGTTTTGATCTGCTCTGTTTCAGACCTGGGCCGGTTCACCTCCTTAGGCAACCTGGTGGTCCCCTGCTCCTGGGAGATCACCATATTGATGCTGAACTTAGTGCGGACACCCAATCGGTGTAGCTCACTACAGCCCAGAACTCCTGGACTCAAGGGAGCCTCCTGCCTCAGCCTCCCTTACCTGTGCCTTTATCTCTGAGATTTCCCAGCCTTCAGAACTGTTATAAATAAATTTCTGTTGTTTATAACCTATCTAGTTAATGATATTTTGTTATAGCAGCTTGAATAGACTAAGACAACTACATAAGCCCCCAGTTTCATTGGTAGACTGCAGTGCTGTGGGTACCCAGCAATTAGTTATCAATTAGCCAGTGTTTGATAATCCCCAAAAGGTCCGGGTATTTCCTTTTCCCCAGTACACAGTCATCCTACTAAATGGCTCCAGTTCCCTTGGGGAAGACTTGAAGGAAGACATACAGTATACACTTGTGGCTATGACACAGGGGCCTTCCTCTAAGAGACCTGACCTCCCCTTCAATCCAAGGAGTTCTGATTCTATAAATTGGCTTAGCTCTGGAAACTGAGTGAAAGACCATTACTTTACATCTCAGAGACTCAAATAAGGTTTTTTGCTATCAGGCCTGATTTTTCCTATTATATAGACTAAATACCATTTTAGTAGGCTGCCTATGTATTCCATTCTTAGGGACATTATAATAAACTAATTACTGCAAAAGATTCCTGTGGATCAAAATATTCTGATTACCACAGTGTTACTGCTTTCCTCTGATGGCAAATATTCCCCCCCTTCTTTGGTGGTTAAGTACTGCTACTTGCCTCTGATGCTCCAAAACTTCCATCATCTCTATTAAATTGGGGAGGCCATCTCAATAGTGCAATTGCCCACCATACGTAGCTCCTTACAGAGGACAGCCACAACAGAACTTCTCAAGGACATACATGGTCTATACACAAATGTGTTTCTCAACATGTTGGTGATAGGATTGTCTTCTGAATTCTCTCAAGGATGTAGCTGAAGAATAGATGTGTAGATTAGTCATGATAAATATACTCCAACATGCCTATCTCCCTAAGCCTTGGAATTTCTTCCTCCACACTATAATGGGGAAAGTTCTGGTATCTCAACCTCATTAAACAGATGTGTCTCCACTGCAAGTTTTAGGGTCCCTTTTCTTCCCATTTTTCTAACTTCTACATGAGAAACCTGGCTAGGGTGTAAATTCAACTGATGTTGTAAATTCTGTAAACGGACCAATTAAATCTTTCTTTATTTTTAGCAATATTGGCCCCGTGGCTACAAGAAAAGAGAGATTCTTTCAGGGCTGCCATAGGATCTCTCTGGCTCTCTGATGAAACTTTATAGAGAGTATAAGGACCTGAACTTGTTATTTTCTTTCTGTGTTTTATTGAACTCCAGAATCTATCCCACACCGCAGCCCACATAGTATTAATGCTAACAGTTAAATGCAGGCAGATGCTCCCAAGGCACTTGCTTCAGCAGGAACTTCATCACAATCAACTATAGGTGATAATTTAATGAATCATGATACTTTTGCATGACATGGATTACCAACATTCATTTTGCATTATCAGGAGCTCAGCACTACATTTAAGCTCAAGGACAAAACCAAACTAATTCCAAATCCCATCTTCCAAGGTCTATTTCCTGAGACTAATTTCTGTATCAATTAGTGTCCAGTCACGAGACAGAAACCACACAGCTTATTTGATTAGAGAGAATTTTACATAAAGAATGATTAACTAGGTAAATTAAAGGTTAAAAAGAAACTCCCCCAAAACGCTTAAAAAAAAAAAAACTAAGGTATTATGGAGGTAGCAACTGCAGGAAGGGCAGAAGGGACAAAGTAAAGAGGCTAGAATTATTAAAACTTAGAAACTTAGAGGAAGGGACCCCAATAGCTAAAACTCAGACCTCTGAGGAAGGGATGCTTCTCAAACGATACTGGGATCTCTGAGTTCAAAGGAGGATTCCTGTAAGGCTAGCATCCAGACCTTTGAAGACAAAGCACCATCTGGCTGGCGATGTTGGCTTGGTGTCGGGGAGAGAAAGGATGGAGGAAGTGGAGCTGGGTTCCATGATGAGGCTGGTTCTACAAATTCAGGAAAAACTGCAAACTGCATTCATCTACCCCTATGGGAAGGACTTGCTGCTTCTGGAGTGAAGAATCGTTGCTGGAGTGAGGCTACCATACCAGGAAGGAGATAGGAAGAAGCATTTTCTTCTTCCTCCTCCAGCTTTTCAGTATCCCTCTGGTGCCACCTATGGCAGACTTTATGTAGAGCCATCCAGCAAAGCAGAAATGTGATTTGCAATTCACAAGCCATCAGCTTCACAGAGTCAAATAGAGAGGGGTTTGGAGCTGAAAGACGATAACTTAATAACTGTCACACCTGTTTTAGTTAAGATGCCACCATCCGCCCAGTTGCCACTTGTCAAGTATGGTAGTCATCCTCACGGCCTTCTCTCTTCCCACCCGCCGTACATAAGCTCTTAAGGATCTCTCAGGTCTGAGCCCACGGCCATCACCATCATCCCTTACCAAGACTACTGCAATGGCATCCCCACTAGTCTTCAGGCTAAATGACTGTTCCCCTCCAATTCATTCTCAGCAGCCATAGTGATTTTGTCAAAATGCAGATCTGGTTATCAGAATAAAATGTATCTCCTGCTTTGTTTCACTACACTCTCATTTTGGCTTTCCCTTCTCTATTCATATGTGTCGTTCTTTACTTCATCAAACACAACCTGTTATTTCTGGACCTTCCACCTGCTCACTTGACTTAGATTAATCTCCCATTCCTACAAACCCCACCTTCCTCCACTGGCTAACTCACTCAAGTCTCAAATAAACTAGATAATCTTCAGTAAGGTATTCCCTAACCCCACACACCATTCCTACCTGCTCCTTAAGAGGCATAATAACTTGAGTTACTATTTGAAATATTCGTTTTGTCTCTTCTGCCTATCACCTTGCCCCCACCATTCACATTCAAGCTGTAATGCAAGGGCTGCTGTTTATCCCTGATGGTTGCTACTGGAATGTATTCAGAATGCATGCTGCAGATTCTTAGATTCCGTACTTAAAATTTAATGGTCCACAAAGATTTTAGAAAGAATCTTTTTTTCCCCTGCCTACTCACTCATTCTAAATCAGATAAACACCTTCCAAACCTCTATTCTCACAGTCTTCCCCAACTCAGTTGATGGAAACTCTATCCTTCCAGTTGCTTAGGCCAAAAGATTTAAACTCCTCTCTCCCCTCACAGCTCAAGATCCCATCTCTACTAAAAATAGAAAAAAATAGCTGGGAGTGGTGGTGCTTGCCTGTAGTCCCAGCTACTCAGGAGGCTGAGGCAGGAGGATTGCTTGAGCCCAGGAGTTTGAGGTTGCTGTGAGCTAGGCTGATGCCATGGCACTCTAGCCTGGACAACAGAGTGAGACTCTGTCTCAAAAATATATATACATATATAATGTGTCAATATAAGGATGCGATGAATAAGCCTACTTTGAACTCAGAAGCAGGAAGAACTATGATATGGCCCAGGAGAAGGAAGTCCTGGGTAGAAAGTTAAGTAGAGCCAAAAGAGGAAACTAAAGTTAAGATTGAAGGTTTGCATACATATGTAAATCCAAGCAGGTATCTCTAAGAAATGTTGGGGATGCCAAAGGCTTCTGTGACTCTGGAAAGGTAAGTGTTGTTGATAAATCACATAGCTACGTGTCTGCATTGGGTCATCAATTCTATTCAGGGTTGATTTTTAGTAGCAACACATCAATGTGGCCACCCTATAGTTAGAATATTAAAATATTTCCATAAAATCTGGTAAAGAATAACTTTCCCAGGCCCTCCAAGACTTGACTTACTGCTGTGGTTACCCTAGTCCCTAATCTGGAATTCCCCAGACCCCCAGCAACTGAAGGAGTAAGTCTAGGGGTGACATCCTACTTCAGCCGTAGTTTGTTCTGATAGGCTGGTGCTTGCACTGTGCTCATTGTTGAATCATTTGCACATAATCTCTGGTTCTACTAAGCAGTGAACATAGTTGCTTGGCAAAAATCATGAACTGAGGGGATGCTAGTCTCATCCTTTTGGTACCCTGTGGGTTAGCCTAGGAATAGAGCAATACAACCTTTTATTTAAACTAATTGCTATCTCCAGAGTTGAGCTTTTTAAGGGTGGAGCACTGGACAGGTAGTCAGCTTCTCCACGAAGTTACATGATTTGGCAAAAGCCAAATCCGTTCTAGTCACTGTTACATTGCCAGCAGTTTGCCCAGTGATGGCACACAGTAAGCACTCAATAACATTTTTTGGTTAAAGTTAAGTAGTACAGAAGAAGAAGGTAGAACTTTAAAAGTCTAGGCCTGGAAAAATCACCAAAAGTCTTAGACAAAAATTATTTAAAGTTTTCCCTATTTTGTATGTGGGGAATCTGAGGCCTGGAGAGGTTGAGGGTCTTGCCCATAAACCATGAGTTATTAACGTTAACAGAACCCTGACCTTTTGTATCCCCATTCAGTGTTCTTTTCACTATTCTGAGCTGCCTCCCATAGATCCAAGGAGGCAGGTAACCCCGCTTTGAATTTCTCACAGCATGGAGAAATTCAGAGTTGACCACTATTCTAATGTCACCCCGATGGGAACTGGAAATTTAAACTTCAGAGTTACAGGAAGAAGATCTCACATAACAGCTGCAACTGGATTTGCTTTTCTCCTATTCTTGGAACTGGTGGGCAGAGGGAGGTCAAGAGATTGAGCAGAGTGGGAGAGTTTGGAACAGTCACCATGAAATGCATGAGGGGAAGTCAGTAGGAGTTAAAGAAGAAGATGGCTGAGGGCTGGGAGAATGGGGATGAAGTTAAGTAGAATGACTGTCTATGGACTTACTCAGCATGGTAGATGAATTTTAACAACAAATAATTATCCAATCCAAAATTTCAGTAATGGTGAGTTTGAGAAACTCTTCCCTAGAAAAATTTTAAGTGTTTTAATAGCTGCATGTGGCTAGCAGCTATTATATTGAACAGCACAAATAGAGAACATTTCTATCATCACAGAACCTTTTCTCAGACAACTCTAGTCTGGAAGATTTTCAAGATCCTTTTTAGCTCTGAAGTCCTAAGCAAAACAGTGAAAGAAAAGATGAAACGAGCAAGATAGTAAGGATCTTACTTACTATCCTTACTAAGTAGACAAAATATATGGGGGGAAAATGGGCAAAAGAATGAAATAAACTTGTCTTCAGAGGCATTAATTATCAATTAGAGCCACCAAACCTGTGTAGTTTATATATGAAATAGAAAGTTCATATTTTGATTCTTGACTTCACCCAAAAATGTAGTATTTGGATCAAATGAACTATTGTCTCTCTGTTGGCATGCTGACAAACTAAACGCCACTTTGGAATCTACTGTTGTGCGCTGCCTGTATGATTAGTCCTTTGCTTTTTTCTTGTTATCCCACTGCTATAGCTATAAATACATAGTCCTACTTCTTTTCTGGGCAGAGAATATACGTCATGAAGATTTTCTTTAGAGTGAAATAGGTGGTAAATAGGATTTACATTTGCTATTATCCCCTCAGCTTTAATAATTACTGGTTTTAATTCTCCCTTTGAGTACTGAAATAAAACACCTTCCTGCTCATAACACACACCTGTACCCAATCCTGGGCACCTGACTCTTGGAGAAAAATGAGGTGTCTCTGGTGTCTGTCTGAATGGCTTCCAGGAAGAAGAGAAATGTTAAAAAAAAAAATTATCTAGTACTTAGAAATAAGAGAAGTGATTACTGAATGTCCTTTCAGTGGAGCGCTGGGAATTGCCTGATGGATTAAATAACTATAAGGTGTGCACCTTTGATTGGCTTTCTATTTAGTAGAAGTTAATTTGTAAAAAACCAGTGTAAATGATTCTTGCCCATGGCAATGCAAATGAAATTTACCTGTAGAAAGATAATTGATTTCCCTCCAGTAGGAAAAAATAACTCTAAACTCTTTATCACCATAAAGGTTATTCACCAGCTTTGCATTTGTTAGCACATTCACATTAGTATCTTTTTTTTTAGCTACTTTCACTATAGAAAACTGTCTTCATTCTTTCAAACTAGTTTTCACAACTTACTCTTTATTCATTAATTAATGGGTTGAATAAAATCTTTGACATATTCATTGTATATTTTGATAGAGTCATGCTTTCTAACTTTCTGAAAATTAAACTTGTAAGAAACCTTACTTGATCAGGTATTGCTCCTGGATCAAGTATGGTGGATCAAGTAGGTTTAGTGGAAGCTATAGGTTTTCGCTTTACTATAGTGAACTTCCTGACAGTTTGTGCTGAATATCTTCCAATTGACCCTCAAATCTACTCACCACCCTGCTGTGTGCCCCAGGATGTTGGTTTATATGGATTACATCCACGGACTCCTTTAGCCTAGGGTTGGGACCAAATTGAGGCAAGAGTCACCTAGGGCACAAGATTTAAGGAGGTGCTCACTCCCAGCATCGCCTTTGTAGTTGCTCAGAACTACAGTAAGTGCCTCCTTAAATTTTGTGCCCAGGTGCCTCTTGCCTCTCTCACCTCACTGTAGTCCCAGCCCTGTCTTAAGTCCTGACTTTAGGTTGATTTTTAGCAACGGGAGGCACTGTGGGCTCAAGAGGCTAAGAGGAGAGTGAGGTTCTGGTTGTGTATTACCCCCACTTCCTCCCTGGGGTGCTGCCTTGGGCTGGCACCATGTGCTGCTCTATTTGGATTCCACCAGCCCCTCCTTCCCTTCTGCCCTGGAAGCCTGGGATGGTTACTAGTTCTGGGATACTACATTATCCCTTGTGCTTCCCCTACACGATGGACCTTTATTAAATGCTCCTCTAATAACCACTTTGATTGTACTGCTGGATTCCTATCAGGTCCCTGGCTGATACACAATTAGCAAGGCCTGAGAATTATAGGGGCTGCATTGAGAAGAATGATTCCATTCCAGGGGCATTCAAGCCAGGGCTAGATGGCCAGCAGACACTCATGCCATGAAGAAGTTCTCTGCTGTGGGAGAAGGCACAGTTGTGCAACTGTGATTTCTAAATACAGAGGCTGCCATAGTTCCACAAAAAGCTATATTGCCTGTGTGTGTGTGTATGTATGTATGTGTAGAGTGATGGGGTTGGGGAAAGAGTAATGAAGAAAAATGTCAGAAAGGAGAAATATATTGCCTTGTTGCCATATATATGGTCAAGGAAGATTTGTTGATGGTCTGGAAGGGACATCTAGATTAGTAAAAGAAAGAGCTGGAATTGATATTTTGCTGGACCAGATGTGTCAAAATTGGTAGATCTTTAGGTTTGCTTTTTAAAAATGTGACTACCTGACTGTGGGCTCCAAATAAGAGTATATAAGTCTTGGTATAGATTTAACTTGGATATGCTAAAGACCTGCTACTCTGTTTTATAGGAAGAAAAGTTTCTAGATGTACTGCCTACCGCATGATCAAGATGGTAAAATGCCACCTCACATATAACTATGTGATATTCTCATAAAAGGCATTCTTGGTGGGTAGATAACCCATGTTAAATTTCCAGCCCTCATGCTGGAACAAGTAGGGGCCCAGGCTCAGCGCAGTCTGGTGATTTAGGAGCTGGGGTAGGGAGGGAAATTGGTGAGGCTGGCCCAGGATACTAGAATCTGCGTTCCAGGGAGGTGTGGCTCCGCAAGCAAGGGAGGACTGATGACTTGTAAACAGTTTGAATCGCTCTAGGGGTTCTTCTTGCCACCCCATTCTCACTCCCTGTGGACCAGTACCTGTGTCAGATGCTGGAAATCCAAAAATTATTAGTAAGGCACAGATCTGCCCTATAAGACTTCCCCGCCTCTGGCAGCATCAACTGAGTGATCTTTTAAATCTTAAATATTATGTAATGAAATCAGTATTTTTGACAAGCAGCCTTTTGGGAAAGTACATTGGAAGATATGTACTGGGGTTTCAGGGGGGCTAAAAAATAATGCTCATATTCCCCACCCAAATTTGAAAGCAATTGAGAGACAGATGCAGTGGGTAGGTTGATAGCAATCGTAACACAGTTTGAGCTGTTTGGACAGCGTGGCTTAAGTTCAGGAGATAAAATGACTTAGGGAGTTTTGCTGCCTCATCTCCAAGTGTGGGATTGCCCATTCAGTATGGACCATTTGAGTCTACTAAATGCACACATTTACCAAGGATTGCTGTTCTCTCTAAATTGGGGCAAAAAAAAAAAAAAAGGAAGAAAGAAATCAATTCCCTCCTGCTTACAATTTTTTAATAGATTAGTCTTACCCAGTCAAGAAACTTGGACTAATTGCTATTATCTCCAATCAAGATTTGCACCCCTCAGTAGGGGAAAATAAGTAATGTGCAGGGTGGGAAGCCATGGGTGTTACTATAGAGAAGATTCTCTCCCCACTGAGAAACAAGAGGCGTGGGGAAATAAGTATTCTTTCCTAATTTTCCCTTACCTTTTGAGCTTAATCATTAAGTTTATGGTCAGTCATGGGTGTGTCTATTACCTGCTGGAGAGCAGATTGGCAGCTGTCAGGGAAATCCTGCTCCCACCTTTATGAGATTGCTTCAATGCTGTACCTTTTTAGCTTCTGGGAGTGTTGGTAAGTAGTGCTAATTTTGCATCCAGGAGCCCTAAAATATGTATTAATCATTATATTAAGTCTAAGAACATGATGTGGTCAAGATACAAATTTCATTTGGCTGCTAGATCCTTTTAGATGGGCTACTATTTTTTGTAGTTGGCTCAGGGAAGCTCAAGTCTGTTTATTGCAGTACCTTAGAGACCATAGTCCCATAAGTGGTGGAAGGTAAAAGTCTTGCCCAATATGGGCTGGTGTTCTAGAAATGTTAAAAGAAAAACTTTAGACAGATTAAATTTCAGAGTTTATTTGAACAAAGAACAATTCATAAATCAGGCAGCCCTCAGAAACAGAAGAGATTCAGAGAACTCCATTCAGCAGTGTGAGCGGGAAGCTTTTACAGGTTGAACACAAAGTAGAGAAATGATCCGATTGGCTACAGCTAGGCATCTGCTCTATTTAGCCACGGTGTGATGAGTTTGCTGCCCATGATTGGCTGAAACTCAGCTATTTGTTATACTCCCAAGTTTCAGTTTGCCTATGTACTAAGTTAGGTTGCAATGAGCTACCTAGAAACTCAAAGTATGGAGACATCCTCAGGCTAATGGCCTTCTGCTTATTTAATTTAACAGAAACAAGCAGACCACAGTCCCCTGATGAGGCATCTGAAAGAAAATTCATGGATCTCTGACTTAGTTTTCTCATAGGCTTAATGGCTCCTTCTTGACCTCGTGGGGACCAATGAGAACAGGAGCCCTTACACAGAACCAAAGTCCAACCTTTCCCTGGGGTAATCTACAGATCCTAAGCTAGTCCCAGGATACAGCACAGATTCCATCGTTGTCCTGGAACTCAGACTGGCCTCCAAGGCCATACTCAGATCCCAGCAACAGAAAAGAAACCAAGTCTGGCTTTGCACCCCACTGTCTGAAGACCCCAGAAACTGTTTGGTTTAGGAAATGATGGATTAAAGCTAAAAGTAAAAGAGAAAGGTATTGAGCCGAGGTCTCTGGCTTCTCAGAATCCACTGCTCCCAGCCCTCCAGCTGCTTTAATGGAGAATCCTCAGCCGAATGGAATTTTTAAGTTGATTTAGTGTCACAAGCTCCAGCAGAAACTTCCAAAAATAATGAATCCGAAAATCTTCAGTTGTAATTTGAACCTACCTTGGGCTAAAGTCTGAATACCATAGTTAGGTTTAGCATTTAATTTAGAAAATATTGGAGTGAGGGACTTCTGGGAACATCTTTTAAGAAGTTACACTTACATTAACTGCTGGCCTAAAGAGAAAGGGTGGAAGAAGAAAGGGAATTTTTATTGAATGCTACAGGGCTCAAAGTACTACGAGTTATTTTATTTAATCCCGAAAACAGTAATATTGCAATAAGTTATTGTCCCCGTTTTAAAGTGGGAATGCAATAAACTGAGGCTTAGATAGTTTACATTATCTTCCCAAGTTCACTCCTATCTGCCCCATTCCAAAGCCCACACTTGTTTCTCTTATATTGAATGGAAACTACCACTATTACTTGTACTATTATAAGGTATATTTTCTAATTCTTGTTATTCTTATTGTTAGTGCTTAAAAAGAGTTTGTGTCCTATCTTCTGACCCAGAAGGGTAGTTAGGGAAACCGTTCTGTTTTCCAGTGAGTCTAGATGGAGGGGAAACGGGGAGAATGGATGATAGCAACCAGCAAACAAAGGCGGGGGAAAAAAGAAAAATGACTTCATGACTTGAGCTGCTACAGCTTTTCCTGCCCTAGAAGAAAGGAAACCTTGCATGCTTTTCCCGTACCTCCTACACACCTGAGCCTACCACCTTACCTTGAGGTTTTTTCTCTTTCTCTTCTCTTATTCACTCAGTCTCCAGTTACGTCTCTCTTCCCCATCTCCATTTTCTCTCCTTGTCATTCTATTTGAGGGTCCAAACCTGCCTCTAGTTGTGAAAAGTTCCCTTCTTCCTCAGTTTTCTCTTTTAATTTTTGGAATTATAAAATTATTGCTTTTTACTATTTTCACATAAACTCTATGAAATAAATAAGCTTCTGTGAGCTATCTTGAAATTTGTCACTTCCAGGATTATTTTTATGTGAAATACACTCTGAATTCCAAACAAATGGATTGCCAATGAACTTTTGGAATGTAACATGTTTCTAAGGTAAACTCTGCCCCCTTTTTTTTTTTTTCAGACGGAGTCTCACTCTGTCACCCAGGCTGGAGTACCCTGGTGCAATCATAGTTCACTGCAACCTCGAACTCCTGGGCTCAGGCAATCCTCCCACCTCAGCCTCCTGAATAACTAGGACTATAGGCATGCTCTACCACACCTAACTAATTTTTAAATTTTTTGTGACAAACGAAAGGTTGCCCAGACTGATCTTGAACTCCTGGCTTCAAGTGATCCTCCAACCTTGGTCTCCCAAAGTGCTGGGATTATAGGCATGAGCCACCATGCTCAGCCAAATTCTGCCTTTATACTGTTTGAGTTAATGAGCAGTTAATGAGAAACAAACAGCAAAATATTAAAAATAGTAATGTAATAATATCCTTTAAAATGTTCAACACTTTATAGCATTTGCTACCAAAATTATTTACCTTATTGAGGATAAGTCATTCTTTTAGATTATTGAATAATTCAGAAAAAAGTTAGTTATACTTGGAAAAAGCATCATATAGTAATGAAGTTCCAACATCAATGTGTAGAAAAAGCTATTTGAAATCTATTAAAGCCTTTTATTGCATGAATTGCTAATCCCATGATTATCTGAATTGCCAATATATGATTAATTTCACATTCATTAATAGTACATTTGTCTTATTTTATATTCAGTTAAATAACAAGGTTATTTATTATGTTATTTGACTTCCAATAGCAAATTTCCAGAGTCAGTCTATGACATTCTTGGTCCCAAATCAGATTTTACTGTAGAAATGCTGATGACTGACCAACAAATTGAGATAATAGAAAGTCATGAACTAGTTCCTCTTGTTGACAATTATTTCCTAATTTTGTCCTATTATTTACCAAAAATATTGATTGTTCTTGAATAGACCACTGCTGATTTGTAACTCCAATTTCTATGCCTTGCTTTCTGATACCATCTGTTAGAACATTACTATTTGGATAATAATTTCTTCTATGATCTTGGAACTTGGTTATTTGCTTCTTATTACCCAAACATTACTGTATAAGTGATATTTTTTGAGGCATTTAATTTTCACTTGGCAAATTTAACAAATCATCCAATGGAGTTACATTATTTAGTTCATGCATATTTTTAAAAGGTTTTGGGTAATACTTGACAGGTGAGGCACTAAATTTGTATGTATTCCTTGGTTTTACTGCAGAAAACATTCTTTCAAATTTTTCATTTTTAGTGCTCATTTCTTGAACAGCAGTTTTATCAAGGTAATCCACAATTTTTTTTGTTAGGCTGGAAAAATTCTGCGAGAAATTATAGAATGTATTGCAAGATCTGTTTTCTAATGATCGCTTATTGGTTTTCTTCCTTAGTGTATCATCTACAATTCTTCGGCCCACTTCAAAAGATATGGTTTGGACACCCTTTCTCTTTGCTGTAGGCATAGTTTTTCTGGGTTTGGAAGGAGTAACAGATTGATCACCAATTAAAGATTTGAGGATTTCACAATTTCTTTCTAGAGCAACATTTGTTCTTTCACGTGGGTAAATGTTTTCATTTCCCAAAAGATGGGGAGTAAACCTATTTCTTGTCAAAAGTAACATTTGTACATATTTTGTGTCATGAAAAATTATGGGATTTGTGTCACTCTGTTCCTGTGGATTAAAGAAAAAAGTACTTAGTCATAAGAATATTGAGGCAAGAAAGCTGCTTATATTTTTAAACATGAAAATAAAATTGTAAATATTTTTTAAATGATTACATAGAAGTATTTAATATGAACAATAGTGGTATTCAAATACACAAAAATGATGGACTCGTATGTGACATACTTCTTTCGCTTCTTAATACTCTATAGAGGTGTTTGGGATAAATCTGAACTTTTGCCCTTCTTAAATCCTTTTTTAAGAAAAGTAGAATATGAAAGCATAAGTACATTTCTTAAATGTTTGAGGTATTGTCATTGGGAAATAAGGTGGTTGGTAGGATGGAACATTGTTCTGGCATATCTTAGGTTTCTACGTTCTAAAAATTAAAAAGCATACCAAAAAATGAATGAGTCAAAGATGATAAGGGACTGATTACAGCCAAAATTACAAAGTCTGGATATTCTAGTAAATGATTCAAAAAATTTAAAATTATCTCCACAGATGCTATACTTATTATTGTACCCCAACCCTTAGCACAACACCTGGCACATCAAAGTGCTCAATATATATTTGGAATAAAATAGCCAAAGTAATAGATTAACTTAAAAATAGACCATTTTTTTAAATCACAGTAATAGCAAAATCTGTGTATGAGCTACTCTTTAAACTTTTTTCCACATCTCCATTATTAGGGAAAAAAGATTAGCTCCAAAGAAACTAGTCAAATATGCATATTATTAGTATTTAGTTTGAAAATATTCAGTCAATAATTACTTTTCATTAAAAATATAATTAGTGAAATTGGACATTGGGTCATTGTACATTAGTGTACTTAGTGTGAAATGTACATTGATACCCATGATTACTGAAAAGATGACAACTAATCTATTTTGCAATCCACTAGTGATGCAAATATTGCCTATTTAGCCATAGTAATGAAAGTTTGTCATATTTTTGGTCTGTCCAACATCTTAAGGAATTTTCCACCTTACAAGTCTATATACTCTTAAGTAGAGGCAGAAACTATCTTTGTTGGCTTCTCTAATTAAGGTATAAGTGTCTGATCTAGGCTCTGTCAATCAAATACACCTATGAAACTCTTCAGTTCAAAAACAGCAAGCACTGTGAAAAATCACTGTGAAAACTATTCTGGTGGGAGTGGTGGGAGCTATGTCTAGCTTTGAAAGGCAGCAGTGGCAAAGGTCTTACAAAGAGTTTTCCCTGCCCAGCATCAGAGTTGTAAACTGTTAGGTATGACAATAGCATGGGCCCCAGGGGAGCAGTCTGGGGCTGTTACCGGGTGATTACTAACTAGATAGCTTTCAAGCCAGACTGTCTCTCTAGCTTTCCTAGAGACTCTGTGAGCTACCAAATAGCCTTTAATAAATGTGCTTTCCGGTTGAAATAGCTAAAATAGATTATTGGAAAAATGAACACATGGTCCAGTCATTTTAAAAAATACCTGTTCTATTTTACATCCCTTTTATAATCAAGCAAATTTGATAAACCCTTCTTCATAAAGAAAAACACAACATTGTCAGCTGGTGCAAAGGAATCACCAGTTTGGGGGGAATGGTTCTAAAAAAGAGCATTAAGAACTTAAGGGTTGTTATCATGTTGGAATGTGAAACCAAGAGGTAAGAAGGATTTATCAAAGATTCTGTAACTAGAATATACGGGTGATTCCCATAAGTAGTATTACCATGCATAGTTACTGAACAATAGTAGATATTCTTATTACCATCTGAGAAGTTACTGTCTTTGCTGGACTAATGTTGATTATCTTGGCATTTGGATTTTTCAGCTCATCCTCAAAGCACAAAGGGAGCAAGCTTTTCTTTCTTACTGAACAATACTCATTTAATTGATAATTTCTGATAGATTCATCTTCTTTTGCATTAAAATCATTCATCTGTGGAGATTTTCCTCTGAAAATAAACACAAGTTCAGGGAGATGTTTATAGGGCTGATTTCAGCTTGTTAGTTCTTGTCTGCCTCTCCTTATCCCTAGAAGTCACTGCCAACATCTGCACCAACCTCTCTCCCATAGACTTTCAGACTGACAAGAACATCTCTTCTTGCCTTTTCTGGAGAAAACAGCAAAAGCAGAGGTGGAAGCAAAATAGTTATATGTGTGCCTCTTTGGATTGGAGTGGGGGATGATATCATGTAGGTTGAGGAGAAAACCAAAGAATAGAGAGATATTTCCTACATCCTTTGCTGAAATTCTGGAAGAAGCTTCACAGGGCAGCTTCATGCCATCAAAGGGCGGCCCCAGCTTTGTTAAGAGAATAGAATAGTGTGGTCAGGCAGAGAGAGGATGTAAGTTTTATTCCAGGTCTCCCTTGGCTCACATGGGACAAAGACATTGAGTTTAGGTTTGCCACGGGGCTTGCTGTTGCAAGGCTGTGATAACCTGTAGCAAAGGTTTGGCATAAGCAAGGTCTGGACAGCCTCAGCTAAGGACAGGTGCAGGACATGACAGAGACTCAGAGGATTCTACCACACCAATGACAATTGAGAGTGGACCCTATCCAAGTTCAGGGAGAATAGACCATGAGTTCATGTACCACAGATGTAAATAGCCACAGAACATCTAAAAATAGGACCTGTGATCACCAATCCTGGCAGCAGTATAGACACTGTCTTGGAAAGAAACAGAACAACTGATTTAAGCCTAAAGAGGCTGTTCATTATTGCTCCAAAGTTTAAAACACACTGGACTAATGATTTTTTTTCATTACACAGAGAATGAGGGGTCCATGAGAAAAATTAGAACTTTATCCAAAGAAAAAAAGAAGCTACTTTTTTCACATTCATGTAGTAATGTAATTAAATTTGTGTGTCTACTACAAAAACATAATTGTATTCTCTCCATTCATTTTTTCATGTCTTTCTCTCCAAGGTCTGGATGTGATGCCTAGTAGCTGAGCAGTCTCGGACTATTCACTGGATTGTACTATGGACTAAATGTTAATAATAAGGCAGAATCCCAGAGCCAGCACAAGCGCCCTGCAGAGCCTGGTGGAGCAGCTCAAGCTGGAGGCCTCCATGGCGCGGATCAAGGACTCCTTGTTTGGAGGAGCCTTCCAGACGTTGCTGGGTGAACACGGGCTCAAACCAGGGAAAGTCAGGTCTCTCGGGCAGCTGCAGAGCTTCAGCAGTGCTGCATGCGGGACGCCTGCAAGGAGGCCCTGCTGCTTGGCGGTCCAGCTGGACGCAACCCCTTCGGCTTTACTCTGAAGAATTTAGGGAAGACGTTCTCTGTGGAATGCCTTCAAGTACAAAGTGATGAATGATTGCCTCCAAGCCTCAAGAAAGCACTTGTCCCTATCCAAATAGATATTTCAGTCCTTTCCTGTGGCCTGGACCTATAACCAAAATTCTACAGAAATTGATGAGTTTCTACTAAAATAAAGAAACTGAAACTGAGTGAAGGAGTACAGTTTTAAATAATAACGGCCTGGTTCTTTTGGTGAAGTGCTTCATCCTTAAGACAAAAAAAAAAAAAAAAAACACAAAACCCTTACCACCAAATATATCAAAATGCATATCTTTCATAAATGAATTACTGGTGTTTCTGTGTCTGGAATAACATGTATGTTTTTTTTATTTCCTTTTAGGAAGGAAACATTTTTGTTTGTTAAAAAAATTAAATATTTGTAATTGTTTTTCCTGACAAAGATTTTTATACCATAACTAAAGTTGTTCTTTTCTCACAAATTTACAATTTCTAAATGAAGACAAGAAAGTAAAAATTAGGGGAGAAGAATAGGCTTTATTAATCAAATGATGTCTTGATTTTTCTAAATGAGATATTGTTTTATTTTTAACACTACACATGGGAGCTGTTTCTTAGCAAACTTGTTTGGAAAGATAAATGTTATGTTGTGTACATGAAGCAGAATCAGTCTTTGCATCCTTATGTTCCTCTGCTTTGTAGTTGTACTTTAAAAAAATACTGTATTATTTCATGTGTTTAAGAACATTTAAAATGTGACCTACAGAACCTTGTAAATGGTTAAAAACAACATAATGTGAAAATATTACAACCTCAAAGAATTCATAATGTCACAAGTGTTTTACTTTGATGATGTGCCTTTCATTTAATTGGAACACTTTTGGAAGGATACATTATTTGTGTTTGTAACAATCTTTGAAGAGCTTGGAAATAAAATTTCTAATTCATTCATCAAAAAAAATAAGGCAGAATAAATTCATTCTAATCTATTATAAAACAAAAGGCAGAAAGCATGCTACTAGAAATAATGAACAGAATAAAATATTTAACATTTTAAAATAAATTACCTTTTATTTATGTAGTCTTCTAAATGGCCAACAGAATCCAATGATTTCCTAGTCTTCTTTTCAATTTGAGCTGAAATTACAAAAGATTTTCATAAAAGACATATATTGTGGCCATTTAGAAAATACCTTTTGTAAACTATTTTATAATTTCAAATTACATATGGAAAGCACCTGGTATGGTGCCTGATCTATAGTAGCTACTCAGTAAACACTTCTTGAATGAACAAGATAGAATTGAAAAAGAATGAGATCAAGCTTCTAATATTTGGCAAGACAGATCAAACATAAAAGTGATCTTAGAGATTATTTTGTGGAAGAAAAGCATTCCTAAATTTCCAAATCTCTCTAACACATGAAGTCATTATTAACCAGTAGGAAGCCTCAAATAGTTCAACACTGTTGGTATAAAGGGAGGTCAGTTAGTGGATATCAAACAAATCTTGCCACCTGGCATGAAGGAAGTGTCCAAGATTGAATCCTTCCAAATATGCCTGGTGGCCACTCCAGAATTTTTCAACTTTCCTAAGTGTTCTCATGCACATACGCTATTAACAACAATTTCAGCTTTTTCCTGTCCTCAACTAATTTATATTCTAGTGCCAGGCTTCCTAACCTTTTTCACATCATGGCAAACACTCCACTTAATATTACTTGTACAGTACACTGGCATAAATTCTTAAGTCTATTAATACTTGTGGTGGGCCACCATAAGGCCAACTGAGCAGTTTTGAAGGCCAAGGAATTAATATTTCAGCACACCTATAACCCCCTCCAAGCACAATAGGCTACCCAGTATACTGGTTGGGAAGCTCTATTCTAGAGGAAGGAAACAGTCAATAAACAAGTAAACCAACCAACAAATACAAATATAAAATAACTTCAAATACTTATAAGTATTATGGAAGAATAAAAACTCCTTATTTCACCTAGGATAGCAATAGAAGTCCTCTCCCAAGAGGGGATATTTGAGTTGAAATCTGAGTAAAGAGAAGGAGGCAGCCAGGTAAAGAGCTGGGGGCACAGCCCACCAGGCAGAGGAAACAGGAGGTGTGGAGGTCTTGCTGTGATACCAGGTTGGCATGCTGAGAGGCCAGTGATGCTGGGGTGTAGGGAATGGGGGCGGGGAGTAAGATGACATGAGACAGGTAGCAGGGCCAAGTCGTAAGCCATGGTGAAGAGTTAAGATGTTATTCTGGTTACAATAGTGATCTTTTGGAGGGTTTTCAACAGACGTAGTTTGATTTATGCTTTAGAAACATCACTCTGCTCAAAGATGGATAATCTGTGGGGTAAGGGCTAACATGAGTGGCAATGGAGTAATTAGAAGGCTGTTGCTATGGTCTAGATAAGACATGCTAGTGGAGCGAGACTTTGTCTTAAAAAAAACAACAACCAGAAAACAGATCATAAAATTCTAAAACTACCAGACAGTTTTTCTACAAAGGATTGGCAATTAGACCAAGAACAAAATTCTAATCTATAATTGATTCCAGAAGATAATAAAGCTGTACCTTTAAAGTGCTGAAAGAAAATAATTTATAACCTAAAAATTTACATCAACTAAACTATTATTCAATAGTAATAGCAAAATAAAGGCAATTCAGAAGAATTAACAACTAACGGGTCACCCCTGTAAGAATTACTGAAGGATATCCTTCAGGAAAAATGTAAGTGAACACTGATGAGCGGATACTTTGATAAATTATGTTATATATTTAATTAGCATTGATATTAGAAACTAATCTTATTTTGTATTTTAAATGAAATATTATTAATATTCGCTGCATTTGTATAGGTCTTTCTTAGTTATTTTAATCTATTATATTTTTGGTGTTTTACACTTTTATAGTGTTAGTCTTTATTTTTCTTTTAAACTTTGCTTTATTGAGGTATAAATTACGTACAATAAAATACACACATTTTAAATGTACAGTTTGATAAATTTTGACAAATACACTAATGTAAGTAAAATCAAGATAGAGAGTATTTTCATTATTCTAACATGGTTTTTGAATACACCTTTTCAGTCCGTTCATTCCATTTGTTCTGTTATCTCCTTCAAACACACTGGCTATCTCAGTGTTGGATATCTGTTTTCTTCTCTCAATTTACCGTCTTGTCTAATCTGGTCCCATTTTTGTCCTCTTACACTGCATTCTGTGTGATTTTCCTAAACCTGCACTTCAGATCTATAATTTGGTTTACTCAAATGTTTATTCTACTCTTTTCTGCTTTTAATATCATTTTAAGTTCTATGTTAGCATTACCTGTTTCTTTAAAAATATTGTTTAGCTCTGGTAGCATCATTTTATCCTTGAAGATTATCTTTTACATTTTCAGACCTTATTTCATAGAATTCTTATTTTTTTTTAATTTCTTCAGCATATAGAACAATTATTGTCCAAATTTTCTCCTGTTTCCTAGGGTACAAATCCTGTCAAAATGGGACCATTAGCTAACTTTTAAATTATTTCCTTTCTTTGCTACAGAATTTTTGCGTAGGTCCCATGTTTTGTTCTTGATTTTCTTTCTGCTCAACTTTGAATCAGGTCTTTTAAATCTGGGCTTATATTTGTCCAAAAATAACAGGGGTAAATTTTCTTTGGATACTTTCCCTGTTTACCTGGGCACTATTAAATTCCCCCGTTAGAAATTAATAGGTAAATCCCGATGTTGTTCCTTTATGTTACAAGTTAGGCATTCAGTTGCCTAAGTAGGCTGTAAGGAAGCTGGAGCCCTGAGAAATTATGGAAAATTTGTTTCTGTGCACTGTGTGTTCTGTGAAACCTTTTCATGACTCTAAGGTGATGGTGGGACAGGGGACAGGGGGGACTCTGTCTATTTACGTGTGAGGTGTTACTTGGCTTTCCTTTTTTTCCTACCTCTTTCTTGAGGTAAGCAAGTCAGTCTGGGGAGGAATTTAGTCAAAGAAAGGCCTCATGGCTCACATGCTGTTTGATAAGTTCATGTTTTGTCTTTCCACCATTATCTTTATAGCTATCATTCACACTTCCAAACATGGCTCCTACGAAATTGTATTTTGTCTTTTCAATTGTCAACCCTCCCTTCAAGACCTTTCTCCTCCAATTTAGGAGGTTTTTACCCTAACTCTGAGTACATGTAAAGCAATACGAGGAAGCCAGAAAAAGAAGTGACTAGTTACGGCCATTACATTTTTCTCAAAATACTGCTAACACAGACATGGAAAGCTGTTGACTTGCAATGAGGAAAGGAATCCCAAGGAGAGGATTTCCCATCATTCTGTGACCCATCACTTATAATAAACTGCTTTTCTTTAAGTTGAATGTGTGTGTGTGCGTGCGTGTGTGCAGTGGGATGGGTGGTTAATAGGGGGTTTTCAGAATAGCTTCTAATTCTGTTGCCTCTTTCAATGTTGCTCCTTTCTCCTAGGAAGTGGAACTGTGCATTGATTTCTGGAATATTCTTTCAAACTGTTTCATATTGTAATACATGGCAGATTTTCTTTGGGTCTGGAATAAAATGTCCTACTTTCAATTTAATAATTTTTTCTTCTCCACTTTTCTTCTTTTTTTATTCATTTTGACCAGGATAAACTTGTATTTATGTTGGCAACTTTCCCAGAAATCTTAATTTGGGACTTTGTTAAAAGAAGTATAAAATGCTTCTGTAGAGAGGCTTAAGAAATTTTATAAAGAGCGATTGCTTTGTTGAAAGAGTAGAACATCCGGCCACTGCTCTCAGGGAACACTTCAGAGAAGATGTGACATCTGAGTGGAAGCTTAAAGGACAGTGTGCCCTGAATTAACCAGCTGTGCAACTGCCTTATTGATGGACTTCTTGTTATTTGAGGGAATAAGAATCTTTACTGTTTAAGTTAGAGGCTGTTGGATTTTCTTTTAATTGCTTTTAAAAGTCTTCTAACTATTAAAGATGAACAGGAATCTAGCAGGTGGATAAGTATGTTTTGAGTATAGAAAATAGAATAAATCAACTCACACAGTAGTTGAAACAGCCTGTTAAATATGACTAGAATCAGTGTGGTATGCAAAGTTTAAAGAGTCAGAATAGAAGGCCGGAAAGACCTTATATGTCATACTAAGGAATCATTTATGTAATGGTCTTCAGATGTTATTAAGTCATGAAATACTATGAAATATCAGTATGACCAAAGACTGATATTCCTTGGTCGAAGATTTTTTAATGCTTATATCTTAGATTTAGATGTAGTTAGCTTTCAGTTATTTCAATATGAACATATAATTTGTATACCTGTTAATAAAGTAGAGTCTCTTTCCTTTTCATAAGCATTAGATTGAATGTTAACTATAGGAGAAAAGACTGTAGAACTCCGCAATTTTCCACATGCTTGTTTCTGCTGTGAATATAGAACCTGCAAGGGCTCTGCATTTTCCTCCTAAACATCAGAAAAGTATAAAACTATCTTAGAAATTTCTTTCTATGTGTATATTAAATAAATAATTTATACTTGATTATTCATATTTGGAATATCTAATTATGATAACTAATAGCTGTCTGGCTCCTTAAATACTTTCAAATATAAAGTTTTATTTAATCCCCAAAAAAGCTCCTATGAAGTGGGCATTATCATTACCACTTTGTGGGTAAGGAAACAAACCTATAGAAGTTAAGAGATTTGCCTATGCTTACACTTTTTACTAACTTTTATTTCCTTTGTCTCTAAGCCTTTCTATTCACATAAAATTTATTTCTCCAAATTCAGGGAAAGTCTAAATTCGAATACTGCAGGGAAAAAAAGCCTTCTGTTTTAACAGAAGCTTTACTCTCTCTAACATTAAATAAATACAGCAGAATAATTCTGAGGAAAAACTGGAAAAAAAATAATACAGCTTTTCCTAGGTTAGCATCTCAGATCAGGTCCATATATTTTTATTAAAATACACATATCTAGCTATCTAAAATATCTGTATGTAAATATAAACTGCATAATTTGTGACTTCATCAATAAGCCAAATAAATAATTGTTTATGATCTATAATTTTTCTTTACACTAGGCACAGAATATATGTAGTTCTGGATAATGTGAAATAAAAATAAGGTGTATGAAAAAAATCTAGGCCATAAAGAGCTCATATTGTTATCAGATAGATATGATTAGTATACACAAACAGTAAGTAATGTAATAGTGCAATATTACTAAGAACCAAATCAATCAATATAATCTATAATGAAGAAGAGTTTAGAAGAAAGGGATATCAATAGACTGGAATAGACAGGAAAGATTTCACAGAGGAGGAAGAATTTAATGCTAAGATTTAAAGATGAGGACATTTCAGGAGAGGTCAACAATACAAACTTAGAGTTTCATAAGACAGTCAGAAAACAGTGTATTTAGATCAGGGAGGCATTTATTATCTATTGGGTATAAAAAATAAGTTTAAATAGGTAAGAAAGACCGTTGTGAGAGGATGTCTTGAAAGACAAACAGAGCAACTTTATCATAGAGAAAGATTTCTAAAATGGCCATGAGAAGTAGAAAATTTGAGCATACCAATAATTCCTAAAAGAAATGTAAAGAAGTTTCAAATAACTATCTTTAAAAGATAGTTTAAAATAGTAAACAGGCCCAAATAGATTTATAGATAAGTTCTTTTAAATTTTCATGCAACAGGCCAGGCATGGTGGCTCACGCCTGTAATCCTAGCACTCTGGGAGGCTGAGGCGGGTGGATTGTTTGAGCTCAGGAGTTCGGGACCATCCTGAGCAAGAGCAAGACCCCATCTCTACTAAAAATAGAAGGAAATTAGCTGGACAACTAAAAATATATAGAAAAAATTAGCCGGGCATGGTGGCACATGCCTGTAGTCCTAGCTACTCGGGAGGCTGAGGCAGAAGGATTGCTTGAGCCCAGGAGTTTGAGGTTGCTGTGAGCTAGGCTGATGCCACGGCACTCTAGCCCAGGCAACAGAGCGAGACACTGTCTCAAACAAACAAACAAATAAATAAATTTTCATGCAACAAGTAATTCTCATGCAACAAGTAATTCTCATGCACTATAATATTAATTAAATTAAAAAGTCAACAGCAACACACACTTTTCAGTTCTTTTTATAAGCTGTCATACATGGTCTTATCATCAAAGTCTGAAAATATAACACACTATGAGAAGCCTACAAACTAACCTCATGTAGGACTACAGGGTTTTTGACAAATTCAAAATAAAATGCTAACCAACACTACACTAATAGAACAGTTCACAATGGCCAAATACAGTTATCAAGAAGTGAAAGGTTCCTAATAGACATATTATTATAATTCATTACCCAATAAGCCAAGAAGGAGAAAAGTAATGTAATTATTTTTAATAGCTACAATATTAAAAATACATTTGATAAATTCAACCACTATTATTGATAAGAACTATAATAAAACTACAGAGATAATATGTTCTTAATATGATGTGATCTACAAATTCAATGCAATCCCTATTAAATATGATGAAGAATATCTTAATACTATTTTAAAAATTATATCTATGTAAAACTAACAGCCAACATCATAGTTAACGGTACTATATTAGTATATGATATGACACGAGTAACACCTATCACCATTATTATTTATAAATATTTAGGGAGTACCAAGTAATGCAATAGTAAAAGACGGTGGAAGTAGTAAAATCTCCAGGGAATTCTTTTTCAGCATGGCTGAGTAATAATCCCTTATCAGACCTACTCTCCCTCAGATAAAAACCACAAACTCTAGACAAAATACACACACACACACACACACACACACACACACATGATCTGAAGGTCCTGGAGAGTGAACAAAGGAAAGGTGACAAAGAAAAAGCATTGAAATTTGGAATAGTTAACTTAGATGGGGTGAAGTTGCTATTTTTATGGCTTTTAGTTTGAAGGCAGGCTGAAGTTGGCACCACACGGGGCATCTAAAACTTTGATAGAAAACCTGTGTTATTTTTGGCCAGAAGAACCAGAGGACAAAGTTTAGAGAAAACAAAGAAGCTGGAAAGTGAGAAAGGAATGCTAAAAAGAAGAGAGTCAAAGATGTTAGCCCATTTTCTATGTATCAGAAATTTCCTGCTTGAGAGACTTCCATGTAAAAGAGACATCCTGCCCATGTCTCTGGCTACCCTCTGAACCATGTGTGTTGAGGACAAACTACAAGCAGCCTGCTAAGGATCAAACAACTGAACTTAAATTTGAGCTGCTTCTGTATTTTGAGTCCAATCAAATTAATTGATTCCTAGAACAATACTTTTTGTAGGACTACAGCAGAGTTCAGAGTCTCCACAATACAACAATAGTAATTTCCAGAATAAATCCAACCTGACACACAAAGAGCCAGGAAAGTGAAACCTAGCCTTAACAAAAAAGAAATTAAAACAAGATCATCCTGAAATGACCCATATATTGCAATTAAGAGATTTTATACCAGCTATTACAACTATACTTGATGAAAGAGCAAAATATGTTCAAAGTGAAGGAAAAATGCAGGAAATCTTATTAGAGGAACAGAAACTATTTTTAAATAGGGAAATTGTAGAATTAAAACATGTACTACCTGAAATGTAAAAATTCACTGGTTGAGCTTAAAACAAAATTGAGATTTCTGAGGAAAGAGTCAGGAACTTAAAAATATTAGTAGATTAATAAAAATTATTTAATATAAAAAATAGAGATCCAGGAACCTGTGGGACAATAACGAAAGGTCTGCATATGTGTAATAAGAATCTCAGAAGGAGAGAAGTAGATGGGGGGAAATATTTGAAGAAATAATGGTCAGACATTTCTTAATTTGGCGGAAGACATAAATTTACAAATTTCAGAAGCTTAGTCAATCCTAAGCAGGGTAAATATAAAGAAAACCATGCCTACACACAGAGTCAAACTGCTGCAAATCAGAGATTAAGATAACATCTTGAAAGCAGCCAGAGAAAAACAAGTTACATACAAGGAAACAACAATTCAAAATACTCCTTACTTCTCATCAGAAACCGTGAAAGCCAGAAGGTATTGGAATATCATTAACAGACTGAAAGAAAAATAAAACTATCAGCCAGAATTTTGTGTCAAACAAAAATTTCCTTCAAAAATATCCTGAGACATTTTTAGGTAAAAGAAAACTAAAAGCATTTGTTGACAGCAGACCTCCACTATAAAATATGCTGAGGAAAGTTCTTCAGGTTTAAGGAAAATGATATCAGAAACTTGGATCTTTAGTAAGGACTGAAGAACATCAGATCTGGCGAATATTTGGTTATTTTTTACCCCCTTACTTTCTTTAAAACATACAGGATTATTGAAAGAAAAAATTATAATATTGTTTTATAAGGTTTATAGTAATATATTAATATATAAAAACTATAGTAAAAAGGATGAAGAGAGTAAATGGACCTATAGAATTTAAAGGTTTTGACATCTTTATGTTTAGTGCAATTTTACTCTAAGTAGACTGTGACAAGTTGATATATTTTAATCTGTACAGGAACCACTAAAAACCCTAAACAAGCACAAAGAGGTATAGCTAAAAGCCAATAGAGAAATTATAATGTAATTTTAACAAATATTCAAATAATTCTAAAAAAAGGAAGGAAAGAAGAAACAGAGTAACAGAAAAAGAGGGACAAACAAAAAGGTAGGAATAAAATGATGGACTTAACTTCACCCATATCCATAATTATATTAAATGTTAATTGACTAAACATTTCAATTAAAAGAAATTCTCCACATAGATAAAAAAGCAAGACTCATTCAGTCTGAAAGGTTGTGAGGAAAGAAAAGAACAAAAAAAGCAAGACTCAGGTATATGTTGTCTATAAGAGATGCACCTTAAATATAAGTTGAAAGTAAACTGACAGAAAAGTATTATACTATGTACATAGGATACATAAGAAGACCAGAGTGGCTCTATTAATATCAGACAAAATAGACTTCAAGAAAAATAGGTATTACTAGAGATAAAGAAAGACATTTCATTATATAAATAACAAAATGATCAAGTCACAAGACATAAAAATCATAAATACATATGCACCTAATAAGAGTCCCAAAATACATGAAGTGAAAATTTATAAACTCAAAGGGAGAAATGCACAATTTTATAATCATAGGTAGATATTTTAACATCTCTCTCTCAACAATTGATAGATAACTAGATTAAAAAAGCCGGTAAAGACACAGACAACTGAATGAAATTAATAACCACCTTGACCTAATTTATACATATACTTACATATTTCTATATCTATAATATAAAGATATACTTTGTATTTATAAATATACTTACATATTTATATACATATAGAATACTGCTATATAACTGCTAAATACACATTCTTTCAAGTATATATAGTGCTTTCTATAAGATAGACCATATCATGAGCCTCGAAACAAGTCTTAATAGATGTTTAGAAGGATTGAAATCCTACAGAATATGTTCTCTGACCATAATGGAATTAAATTAGAAATCAATAACAGTAAGATAACTGGGAAAACTCCCAATATTTCAAAATTTTATAATACACCTCTAAAGAATCCATAACTCAAAGGAGAAATGACAGAGGAAATTAGAAAATTTTTAAAACTAAATGATAGTGAAAATATAACACATCAAACTTAATGGAATTTCAGTTAATAGCACCATGATTTATTCAGTTTTCCAAAGAAGAAACCTGGGGATTATCATTCTAAGCACCATATACAGCCACTTACAAATTCTGTCAAGTCCGACTATTTAATTTCTCCCTAATCAGTGCCCTCCACTACCTTCCCATTGCTACTGTTTTGGTTCAGTACCTCACCATTTCTTACATTGAAGATTCATGGAGAAGATGCGGAAACAGATGCTATACTTGTCTAAGAAATGTTTCAGGAAAAGTCAAACAAGAAATTATTGAGGGAGCAATGAATGTAGATTAGGGGAAGTAGTGGAGGTGTTGGCTTTAAAGGGGAGGAGAACTTCTGAGTCAATACGATGGGCCATGCTGATGGTAGGCACGTCCTAGTGAGATCTCTTTACAATTATGGCAAAGCAATACAAAAAAGAATCAACTTTTAACAGAAAGAGAACAGGGGCTGGGTACAGTGGCTTCTGCTGGTAATCCTAGCACTTTGAGAGGCTGAGGTAGGAGGATTGCTTGAGGTCAGGAATTAGAGGTTGCAGAGTTCTGATGACATCATCTCTGTGCTCTAGCCTGGGTGGGTGACAGAGTGAGAGCCTGTCTCAAAGAGGGAGAGAGAGAGAGAGAGAGAAAGGAAGGAAGGAAGAAAGGAAGGAAGGAAGGATGGGAGGGGGGAGAGGGGAACAAGGAGGTGTGCATGTGTGTTTGTGAGAAAGAAATAGGGAGAGAGAGAGAGAGAGATCAGTGCATAAGAGAGATTTCAACAGATTTCTGAAAGAAAGATAATTGAAGCCAGATCCACTAAAAAAAAACAATATAATGCTATGTTTTTTTATGAAACCTGAAGAAACTCCAGGCTTAGAGGAGGCAGATATTGAAAGTGGGAATGAGAACAACAGTTGTACAGAGAGAGGTAAACTGAAATTCTGTCTATGAAATTTCTGACCGGTTGCCACTTTCCCCATCTCCCAGTTACCCTATCCCACTTGCAAAGTTCCAGGAAATGGCATTTAATTAACCCCAGGCTAAAATCAGGAGTGCTTTTCTCTCAATAAACTTCCTGCTAGTGTGGTTTTTGGCTCCCCAGAGTAAAACTCTCTTCATGTTAGCATCGGGAAAGAAGGCTTGCAGGAAAACTGTCTACTCTGCCCTCTTATCCTAAAGTAAAGTGCGGTGGTTAAGAAGGCTGCCATATACACAGAACAATTAGCTTTTCAACTCTGGAGAGAGACTTATTTATAAAATTCATGGAAGCTTCCTAGAAAAATTAACTATATCTTCATTCTTAAACGCGGACAAATGAAAATTTGCCAGTGTCTTAGTCCATTTGGGCTACTATAACAAAATATCTTAAATTGGGTGACTTTTAAATAACAGAAATTTATTTCTCACAGTTCTGGAGGCTGGAAAGTTGAAGATCAAGTTGCCAGCAGATTTGGTGCCTGGTGAGGGTTGGCTCTCAGCTCCACAAATAGCACCTTGCTGCTGCACACTCAGGGGACAAACACCTCCCTAAAACCTCTTTTATAAGGTCACTAATCCCATTTATGAGGGCTCTTTCCTCATGACCTGATCACCTTCTGAAGTCCTCACCCCTTAATATAGTCATATTGTCAATTAAGTTTCAATATATGAATTTTGGGGGAACACATTCAGACCACAGCAATCAGATATAATAAAAAATCAGCAACTTCAAAGACATGCTAGCGAGCTTCAGCAGCACATATACTAAAATTGGAATGATACAGAGAAGATTAGCATGGCCCCTGGGCAAGGATGACACACAAATTCATGAAATGTTTCATAAAAAAAAAAAAAGATATATGATAAACAAAATGAACACCAATACCAGAGGAAATAGATGATTTAAGAAACAGAGAAGAACTTAAGAAAATGAACTCTAATATCTTCAGAAAGTTTTAAGAACAAATGTGACAGGATTTAGTGGGAGAAAAAAATAACCACCAAGAGTAAGAAAGAAACATTGGAAATCTAAAATATGGTTGCTGAACAAAAAATACAGTGAAAGGACTGGAAGAAAAAGTTGAAGAAATTTCCTATAATAAAGGGCAACATTTCAAAGAGAAAAAAAATAGAGAAAAACAATATAGAGAACCAATCCAAGAAATTTCATATCTGATCATTAGAGAAAAGAGAAAATAGTGGAGAGAAAATTGGCAAAGAAATAATAGAAAGATATTTTTAGGACTAAAGAAAGACATTTGGTCTTAAAGAGGGATCCACTGAGCATTGAACAGAATAAATTGAAGCAAAAAATTACCACATCTAGGCACAGCCTCAAGCCATTTCAGAGCAACGCTGATAAAGAGAAGTTCCTAAAAGTTTCCAGAAAAAAAAGTCACTTAGAAAGACTGAGAACCTTTCACAGCAATGTTACATTACATAGGACAATGGAGCGATGTCTTCAAAGGCTAAAGTCATTTTGAACCTCTATTTTCAGTCAGCCAAATTATCAATGAAGTATATGGGAAAAATAAATAACACTCTCAGATACCAATGTACCATTTCTAGGGAAGTTTTTTTGAGATATATTCTAGGAAAATAAAGATGAAATCCAAAAAGAAATAAGAAGATATGGGATACTAGAATCTGGGGAACTGAGTCAGGAGTGGAATGACCCAGGTGATAATTGCAGGGCAGGTTTGAAAGTAATGGGTCAAATTTAGAACAAGAAGTCACTGGGCATCGTGAACAATTCCTCCAAGAAGATTGGAATGGATCCACTCAATAAGGAGAATGGGTAAAAAAAACCTGATCATATTCACATATGGTAAGAAACTTACATGCTTCTTTTGGGGGGGCTACATATCTTAGTGGTAAAGAGAATGAATCAGAATGCTAGGTTCTTCCTGGTTCTGTTATGTATTATTTAATCTCAGGCAAAGTTGTTTATCTTCTTTGTGCCTCCTTTCTTAGCTATGAAGTAGGGATAATGATACTTACTTCACTGGATTGTTGAGAGTGTAAGTTTTCTTTGAATAGTACTTGACTCGCATAAGCACTATATGTATTTGCTACTGTTATCATCATTCTACACAAGAAAAAAGAAAGGCAACTAGAAACTTAAGGAAAAAAAACATAAACGTGTACGAGACAGTTAAACTCTAAATATGAGAGAAACTGAGATGTGGCATTATTTTTGGGTAACTAATAGAGAATAAGAAAAGAGATTCTATCGTTGTACCCATTTAAGAGAAAGGTAATCCTAGTACTTTGTTCTCTGATGAATGATTATTTACAGTATAATAATATAAATGATGTTAATAGCATTTTGAGTTTTAGATTTAGCCTATAAACAAAACGTAAAGGCTTAATCAGAGTTGCAAAGCTGAATATAATTATTGACCTACAAAATGTAAAAGTAAATATAGTTGACCTAAAAAAGAAGGTGTGGTGGAGAGTTGGAAGAAAGGATAAGACTGCTAAAATCTTCATCTTATATAAAAGGGAATCAGGATTTAGTGATCAAAGATGCTAGAAAAGAAAAGAAAATATAGGTATATTATTTCAGGTTACAAAAGCTAACAATAGAAGAAACAAAAGAAGTAACTATCAAAGATCCAGAAGAGGAAAGAGGGGCAAGAGGTAAGATGTGGAGTAACATAAATGAACTAATTCAGAATCCTTTTATTAATTATTCACTAACTAGTATTTAGAATTGATAGATTAAAACTGGCAATAGAAACTCATTCGTTAGAAATATGGAGTTAATCATAAAAGGAACTGAAACTCAAAAAGGTTAAACATGGTTGCCTTGGAAAAGAGGAAATTAAAAAAGTAAGTATAGGATGGAAGGGCTGTGTGTTCTTATTAGCCTTTCTTTAATTTTTAAGGTCACATGAATATTTTCATTTTTTAATTAAAATGTACATGTTTTTTATAAGATGCTAGTAAATTTATTATGAGGAGTAAAATGATTATGGTATTAGAATGTATATTTCTTGGGAGACTTTTATTGAATGTGAATCTAAATAAGCCATTTAGATGAGAATAAAACTAGTAATCTGGAGACTGAATTCTGTTAATATTTTTTAAAATTATAAAATACAAGAATATGCAACAAAATCGTAACAGTTATTAATTATAAACCTAAGATGTATTTATTCATATTTCTTTCTTTATATTAGCAATAATCTGGATTAACAAATAAATGAATACCTAACAGACTCTCTTAAGTGGCTTTCCCTTGCTGATTCTCTGGGTTAATTTAACTCTCTCGTTCCCTGGATAAAACCTACTGAATGATGTCCAACACACCTGCAATGCCCAAGAATAGTCAATTACTTTTCAGCATGCCCATGAACCTCTGCTCAAGTGATTATCAGGAGTCAATAGTGTTGGTTCTAAACCTGTTTATGGTAGTTGCTATTGTAATTATATAATTTGATTAACTATAGCATGCTCAAAACAGTGGTCTTGGCTACACATTAAAAGATTAACAAATGGATATAAATTTTTATATTATAAAGTAAAATGTTTGTTATGCATATATAGTTTTTTATGATGCTCTGTCTTAACTGATTTTATGATAACTGGTAGTCCTTATCATGTTCAATAAATAATTTCTACTGTACTGAAATATCTCCAGCAAAGAATATATTATCTTCTCTACTGTCTCCATACATAAAGTTTTACATACTAACAGAGATGAAATTACTTTAAAAGTCATCATTTTAACTAGCAAATCGAATCCAAGTACTTATCAAAAAAATAATCCACCACCACCAAGTGGGCTTCATCCCAGAGATGCAGGGGTGGTTCAACATACGTAAATCTATAAATGTAATTCACCACATAAATAGAAGCAAAACCAAAAACCATATGATACTCTCATTAGATGCAGAAAAAGCATTTGACAAAATTCAACACTCTTTTATGATAAAAACGCTTAACAAAATAGGCGTAGATGGAACCTACCTAAAAATGATACGAGCCATATATGACAAACCCACAGCCAACATCATTCTGAATGGGGAAAAATTGAAAGCACTCCCACTTAGAACTGGAACCAGACAGGGCTGCCCACTGTCCCCATTACTTTTCAACATAGTATTGGAAGTCCTTGCGAGAGCTATCAGGCAAGACAGCACAATCAAGGGAGTCCAAATAGGGAAGGAAGAGATCAAACTCTCACTTTTTGCTGATGATATGATGCTATATCTGGAAAACCCCCAGGATTCAACCATGAGACTCCTGGAATTGATTAACGAATATAGCAAAGTCTCAGGCTACAAAATTAATATACACAAATCAGAGACATTTATATATGCCAATAACAGTCAATCAGAAAACCAAATTAAAGACTCAATACCCTTCAAAATAGCAACAAAGAAAATAAAATATCTAGGTATATACCTAACTAAAGAGGTAAAGGACCTCTATAAGGAAAACTATGAAACACTGAGAAAAGAAATATCAGAATTTGCAAATAGATGGAAAAATATACCATGCTCGTGGATCAGAAGAATCAACATTGTTAAAATGTCTATACTACCCAAAGTGATCTACAGATTCAATGCAATCCCTATTAAATTACCAACATCATTCTTCACAGATGTAGAGAAAATAATTATACACTTTGTATGGAACCAGAGAAGACCCCGTATAGCAAAAGCAATTTTAAGCAACAACAACAAAATGGGAGGTATTAATTTGCCAGACCTCAAACTATACTACAAGGCCGTGGTTCTTAAAACAGCCTGGTACTGGCACAAGTACAGGGACACAGACCAGTGGAACACAACAGAAAATCCAAATATAGAACCATCCTCATATAGTCACCTAATTTTTGACAAAGCAGGAAAGAATATACTCTGGGGACAAGAATCCCTATTCAGTAAATGGTGCTGGGAGAATTGGTTAGCCACTTGTAGAAGACTGAAACAGGACCCACAGCTTTCACCTCTCACAAAAATCAAATCACGGTGGATAACAGACTTAAACCTTAGGCGTGATACAATCAGAATTCTAGAAGAAAATGTAGGAAAGACTCTTACAGACATTGGCCTAGGTAAAGATTTTATGAAGAAGACCCCCAAGGCAATCACAGCAGCAACAAAAATTAATGAATGGGACATGATTGAATTAAAAAGCTTCTGCACAGCCAAAGAAACAGTCACGAGAATAAACAGACCACCTACAGAATGGGAAAAAATATTTGCATACTACACATCAGATAAAGGACTGATAACAAGAATCTATTTAGAACTCAGGAAAATCAGCAAGAAAAAATCAAACAACCCTATCAAAAAGTGGGCAAATGACATGAATAGAAACTTCTCGAAAGAATATATAAGAATGGCTAACAAACATATGAAAAAATGCTCAACATCCCTAATCATCAGAGAAATGCAAATCAAAACCACAATGAGATATCACTTAACCCCAGTGAGAACGGCCTTTATCAAAAAGTCCCAAAACAACACATGTTGGCGTGGATGTGGAGAGACAGGAACACTCATACACTGCTGGTGGGACTGCAAACTAGTGCAACCCCTGTGGAAAGCATTATGGAGGTATCTTAAACAGATTCAAGTAGACCTGCCATTCGATCCAGCAATCCCATTATTGGACATATACCCAAAGGAAAAAAGGTCATTCTGTAACAAAGACACATGTACCCGAATGTTTATAGCAGCACAATTCACAATAGCAAAGATGTGGAAACAACCCAAATGCCCATCAATACATGATTGGATTAGTAAGCTGTGGTATATGTATACCATGGAATATTACTCAGCTATAAGGAATAATGAAGATACGACATCTCTATGGTTCTCCTGGAGAGAGTTGGAACCCATTATATTAAGTGAAGTATCCCAAGAATGGAAAAACAAGCATCACATGTACTCACCAGAAAATTGGTTTCCCTGAACATCACCTAAATATACATCTAGGAACGACACCAATTGGATGTCAGACTGAGGTGGGAGGTGGGGGAGGGGATGGGTGTATGCCTACCAATGAGTGCATTGGGCACCCTTTGGGGAATGGTAACGCTTGAAGGTGCTGACTCGGGAAGGGGGGGTGGGGAAGGGAGGGATATATACCTACATGATGGGTGCAACGCGCACTATCTGGGGAACAGACACGCCTGGAGCTCTGACTTGGGGAGAAAGGCGGTACATGGGCAACGTATGTAACCTGCAATTCTGTATCCCCCATAACAATAAGATGAAAAAAAAACAAAAACAAATAAAAAATAAATAAATAAATAAAAGTCATCATTTTAAATCTTAAAATTCATTTGAAGTTGGGATTTGTAGAAACATACTTAAATTTTTAGGGCTAATTTGAGTTTCTATTAAATAATTGTCAAGTATACAAATTAAACCTACCTCAGGCGTATCCTTAAGATAAAGAAAAGGTCTACTAGATCTTGATTTTAGATTTTCTTCAACTGGTTCTAAGGAAACAAATCCAAACATAAATAATATTTGCATACTATTAAACTACTTTTAATTAAACCCCATAAACCATTTTCTCCACTGGTAATAAGCTTTTCAGAAATGTAGTTTAATAATCTTGATCACATATGCATGTGTTTCCATTTTTAGAGCTAAATCTAATCTAGAATAATTTGCTTTAAAAGTAAATTTCTATTAACAGAATATAACTTTCAATTATTTGCTATTATATAATAAAGCTGTATCTTCTTGGAAAATAACAGGTTTCTAAACAAGATAGAATCATATGTGTTATTCGGCCGGGCGCGGTGGATCACACCTGTAAACATTCTGGGAGGCCGAGGCGGGAGGATCACTTGAGATCAGGAGTTCGAAACCAGCCTCAGCAGGAGTGAGACCCCCTCTCTACTAAAAATAGAAAAATTAGTCAGGCATCATTATGCGCACCGGTAGTCCCAGCTACTCAGGAGGCTGAGGCAAGAGGATTGCCTGAGCCCAGGAATGTGAGGTTGCTGTGAGCTAGGCTGATGCCATGGCACTCTATCCCCAGTGGAGAAAAATATTCCCCTCAACCTGCATTCTCCCATGCCCGATTATGAGTTTTATTAATCTGAATTATCATCAAATGCAGCAGTCCCCAACCTTTCTGGCACCAGGGACCATTATCATGGAAGACAATTTTTCTACAGACTGAGGGACAGGGAGGATGGTTTGGGGATGATTCAGGAACATTACATTTATTGTGCACTTTATTTCTATTATTATTACATTGTAATATATAACAAAACAATTATACAACTTACCATAGGTTGGGGACCCTTGATCTAATGGAATTTCTTAACGTAAGTATAGTGTAGGCATCAAGCACACAGACTTTGGATTTAGATAGCCTGTGTCCAAATCCCACCTATTTTGTGAGTTATGTAGTTTTGGAAAGTTACTTAACCTCTCTGAGTCTTATTTTCCTTATTTGTTAAAAGGTAATAACAGTGCTTATAGAAATGCTGTGAGGATTAAATGAGATAATACATGTCACAAACTTAAGATGGAGTCTGGTAATCCTTCAATCCACAGTTCTTTGTTGGTCACCTCTCATATGTGAGGCACTGGAATTGTGACTTGCCACATGATGCATATATTTTAGTAATATAGTAATGGAAAATAAACAGGTGAAAAAGCAAAGGAGTGAATAATTGTAAATTGAAATGCATGCTGTGACAGAAATAATTGTGGTGAAGAAGAACCTCAGAGAAGGTATAATTTCAACGGGGTAGTCAGAGGAGGCCTCTTTGAGCAGATGACATGCAACTGAAACTTGCAAATGAGGAGTAAGTTGTGTGAATAAAAGAGTGTCACTGTCTTTAGACACGTGGGAAAGCATCTTTCTCTGAGGCAAACTGGCAGTTGTGCAGAAAAAAGGCTAGTGAAAATGTAGTTTCAATGAATGTCAGGAGTCAGGGGATGAGGTTGAATATGTAGGCAAAGGTCACACACACAGGATCTTTGTAAGGAGTGCAAGTTTCATACTAAGTGCAGCAAGAAGCCACTGAAGACCCTTAATCAGGAGATAATTGTTCTGCTTTTAAAAGATCACTATGACTGTAGGAAAAAAAATTGATTAGAGATTTCTGCTGCCATTATGGAGAGCCATGTAAGTATTATTAGTGCCAGCTGTTCTGCTGAACGCATCTGAAAAGGCTGGATGAAATATTTTTAAAAATCCAAAGAGCATCATAGAGATAAAATATAATGAGGGACTTCTGGTCCTAAATCCAGGAGAAGGTAAGAACTCAGATATGCAAGCCCAGCATGCAAAGCCGCTTTTGCCCTGAGGGTATTTGTGATGTGAAAGTAAGGTCGGGTTTTGGAAGCTTCGTGGGTCGAGGTAGACAAAAATACAAAAATCAAAAGCTGACCGAAGGTCCAAAGGTGGGATATTTGATATGTCTTCCCCTTCTCTCCACCCCCTCCACCAACACACATGCATTTTACCTGGGATGCAGAGGGTTATAACCTTAGGGTAGGAGTAAACCAGAATAGGTAAGCTTGCACGCGGCCTTGAGGCCAGTGCTTCTGCCACCTGGCTGTTCCAGGGAAATTAAAGCCTTGAACGCACGTTAGGGTATGTTTGGACAAGTGCTACCTCCAGATACCCGGCTGAAACAGTAAAAATTCCTCTCTGGAGTAAGGTACCATCATCCTAGTTCGCAAATTGTTCCTATAGATAGTTTTCCAAACAGTGTCCAGCCCACATTCAAAGATAATAAGGAACATAAGAACTATGACATTATAAAAGTAAACCACAGACACAATAGCACGTGTAAACAAATCTTTTGAGAAATTAGATTATGGAGCATAACAGAGAAATGAGGCGATATGGGGCAATGTGGACTCAAGGAGCCTCAGTCACGGAGGCAGTGAGAACGATGCAACTGGAATGACTGTTTGCTAACGCCAGAGACAGAAAAATAAGGTGACACAGAACACTCAAATTCACTGAGAATCTATAATGCTGGTTCCTAGCTCACAGATACATAAATTTCTAATCCTGAAATTAAGTTTCTATTAAGCAAGCTGTTCATACGTGATTTTTACAAAAACAATAACAAGGAAATTCATAGAGTTGAGCTGAAAGGAAACTCAGAGATTTTCTTTCTAGAAAAAAATAACCCTATAAACATAAAAATATGTTTTTATTTTGTGAATTGTATATTCATTAGGATATTTAACATCTCTTCTTTGGAAATTTCTTCTTTGTAGTTCATGCAAATGCTTTCAACAGGCATCAAATTATCAAGAACTTTTAAGACACACTAATAAATCAAAGGAGAAGTAAATATATTACACGAAGCATTACCTATTGCCTTACTTTCTTGCTTTTTTATGTTTCTTTGAACAAAGTGTGCTTTTAAATTTGACTTTTTGATGTCACTCTTTATAGGTTCAGGCTCACATTTGAAAGAGTCATACCTAGAAGAAATAAAAATGAATCTAAATTAAAATAACCAGAAAATTTACAAAACAAATCTAAAAAATAAATGTGGAGAAATGTGGTAAAGTCTCAGTTATATAGATTTGGAAGTTGTATTAATACTACTATAGCACAAGGTGTAAAAGATTGGGACTGCTTGAGCAGGAGCTGAAAATATTAGTGATAATCATTTGAAGTACAGGGGGACAGGAAGTTGTGATAGGATTGAGGGCACTCCGGGAAATTATAATTCACAAGCTAATTAATCCTTTCAGAAAAATATGCTGGAAATTAGTTCAACGAGATATTGGGGACGGAGTTAGGGACAATTCAAATAACAGAAATGATTACAGCATTTATTTATGGTCAACAGGAATTTTCCTCCTCTAAATTCTTTAACTGGCTATTAATGGTACGTAAGAAAGTTATTAGTATTATTTAAATAGTGATATTTCTGAACTCTAAATGCTAGAGCAACCCATGACTCTGTCCTCAGGCCTCAGATACTCACCCTTAGTTGATGTCATCCAGCCCTGCACCTTTCAATATCGTCCACAGGCTGATGTCTCCAAATTTATAGTCCAGACCTCAAACTCTTTCCTGAACTCCAGATTTATATATCCAACTGCCTGTATGACTCCTGCCCTGAGCTGTATTATCGGTATCTCAAACTTAACACATTCAAAACTAAATTATTGATTCCACCCACTTCCTGATCTGCTCCTCACCCAGGCTTCACCATCTCCATTCAGTCAGAGGTTTAGACTAAAAAATTTGCAGCCATCTTTGATTTCTCTTTCTCTTATTTCCCACTCCCAATCTATCAGCAGATATCATCGAGTCTTTCTTGGAAATATGTCCCAAATCCAACCACTTCTTTCCTCCTTACTTCCAGCCTAGTCCGAGAGCCCTGCTACTACTACTTCTTTGTTTTTTTAAGAGACAGACTCTCTCTTTTTCCTCTGTTGCCCAGGCTAGAGTGCAGTAGTGTGATAATAGCTCACTGCGGCCTCAAACATCTGGGCTCAAGTGATCCACCTGCGTTGGCCTCTGGAGTAGCTGGGACTACAGATGTGTGCCACAATGCCTGGCTAATTTTTAAAAATTTTCTGTAGAGACAGGAGTCTCGTTATGTTGCCCAGGCTGGTCTTGAACTCTGGGCCTCAAGTGATCCTCCTGCCTCAGCCTCCCAAAATGCTGGCATGACAGGCATGAGCCACCCACACCTGGCCTGAAGTACTTTTCTGTGTCTCTAGACATCTTCTGTTTACTCTCCCTACTATTACTCTTGTCCTCAACATTCTATTCTCAATATAGCCACAGTGACACTTCTAAAACATAAATATGATTGTCATTTCCCTTCAGAAATGTTTCCCCTGCAAATAAAATTCAAAATTCTCACTGCCAGACAGAAACATCCCCCCTAGTTCTGAACTTCCTCAGTAGAGGAACTTCCCCTGAAAGCCCCTCCAGGCCTCTCCCTACACACGTCCTTCACCCCCTCACCTCCACGTGGGAACAGAGAAAACTATCTAGCTGTTTGGTTTGGGGAAACAAATTTAAGCTCCATTTAAGGACCTTGGCACCTGCTCTTCCCTCTGCCTGTAATAGTCTTCCCCCAGGTGTTGACGTGGCTTACTGCTGTATTTCATAAGCCTCTGCTTGAATTTCCACCTCTCCACCACCCCCATCTAAAATAGTAATCCTTGTGGATCTTAATTCCCTTAATTTACTATATTTTTCTTTATAGCACTTATCACTAATGGATTTATATTATATATTCATTGGGTTATTTCATTTATTATAATATCTGTCTCCCCAAGTAGAATGGAAATTCTGAGGGCAGAGTATTTGTCTGCTTTGTTCACTGTTGTATTCTCAGCACCTGGAGCAGTGACTGGCACATAGTACATGTTTAATAAATATTTGTTGAATGCATAAATTTTTTTGGTAAATTTTTATTAAACTTTCTTATAATTTTTTTTTTTTTTTTTTTTGAGACAGAGTCTTGCTCTGTTGACCAGGCTGGAGTGCAGTGGCATCAACATAGCTCACTGCAACCTCAAACTCCTGGGCACAAGTGATCCTCCTGCCTCAACCTCCTGAGTAGCTGGAACTACAGGCATGTGCTACCATGCCTGGATCATTTTTCTATTTTTTATAGAGAGAGGATCTCACCCTTGCTTAGGCTGGTCTGGAACTCCTGGCCTTAAGTCATCTTCCTGCCTTGGCCTCCCAAAGTGCTGAGATTACAGGCATGAGCCTTCTTATAATCTTATAATTTCTAATGGGTTTTCAGTTTATTCTCTTTGGGTTATTCAGTAAATAATAATTTAATCTTTATAAAATAATTTATCTGTTCCTTTGAAAAAATTAAAATTTTTATCTTATGTTCTTATTTAATATCATTAGAACAGTGTAGTATACTACTGAGAATGTACATTGTTCTGTTTCTAACTTAAGTGAGAATGAGTCAAGGGTTCCACTCTAAGGATGATGCTGGCTATATATTCTTGCTAAGGAGGTAATATTTTATCCTTATCTTACTAGACTATTTTTCAAATACATTTGAAGAGTATATAGAGATATTCAGATAAGAATTTCCTTATGGTGAACCAAAGAGCATAGGTTTTGGAGTTAGACCTTACTTTGCATCTTGCCTCTGTGTGAACTTCTGCAGAATGAATACTCTGAATCTCAGTCTTTCATATGCCAAATAATGATAATATCTACTTCACAGGATTTTTATAAAAATTATGTAAAATAAAGTTTTGAAACTAATTAACAAAATGTCAAGGCCATAGTACAAGGTCAATGAGGGTACTTTTTCTTATTTCTGAAATGTACTCCCCTTAGGCATAGTGGAATAATATTTATTTAGTATTATGCTGGATTTCATTTTGTTAATACAATAAATTGTTGAGTGGCAATTGTTCTGTTGCCATAGAATTGGTGACCAAATAACTTTTTATCCCACAACTGAGTAAAAACAAGCAATAAATATCCTATATGCTACAAAAACCCACCAATATTTTGGGCAAGAAATTCTCTTATGTCTCCAAATAGCAGAAAACTGTAATGGAGGAGGGAGGGAAGAAAAATATCAGAATTGTAAGTCATTGCTCTAATAGGGTCTACTTGGCTTTTTCCTCTTTCTCACTGTGGGCGGGGGCAGACTGCCAAGGTTTAAATGCAGCCTCTGCCACTTATTAGCTATGTGACCTTGGAAAAGTTATTTAACCTCAACCAGATTTGGATTTTTCATCTGCAAAACACACTTAACACATTGGGCTGTTACACAGAATAAATGAGTTGAAGGCAGTATCCACACTACTACCAACATCCAGGTGATTTAAAGTTCTATTGACTCTGCATCTTAGTACTTTTTTCCTGCGCTCTCCTCTACATTTATGTTGCCTGGAAAAGTCACATAGCATTACACACATACATAATACCAGTGAAAGACCATGTAAGACATATTTAAGCTATCCCTTCTAAGTACACAGACACTGCATTAATTAGTTTTTTAGGTACACTTTTCTTGAAGTATATCAGTTAATGTTTAAAGTAAATCCTGAGGCCGGGCGCGGTGGCTCACGCCTGTAATCCTAGCACTCTGGGAGGCCAAGGCGGGCGGATCGCTAGAGCTCAGGAGTTCGAGACCAGCCTGAGCAAGAGCGAGACCCTGTCTCTACTAAAAATAGAAAGAAATTATCTGTTAAATAAATAAAAAAAAAAATTTAAAGTAAATCCTGACATTAATTTGGGGCAACATCATTGAGCTCAAGAAAAGCCTTTCTTTAAAAATTCAGAATTGTCATTACCATCTACATTAGTGAAATATTATACATAATAAATATTTTATAAACTAGGAATATTCAGAAGGCTAATCTAGGATATTCTAACTCATAGCCATTATAAAATATCCTATATAACAAAGATTTCATTTAATATATATTGCACAATCTAAGACAAATATAATGTTTTAAAACTCCAAACTGAAAGTTTCAGGTAGTTATGATAGCTACTTTTTTGATTCAATGCCACATGATTTGTCTTCTGGGATCTTTGACACTGACTTAGATGCAGATGTAGCAATACCCTCTTCACATTCCAACTGAAAATCAAATGTCAGGGGTATAACCAAAGACTTTTTTCTTCCTTCACTCTGAAGTCTGTTTTTCTGCAGCAAAGCCAAAGAGAAAAAAAATAATGAGTACTTTTCATACAGGGAAAATCCTGTGTGAAAAGAATAAAAATTAATCTCACTTTATGTGCACACAGACACACACACACACACACACACACACACGTAGAATTTAGGTGGCAGGCAATAATGGGAAATATTACCGATTGAAAATCCGGGGCCTTGCTCACCAACTTTTTTTATGCCTTTGTTATATGACCTGACCCATTCTTTTCCCACCTCTGAAAAGAAGGTGTAGGACTAGAGGATTATTAAGGCTCCCTCCTAATTTCAAAATTCAGAATTTAAGGAAAGATCTATATAGTTAGCAAATACTGATACATAGAGTAATTGGAACCATAGCAGGAATGTCTCTCCAACCCGCTCTCTTCCTGTAGCCACACACGTGGTGAATCACACCAATCTTCATCTAGTTGCATGAACCAGAAATAGAGTTAAGGAAGCAATCAAATGAGGAGTTTGTTAAAATATTTATACAGATGGACTGAAGAAGAAAAGGGATGTAGCTAAAGGATTAATTAAGGAGCTGAAAGTTTTCTCTAAAAAATTCTCTCAGAGCACAGCGCAAAGGAATAAAGAGATGAAAAATTTGACAGCAAAGTCTGAGGATATGGGAAACTTCTGCTTCTGCCAATGAAGGATTAAGTGCTACGGGAATTAAGTTCCTGCTCTAAACAACTAGAAACTCACACAAAGTATCTGAAAACAACTGTCTTCAGGTATTAGAAAATAGAGCAGGATGGATGCCTGAAAGAAAGCAAACAAATGAGGTAAGCTATCCAAGAGCCCAGTTTACTCCCTGGAGGCAGTCTCTGGGCCGAGGAGCAGGCAGAGGAAACCCAGTGGGTCTGGGGGAACTCAGACCAAACTTGACGCCTCGATCTTGCTGAGTTTAAGAGAGAGAGAGTGCACCAGCAATCGCACTCTTGGGCATACACCGCCAGGAAACAGAAACCTATATTCATACAAAAACCTGTCTGCAAATGTTCATAGCAGCTTTATTTTTAACAGCAAAATCCTGAAAACAACCCAAAAGCCCATCAATGGATGAGTGGTTGAAAGGCTGTATATCCATATGATGGAATATTATTCAGTAATACATTTTTATATTATTTGTAATAATAAAACTACTGATTTATACAAAAAACCTGGATGGACCTCAAGATCTATTACGCTTAGTGAAACCATTGATCTCAAAATCTTACATAATGAATGATTCCACTTACATAACATTCTCAAAATTACAAAATTATAGAGAGTGAAAACAGATTATTTATTGCCATGGATAGAGACTGGGAATGGGGTGGGGGAACATGGCTACAAACACAAAGAGGTAGCAAGAGATGGCTGGTGTGGTGGCTCACGCCTTTAATCCTAGCACTCTGGGAGGCTGAGGAGGAAGGATCACTTGAGGTCAGGAGTTCGAGACCAGCCTGAACAAGAGCAGGACCCTGTCTCCACTAAAAAAAGGTAGAAAAATGAGCCAGGCTTTGTGAGCTATGAAGATGCCACTGCACTCTACCCAGAGCAACAGAGCAAGACTCTGTCTCAAAAAAGAAAACAAACAAACAAACAAAAAACTACAAAGAGTTAGCAAGAGGGAGAGATCTTGTATGCAGATGGAAAAGTTCTATATCTTGATTGTCGTGGTAGTTACACAAACCTACAATGGGATAAAATTGCATAAAACCACACTCACATGCACACACAAATAAATGTAGGCTAAAAAATAATGAACACTGAATAGTCTATAGTCTAGTTAACAGTAATATACCAGTGTCAATTTCCTGGTTTTGATATTGTGCCATAGCTATATAAGGCATCACAACTGGGGCAAACGGGGTGAAAGACACATGGAATTGTGAGTCTACAATTTCTTTTTTTAAGTTTAAAGAAATAACAATCAATTACCAAAGTGATTTATATATTATTTCATTTTTGTCATAAAAAAGGAAATAGATAAAATCCACATTCATATATGTATTAATAGGTGTATACTTGTATTATGAATATTTATATGTATGCAAATTTTATGCAAAGATACTATATACATATATGTATACCTTTGTAAGAGCACAAAGAAGATATGTATAGATAAACCCCACTGTTAAAATTTGTTTGAGGTGGTTCATGCTTGTAATTCCAGCACTTTGGGAGGCTGAGGAGGAAGGATCACTTGAGGCCAGGAGTTTGAGACCAGCCTGGGCAACAAAGTGAGACCTGTCTCTACAAAAAGTAAGAAAAATATGCTGAGCGTGGTGGCTTACACCTGTAGTCCCAGCAATTTGGGGAGGCTGAGGCAGGAGGGTTGCTTGAGCCCAGAAGTTGAGGCTGCAGTGAACTATGATCATGCCACTGAATTCTAGCCTGGGTGACAGAGTGAGACTCTGTCTCTAACAAAAAAGAAAAAGAAAAAGAAAAAAATAATTTAAATTGCTCATATATGCCAAAAATATAGCTTTTGAGAACTACATTATTTATTAATATTTTGTATTGAATTTTATGAGTCTTGTCTTTTTTAGTTTAATTAATTTCTATAAGTTTTAATTATTCCTAATTCATTAACTATGCCACTCTTCTCTTTTTAGTAGTCCAACAAAATAACTTTTAGATGTTTAACATATTAGTAAGAACTGTAAGAGTAGCCACATTTAATATTTGACTGAATAGGATTTTTTTAATCTTAAGCAGGTTTGATATATATCTTTAAGTTAATATGGCAGCTATCTAAAAGTTATCTTATATATTAAATGAATTCTCTATAGTATCAACTTAGATGATTTTTTTCAACTAATATAATTATTTGCTTTTTACAAATTAGTTTATATCTTCAGATGAATGTATCATTAACAAAAAAATTATTCATATTTGAAATGTTAACTTTTTAATGATTAAATTGAATTTTAGCTTATACTTTACCAACCTTTGCTCTTCTGGCCAAGATTATCTTTGCTTGCTTATTGAGGACTTCTAACTTCTCTAAGATGTTTTCTGCCATTGTCAGTCAGTAAATTCCTATTTTAAAAGGAGGAAGAAGAAATCAATTCAAATTTAAATGTATAACTAATGATTTTGGCATAAGTTTTTAAAAAGACCCATTTTTACATTATTGTTTTAGGTAAACAATAGAATTATATAGATTATAGAATAAATCATAGGATTCTAAATGTACCAAAGTTTTTTCAATAGAAGGTCATATTATCAGAACTGGCAGATGTGTGTGGACCCCATGAATTTTTAAATTTATGATAAAAGTGAGTTGGCAGAAGTTCAAGATTATCATATGAGAATGAGATGTGACTCATACTTAAAGCAAGACCATGTGGCTTTACTTATATCTATTTTCTTTTTGTTGTGATATAATTTTAATGAAAGTAAATGCAAAGAGCTCACATTTATATAATTAATTGCTTCAATTAAAAATGGTCAAAGATTCTTAAAGAATCAAGGTAAAGGGGTAGAAAAATATATTCCATATAAATGGAAACCAAAAGCAAGCAGGAGTAGCTATGCTTATATCAGATAAAACAGGCTTTAAATCAGCAACAGTAAAAAAGACAAAGAAGGTCATTATATAATGATAAAAAGATCAATTCCACAAGAAGATATACTATTCCTAAATATATATGCACCCAACCCTGGCACTCAGATTCATAAAACAAATGCTACTAAATCTAAGAAAAGAGATAGACAACAATACAATAATAGTGGGGGACTTCAACACCCCACTGACAGCACTAGACAGATCATCAAGATAGAAAATCAACAAAGAAACACTGGACTTAAATTGGACTCTAGACCAATGAACAACACAGACATTTATAGAACATTCTACCCAACAACTCAAAATATACATTCTTCTCATCAGTACATGGGACATTTTCCAAAATAAACCATGTGTTAGTCCACAAAAAAAGTCTCAATAAATTTTAAAAATCTAAATCAAGTACTATCTCAGACCACAGTGGAATAAAACTAGAAATCAATTACAAGAGGAACTCTCAAACCTATACAAATACATGGAAATTAAACAACCTGCTCCTAAGTGATATTTAAGTCAATGACAAAATCAAGATGCAAATTTAAAAAGTTTTTGAAATGAATGAAAACAGAGACAAAATATATCAAAACCTCTGAGATACAGTAAAAGCAGTACCAAGAGGGAAGTTTATATCATTAAATGCCTACATCAAAAAGATACAAAGATCACAAATTAACAACCTTAAGCCCGGGCATAGTGGCTCAGGCTTGTAATCCTATCACTCTGGGAGGCTGAGGCAGGAGGATCGCTTGAGCTCAGAAGTTCAAGAGCAGCCTGAGCAAGAGCGAGACCCTGTCTCTACTAAAAATGGAAAAATTAGCCAGGTGTGGTGGTGTGTGCCCGTAGTCCCAGTTACTAGGGAGGCTGAGGCAGGAGAATCGCTTGAGTCCAGGACTTTGAGGTTGCTGTGAGCTAGGCTGATACCACAGAACTCTAGCCCAGGTGACAAAGTGAGTCTCCATCTCAAAAAAAAAAAAACAACAACAAACAAAAAAACAAATTAAAAACCTAATGTGGCATCTCAAGGAAGCAGAAAAACAAGAACAAGCCAAACCAAAAGCTAGCAGAAGAAAAGAAATAAAGATCAGGCAGAACTAAATGAAACTGAGATGCAAAAAGGAGACATTACAACTGATACCACAAAGATACAAAAGATTGTTCTATGAACAACTCCATGCGCACAAAGTAGAAAACCTAAAGCAAATGGATAAATTCCTGAAAACATATAACCCGCCAATATTGATTCAGGAAGAAACAGAAATCTTGAGCAGACCAATAACAAGTAGTGAGATTGAATCAGTAATAAAAAAAATCTCCCAACAGAAAGAAACCTCCAGGACCAGAGAGATTAACAGCCAAATTTTACCAGACATACAAAGAAGAACTGGTACCAATCCTAATGAAACTGTTCCAAAAAATCTTCTCCCTAACTCATTCTATGAAGCCAGTATCACCCTGATACCAAAGGCAGGAAAAGATACAACAAAAAGAGACAACTACAGACAAATATCCCTGGTTAACACAGATGCAAATATCCTCAACAAAATACTCGCAAACAGAATACAGCAGCACATCAAAAAGATAATACACCACGATCAAGTGGGTTTTATTCCAAGGAAGCAAGATTGGTTCAACATATGCAAATCAATAAATGTGATTTGCAGAATCAGAATCACATAAACAGAATTAAAAACAAAAGCAATATGATCATCTCAACAGACGCAGAAAAAGCATTCGATAAAATTCAGCATCCCTTCATAATAAAAACCCTTAACAAATTAGGCATAGAAAGAACATACCTTAAAATAACAAAAGCCATATATGACAAACTCACAGCCATCATCACACTGTATGGGGAAAAGTTGAAAGTATTCCCCCTAAGAACTGGAACAAGCTGAGGATGTCCACTTTCACCACTTTTATTCAACATAAAGTCCTTCAACATGGAAGTCCTAGCCAGAGCAATCAGGCAAGAGAAAGAAATAAAGGGTATCCAAATTGGAAAAGGGGAAGTCAAATTATCTCTGTTTGCTGATGCATACTCTCCATCTGCATATCATTTCCTTTTTTTCTGCCATACCTGCTACCATGTGATCATCAATGGTCTCCGTATGTCTGACTGTCTACTTTCTTCACACTATATTTCTTCAGTTATACCTATACTAAATAGCTTTGGAACTTGTCATATAATGAGAATTTATTCAGCAATTTAGTAGCTTTTATTTTAATCCAGCAATTCAGTATGTTCTGTACAGTGTCGTCTGATTACCTTGTTTCCTTTCCTTCTCTAGTTTCCTCACAGATTTACTTCTGAATTCGCTATTAAATTCTTATTCTGGGTTCAACGAACAGAAACAGAAACTCATTGTCCTATAAAGCCCAAGTGTAGGCCTTGGATAAATAGTAACTACTTAGGGAGATTACCCTGAGAAGCATTACTATGTTTCCATACTGAAGTCTCGTCAAAAAGCAAAATTAGTTTTGTGTTCAATAGATCTAATTATCCCCCTCTCAAATGATATATCAACTGGTGACAAGCAAGATGATCTCACTTTTTAAATATGTATAGATAGATATGTGTGAAGCATTCTTATGTACTTACAGTTGGGGGGAATGTTCTCATCTGGAATATAGGGTTCTTATGTGGTCATAGAAGCTTAATTCATAGAATGTCAGGGTTAGATTGGATCAATAGTCTCTCACATAATTCCATGAACAGTGGCGCTACAATGACACAAAGAGGACAAGATCTTTCTGATCCTTGCTTTAACTTCCATTGCCACCGTCCTCCTTCAGACCTTCAGGCTTTTACTTTCCCTCCCCTGGTTTACTGCGCTATACTCCCCTAATTTGCCTGTCCCAACCTTCCTCCTCATCCTTCAAAATGCCATCAGAGCTGTCTTTCTTCAACAGGACACTGATCCAGTCCAGCTCCAGCCCACCATCCTTGGCTTGCTCCCTGCTACCTACAGAATGACACCCAAACTCTTCAGATGACATATGATACCATTCAAGAAAAGACAGTCCAGGATCCGGCTCAATTCACCTTTCCGGTTTATCCACCCTAGCCCTTCCTCTCACGCCATATTCTCCCACTCTTATTCCCTGGACGCATCCTGCTCTTTTCCCAAGCATGTCCTTTCATCATGCTTTTCCTTCCACTGGGAATATTCTCTTCTCATGTCTTCCAGTCAAAAGCCTACTCTTTATGAAATCCTGGTGTAAAGGCTACCTCTTTTATGAAATTTTCCTTGGCATCCTCTCATTCCTTGTCACAGTGACAGTTTTTTCCTTGTGTGTTCCTGTTTCACTTTGTTCTTCATTACAACACTTGGCACATACTATTATACATTCTGCTTAAGAGAGTCAATCTTTGACAAATCTCTTCCTCACTGTGTTGAAAACTCATTTAAAGCCAGAAGTGACTTACCCAACTCCAAATCCCAGCACCAGACAAAGCATTTTATATTTAACTGGGATTTGAAAATTACAATTTAATTTAGGGATGTCTCTGAATATAATTTTTAAGGATGAATAATCCCAGTTTATCTGTAATGAATTATGTTACTTCATAATGATTTACTGGAAGACGAAATATAAAGCTGAGTGAATTATTACAAAATGTGGCTCTTGCCAAATCTAAACTCAGTAAAATTGTTTTAAAAGGAAACTTGGATTTATGTTCTTAATATCTAGTTCAGTAATGACAGTTTTTTGAAAAAGAACACAATGACATGGAGACCTTGCCAGTTAGGGAAGAATAAATTCCCAGTCTTGCAGTAAATCATCCCCAAGCCTCACTGCCAAGGCTTGTCCACAGCAAAGATTGCAGGTCAACATATTAGCACATCAGAGACTGACTCATAACTAAAATAACAATATAGAGCTAAAAAGTAACTTTTAAGAGCACTATTTCATTTTAACAGCATCTTTGGGACTGAAAACAAAACCAAGAAAACAAACAAAACCCAATGCTATCAACATTATGGGCTCTGGAAGTCTTCTTCAGCAAGTTCTAAACATCTCAGGAAAACTAAGAATCTCTAAACTCACAAACTAAAGAGCAGGACTGAGCAATATCTAGAAAATGGAGACAAATTCAAACTTCCTTCCATTATGTGGCTTTATCAGTTCAAACATTTACTCCTTGAAGACAAGGCCTCTGTCTTATACTTTTATCCAACACAGTCCACTAAACCCTATATTGAGACCACAGTAAGCACTCACCTCATTGTTAAATGATTAATTTGTACTTAATAATGAGATAACTGGCTGAATTTCTCCACATCACATTCCAAGTACAGACATAAGAGAATCTTTTTTTCTTTTTAAATCTAAAATGTTGATAAATGGCACATGTTATAGGCTGAATTATGTCCCCTGCCCCAAAATTTACACTTCAAAACCCTATAACCCCCAGTGCCTCAAAATGTGATTGTATTTGGGGAGACAGCCTCTAAAGAGATAGAGTTAGAATGGGGTTGTTAGGGTGGGCCTTAGTCCAATATGACTGGTGTCATATAAGAGGAGGAGATTAGGACACAGACAACACACAAAGAGGAGACACCTTGTGAAGACACGGCGAGAAGACAGCCACCTGCTAGCCACGGAGAAATGGCTCTGAAAAAAGTCAGCTGTGCCCACACCTTGATCTCCAATTTTTAGCCTCCAGAACTGTGAGAAAATAACTTTCTATTGTTTAGTCACCCAGTCTGTGCTGTATTGTTATGGCGGCCCTAGCAAACTAATATAGCCCACAAACTGGGAGTACTAATTTAAAAACTCCTTATTCAAAGATTATAAACCTGACCGATGTGCTTATATCCACGCCATATATTTTCTCGTTCCCTCTTTGCTGTTGTGAGACACAGGGAGAACTCTTCTTTTTTAACCTTTACTAAAATTTGCTGTCACCAGTTGAGGTTGGAAGGGAAGTTTCCAAGGAAAAACGGCAAGGAATTTTACAACTATGATGTACATGCATTGGGGAGTATTATGAGCAAACCATCAGATGATGATTCGAAGAACTGATTGGCCAATTCCAAAATAGCACCAGAATCACCGCAGGAGTCAGTCCCCCTGCAGGTTGGAAATGTATCGATTAAGCGACCCTTAGCGCGTCCCCCAACTCCGGTCCCTCCCGGCAGTTCACCTTCCCCGCGGCGCCTCCACCTCACCTGGGAAATAGGAAACCCAGCTCAAATACTCTGTGCCTGCGCTCCTTTAATGGGAAGCCAAAACTGGGAGCAAGATTCGGGAAGCTCATTGATACTCAGGACAGAAGGGGCAAAGCGGTTTTCCGCGAACCTAGACGCGCCCGCGCCCGCCTGCCACCGCGGTCCCCGCTCACCTGAGGGCCCAGCTTTACCGTGCGCCCCTCGCGTCCCCATCCGGATCCCTCTGGAGAAAGTGCTACCGACTTCGGGGACCAAACCAAACCAAACTCCGTTCTAATAAAACAATGCTTTCTCCTATGTCGTCTCCCACCTCGGTCCAAATTTTGATTTCCAGTTTTTCCAACGCTTCCGCCTCCCAAGACAAACCGCGTCAACTTCTTTCCCTTCTGGTCTGACTCGGGTGGTTACTCCCCACCCCTCCCGCTTCAGCCACTTAACGACGCGTCCTGCGTCCATAGAAACAGGTTTCCCAGTTTCTCCCACCTTTAGACGGTCTACAAAGCGGCGTCTCTCTTCGGAAGGGTTCCCCCTACACACTTTCGTCACTGAAAGTCAAAGTGACGCCCCCAGTACTTACGGGTATAAAACCGATTATGCTGAGTGGAAGGAGAGAGAGGTTAAGGAGGGGAGAAAATCAAGTGAAAAGAACTGGGGAGCAGTGTCTTTGCTTCCCTTTGACTCCTTCCTTCTCTTGTACTTTACCTGGAAATGCCGAATTTCAAAAAGAAGCTTAAAACTTTCCCCATGCAGTTTGAAGGTCTGAGTGGAAGTCCACAGCTTATATTGGGATATTTGATGGAAAATTGATTGCATGGCTTATGACATAAGAAGGAATACACCCATTCTTATTTCCAAGGCTAAGAAACCACCCATGTGGTTTGTAAGATCACCCTTGTATTATGTAAGTTGTATAGCAGGCTTGGAGACACACAGACACACACACACACACACACACACACACACGACACACCATTTATACACCACGGAATCATAACCTAAAAATGACTAACTAGAAAACACCTTGTATTTAATTAAGAATGGTGGGGATTTCTACAACATGGGTTAAATTTTTAGTCAAGAGTTATGTTGGGGGGAGGGGAGGCAAGATGGCTGACTAGAGACATCAGTCACCAGATAAGAAAGAAAATGAGATAAAAACTTAAAAAAAGAATTATATTGGTAAGAATTTCATGAATGTACCTTATTGAGGTATCAAAATAGAGAAAAAGCTTTAGAAAACAGCATTAATCATCACAAGACCATGTTAGTAGCAACGGCAGAAATTTTGCAAAATTTGTGTTTTTAGCTATGTAGAATCAAAATTTGCCTAGAAATTGCTGTTCATAGCCAATGCATGAAAACACTGGAATCAATTTATTTCATATATTTAAAATATAAGAAATGCAAATAAAAACAACAAGGTAGTTGATTCTATCATATTTTTAAAACCATATACAGAATCTAGATGGTAGTGGTGATTTGCCTGATTGTTATATTGCCTTCAGCTCATAAGTTTGCACAGTAGCAAAATTATCTTCTTAAATAAAGGAGAATTGAGTTGAGAAACATTACCTACTCATAAATCTTTAGTCAATAGAACTTATAAAGCATAGATCTTATATGAAATTCTTAGAATATTATCATTATCTCTGTTAATATTTATGGAGAATATACTACCTGCCATATACAAGGCTAAAAATTTTTAATAATATTTCTTATTTTGTCCTTTATCTTTCATTAATCCTTAATGCTTAATTAGTATCTATGAAAAAGGTATCTTTAATTTTACAAATGATCAGAATCGAACTCATAGAAATAATATGATCTGCCCAACATCATATTAGTAAGTACAGTATTAATGTAACACAAAGTATTTTCTCTTCAATAAAAAACATTTGGTAAAACGTACACAAGAAATAAGTGGATTCTTTCCTAACTACTTTAATTGCTTTCGGTTAAATTCAATAGATTTTTACTGAATGAGTTCATGAACCTATTACAAGATAAATACTAGGTAAAAGAGCCTAATGAATGTTTTATTTAAAAAGTACACAGATTATTTAAAATATAAACTACATTCTATAAGAAAGCAAAGGAAACAAAATCTGAAGTAGGACTTTTTCCTACTTCAAGGAGTTTAGGCCACGAGCACCCTGGGAGGTGGAGGCGGGAGGATCACTTGAGCTCAGGAGTTCCAGACCTACCTGAGCAAGAGCGAGACCCCTAAAAGTAGGTTTCTACTAAAAATAGAAAAATTAGCCAGGCCTGGTGGTGCACACCTGTAATCCCAGCTACTTGGGAGGCTAAGGCAGGAGGATTGCTTGAGCCCAGGAGTTTGAGGTTGCTGTGAGCTAAGCTGACTCCATGGTACTCTAGCCCCGGTGACAAAGTGAGACTCTGTCTCAAAAAAAAAAAAAAAAGAAAAAGAAAAAGAAAAAAAAGTGTTTGTAGGCCAGCTACAAAGCTAGAGGGAACATTCCCCAAGACTGTCCTTACTTCTAACACTAAGTTCAGAGGGTTCTCAAAATCTTGAGTAGAACCCTCAGATCCCATAATTTGCTAGAAAGACTCACAGAACTCCCAGAAAGCTATTATATATTTACCATTCTGGTTTATTACAGGGAAAGGATAGAGATTAAAATCAACCAGGAGAAGAGGCTCATAGAGTCTAGAGTCCAAAAGTATCAACTGCAGAGCTTTTATTGTCCTCTTCCCGTGGAGTTGGGACAAGTTACTCTCCCAGTATTGCTGTGTGCTAATACGCACGGAGTACTGCCAACCAGGGAAGCTCACCTGAGCTTTGTGTGCAGAGTTTTTAGGGTTCCATCACACAGGCATGATTAATTGATTGCCCACATGGTTAATTAATCTCAGTCTCCACGTTGACTGATACCACATGACTCAAAGCCTTTACCTTAACTCACTCTGTTGGTCTTTCTGGAGAGGCCAGCCCCGACCCTGCAACTAAGCGGATGTGCCCAACTCCCCATCCTAAATCACATTGTTAGACCATCCAGTATGACTCAAGATCCTCAGGCAAACAAAGACCTTTCTACTAGGCATAACATTCCTAGTGCCCTGAGATTCTGTCCCAGGAGCCAAGGGCAAAGGCCAGACTTTCTTTTTGGGCCAAGAGATGCTCTTCTATAAATTCTTTACTATACAACTATGCTACTTAGTTTAGAAAGTATCCAAATATTTATTTAGTCATCCAAACATGATGAAAAGCCTGTGATTCTTGACCCCCACCTCTGTCCTCTCTGGAGAAGGGAGCATTTTTCCCCTCACCTCACACAAACCGCAAGACCTGGGAGAAGTGTCAATGTTCTTCAACCTTCCTGATATCCCTTGCACACCTTTATGTTTCCTCTTCCTTAGGAAAAGCCATCTCTTATGAGGTAGCCAACTACCTCCTTACACTTACTAACAAATTCCCAGCCATTTCCTGCTTTTTATAGATTTGGGAACTTTCTCAATGTTCCATTCCATATTAAATCCATGAAGTCAACAGTTTTGCCTCAAAACTCATTAACCTTCCACATTAAAGCTATCTTTACTTCATTATCCTCTAAAACTATAATTCTGAAATATTAAGTTCTAACGGGTAATCTTTGATCACAACCTCTTATCCCTTTAGCCCATTGCCCTTCTTATTCTAGATAATAGGCTCTTTGGCTGCTTAATGACCTTTCACCTCTCTTATTTGCCAATCCGGATGGACATGTTTCAGGCCCTATGTTCTCTGACATATGTTCTGAATTGGATGCTTTCACTTTGGCTCTTTGACACGTTCCCTTCCCATGGCGTCAGTGATTCTACTTGCTCTTCCTTCTCTTCCTACCCTCCTTTATGGACTCCTATTCCTCTGCTCACTCCTCAAATATTATTGCACTCTGGGATTCTTTCTGGTATTTTTTTCCTTTTGTTTCCTTCCTTGGTTTGACAGTGCCCTCAGAATTCAGTAAAAATTATGCAGCCTAGAATATAGAACCTTCTACCATCTGAGCCCAGTCTTTGTTGAGCTGAGTTCTGGTTGTCTTTCCAGCTTAATCTCAGCCAACCCACGGTACACAAAGTGACGACCTTACAAGTTGATGGGAATTTTTCCAATTTTCCAAGTTTTTTATATCTTTGTGTCTTTCCATGCTGCTTCCTCAGCACAGGGACTTCAGAAGAACTTCTTCAACTCCCTGGCTCCAAGGGTGTAGCACATTATGGCAGGTCAAAGAGATCACGGACCACAATACCCTGTCCATGGTGATTGGCTGAGGGAGAGACAGCTGACTCACATGGGACCAGTTAGGGCCCAGGAAATTTTATCCTGGGACTTTGAGCCCTTGGGGAAGAATACATTCTCCTATGCTGCATGTTATGACAAGTGGAGCCTTAGGCTATGGGGGCTGCCATGAAGATCCTCAGAGGGGAGTCAATGCAGAGGCAGCAAATTGAGAGATAGACCTTGGTGGTATCATTGGAGCCCAGGGTCAAGCTACCACTAAATCTAGAGCTACCTCTAGACCTTTTAGTTAACTTGATCAAATAAATTCTCTGTGCATAGACCAGTTTATTTTTCCATTTTTCACAAAACTAAGCCTATAAACTGATACTGTGCTCAACATATATTTGTCAAATGAATGGAAACCATAAAATGGATAGATGAATTATCTCAGATGGCTGATCTGAGAATTAAATCACTTACCAATGTGAAATGCTAAGCACAGTGCCTGGCAAAAAGCAGGTACGCGAAACATTCATTGTGTTTCTGTGCTCCCAGCCCTCTCCCTATCACCACACAGTCCACACAAGAATTCAAAACTGATATCTGAACTTGATTTTATAGTACTAAGAAAAGACATATTCTCAAAAATTTGAGTTGTTAAACCCTAAACTTTTCACCCATAAATCCTTTCCTCCTCTTAGAGACTACAATTTTAAACATACTCTTTTGTATAGCATTTGTTATGGTTTAAATTGGTTTAAATATTTGTTCCCTCCAAAATTCATGCTGAAACTTAATACCCAATGTGGCAGCACTGAGAGGCAAGGTCTTTTTTTTTTTTTTTTTTTTTTTAATAGAGATGAGGTCTCACTGTGTTGCCCAGGCTGGTCACAAACTCCTGGGCTCAAGTGATCCTCCTGCCTCAGCCTCCTGAGTAGCTGGGATTACTGGCATGTGCCATGGCACCCAAGTTGATGGGGTCTTTAAAAGGTGCAGAGCCCTCATGAATGGATTAATCCATTCAGGTTAATAGGTTAATGAGTTATCATGAGAGTGAGCCTGGTGGCTTTATAAAAGGACAGAGAGACCTGAGCCAGCATGCTCAGCCCCCTGCCGTGTGATGCCCTGAGCCACCTCAGGACTTCTCAAAGTCTCCCCACCCGCAAGAAGGCTCTCACCAGATGCGGCCCCTCAACTTTGGACTTCTCAGCCTCCATAACTGTAAGAAATAAATTCCTTTTCTTTATAAATTACCTAATTTCAGGTATTATTATAAGCAACAAAAAATAGACTAAGCATCTTAAAATGTTTTGTGCAAAAGCACAATATTTAAAGTAAAAGATTGTCACATCTAACTTCATAAATATTTAAAATTTCTGCATGTCAAAAAAATCATAACAGAATTTTAGAGTATGTTAAGCTTGGAAAACTGCCCAACATGTGTAAACAAAGAGTATCTGAAAATCTTATAAATCATTAAGAAAAGAGTAAACACCATAATGGGAAAAAAATGTATGTTGAATATAAGCGGTCAACTTACAAAAGAACACCTACAAATGATCATTAATTATATTTTTGATATTCAACAACATAAACAAAGGCATATGCATTAAACCAACAAAATGTAATTTTTTCCTTATATTGGCAAGTTGGAAAAAGAATGAAGAAACATGTCCATCTGTGCTCTGTTGTTGGAAATGTAAATTGTTAGGATGCTAATTTACAATTTATATAAAACCTTTAAAACTATATTAATCTTTGACCCAGCAATTCCACTTTAAGAATTTATATTTAGAAATTAATCACAGAAATGCACAAAATTAGGAAAGATGATGCTAATTTAGCATTTTTCACAATGATAAAAAATTAAAAGTAGGATAATGGCATCTATCTGTCATCTATTTAGTGAATTCTCACTAATTGAATTTATTATGTGTCAACTAATACTGAGGTTCATGTACATTGTCTCACTTATTCATTTCATAGCTTGAAAACATGGATTCAGAGGTGTTAAATATCCTGATCAAGATTATAAAGTTCATATTGAGATTATTAAGTATGAAATGTCCAATTTCCTTAAGTACTAAGTTTGACAGTTGATATCTCTGACATTTCGTTTTGACACTCCTTGTTTTATTTTATTTTATTTTATTTTTTTTTGTGTGTGTGTGTGTGTGTGTGTGTGTGTGTGTGAAGGTACATCCTCAGTCTTTCAAATGCATGGTTTGGCTTGTGATTATCTTTCAAATTTTTTTTAGAGCAATTTTTGTGAAACCATAGGTAAAAATTCATGTTATTTTCGAATATGAGATCTGTCACGGAAACAATACAGTGCAGACAGCTCAAAATATCAACAAAGTATTTGGGAAGGATGTGGCTAATGAACGCACAGTACGTCGATGGTTTGAGAAGTTCCGTTCTGGTGATTTTAATCTTGAAAATGAGCCTTGTGGGCAATCTGAGACCAAAGTGAATAATGATGAAATGAAAGCTGTTGTGGAAGCGAATCCATCTCAACCTACACATGAATTAGCAGCAAGGTTTGACCTTACTATTCCAACAATATTGGACCACTTGAAACAAATGGGCAAGATAAAGAAGCTGGATAGTAGATGGCAACTGCATGAATTAAACGAGTGTCAGAAGAGAAATCATCTCGAAGCTTGCTTTTCTTTGCCATCGTGACATAATGGTGAACCATTTCTACACTGTATTGTCATGTGTGATGAAAAACAGATTCTTTTTGACAATCACAAGTGTTTGTCACACATCTTTGTCCACGATGGTTGGATAAAGATGAAGTGCCAAAACACAGTCCAAAACTGAATATTCATCAAAAAAGCTAAGGGTGTCTGTTTGGTGGTCCAGCACTGTATAATCCACTACAGCTTCACGAAACCTGGTCAATCGATTACAGCGGATGTCTACTGGAATCCACTGGATGAAATGATGAGGATGCTTGTGATTAAGTAGTGTGATTGGTCAATAGAGACAGGCCAGTCCTCTTGGAACACAATGCTCAACCACATGTAGCACAAACAATGCTGCTGAAACTACAGAGGCTGGACTTGGAAACACTGTCATCCACCATATCCACCAGACCTTGCACTAACTGACTACCTCTTCTTCCAGGCTTTGGACCACTTCTTGCAAGGAAAAATATTCAGTTCTCAACCAGCTGTGGAAAAGGTCTTTAGCAATTTCATCGCCACTCGTTCTCCAGGCTTCTTCCCTACTGGCATAAACCAGCTACCGTTAAGATGGCAAAACTGTGTCAATAGTTTAGGTAAACACTTTCATTAATTGTACTGCTACTTGTCTGAGATATGATAAACTACACTTTTGATTCGAAATCAGACATTTATATTTAATGACCTAGTAAATGGCAGATTCAGAATTTAAACCCAGTTATGTTTGTTTCCAAAGCCTATGATTTTAACTATTTTTAGATTTTCTTGTCAAAATTTTGTCTAGCCATAGGATGATATATATGATACAGTTATTATAAGTGGTATAAAGAAATACTTAATAACATTGGAAAATGTGATATTGTGTTAATTGAAAAAATTATAAGAGTTTATATAGAATGATTTTGTTTTAGACTAAATAAAGTATGGGACTCTGTTCACAGAAAAAGATCTGTAATAAAACACCCTCAAAAGTTGGTTATCTTAGGGTGGTCAATTTATACCTTAGAAATATTTTTCTACTTTATAATTTTTTGTGTTTTCTAAATGCATGAAAACTAATTCATAGTAGAGACTATTAACGTGTATAATTTTTTGCATCCAAGAAGTTATTAAAGTAGTTCAATATGGACAAAAGATATTTTTCTTCTTGTGAGATTTGAAAAGTGAAAAGCCTCTTTTAAAAAAAAAGATATGAAATTTCTTTCCATTTGGCACCCAGAAAAGTTTTTACGAAAGTACAGAAAGCTAAAGACTAAAAGAAAAATTGGTGAGTTTAAAAGTAAAAGATAAACCAATGAAAAATAGAAAAACTGAGAGTGGACAAAGGAAAAAGTTGTTGATTAATTTGATAGCAATCCCATTTTAAATGCTACTATTCTTTTTTTTTTCCTTTCTTCTTCTTCTTCTTTTTTTTTTTTTTTTTTTTTTTTGAGACAGAGTCTTACTCTGTTGCCCGGGCTGGAGTATCACGGCATCAGCCTAGCTCACAGCAACCTCAGACTCCTGGGCTCAAGTGATCCTCCTGCCTCAGTCTCCTGAGTAGCTGGGACTACAGATATGTGCCACCATGTCCGGCTAATTTTTTCTATATATTTTTAGTTATCCAGCTAATTTCTTTCTATTTTTGGTAGAGATGGGGTCTTGCTCTTGCTCAGAACTCCTGAGCTCAAACGATCCTCCCTCCTCAGCCTCCCACAAATGCTACTATTCTTTATTCTTGGTTTGGGGGCACTTTTACTTAAGGCAGGGGCAGAGACATTTTTGTGTGAACCAGAGCTGGAGCCACTGCGATTGGCCTGCTCTGGCAGGTATTTTACAACTACAGCAACACAGTGATCTATTTTGATCCTAAAAGCAGGAAAGCTTCAAAATGGGGAAGACATTTTAACTTTGCCTTTAAGATTCCTAAATATAGATTGTATCCTAGGGTGGAAATAATAGTTGCTCCTATGACTTATAAAATCAGATGTAAATATTTTTATTGCTCAAACTAGTGAGGACATATCTGACTGAAATAAAATTGAATTTCTAACAAACACTGAGTCGAAAGTAGAACTCTTGCATAAATTCATTTAGTGTTGGGAATCTTATTATAATTTATTTTTAAAAACTTTTCTAGAACTGCGATAGAAACCAGTTTAACTTGAGTCTTAAACATACACTCAAAATAATTGGCAAAGGATTCTGTTACTTCGAAGAAAATTTTTTAGAAATCTGTCCTATTACTTTAAGCTGTTCAAAAATTCTCTAGAACTAAAATAGAAAACTATTATTATTATAGTCAGAGTAGACCAGTGACAAACTAAGCAAAGTTGGAGATGGAGGGGAGTATCTTAGTAGGGAAGGGAAGAGAAAGAAAAGAAGAAAGAAAAGGAGAAAGAGAGAGAAATAAGAATAAATTGAATAGGAGGGAGAGAGAACAAATGATTTATTTAAAAGTAAGAAAAAATTACCTTGGAGCATTTTATAGCACCAAAAAGAATATGTCCTAGATAGTTCTTTTGCCATTTTCTTCTTTTTGATCCTAGTTAGAGAAAGAAAATAAAATCTTTAAGAGAATCAAGTTGGGAGAAAGGAACTAAGTTGCGTGTGAGGTATTATAATAGATGTTTTATCTACATGATTTCATTAAAGAATGAACCACTTTTAATTGGACCCTGTGTTCAGGGCATAACCTCATTTAGTTGTCCACGCTGGTGTAAGAGGTAGGTATAACTGTGCCCATTTCATAGATAACTGATGATAAGAGAGGTGAAATAACTTCAAAAATTTCTTAGGTAGTAAGAGTTTAATTCTTTTTTCTTTCAAAGACTAGGATCTTTCCACTCCCTTTCACAGCATAGCAAAATTAAAGGCTATGCATGTACGTTACAGGGAAAATGTAAACAGAGTGAATATATTCTGTCTGTGATCAAGACAAATTTATAGGCAGCTAAGAGATAAACAATCACTAGATTGTTTGAAAATGAATAGCCATCAACAATAAGTTATGGTATACTTTAAAATAACTAAATGAGTAGAATTGGAATGGTTCTAACACAAAGAAATGATAAATGCTTGACATGATGTATACTCCAATTACCCTGATTTGATTATTAGGCATTGTATGCCTGTATCAAAACATCACATGTACCCCATAAACATACACAACTATTATGTACCCATAATAATTAAAAATAAAGATGCTTAATTAAAAAAGAATATAGTGCTGGGAATGACTTTTGCTTTAAAAGCAAAATCAAAGGTAAATTGATAGTGAAAGTATAAAGATCATTACAAAGGGCACTATCGTCTTATTTGGGTTCTCACAAAAGCAGACCAAGCAAAAACAAGGATTTTTGGTATGAGGAGTTTATTTGGGAAGTGATCCCAGGAAGTGTGATGAAGTGAAGCAAGGAGAGATGAAAAAGTCAATTCACAAATGAGTGGGTTACTGCTGTGGGAAACTGAGGCTCAGTTTCTCTGGGTAATAGCTGAAAGTTTATGGAATTGATGTAGAACAAACACAGTACAGAATTGTCCCTTCGATGGGTGAAGAGGCTGAGGTATTTATCTACCAACTCCCATCTCTCATGAATTGATAGTTATTTCTGGGTCCTTATGTCCCTGGCACTTCCAGCCTGCCCTACCGATATACTGAGCACACTCCTGACTCCAGAAAGAGTCCCAAGGCAGAGAGACACAGGTACTTGAGGTAAGATGCCACGGCATGTAAAAGAATTTTCTGTGAAGCTGGAGGTGACCTTAAGAATGGACAGAAGGGATATATATATATAGACAGGGAACTAACAGATTTTGCAATAGCAACCAATAATAAATAAATATGTGTGTGTGTGCACGCGTGCACGCGTGTAGCTTAAGTAGAATAAAAGGCAGTTTCAGAAGACAAGTAGTTTTAAGAAGAGTAAAATGCCTGGAAAATATGATGTTCTCTTACTTTTATAGACCCTCCTACCACTTGGTGGCAGTATACCAAAGTTTAGGTGGTTGAAAGTAAAACTAAATTAAACTAAACTAATAATAACCTGAAATGACACCAAATATCTCATGATAATAGCTGCAAACCAACTTCCCCAAAATGTGCCCTTTTCAAGTTGGAGGTTAAGCTACTGTTATTACATTGTAGGTTTTCAGATTCTTTCTCTGACACTTGGCTTTTCCCCCAACTCCTGCCATCTTGACACCTTTTACAGATTCATGAAATTACTATTACAGGGCAGTGAAACTATTGAGTTAATACTTAAGCCAGTTTCTTACCTTGTATATCATCTTACTTTTTGCTGCTACTGAGGCCTGATTTGTCTCTTTTACATTAGCATTCCTTATAGAAACAGGAAGATCTTTTTTTTTATTATTATTATTAAGAGAAGTGTTGTTTTCCTAATTCAAATGCTGACAAAAAAGGAGTTATAAATGCTAATAATTATAGCTGTTCTTCTGTGTTCACTTCTTACATTATACTAACATTTCTTAAGCTATTTATGATGATTATTAAAAAATCCTATGAACTAAGTTTAATTAAAAGTTAATAACAAATACCATTATTATCTTTGAACTAAATGCAAAATTAAATATGGATAAATTACCATGAATTCTAAAATGACTGATTTGGTGGTACTTATGTGGACTCTTCTTTCTCCTCTCACTTCTTATATGTTGGCATTCTCCAAGTTTCTGTCTTCAAATTTCTATTTTTCCTCAACCTATTCACTTCCCCTAGGTGATCTACCCATACCCAAAGTTTAAGGCATCACCTGATGATTCCTGAATTTACATTTCCAGCCCCAATTTCTCCCTGAAGCTCCAGTTTTGTGATTGATAATAAACATCTCCACTGGAGGTCCCACAGGCACTACAAATTCAACAAGTCTACACGTTAATTTATATTCCTTCCCAAACTTGCTTCATCTCACCCCCATTTTCACTTTTCACCTACTCATTAAAATGAAATATTGAATCATTTTACTATGAATACTACAAAATATTAATTGAGTGCCTACCATGTCCTAGGCACTAAATATTTTGTGTACATTAGCTAATTTAATTCTCAAAAGAAGCCTATGAGGTAAAGACTATTGTTAATACCATTTTACAAGTGAAGAAACAGAGACTTTCCCACAGCTACATGACTAATAATTAGAGGAACTAAGATTTAAACTCAAGCAATATGTTTTCAGAGCCCATGCTATTAATCCATACTGTTAATGGTAACAGCACCAAATATCCAAGTGTTTCTAAACATTTTCTCACCTTTCTTGCAGTTAGGTTGGGACCATCTATCTAGTTCTGGCCAGTGGAATGGGAATGGAAGTGATGTACGTCCCTTCCAAGTCAAGGCACTTAAGAAATGGTCTGCCTCTCAATCTCTTTGTTTCCCCTCAGCTATGGCAACCTTAGAGAATTCCAGATGGCACAGCTACAGAGTGGAGGAGACTTTCCACTAGTAGGGAACAAAGCCTTAAGCTCTGGAGGGTTCATGGTTTGCTGTATCACAGTGTAGCTTAGACTATCCTGACTAATACACTCACCATACCCCAAAATTCCTCCCTCTCCTTCACTGCTTTATAGCCAATCAATCACCAAATCTTCTCATTCCTCCTTAATTATTCCTCCCCTCTGTCCTTTCCACAATGCCTTGGCCTAAGCCCTCATTATTTCTCTAATTGGGACCACTATCAAAACTTTCTAAATAACCAAACTTAACCTCTGGCCTCAACTGCCTCCAATCTGTACTCCAAGGTGAGCTACAGTGATCCTTCTAAATTGTAACATATTAATGTCCTATTCTTACTTAAAAATGTTTAAATAGCTTCTAATTCCCTACCAGATAATGTCCAAACTCCTCAGCATGGGTTATGAGATCCTTGACAAGATCCTTTATAATACCTATCCCATTGGCCGCGCTCTCCAACCTCATATTCATCCCATTTGGGTCACTAAATGCACCTTATTCTTCATTCTAACATCCTGCTTCTTCTGACCAAGCCTCCCCTTACTTTATATGCTAGGTAAATATTAATAAATTATTCATCTTTTGAAAATCAACTTAGTTGTTGCCTTTTAGTAGAAAATCTTCCCTGGCACCAATTCCATCTCCTCTTTTCTGTGCTCCCATCCCCCCCCCCACCTCTTTTCTGGCCCTTATACCATTGCATTGTAGCTGTTTGTTCCCCTGTCTGTGTTAATTTCAGTTACCATGTCATATTCATTTTAATATCTTCACTACCATGCAGTGTCTGGCACATATTAGATAATTAAATATCAGTTGAATAAATTAATGAACACATGAATAAGTGAATAATATAATGTGTTTCCTAGGTAACCTGTGGGGAAAACAGGATCATTAAAATAGTCACAAAATTGCATTCTCTGGCTGTGGTAGTTGGTGTACAAAGATGGCCCCCAATGAACCCCACCTCCCAGTATTCACATCCTTGTATAAACTATGCTTACATCAAATCCAGGCAGCCTTGTGATTTGTTTCAATCAAGATGTAACAGAGGCCGAGCATGGTGGCTCATGCCTGTAATCCTAGCAATCTGGGAGGCTGAGGCGGGAGGATCGCTCGAGGTCAGGAGTTTGGGACCAGCCTGAACAAGAGCGAGACCCCGTCTCTACTTAAAAAAATAGAAAGAAATGATGTAGACATCTAAATATATATATAGGAAAAAAATAGCTGAGCATGGTGGCACATGCCTGTAGTGCCAGCTACTCGGGAGGCTGAGGCAGAAGGATTGCTTAAGCCCAGGAGTTTGAGGTTGCTATGAGCTTGATGCCATGGCACTCTAGCTCGGGCAACAGAGCGAGACTCTGTCTCAAAAAAAAAAAAATGTAACAGAAGTGACATTGTGTAACTTTTAATGTTGGGCTTAAGATATCTGCAGCTTCCAATTTCTCTGCTTCAGATACTCCTTTTCGGAAATGACCCAATATGCTGTGAGTAGCCCAAGACACAGAGAAGCTTTGGGGAGGAAAACTGAGGCACTCTGGTCAACAGCCCCAGCTGACTTCCCAGGTGCCAGTCAGTATGGACTGCCTGCCATGTGAATGAGCCATTTTGGATATTCCAGACTGGTTGGGTTGCAGATGACTGCAGCCCCAGTCAACATCATGTGGGACAAAAGAACCTCTCAGCTGAGCCCAGTCAACTCCTTGTCTCTTATTCTGGCTTCCTGTGATCTCGTCTCCTGCGCATGCAACGTCAAAGTGAGAATTTTGCTGCCTTGCAAAGTCTTTGCCACCACCACCAGCGCCTGCCAATGTCTATGCCAATGCTGCTGGTACCTGACATTGAGGGTGCAGGTATCTACTCTGAGGTGTGGTCTCAGGTTCCTACAGAGGCTGTTGTCATGAATGCTGCTGACCTCTTGCACTTCAGTGTCTCACACAGATCTTTGTGAAACAGCTTTTCATATTTACTCACATTTTTATCACATTCCTTTCACTCTAGGACTTAGGCATGAATCCATGGACATAGGGCCAATAAGTAATCTGAGTGATAGACAGACAGAAATGGTGCTACATCCATAATCATTACTCTTATTTTATCCTGGCCCGTTATCTTTAAGGCATACTTCTGTGCCATGGCATTCCCTTCCCTTGGTTTGAAGTCTGTGCAAAGAGACTGCAAGGTCCTTCATGTAAATAGATCCTAGGATATGAACTCCACCAGACCTTCAGATATATCCAGAGAAGACTGAAACCAAAATGTTCAACATGCCCAGACTCTAGTGAATCAAAGACTAGATATGTTTATCAGTGCAGAATACTTCCCTTCTTCCCACCTGCATCGGCTAACAGTGACCCCTCTCCTTGGAGAAACTGTCTTCCCCCCTTTCCAAGTAGTTTTGGTTGGACTGTTGGTTATAGTCCATTACTCCACCTGGTCCATAGGGATGGGAATGTGATCTTGTTCTGGTCAATCGTAGTATCTCATCTCTCTAGGGAAAAGGATTGTTGGAAAGGGTGAGTACAGGCCCAAGATAGGGAGCTCAGAGTCCTTCTCTGAGATATTTTTAGGAAGGGACTCCTTCTTTCTTGAGGCATACAGTGACAAGGATGTAATCCTGGGCTTCCGTGGGGAAAACACTTGGAGGAGACAATGAAACCCAGAAGAGTTAAGCAGATGAGAGATGGATAGTGTGAAAGAGAGTGGAGTCCTGGTCATATCAAGTCTAAAGTTCCTCTCCCTGAGATACATGAAGTTACCTGCTCACCACAGAATTTCCATCAATTCTATAACAAGCCCCATTCTTCTTCCATTAATTCTTATTTTTTACTTAACTAGTTTGAGTTGTATTTCTATCAGTAAAAATTAAAAAAAACTTCTGACCATTATAAACACAAGCACACTAAAATGACAAAAATATTTGTTCTTATTTTTAAATCCATAAGTTACTTATATTTGCAATGGGAGAATGACAAAATAAAAAGAGCTGAAGTTGCAGTATATTTATAGAGTCGCTCAATAAGAAATCACTGTGCTATATATAACATTAGTTATTGTGATCCGATGAGGTTAACAAATTGTTCCAGAAAAGGAAATTAGATATTTATGAGGACAAATTTATGAAAAATATATGCTTTGTTGGCAAAAAAGGACAATTTTAAAAGTTGTCTCAGCTTTACTGTTTTCTCTTGCAAATCCAATTTGAAATTTTGGATTTTTAAAAAACAAATATAATTTTGCCATCCACAAAAGAGACATGACACAATATGAAGTAATGAAACTCTTTCACAATTCTTTATTACTGAATAATAACATAATGCTCTTGTCCTCTGGATTTAATGAGGCTTTCTATGGTTTTTAGAATGAAACATGAACAGAAGTTTAACATATTGAAATATCCTTTTATTAAACAACTGGTTAGTATTCCCTTAAGAAGGAAATCTCAGCAAAATATAAAAGTTGTTGTAATCAAGGCTTTAGCAAAGACCACACAGAAAATGTATAAAATACAAAGATGTCTAAAGAAGACAAATTAGTTAAATACATCATCCAAGATTTACTATGTCAAATGAGAAAGTAGTAATTTGACCACCTAATTTGTACTATAAATTGCCTTTTTACATGTTTTCAAATTTAGTATAAACACTTTGATTTCCCAATGATGTGATGAAAATAAGGCATGTAGAAGAAATATTCTGACAGAGAAAGTCAATTAGCTACGACTATAAAGTTAATAGTTCTCCTCAGTTAAAATAATCGAGTCAGACGTGCAAATTGTGAATGGTGAAAGATGTGTTAAATTGCACAGTGTTGAAGCGACTATACCCTAACAGAATTTAACAATTAACTACATGAGCTCCACTACTGATTGAAACATGCAATGGAAATTCTTGCAGTTAGATTGCCAGAAGATTGTCCTGAGAGAAATGTCTGACAAAACAAACAACTTTTTTTTTTTTTTAAATAGAATTATTGTCTGGTCTCAATTATAGTCCTAAAGACTTTATTCAATGTTTTCCTTTTTTTTCTATGTAAACTTGTGCTCCATCTCCTTTGAGGATTTTTCCATTCTGTAATGGTTTTAGATTTTTAGGGAGGAAAAGAGAGCAAAGCATTGAACTCAATGTAGGAATTTTGCCGTATTTCACTTGTTATCTCCATAACCAAGAAACTAACATTTATTTACTACTTATGTGCCCAACACTTATGATGTACATTTATAGACATAATCTCATTTAACCCTCCCCAAAACCCTATCTGGCATATATTATTACCCACATTTTACAGAGAGAAAAATTGATGGTGAAAAAAGTTGGTGACTTGTCTAAGATCATTCAGCTAGTGAATGTCCAGCCTAGAATTTAAACTCAGGTCTCCCTGACTCCAGAATGTTCCTTTCCCATTGCTCCATGCTGATAACTTTGTTTCACAGATAAAGAGATTAGAAAATTTAAGGCATAACCTACTCTTGTTTATTTGTTTTTAGGTTTTGTGTTTGTTTGTTTGTTTGTTTTGAGTGGGGTGTCTTGCTATGTTGCCCAGGCTGGTCTCAAACTTCTGGCCTCAGACGATTCTCCTGCCTCAGCCTCCCAAAGTGCTAGGATGACAGGCGTAAACCACTGCTCCTGGCCTATGACCTTCCTTTAAAAGAAGCAGCAATTAGAAAAATTCATACTAACTGGAATCCTCAAGGACACTTTCTTTGAAACCTAACTAAGAGAGTTAATGGGCAAAATGATATTGTTTCAGGTTAATAATACCTTGTATTGCTTCTTTGAGATGATATTTGTAAAATTCTCAGTGTGGTGCTTGTCACATTGTAAGGGCAAACTAGTTCTCTTCCAATTGCTATCTAGCATTTTGGGATTGATGAAATCTACTACTTCATTTTATTGTGTTTCTATCTATGTCAGGGGTGGGGAACCTTCGGCCTTAAGGCCGCATGTGACTTTTTTGACCCTTAAGTGTGACCTTTTGACTGAATCCAAATTTTACAGAACAAATCCTTTTATTGTTACAATATTAACACATTTTTGTTTGTCTTTTATATTTTAATTTTATTTTTTAAATGAACGTTTTTAAAATACCAAAGAGTAAAATAAATTTCAATGAAATAATCCTCCCAGATTGACTGGCACAATTAGAACATTAGTGAGCCATAAGGGCTAAATTGACGGCTGCTACACTCATGATTTAGTTCTAATTTCCCCCACCTGACTGGTGCTACTACCTCACAAGGCTGGTCAGCAAGAATCTATGGGGATCAAGTATGCCAGCCTGTTACCAAGTTTTGAAAATGGTGCACTGTGTTTCTGTTTGAAGTGGAATTTGTGAATACTTACACAGCTTGGCAGTATTTTTAAATTCTGTCTGTTTAACAGCCCATCATATCAATGAAGACCAAGAGAATGCTGAAGGAAGAAAACAGATTTTTAAATGAGGATTGGAATTGCATTATCTTGTTTCTGCTAAAGATAAGATGGTCTGCTTGCTTTGTGATTCTGTGATATCAACATTAAAGCAATTCAATGCTCATCAGCATTGTAACACTCATAAGGACCACAAATATTTTAAATTAGAGGGAGAGGTCCAAAAGGTTGTATTGAAGAAATTAAAAAATCAAAAGCAAAAGCAAAGACAATTCTTCAAGCAGCAATAAGACCTGGAAATAATGCCACTGAAGCAACTTATAAAGTAGCTTAAGTACTTAGGGAAAAGGCAAAGCCATTCAGTAATGTAGAAATTGTGAAAGAATGCATTGTCGAAGTTGCAGGATGCTTAGACCCCAATAGCATTTCAAAGTACAAACAGCTGCTTCTTTCAAGGAGAACTATAATTGATTGGCAGCATGAATTAGCCTTCAACTTAGCAAAACCACTTCATGCAATGCTTCAAAAGGAAAATAAATACTATTCAATTGCTTTGGATGAATCAATTGATATTACTGACTCAACAGGTTTTATACTTCATTCAGGTCATAACGGAAGATTTTCTTTGCTTCGAAGAGTTACCCAGTTTATGAACTCTTTAACAGAACACAGGGAATCTTCAACAACTTTCAAGATAAATGTCATGAAATTCGACTGAATTTGGTAAATGTAATGAGCGTATGTACAGATGGTGCATTTTCCATGACAGGAAAACATGAAGGGTTTATTGCACAGATAAAAAAAAGTGTTAACAGATCCAGATGCTGTCATTTCTTTTCATTGTATCTTGCATCAGCAACATCTTTGTGTTGAAAGTACTATTTTAAGTGACGTTTTGCAATAAGTTATAAGTATTGTTAACTATATTTGTGCAAATGCAACATGGCATCGTCAGTTTTGTAACATACTAAAGTTGAACCATGAAGTATCCAGTGTGGATTTGCCATATCATTCTAACATGCAGTGGCTATCACAGGGACAGGTATTGGCCAAAATTTTATCCCTGTGAGAACAAACAGTTAAATTTTATGAGGAACAGAATTAGCAATGTGAATTATTGAAAGAAGATTTCTAAAGGAATGTAGCATTTCTGTGTGATATCATATCAAATCAAAACAACTTGAATATTTCTTCCCAGGGTAAAACTAAGTCTATATAGGATATGTGGCAAAAAAAAAAAAAAAAATCCAAGCATTTCAAGAAAAGCTATCTTTTTTCAAAACACTTCTTCAAAAGGAAATTTCAGATGAACATTTTCCCCAGTTAGCAAAGATCACTGATGAGCAGGATGATAAATGTGAATCATTTAAAGACTAATCAGCTGCTATCAACCTATTAATTGGAGAATACAATGAAAGGTTCACTGACTTGGAGAATCATGACATCACATTCAAATTAGCATTTCAGCCTCCCCTAATTAGTTGCTATCACCAAGGCACCTAAAGAACTGCAGATGAAATTGATTGAGCTCTTAATAGATGACATTTTAAAGTCATTGTTTGTTGATAAGAAAGATCCAATTGTGTCTATGGCCATACCACCCTGAAGGTGCCCAATCTTGTTTGATCTCGGAAGCTAAGCAGGGTTGTGCCTGGTTAGTACTTGGATGGGAGAAAGATCCAATTGAAATAGGGAAAAATGCAGTAGAATACCCATGCCATCAGCAACATGCCTGAAAAATGCTTTCTTGCTTTTCAACCACTTATTGCTACGAATCTACATTCTCCTACCTAACCCAAATCAAGACACCCTTAAGGTCACAAATGACTGATACCCATCTTAGAAGATCAACTGAAACTGCAGACCTCCATGTTGCAACCAAATATTCAAATGCTTTCGAACAGAAAGCAGGCACAACTAAGTCATTAAAAGGTTAACTTTAAAAGTAACAAATAGTTTTCATTTTTTGAAATTAAGTACATAGTACTTAGATTTCTACAAAATAATGTAAATTTTTAAATATATCTAATTGAAGTTTCTTCAATGCAGCCTTATTGGATTACAGTTAAATTAATGTGGCCTTCCAACAAGAAAAGGTTCCCCATCCCCGATCTGTGTAATAATAACACTACAGTGGACGCCTATTGTCTTGTTTGCCTTACATCTCATCTTCTGAAAAGTGTTTCTCATGGTCACCCCCTGTGGTAGATTAAATGATTGGTGCCATCCCCCACCCCCTTCCCTGCCTCCCACTCTGACCATAGCTTCACTGTGGGCAGAAAGTACTTCTCTGCCTCTTAGTGTGCAGCCGCGTGACTTGCTTTGACCAACAGCTTGTGGGCAGGAGTGACACTGTTAGGACAGTTCTGAGCCTACCCTCTAGGGGCCTCCCATGTTCCCTGGCTAGCTTGCCAGACCCAGGAGGAGAGTGACCACTGTGTGAAACATAGCCACTCTAGTCACCACTGCCTGAGCAGAGCTGCCCCAGCCAACTGGCAGATCCATGAAAATAAATGACAGCTGTGTTTGGGGCACATTGTTATAGAACATCATAGCGGTAACAGCTAACTGATATTCCTTCCACCACAGCCCACCCCTAATCATAGTGTTCCCACAGGACTTACCAGGTTATTCTTGCACTATCAGATCCCTCTTCAGGCCACCAGTTAGTCCAGAGGCTGACTGGGCCAGTGGGAGCTCTTTTCAATACTTTGCACTTGAAGGGAGAGCACTGGACACCTTTCCTTGTGGCAGAAAGTCTAAAGTGTGAGACCCGGGAGTTGCTGTTACCAGCCTTATTGACCACCCCGTGGGGAGAAGTCGATTTGCAGTTAGAAAGAAGACAAGTCAGGATGCGGAGGGCGACACCTAGGGGCTTCTTAGAGTCCCTGGTTGCAGTTATTCATAAGACCACTGCATCCTTACCCTTTCTTAGGTTTCTTGAACCAATAAATTCTCGTTTTTTTTGGCTAAGCTATTTTGGTTGGGTTTGGTTTCTTAAACTGAGTTAGTATTGATGTATACGCATATTTTCTTTTCTTTTTCTTACTGAGATGAAAACATATAGGATAAAATCTACACATTTTATATAACATAAAATGTTATATGTTTTCATCTTAACCATTAAGTTTACAGCACAGTAGTATTAACCATATGCACATTGTTGTGCAATACATCTCTAGAACTTTTTCATCTTGCAAAATCGAAACATCATACCAATTAAATGATGCCCCATATCCCATTCTCCCCTGACCCTGGCAATCAGCATTCTACTTTCTGTTTCTAAGAGTTTGACTACTTTAAATGCCTCAAGTAAGTGGAATCCAGCAGTATTTGTCTTTTTGAGACTGGTTTATTTCTCTTAGCATAATGTCCTCAAGGAGTACTTATGTTGTAGTAAATGACAGGACTTCCTTTTTATACTACTGGATAATATTCCATTATATATATGTACATATGTGTGTGTGTGTGTGTGTGTATGTGTATACACACACCCCCCACATTTTCTTTATCTATTAATATTTATCTGTTGATGGACATTTAGGTCACGTCCACCTGCTGGCTATTGTAAATAATGCTGCAATGAATATGAGTGTGCAAATCTACACATATTTTCTCGATGGCTTCAACTAACAATTGCTTATATAACTTCTGCTTCTCCAGTTTGGGAGAAAACAACGAAAGAAGTATGAATGGCAATAACAGTGGTTTGGGGCACAGACACCCATTGGTGAAACGCACCCCTGAGCCTTCCCACCCCAGGGCCTTTGCCCTTACCATACCTCTCTCCATCAAATTCCATCCTGCCCATGGTTTGAGGGCTATCTTAAGTGCCATGTCCCCAGTGGAGAATCACTTTCTTTAGCTTGAACCTCCATGATGTCTCTCTCTACTCTATGACTCTTACCACATTTTGTTAATCTCTACCCCCTTTTTTGTGTTGTACTCTTTCTGAAGAACAAGACAGTGTCTTACTCACATTTGTATTTATCAAAGTGCCCTATCAAGTATCTTACAAATAATAGACATTCAATAAATACCTGTGGAATTGAAGTGGGCCCCTGCCCAAACCCCTGAGTTAGAACTAGATCCTCCTCTTTTGTCTGAGAAAGCCCATATTTACTCTAAGCTACCTACTTTATACTGGAGATTCATTTTTCAATCATTGCCCAACATTTGACTGAAATTAAATCCCCAAACTGAAATTGGATGAATGACTCAATAAGCTAATTTTTTTTTTAAGGTCAAAGTATTTATTGCTAAAGAGCTAACAGGTTGAATTTGGTCATCCTTTAGATTAAGGTTTATTTTACACTCAAGATTCTATAGTTTTGTGATATATACATTTAACTACTTTCCCAATCATAAATAAATGAATTTCCAGGTAGCCTGCTTAAGGAGAATCAGTAGAAAAATTGTCTTGGTTTATTTTTCCTGATACCTTTACATAGGAATTTTCTGGGCTCGGTCCTAGAATTTCTTTCCTTTTCTATCTGTAGTCTATATCTACTTTATTGGTGATCTTATCCATGTTTGTGGCTTTAAATTCCATCTATATGCAAATAACACTCAAATTTCTATATCCAGCTTGTGTCTCTTCTCTGAATTCTAGATTCACATGAGCAACTGCCTGTCAACAGCGCTATCTGGATGACAGGTGTTTCAAATTTAACCTGGCCTAAAATGAATTCTTCATTCCTTTCCCCATTCCTTTGCAAAATATGTTCCTCTTAAAGTTTTATTCACCTCAATTAATGGCCACCTTACCCAATCATTCTAGTTACTTTGGCTAGAATCTGTAGAATAAAATCCTAGCACTCTGGGAGGCCAAGGTGGGAGGATCAGTTGAGATCAGGAGTTTGAGACCAGCCTGGGCAAGAGTGAGACCCCATTTCTACAAAAAGAAAAAGAAAAATTAGCCGGGCGTGAGGGCACACACCTGTAGTCCCCCAGCTACTCGGGAGACTGAGGCAGGAGGATCAGTTGAGCCCAGGAGTTTGAGGTTGCTGTGAGCTAGGCTGACGCCACGGCACTCACCCGGGCAACAGAGTGAGACTCTGTCTCAAAAAAATAAAGTAAAATAAAATAAAATAGAACAAAATCATTGTCACTCCTCAGCTTAAAACCCTCCAATGGCTTCCTCTCATAATTATCAAAAGAGCCAAAGGCATATGGAGTCCTGCACTATTGCCCACCACTCCCCATTGCCTTCGGATCTCATCTCTTACTGTTCTCCTCTTGCTAAAGTTGCTCCTGCCACCTGGCCTCCTTGCTGGTGATCAAATGCATCCCAGAGCCTCTTTTTCTTCTCCTTTGCCACCCCCTACTGTCCGTCTGCCTGAAATACTCTTGTCAGAATAACTCCATTGCCTGCTCCCTCACTTCTATTAGGTCTCTGCTCAAATGCCATATTCCAGAGTGACCTTCTCTGAGCATACCAAACTCAATGTCTGCTGTTCCCACTTAATTTTTCTCCAAACACTTATCATCATCTGATATTTTATATCATATGATTATTATCACATTACATTTTACTTATGTATTTTTCTTACTGTCTCTCTCCTCAAACTAGAGTGAAAGTTCCATGAGGACTAAACTTTTGTCTATTTTGTTTACCCCTTTATCCTCAGGGCTAGAATAATTACTGGAACATAGTACATGCTCAACAAATATTTCTTGAATGAATGAATGTTCTAAAAGTAGGTAAGTATATAAGGTCGGAACAAATATGGACATACCAAAATGATGAAGAATAATTCTCTTGCGGGGTATGGTGGCATGTACCTCTAGTCCCAGCTACTCAGGAGACTGAGGCAGGAGGACCTCTTGAAGCCAGGATGTTGAGACTGCGATGCACTATGATCGTGCCTATGAATAGCCCACTGTACTCCAGCCTGGACAACATAGCAAGACCCTGTCTCTAAAAATAAATAAATAAATAAACAATAAAATTAAAAAGAATAATTATCCTTTTACATGAATTATACCTCTAAGTACATGTTTATAAAAAAGGTAAAATATAGTTTACATAACTAAAAAAATACTCTTATTTAGTTATTAAATATATACATGAATAAGATGGCAGAGAAAATATGCCAAAGTAAAGCAAAAAAATATTTTTGGTGTCCACTGATGAACAGCATCATCCAAGTTACACATTCTTAGGAATGGTTACAAATGAAGACTCAGTCTCTGGAAGTTTATGACAATCATGCGGAGGCCTGAGTCCTCCGCCTGTGATTTAGAAAGCAGAACTAAAAGCTTAGTTTGCTACAAGGGATACTCTAAACCAGTTTCCTTAGTGCAGTGTGTGTAATTCTGGTGGTAAATGAGTAATTTTAGATGTATGTAGATAAACATTTTCAGTTAGTAGCCATGTGCTTATTTCAATGTGTATTAGGAAAAATAAAACTAGTATATCACAACTGTAATTTTTTGCATGTGATTTTTTAGGCTGAGGCTACAGCAGGCAGAGCTGCAAGAATCTTTTTTTTCCTTTTTCTTTTTTTCTTTTCCCCTGGAAAGCAGATTGAGAGCTACAAGGATCTGTCCACCACATGGATCCCAGGAGCAGGACTCAGGCCTGCCCACGATTGCTGTCAACCTCCAGGGACTGAACCTTCTCCCGTGACTGTTCCTAACAGTGTATTACTTGGATGATGCTGTTCACTAGTATGTTCTTACACACAGAATTTGCAAGCTTATTTCTGCATTCTTTGCAGCATTAAATTGAAATTTGACTTTGAGAAGCTGATGATTGTTAAGTACTGAAGTATTAAAATGGTTGCCCTGAAAGCATAATCTAGTCACTGTTGCATGCACCAGCCAAAAAAACCCCCCAAAACAAACACCCCCCGCAAAAACAAAAACATGTACTTGAAGGTTGAAGTGTTTAAGGAATGCCTTTTAAATTGTCAATTGCATCAACTGAAGCCCTTTAAATTCTCACTCAGATTTTTACTTAGCTTTGTGAGATGAGCAGAGGTGGTAAAAGCCACTGAAAATCATTGGCTTCCACGGAGATGGGTCCTCCCTCTTCTATCTGAGTAGATGAAACTGTAAATCTTTCTGGAGGAAATTTGTAATCTTCTGAATTGTTTGCATGAATGGATTTGCAAATCAGACTATCTTATTGTTATCTTTGTTAACTTGAACAACCTAAAATCTCTCTTACAAATGCAAGTTTGCATTATATGTGGGTGCCAAGTAAATGAGGGTTGTGCAAAACAAAGTGATGGATGTGTGCCTTGATCATGCTAAGTTCTATCCTTTATCTGAAAAATTCTCTAAAAATATTTTGAACACTATGAAAGACTCATAAGTATTTTCCCCCACTGATTGGCAGCAGTGGGTGAATGAATAAAACCTATTTCTTCCATTTACCTTCTATTGTTGATAACAATTGATACAAATTTTTCATCAAAGCCAATAATGATATAAACGATAATAATAAGTGTCATTATTAATAGCTATCATTATTGCATTTCTGATATGGCCTTCTTTTCTTTGAGTAACTGAAGGCTCTAGGTCTACTTTGAAGGGAATAGAGGAAGAGGGAAGGAGAGGTGAATGGGATAAAAACTTTCTCTCCTCTTCCACTTAGAGTTGAATCTGCATAAATGAAATGTGTACATCAGTATGCCTATCCATAGTTTCCTTCAGTTGTCTCATATTCTAGAATTGACTAGGAAGGAGCCTCCCATTTATTCCCTTTCCTTCAAGTTTTCCGTGTCTTTAATGTATTCAGTATTTTTAAAATATTTTAAAATTATCACATATAATATACTCATCCTAAAAATAGTTATAGAGAAGCAAAAGGAAGAAAAAAATAATAATTCCATAACCCAAAGAAAACCATTGTTGATATTTTGGTGTATTTTTTTCTACATAGTTTTTGTCTAGTTTGCATAGTTGAGCTTTAGTGCGGTGGTTTTCTGTCTGTCTGTCTTGAGTATTCTTTTTTTTTTTTGAGACAGAGTCTCACTCTGTTGCCCGGGCTAGAATGCCGTGGCGTCAGCCTCACTCACAGCAACCTCAAACTCCTGGGCTCAAGTGATCCTCCTGCCTCAGCCTCCCGAGTAGCTGGGACTACAGGCATGTGCCACCATGCTCAGCTAATTTTTTCTATATGTATTTTTTTAGCTGTTCATATAATTTCTTTCTATTTTTAGTAGAGATGGGGTCTCACTCTTGCTCAGCTGGTCTTGAACTCCTGAGCTCAAACAATCCGCCTGCCTCGGCCTCCCAGAGTGCTAGGATTACAGGCATGAACCACCATGCCTGGCCTTGAGTATTCTTAAAAAGAGCTTTTAAAACGACTTACTCCCTTGAATATTTTTAGCTTAACATCTAATATATTAAACATAACTCTAAATAAATTTACTGTCTTTCAAATACAATAGAGATGATTGAACATTTCAAAGATGAAAAATAAATGAGCCTAAGCTGTAAGAGGAACATATATGCCATAATATGATTTGATAAAATAGCCTTTTACACCTTATTTAATAAAGCAAAACTGAAAGAAATCATGTAAAATTTTACACGTGAATTTTATCCAGTGTGTCTAGAAAAAATGTGATAGCCCATCAAAAATCCCACCTACATTTAAAGGAGAGCCATAAGTCTCCCATATTGGTTCTGATGTCCTAGATTCAGACTATTCCAAAATGGGCCCAAATATCCCTGAATTGGCTAAAATTCAGAATATCCCAACATGGGCTGAAATACAATTATTTTGGTATTCTAAATATATATATATTCTAAATATATATGTTCTAAATATATATATTCTAAATATATACATATATACACTAAATATTTATACATATATACACACAGAGAGAGAGAGAGCTGGGAAAGACTTGAAGCCTTGTGTGTTTAAAGTGTTTTGATAAATTATCCAAGGAGGCCTCCCTGAAACCAGCATTTCCATTTATCCATTTATTTGGTACTCTGAGCTATTTATACCCAGGGTAACGCACTACATGAGATTTGAGATGGAAGGATACTTACTACTCTTTACAAATCTAGAGAATGACGACTGTGAACCCAGGTTCATTCTCAGAGAAATCAAATTTAGAAAATTTAGAAAAGAGCACTTATGGAAGTTGAGAATCTGGAAACTGACCTCTTTAAAGGTATGCACAATCTCTAAGGGCTAGAGCTGTACATTGAAGGTTTTGAATTGACCTTTACTTCTTAGCATTCTTAAGTCTCTAAGAAGCTCTTAGAAATAAAGTAAAGTTGACCTTTAGTGCACACCTCACAGGAAGTGGTGATGAGTCAGTCTGTAGCACCCTTTCCTCCAGCGGAGCTGAACGAGACATAAGGTGCTTGATGTGAGAAGAATTGAGCAGCTCCATGTAGGAGCCATCCTCTGGATGGGGGGAAAGATTTAGGGTATTTTACTTCTCTTCCAAGAGTCTACATAACTCTTTATGAATAACAAGGTTCTCAATGCAGTGGTTGAGATAACTGATAAAATGCAGTGACACTTCATGTATTTGGCATATTTGAAGAAGGAGTAAAAGTATCTTCAAGATAATTAAAGCTTGATAGCTTCAAGGCCATGAAGTTAGAAAAATAAATTCAATATTTTTGATAAAAAGTTTTCTGAAATGATTAATACTTTCTGTTACCTTCTTAAATAAAGACTACGGAACTTACATTGTATTATACTTTTCTTAATTACTCACGTTGTGAGTGTTGAAAGGCAAGGCAGCCCCAGTGAGCTGGGCACCATTGGTGAAGCAAAGTGGGTTTGGTGGGGGTGCCCGCACCTGGCAGAGGATGATGAAGTAGCAGGAGAGGCGGTTGAAAGAGGGAGGCCGGTACCATGAAATCTAGTTCAGAGTCATAAGTGTCAGATCAGACCAGAGGAACGGGCAAGAAACTGTGCCTTCATCATTGACCCAAATAGATGAGCTCTGCCCTACAGGAGTTGCCATTCAGGGATGAAGATTGCAAAAGTATGAACTTGAGGCTGCTGTATATTACTTTCTGCACCCTTAACTTTTCACATCTTTCCATGAGCATTTTATTCTTTTACCTTATAATTTGAAAATAGAATCTTCTTTGCCACTGCAGGATCCTTGGGAGCTGTTAACCCTCTAGTCACTGTCTGGAGCACAATGTGTGCTGGCCCTCAATGAATGTGCCGCCCCTTTTTTAGGCTGTAACAATGAAATGGCAGGAGGGTCCAGTCAATTATTAAAATAAGTCTTTGTTTCTATTGCACAAACAGTCTACAGTCTGTTGGAGAGAACAAAAAAAATTATGTACTTCAGGATCAAGCCCTTATCGCAGTATACATAGAAACTACCTTGAAAAGGCCGAGAAGAGTGGCTCATTGCCACATGCACCCACAGTCACAGAGCACTTTTCTTCTCTCACCCTCAGCTTGTGGGGCCCCAGCCATGTTGTTGCCTCTCTCTGTTCTTTAAAGAAGAAATTGAGAGGAGTCAATTTCCTGGTCAAACATCTTTCAAACAATTAGACTTTTATTCTGCCAAGAATTGGGAATTGTTCCAAAGCATAGCTCTTGTTATTTGGTTTAGGAAAATCAGAAAAGCAAAACAAAACAAAGCTTCCTGTCTTCTCTTAGAACTATCATTCTAGTGACAATTCTGTCATCTTGATTCAATTTGTGACTGCCCAAGAAGGAAAGTCCGTATGTGTTTTGCCCTAGGCAGGGATTTTAGCCAAAACTTTACCCATTGTAGTACAGTAAACCCTCTCACATGGGGGCACCTGTTTTCTACTCAGCTGGAGAGAGAGACTGGGCTGTATCATGGCATCCTACCTATTAAAATTGTGCAGATATATGGAAAATGTCTTTCCTGAGCATACCCATGTATTAGGAGACTTCCCTTTGACCTTTATAGATAGCTGTTGCTATCTTCTCTGCTTCAAAAGCCAACTCATCCTATCAGCCATCATCCTCTCCACCCTTTCATAATATTGATTTCCCCATTCCATACAGAATTGCTGGATCCCTAAGGCACAGAATTGTAAGTCTCCCAAGTCAGGTCTTCCTAATGGGATTTGCATATTCAGTGGCACCTTCAAGGGGATGGCTTAGGAGCTTTAGACACTATAATATTCGGACCCTCTTCTCCACTAATGTCACTTCAAGGAATCACAGTAATCTAAGTAAAAATAGTGTTCCTGCTATGCAAGTACAAATTCAAGACAAGTTCCCTAGTCCCTTTCTCTAACCAGATTACCAGCCCTAAAGCAGGCCTATTAAGAAATGCCAGAGTTGCCATATCACTTCCCCACATACAGGTGTAGGTTTCCCACCTCTATGCAGAGTCAGGGATTCACTAAGCTCTTATTTCAGGAATTCAGCAGTCTACTCTCTGTTCTGCTCATTTTCCATTCCTTACCCACTTATGCATCTGGATTCTGAGGCTAGACAAATGGTTCCAGGCCTGCTCCCTAGCGGTAGACTAATGTTGCTAGAAAACAGTTTAACATCCAAGGTCTTGGTCTCCAGTTGTTCTTAGACAATCCTAACCAATCCACTTCAAGGAGCCCTGTGATGGTCTGAATGTGTCCCTCCAAAATTCATGTTGAAGTCTAATCCCTAATGTGTTGATGTTAAGAGGTGGGACCTTGAGGAAGTGACCAGGTCATGAGGGCTGAGCCCTCCTGAATGGAACAGGCTGCAAGCCCCTCCAGATCAACCTGCCTAAAGACACATTCGTCCTCCTCCTTTTGTGTGCTCGGTTAATGTCGTTATCTGCCCTATCCAATCAGCAATAATAGTCACCAGAGTCATTCTTTGTGCTCCTAGATCCTGACCCTCTCACACAGGTTGTTCACAGCATGAATCCTGGAGTCACCTTTCCTGTATTGATCACAATGACCTGTCCCATCTGCTTCCACACAGCTCTCCATTCTGTTTCCTCTTCTCAGTTCTTAATGTATTTACTTTCTGCTTAGGCTCCAATCAGCTCTTGATTTTCAATAGCCTCCTAACTGAGCTCTTCGTCTTCAATCAATTCTCCACACAGTGCAGTCATGCCTTGCTTAGTAACGACTGGGATATATTCTGAGAAATGCACTGTTAGATTTCATTGCCATGTGAACTTCATAGAGTGCACTTACACAAACCTAGATGGTACACACCTAGGCTACATGGTATGGCCTATTGCTCCTAGACTCCAAACCTGTACTGCATGTTACTGTACTGAATACTGTAGGCAACTGTAACACAATGGTAAGCATTTATGTATCTAAACATATTTAAACATAGAAAAGGTACAGTAAAAATATAGCATAAAAAATAAAAAATGGCACATCTGTATAGGGTAGCTCTATTATACTCTTATGTGACAACAGTTGTATATAAAGTCCAACGTTGACTGAAACATTATTATGCAGTGCATGACTGTAATTATAATTGTCTTTCAAAAACTTATCTGATCATTATTTCTCTGTTTAACAACCTTCGTTATATTCTCATTGCCTTCATAAGAAAGGTTAAGCCACTTAGCGGGAATACAATGCTAATATGCCAACTCAAATTCTATTCCTCTCAACCTGGGGAAACAACTTTCCCACCCCAAATATCTACATTACTTATACATTCTGTTCTTGGTATATGAAATGTTTTCCCACACCCTCTCCTCCACAGCTTGAAAAATTATTGCTAGTCATTAAAACCCAATTGACAGTCATTTCTTCTATGTGCTCCTCAAAGACCTTTATTCATATATTCCAATGGTTCTCAAACCATAGCTGACCATTATAATCACCTAGGGTGCTTTTAAAAAATATCAATGCCTAGCCCCCACCTACAGAAATTATGATTTCATTGTTTTTAGAATGAATCTGAACATAAGACTGTTTTACATTTTCCCCCAGAATATTCTAATATGCTGATACTGAAGATGTAAAAATTGAAAAGACAGTATGTAGTTTCTAACTTCAAGAAGTTTGTTGTAAAGAAAACAAGTAAATGAATTGTTATTAACAACAGAAGGGAGTATATAGAGTGAAAAGATACACATGTAGAACAAATAGAGGAGGCAAGAAGAAAAGGTACGCCTGGAAAGCCTTTGGAGATACCTACTGTATTAGCCTGTTTTGTGCTGCTGTAAAGGAATACCTGAGGCTGGGCAATTTATAAAGAAAAGAGGATTATTTGGCTCATAGTTCTACAGACTGTACAAGAAGCATCACACCTGCTTCTGCTTTTGGTGAGCACCTGCTTCCCCTTTACCTTCCACCTTGATTGGAAGATCCCCGAAGCCCTCACCAAAAGCAGAAGCAGGTGTGATGTACTCCCTTCCGGCACCACCTCCTCCCTCTTTTGTTCCTTCCCTCATCATGATGAGGGAGGAGGTGGTGCCAGGCTCTTTTAAACAACCAACTCTCTCATGATCTAATAAAGTGAGAACTCTCGTTATTTTGGGGAAGGCACCCAGCCATTCATGAGGGATCTGCCCCCATGACCCACACACCTCCCACTTGGCCCCACATCCAACACTGGGGATCAAATTTCAACATGAGATTTGGAGGAGCCAAACATCCAAACCATATCACCTACCAAACCAGTATCTGATAATTCTTTAATTTGCTAGTGGTACCCTGCTAAGTGATGAACCATAGTTCAAAAGAGCTGATCTGTAGTTTAATCAGTATAAACAATACAAAGCACTATAAAGAGCTACTTTATAATTAATCACCATTGTGTCTTTAATGCCAGAACAATGCCAGGCACATATAAGGTACACAAAAATGCTTGTTGAAAAAAATTAATGGTCAACTGTAGCATTTAAACCTTTTTTCTTAAGAAACAGATTTATACTCCACTCACAAAGATAAACTCAAAAGAAAAAAAAACCAAAAACAAAAATAAACTCAAAATGGATCAGACTCAAATGTAAGACCAGGAACCATAAAACTCTTAAAAGAAAACATAGAGAAAAACTTCCTTGACATTGGTCTGGTCAAAGATTTTTTGGATATGACACCAAAGGCACAGGTAACAAAAGCAAAAATAAATAAGTGGGACTACATCAAACTAAAAAGCTCAGCATGCCACAAACATATGGATCATAAAAAATAAAAATAAAAAAATAAAAATCTCAGCAAAGGAAACAGTCAACAAAAATGAAAAGGCAATCTATGGAAAGGGAGAAAATATTTGCAGACCATTTATGTGATAAGGGGTTATTATCCAAAATATATAAGGAACTCAGATATTTCAATAGCAAAAACAAACAAACAAAACCCTAAATAACCTGATTAAAAAACAAAGGACCCGAATAGATATTTTCACAGAGAAGACACGCAAATGGCCAACAAGTATATGAAAAGGTGCTCAACATTACTAATCATCAGAGAAATACAAATCAAAACTATAATGGGATATCACCTCCCACCTTTTAGGATAACTATTATCAAAAAGACAAGATGTAATCGTTCACAAGGGTGCAGAGAAAGGGAACCTTTGTATGCTATTGGTGCGAATATAAATTAATACTGTTGTTATGGAAAACAGTATGGAGGTTATTTAAAATATTTAAGGTAGAACTACCATACGACCCAGCATTCCCTCTTCTGGATATATACCCCGCCAAAATAAGATCCACACCATGCAGATATATCTGTGCCCGCATGTTCTTTGCAGCATTAGTCACAATAGCCAAAACATGGAAACAACGAAAGTATCTGTCAGTAGGCAGACATTTATTATTAAGCCATTAAAAAAAAGGAAATTCTGCCATTTGTGACAACACAGATAAAACTTGGGGGCATTACGCTAAGTGAAATAAATCAGAAGAAGAAAGCCAAATACTGCATAATCTCACTTATATGTGAAATCCAAAATGGTTGTACCCATAGAAACGGAAAATAGAACAGTGGTTACCAGGTGTAGGAGAGAGAGGAAAAAAGGGAGATGTTGGTCAAAGGGTACAAACTTGCAGTTATAATACACTTGAAATTTGCTTAAATGTTCTTACCACAAAACAAAACAAAGAGTAACTAAGTGAGGTGAGAGATGTGTTAATTAACTTGATTGTGGTAATTATTTCACAAAATATACGAGTATCAAATCTCAGCACATTGTACACCATCAAATCATATAACTTTATTTGTCAATTATGCCTCAATAAAACTGGAAAAAAAATTAAAGATATATGCTGAATATCAATGTTGGTTGTAAATTAAACTAAGCATCATATTTTTGGTGTCAGAAATTTTGATGAAAAAAATGTATAGGTGTTCTACTTCTTGGATGAGACAAATAATTTTAAATTAAGCTGAGAAAACAAAGTACTGACAAAGCAGTTCACTTTCAGTAATCTGGGTTTTCCCAAATAGCGACATAAGAGCCAGTCATTTCGAATTGGACAGTCTGAGTTTCTCTTCAAGAATCTGAAATGTAGGTCAGGGCTCTGCTGACGTTTCCACTTGCCTCAGAGCTGAAAATGTGAAGTGATCCCTGCCATGCAGGCAGTGGGGAAAGAAGACATGACAAGGCCCACACGCGTGCCAGCCCGGCTCTAGGTGGAATTATGTGCTTCAACCAGGGAGAAAGGTAAAGAGACAAAGATAGTCCACGTACGTAAAGACGGCTACATTTCCTTTTGGAAATACATGGGCCAAGTTGTTTTCTCTTGCAAGTTCTCATGATGTTTCCTACAGTGGCTACTGATGCACTTTGAATCTATATTACTGTCTGGCATCACATTACTTTAAATAATTATTGCATATATTCTATTAGGCAAGTAATTAACTTCAAACTAGGAACATTTTAGGGCTTGTGTTGCCTCTGATAAAGAGAAGACCTACTATTGCTAACAAATTATGAAAGGGATCCCTATATTCCAGAGCCACGGGGACCCCAGTTTTTTAAAATGTTATCAGATATTTTATGCTATTTGATAAGCCATGAGTTGTGTTTTGTTGTTGTTGTTTTTTATGAAAAGCTCAGGTTTTATTAAACAGATAAAAATAACTGATTAATGTTGATTATTGAGTAACTGAATTACTTGATAATGTAATTAATTGATTCATTGAATGATGTAACGCTAGTTGTAAACTAATGACAGTATTGTTTGGAATTTCTATAACGTGTTTCTTTTGCGTTCTCTACAGATGAAAGAGCTTTCTGTAAGTTTAACTGGTAATAGCACACATGTGTTGGTCTCACTTCACTTTTCTTCATTTTGAATCTGTTTTCTCTGGGAGTTCTGAAATTTTTGGGTTTTCCCAAGTCTTGCTCATCAAAGACTGGTATTCCTAGAGAGTGATAGGTATATAACTCTGGTCAGGAGAAGAATTCGTCATCAGAAGTTAGTTCAGAAAGAGGAGGTTTCTGTTGAAAGTGCCTAGGAGGAATTGTGTTTTAATAGGGTCAAATGTCCTAATAATTTGTAGTGATTTTTGAAGCGTATAACATTCTATTCATTTGCTGTATTCCTCTTACTGTACCTTATTCCCCTTAGTACCTTATTCCTCTTATTGTACCACCTCTTATTGTACCTTCTCTTTTTTTTTTTTTTTTTTTTGAGACAGAGTCTCACTCTGTTGCCCGGGCTACAGTGCCATGGCATCAGCCTCACTCACAGCAACCTCAGACTCCTGGGCTCAAGCGATCCTCCTGCCTCAGCCTCCAGAGTAGCTGGGACTACACGCATGTGCCACCATGCCCGGCTAATTTTTCTATATATATTTTTAGCTGTCCATATAATTTCTTTCTATTTTCAGTAGAGACGGGGTCTCGCTCTTGCTCAGGCTGATCTTAAACTCCTGAGCTCAAACAATCCACCCGCCTTGGCCTCCCTGAGTGCTAGGATTACAGGCGTGAGCCACCGCACCTGGCCTTATTGTACCTTCTCGATACAACAGTGACATTTCTTTGCCCTGTTTCCTTTCTTCCTAATCAAAGGTTCCCATCAAAGATAGTAACTGTTAAGGAAAAAAAGGTAATGCTTTTTATTATTTTATCAAAAATACTGCAATTTAAATATTCTTCATATTTTTTTCCAGAGGAAAGCAAAGGCATTTTCCTGCTTCCAAGCATGAATCAGGTCATTATTCAATGGGATGCGGTAATAGCTCTTTACATACTCTTCAATTGGTGTCATGGAGGTATGGTATTTTGCAAATCTATCTCTATCTTTTATTCAACTAATAGAATATTGAGTGATTATTATTTTCAAGGCATTATGCTAGGACCTTTGAAGAATACAAGAATTATTATATTGGGAAAAATTATATATGCATAATAATTATATGGAATGAAATAAAAATGGTCCCACCTCTCTCCAAATACAGGTTTCCTTTCTTAAATATCCCCGATGGACAACTCTTTAACTAATATATAACTGTTTCCACAAAGGAGCTTATTACTTTGAGTTGCTGTGTTCTATCTTTAAACCATTATAACTGTTATATGAAAATCCATCTAACATTTGAATTTAATTTAATTTCACCAACCATTTATTGATGGTTGCTATGTGCCAGGCTCTGGGCTAGCCTTTTGTTCCTCACAACAACTTTGTGCAGTACTGTCATGTGCCTGTGATCATTTAGCTGATCAGTAACCTAAGAAAAAAGGAAAAGAAAAAAAATATCATGTGCCATTATTATTCCTATCTTATAATTCACACAAACATCTGGCCCTATGCAGTACAACAGAGTCCTGGAAGACAGGCATAGGCAGCTTGGAGGAATCCAGGAAGGGGATCATCAGAAGTTCAGGCAGGGTAGCAATTGGAATTTGGGAGTTTCTGGTGGAGACAATGGTGTCCTGGGCAGGTGGCAGGGCTTCCGTTACTGGGAGGCAAACAGCACCAAGGCAGGGTCTGGAATGAAGTGTTGCAGACCAGGTAACTCAGAATACTGAGAAAAGCAAAATCATCATCTATAGGTTGGGACACAATTATACTGGAGATACAGATGTGGTCCCATTGTTAGAACCAGGACTCCTTCAGCTAGATGATATTAGACACTTCCTGACTCAGGTCAACAGCTATCCAAGAAGGGTTAGGGGAAATACGACACCAGCTGTCTTTCCTAGCTTCTTGAAATATGCAAAATGACAAGCAGGACTTCTGTTTATACATTCAGGCGATAAGTATATGGAAATAAGACAAGCCCTTGTGACACGGTATTAGAGACCTTCCAGCTATCTATTAGAAATTATTTTACATATTATTGTTCAATCTGCAATAAATATTTTTAGTATCACCTAGACTACATTTTTCTAAGTTTTCTACTAGAATGTTTTTACTGCTTTTCAATAGCTTTGCAAAAATAAAAAATAGGCTATGTTTAGCATTGTACTAACCAACCTGTAGCCCTATTAAAAAGGGAAATTAACATTTTTGTATGACCTATTCTTATATAATCCATGTTGACTCCTATTGATCACTGATTTTTTTGTCCTATGTACTGAAAAACCATTGACCTACCAATTCACTCCTGAATGTTGTGAAGCTCAATAGTCCAGAATTTCTGTGGTTCTTCCTTCCATTTTTGAAAACCAGGAGAACATTTATCCAAACCTGAAGTCTCCTGGCATCGTTGACATTTATCTTTGTCAGTTTGTTTGTTTTTTGAGATAGAGTCTTGCTCTGTTGCCCGGGCTAGAGTGCAGTGGCATCATCATAGCTCACAGCAACCTCAAACTCCGGGGCTCAGGAGATCCTCCTGCCTCAGTCTCTCATGTAGCTGGGACCACAGGTGCAGCCACCATGTTCAACTCATTTTTTTTCTATTTTTAGTAGAGACAGGGTCTCACTCTTCTCAGGCTGGTCTCAAACTCCTGACCTCAAGCGATCCTCCTGCCTCAACCTCCCAGAGTGCTAGGATTACAGGCGTGAGCCACCTCACCCAGATGACATTTTCTATGTATTCTCAAAGACTAATCACAATGGTTTCATGATACTGCAGTATTCACATATTTCTTTAAGATGCTGGAGATGCAGTTTGTCTACACTTGAATTGTCGAATTTATTTAAAGTAGCCAGATACTTTCTTAAAACTTCCTTTTCCTATCTTTGACTTCAGTCTCCTATTGATGATGATGGAATTATTTTTATTGTTACTTCAACGTTTAATATTTATAATTTGTATGTAAATGTTCATTACATGAATGGTAATATTTGATTACATTTACATTATACAGCCAATTAGTTCTTTAAACTTTGTGTTCCAGAGATAAGGGCTTTTTAAAATCAAATACTGATCTTTAATTATCACTGTTTTGATAAGCTTTAAAGACATTTTAAGACAAGGTGTTCTCAGAAAAAACCTATAATAAATTTGACAGAACCTTTATTATGTTTTCCTTGATGTGAATTTCATTTCATTAGTATTACAGGGTATTGTCCTTTGAGTTTATAAAAATGATTTTAAATTATTGTTTTTTGATTGTAAAATACATTCATTATATAATTTTTAAAACACAGAAATATACAATTGAAAAATGAAAAATTACTTTAATGCAGAGATTATCATTGTTAATATCTTAGTGTATTTCTCTTTATTCATTCATCTATTTACTTCTTTCTAACACTGAGCCTGCATTAAATGTTTTGCAACTTGCTTTTTTTAAACAATATCTTCTAAAGATTTCCCATATTATTACATTAATGATGAATTTTATGTGGTTATCAAGCACTAGATTTTTGTCATTGACAAGAGTATGGTTTTATTCATTATATTCATAATTTGCTGATAAAAGTAGCCTTTATCTAAAAAAGAATAAACAATTGGTTGAGTAGCTAGAGAAGGGGGTTCAGATTTTGCAGTGCCCAGTGTTATTTTTAATCTTACCTTTGAAAAATGCTGTAGCTTCGTAATTCCTCAGTTCTCCACTTTGAAGTAGGATAGCTAATTATATTTGTTCTTTAGACAATTAGAGAAGCTTCAAAGCTGACTCTAGTCTTGTGTCATGCTGTTGAACATCACTAGAAGCATGATATAAACACTATAATAAACTAATCAATGGAAACATATACTTAGTCCTTAAACTTTTTTACAATGGACATCATTTGATTAATAGAAAAGAATAGTGCTCGCTTCAGCAGCACATACACTAAAATTGGAATGATATGGAGAAATTAGCATGGCCCCTGCGCAAGGATGGCATGCAATTTGTGAAGCATTCCATATTTTTAAAAATCAAAAAAAAAGAACATTTAAAATGCAATAGAATATTTTTCTGAATCTCTCATTTTAATGTTTTACATAGAATTTATTATTTTTATCTACTTATTTCCAGGAATTACAAATATAAACTGCTCTGGCCACATCTGGGTAGAACCAGCAACAATTTTTAAGATGGGTATGAATATCTCTATATATTGCCAAGCAACAATTAAGAACTGCCAACCAAGGAAAATTTATTTTTATAAAAATGGCATCAAGGAAACATTTCAAATCATCAAGATTAATAAAACAACAGCTCAACTTTGTTATAAAAACTTTCTGGAACCACAGGCCTCTATATACTGTACCGCTGACTGTCCTGGACGTTTTCAGGAGACACTGATATGTGGAAAAGACATTTCTTCTGGATGTAAGTGTTGGGGCACATTCAAAATGCAAACAAAAGCTAGTCTAGCAAGTAACTGGTAATTACCAGTCTTGTCTAAAAATAGAGGCAAATCGATATCGTTCACTTTTTAGTTTTGTTTGATAAGGGGGATGCAAACTCAAGCACCTCCAGGGCCAGGTTGGTAAACTTTATGAATTAAGGAGGCTGGTGGTGCGTGTGCAGAGAAGAAAGCTCAGAGATGATCTTCTAGTCCCAAATCCAACATCCCTGGGAGCCCAGTATTCCTAGATCTTTTGCCTCTTCAAAGGAAGACAGAAAAATGAATTGTTAATGTGAACTCTCCAAATTTTAAAATGTTGCCAATGCATTCAAAAAACAAATTTTCTCTACTGACTTGGCCAAACACTGAGTATGTGAGGGCCAGCATCCTCAGACTTTAAATCTTGCTCTTTTCATCATTTTTTCATTTACACCTTTTATTTGTTTGTTTTCCAAACTAGTATCATCAACCTTGATGATGATCCCATTGAGAAATTTTGAGGCCAAGATTTAGGGAGAGTTGCAAAACTAGCTTTGTGTTCCCTCTGTGCTTCTAGCTTTATGACCTTTGGGCAAGTTGTCTGACCAATCTAAGCCTCAATGCCTTGCCTGTGAGACGAGGCTAATTATACAGGCTGCATTAAGCCCTGAATTTCAATAACTTATTTGAAAGCATATGACAAAGTTTAAAGTACAACATCAATGCCTAAATCCTTAAAAATGGATGCTTTTGATAAAACATGGGGAGATTCTGATACATTCCCCTGTTCTTAATTCCACAATTCCAATTGTGAGTCACTATGTTTGTTACTATCATTAATAAGGAAAATAGTTACATTAATCTTAAAAATATATGCTAAATTCCATTTCTATTCAAAGTATTCTGAAGGTGTTTAACTTACTACAGTAATATGGGCTGACTTGTATAATGATATACTTAATTCTTGGTTCTACTGTTATGCAGAGGCGACCAATAAGTTCAGCACTGTTTTAACCTACAGACTCATTGCCTATGGCACCTACGCCCATTTTCAGTGAAAATTAAAGGGATTTGGGTCTTTGCCATGCTCCCCTTCCTCCATACTTTTGAGAATCAAATCTGAGTTCTGGCCTCTTCCTCACCTCCAGACCTTAGCTGGAGCCAGGCCAATGTCAGCACTACCACCTGACCCTATAGTGGCTGCCTGAAAAGCTAGAAGTTTCCTTGCTCTAACAATGAGGCCATTGCCCTACTTAACTCTGGGCAGCTGATCTTGAATATTTTGTAAAAGAGAGAAGAACTATAGGAAATGGTAGAGGTGAGCTGAGCAAGGAAATTAGGTAAGTTTTGGTGTCAAAGTATAAAGTTGCCTTAAACTAATGCCTTAAACATGCTAAACTTGCCCTAAATTGTGAAAGTTAAACCCCAGGCAGACATCTTATCTGATGTACTTAATCTCCATAGCTTGTCCACATCCTCAGGAAACATAACCAACACTGATGCTTAAGTACTTTACTATTTATCCTTTGGGGCTGGGAGTGGCGGTAGAGACAATACACAGTTCCTTCACAGGGCAAATAAGCAATTTCCACGGTTATGGGAAAATGTCAGTTGCTAACGTAAGCCAGAGGAGAAAAGGGAGTAAAATAAGTATTGCCTCTGTTGAATGATAAAATTTCAACAAAGTTAGTTTTTAGATCTAATTAGCTTTTATTTGTGATTCATGAATTGGATAGCATCTCTTTCTGTAATATAGACAGGTGCTCCACTGGACACGTCAGAAGAGTTGATTTTTGTAAGGTGGGAACAAAGAACTAAGATTGGTTAACCTCAGGTTTCTTCAGATTATTTTTCACGTAGGAATTAAAGCAGGGGAGATTTCCTTATCATGTCAGCTCAGGTTAACTGGGCCCTTTCTGATTAGTTGCTGTGAATCTTCTTGTTAGGGTGGAAAGCCTAGTAGATGCTCACAGTGCAGGTGGAGAAAGATACCTCATGCAGAAATTAAGATATATCAAAGTAAAAAAGTTTATTTTATCTTCTTAGAAGAATAGAGAGAATGAGAGGGTGAAGGTGGGGTGGGAAGAGCAGGGAGACGGCATCCCAAAGAAAGAGAAGGGGGTGCCGGCATTGAGGCCAAGCAGCTTGCTGATTTTAAGGGAAATGAAGAGAAAGAGAAAAATAGTGATTGTTGTCAGTTGATAACAAAAGCGGCAGCAGGATGTCAAAGTCCAAGACTTGGTTTCCTGCCTTTCCTTGGAGAAGGGATCATCACAGGAGATGCAACTCTGTCCTCAGGATATGGCTGAGGCTCAGGACTCTTCAGGCTGTAAAAATCAGAGTCTCAAAAAACAACTTTGACCGAGAGAGAGATTTACATCTCTTTTCCATTCATTCAGCTCTTTTCAGAAGTTGTGCAAAACGCAGCTCCTGCAGGGTGACTGTTAGTGAGAGAACGCATAGGATGGATCTTTAACTGTTACCGAGGAACCTGTAGGGTTAAGTATTTTCACGTTATTTTTGCAAGGCCGCCCCTTTCACTTCTCTTTTCAGAAAACACTTGTCTGTTTGGGGTTTTACCTGCTTCCTTAACATTTCAGTTCAATTATATCACTTAGCAGGAGTGACTTCATTTTGGCTTGGTCTGTTGGGGCCTATTACAGGAGCTCTGTCCAAAACTACAGCCTCCTACAAATTTAATTTAATACCTCCTTCCCTGTGTTGCAGTATGTGTAACTGATTACTGCCAAGCGTCCTCCCAGTGTTGGCTGAGGGGCCTCTGCCCCCAAACCCAACACCAGGCAAAGTTTAAGGTAAGAGAGTGGACTTGGCTCCCCTTCTAGGACAACCTAATAGAAACACTTACATTCTCTGCTCATGGCTGCTTAGCAAGAACATCAGTCTTTCCATTTATTTAACTTGTGACTTATAACTGCTTACATAGCCCTCTGGTTATGAGTATGAAAATGTAACTGCCAGGTAAGAGTTTACTCAAACCCCTGAATTCAAGCTGAATATCTTCTTGGCTCTGCATTCTTAGCAAACAAAACTTCCTACTTAAGTAGGTCAAAAAAAGGCTTTTGAGGTTATTGTGGCATTCTAGAAATCACATTGCTTTCACTGGACCACTTTGATCACAGGATATGTGTATGGTGAGCTTTACTATGTCAACTTATCATCACTGTTTCGAACAAAATGATTATATGTATTTTTTTAGATTGGAGACAAATCATAAAAGACAGAAGATAAATGAATCATTGCTTTCCCTGAAAAGATATCCAAATATACTTAAAAGGTTCTGTGCTTTAATGTGTAATTTCTGAAATATAAAGTGTATTATCACAATTTCCATTTTAGCCACAATCCTAGACATTTCTGAGATTCTAATCTGTGATTAAATGCACACATATGAAAAATTTGTTCTAACAGGGCCACAGCAATCATGGGATAAAACACTACAAGATATCTTTATTAAGATATTAAAATAAACTGTACACAATCATGTTTCAACTTAATCATTTGTTTAAAATTTTAAGCATCTTGGACTTAAACTTTAACCTGCTTTGACTTCTACTTATAGTGGTGAAAGCAGATTTGTTATTCAATAAAAGACCCTGAATATTGTCTTTAACATTGCTATTAAGTGTCATTACCACACTATTATGTTGGCCTGTGCCCTGCTTGGGTAAGAAATTGCAGAGATCTTTGCCGGAAGCTTTGTGCCTCTCTTCATTTTGCTCCTTCTCATAATCATCTTATCAATCAAGCCAATCAATTCCAATGCAATGGAATAACCTTCACTGGGTAGTTACTATGCACCAAAAACGTGTTAAATGCTAGAAATGCAAAGAAGAGGGAATCACAGACTCCCTGAGTAAGCTCTCACTAGAAAATGACCCCTGGCTAGACTCTGAATTAACAAGACTCCTGGCCTGTGATTAATGAGTGTCCCAATAATGGGGGTGGAAAGTGGGAATGGTAGGAAAGAACAAAAATTTAAGCCTCCTCCTTGTATATTTCAGGGTATTCTCTAGTATTTAGTTCTACTGCAGGATTTTGTTCCTAGATATTGAATAACCTGGCAATGAATTCTAACTCATTGAGATCTATCTCATTGTAACCAATGAGAACCCCCAACTCAATCTCCAAAGTGATTTAAATTTATGTTTCCACACCTACCTTCTTTAAGGGTCAATTAAAACAAAGATTTCTTTTACACTATTTGGAGCCAAGTTTCTCCCCATAGTAGCTTAATGTTGCAAGTACCAAAATGTTTTAAAGTACTTTAGTGTGTTCTCACTGTTCGAAAATAATTTTTTAATTATGAAATCAAATTGCATTCAATATAGAAAATTTTCAAAATTTAGACCAGCTAAAAAAGAAATACCCATCATCCCCATAATCCCATAATTTTACCACTAACATAATTCCTCTTTAATAATTTGGAATATGTTTTTCAAGTTTCATTCTCTGTCAGTCTCTCTCTCATGAAACCACTACACCAAACTATTTTGCTTTTTTCACTTTATTATATGATCATTACCTAATTAATTAAATTAATTAAATAGACCTTTAATACCTTCCAAAAGTCAGGTGCTTCAATTATCTTCTATAACATTGCTTTTGGGTGTATTTTAGAAGTGAATTATAGTTTATTTAATCTTATTTTGGGGTATTGAGGTTGCTTACAATTTTTTTCATTATTAGGAACAATATTTTAAGAGCATGTCCTTTTAGCCAAATATTTTTATATTTATCTATGAACATTTCATTAAGGGTACATTCATAGATGTGAAATTGCTGGGTTGCAAGATATTACTTCTTTTAAAGACTGTGCTATATAAAGTGCTCTCCATAAAAGTTGTACCAATTTGTACTTCCACCGGAAGTATGTTAGAAGATTTTCAGGAGTCCATTCCCAAATTGCATATTACCATTTTTCCAAATCCTTGCTAATTTGATAGGCTTAAATATCTTTTATCATTTTGATTTGCAATGATAAAATGATAAAAATTTTAAATTGTTATTTGTTTAATATATTGTTTATTATTTTACAAGCAATATTCTTGGTAGATGTTTTTGCAGGTCAAGTTAGAGAACATATTTGTATTTAAGATAAATCTTTGGGTGTAGCTTCAGGTGCATAATAAATGTCTGTATTTTTATTCTCTATAAGCCCATATTTTTCCGTTTGCCTTTTCATTCTCTGAGCAGTCCAGTATCCCAGACAGACCCTTTTGTAGTTCACAAGAGTGATGACTGTGTGTTCACACACATGTGTGATATGTTCCTCCCTCAAACCTTTCTATGACATCAGCACATTACCTGTCTGACATGCAAAAAATAAAAATTAAAAAAAAAATCTCAGGTGGTACTTCACATATAGGTATAAGCTGAGAGAGCAACATCTGAAAAGTGAATATATGATGAACACTCAATATTTCCGTACTTCTTTTCTAAAATCTTGATCTTGGTTATTCATTACTGGATGATACAAGTGAAAATTTCAAATGCCATGCTCTGGTTGATGGAGTTTCACAGGCTTCAGAGGCCCCAAGGACTCAGTGTCATCAGAACTCTTTCATCTTTTCCCGTCTCTTGGGTTTTGTTTTCCCCTGTGCTGGCTTCATTCTTAAAAAATAGTTTCATTATGACAGCAAGATGGTCACCAACAATTCACAGTTCACATGCTACTCAGAGATAGCAGTTTCAGGGGGAAGAATGCACCTCCTTTGCAATGGCTCCAGAAAGGGTCCCTTGGAGAATTCTGATTGGTTCGTCTTGAGTCATGTGCTCGTTGCCAAAGGGAAATTCTCTGATTAGTCAGCCTAGGTCAAGGGCACACTTCTGTGGAGAGCCCGGTAGCTCACAGCCCTTGTGGCAGGGGTAGGGTGCAGATCAGGTTGGGGTGAGGGACTGGGAGGATGTCAGTTCTCAAAGTGGAAAGATGCTGGCAGAAGAAAAGTAAGAATGTTCTCCATAATATGGCCACTCAGAGAAAGAGCTGGGGTGGGGTGGGGTGGGGCAGTGGGAGAGAGCCTTGAAATAGAATTCTGCGAATACCAAACTCCTAAAAAAGTCTTGTTGTTGTTGTTTTGGTAAAATATACATAACATAAAATGTACCGTTTTTACCAGGCTTAAGTGTGCAGTTCAGTGGCATTAAGTACTTTCACATCACCACCATGCAGCTCCAGAATCCTCCCATTGCCAACTGAAACTCTGTACCCGTTAAACAATAACGCCCCATCCGCCCTCCTCCCAGCCCCTGGAAACTCCCATTCTACTTTCTGTTTCTGAGTTCGACTATTCTAGATACACTGTTCAAGTGGAATCATACAGTATTTGTTCTTTTGTGTACGGCTTACTTCACTTAGTATGATGTCTTTAAGTTTCATGCATGTTGTAGTGTATGTCAAAATTTCCTTCCTTTTTAAGGCTGAAGAATATTCCATTGATGTACAAACACCAAACTTTTAAAATGAGCAGTGGAATCCATGCCAGAGGAGAAGATAGTCTGCCAGCGTAGTAGAAGAAGACTGTGAAGAACCCTTTCACATGAGCCAAAACCAGAGAGGTTTCAAGGAGGGAGTGAGCACAATATCAAATCCTGCAACAGTCAAGCTCAATGACAACTGACAAGAGATCACGGGCTTTGTTGAATGCAAAGGCCTTAATGACCTTAGCAACATGGTTTTGGTGGCGTTATGGAGGCCAAATCCTGATTGGGGTTCAAGAGGAAATAGAAGACAAAGAACAATGGCCTCTTTTAAAATGTTAGCTACTAAGAAAAAGGGAAAGATACAGTGGTAGCCGAGGAGAGACAGAATTTGTGTTGAGTTTTTTGTTTTTTTTTGGAATGGGAGGAACTTGACTATGTCAATATACCCAAAGAAGTGGAGAATACAGTGAAGTATATGAAGGAGCAGAGCAGAGATTGATAGCAAAGTGGCTTGCAGGGTGAGGTAATAAAGAGAGAATGAGGTGCTGAATGCTGATTGGCCCGATTTCCCAAATAAAATTGACAGCTTATCAAGTAACTACTTTATGAAAAACTTCATGTTTCTCATGGCAGCTCCTAAGTGATGTGTTTTGTTGCAGATCCACCAGACGTTCCTGATGAAGTGACCTGTGTCATCTATGAACATTCAGGCAACATGACTTGCACCTGGAATAGTGGGAAGCTCACCTACATAGACACAAAGTATGTGGTGCATGTGAAGAGGTAGGTTCCTTCCTCAGTGGTTTCACATAAGTGGTTCCACTCCAGTTCGGCCAGAGTTCTTCCTCCAGCACAGATCCAAGAAATCAGCCTTGAACATTAAACATCGACCCTGACCATCCCCAGCTTCCTAATTTTGATCAGTGAAATACCAATGGCCTTTTTGGGCCATTAATATTTTCACTCTATAGGACAATGTGTTCTATGATCTTTCTGTCCTTTTTATTCATTGGTGGGTAACTGGTAGCAGGAGGCTAATGTGGTATATAGCACAGCACAGTTTTAAACCATTGCTTAAATCCCAGCTCTATTCCAGGGTTTAGATAACTTCCTCAATCTCTCCACATTGCTGTTTCTGTAACTTTAAGATGGAAATAGACCCTAATGCACAGGCTTGTTCTAATTCATCAACTGGAATTTGACTTTTAAAGTGTATATCACTGCGTCAGGTCCATAGTTAGCACTAAATTCATGGAAGCTATTAATTGTTAATAATGACACTCAAATCTTAACTTTAGTGTCTATGTAGGGTAATCAATTTTCCTGGTTTGCCTAATACTAAGGGATTCCTGGGATATAGGACTTTTCAGTTTTAAAACCTGGAAAGTTATGGGCAAACTGGGACTAGTTGGTCACCCTATTCATGTTTCTTGTTGTGTTTAGTTTTTTAGAAAGTAATTACTTCTGTAGTGTATTTGAAATGCACTTTTATTCTGTTAGAAATTCTTAAAAATTTCACGAACTACTTTAGTTTTTTTAAAGCACTTACTGAACCCTTACTGTTTCCCAAGCACTGAGCTAAGAGCCTTAGAACTGCTACCTCCTTGAATCCTCTGTATGACCTCGTGAGAGCTGCCATCGTCTGAATGCTTGGGTCCCCCTGAAATTCGTATGTTGAAACCTAACCCCTGATGCAATAGTATTAAGAAGTGGGGCTTTGGGGTGATTAGGTCATGAGGAAGGGGTTCTCATGAGTTGAATTAGTGCCCTTATAAAAGAGGTTTGAGGGAGCTTGTTTGCCTGTCTGCCATGTGAGTACACAGGAAGATGCCATCTGTGAAGAAGAGCCTGAGCCCTCACCAGACACCAAATCCCCTAGTGCCTTGATCTTGGACTTCCCAGCCTCCAGAACTGTGACCAATAAATTTCTGTTGTTTGTAAATCACCCAGCCAAGGTATTTTGTTATAGCAGTTCGAACAAAGACAGATACGTATGATTATTTTTCCCATTTTTTTTTTTTTTTTTTGGAGACAGGGTCTGGTCTCACTCTGTTGCCCGGGCTGGAGTTCAGTGGCATGATCATAGCTCACTGCAACCTCAAACTCCTGGGCTCAAGCAATCTTCCTAGCTCAGCCTCCCAAGCAGCTAGGACCATAGGCGTGTGTCACCACACCCAGCTAATATTCTTATATTTTGTAGTTACAGGGTCTCACTGTGTTGCCCAGGCTGGTCTTACACTCTTGGCCTCAAGTGATCCTCCTGCCTCAGCCTTCCAAAGTGCTGGGATTACAGGCATGAGCCGCCCTGCCCAGCCCAGAAAATATATTTCTTAGACAAAATTTTAAACTTGCCAACTACCACTTAATTCCCTATTTAGTATCATAAAAACATTTTTCAAATATTTTATGACTATTACATATTTCTTTTAAAATCCTTTAATGCATTCAAAATTATATATGTTTAAATTATTTATATATGAGGCTTTTGAGGGACATAGCTTTTTATCAAGTAAGGAATACCTATAGTAGTTATAAGTTCTGAGATTGTTTTTACTACACAAAAAGTCACTCCTAACATATTAGGAATAGATTTACTAAAAAGAGTGCTTTCAGAAATATCCACTGGGAAGAGCATGGGCTTTAGAGGTTTACATTTAATTTCCAGTTCTGAAACGTATCAGTCAGGTATCTTTTATGATGCAAATATCAGAGCACCCAAGTTCGATGACTTAATGGACAGGGCCTTATTTATATCAGATCCCAGTGGTGTGTAGTACAGGGCTGGCATGATTCAGCAATACAGCATGAACCTAAGCTGTTTCCATTTTTCTACTCTGCAATCTGTAGTGTGTCGGCCTTAATATTCAGATGCAGTATCTCCAGGCTTCTCATCCAAAATTCCAGGCAGGAAAAGTGGTAAAGGGCAAGGGACATCCTCCCGTGGACTTCCATCTACATTGCATTGGCCAGAACATTGTCACAGGTCTACTCTCTCTGGATGGGAACCTAGAAGAAGGGCATTGTAAATGGAATTTAGTATCAGCATCCAACATCTGCCATAGCTGCTAGATGTGTGATCCTAGAAAAGTTATTGAGCCTTGCTGAGCCATAGCCTCCTGTGAAATGAGAATGATTAACACCATAAAACTGATAAAAAAAAAAAAAAGCACATTATAGGAAATGACTTGGGTATAGGAAATGCTTAGAAATAAGAACAGGCTGGGCACAGTGGCTCACACCTGTAATCCCAGCACTTTGAGAGGCCAAGGTGGGAGGATTGCTTGAGGTGAGGAGTTTGAGACCAGACTGGGCAACATAGTGAGACCCTGCCACTACAAAAAAAAATTTTTTTTTAATTATCTTTTATTGCCCACAGAGAAAGCAAAGAACAACAAAAAGGTATGTCTTACTTAGAGTTGCTATAACAAAATACCTTAGACTGGGTAATTTATAAAAAACGGAATTTAGGCTGGGCATAGTGGCTCACGCCTGTAATCCTAGCATTCTGGGAGGCCAAGGCGGGAGGATAGCTTGAAGTCAGGAGTTTGAGACCAGCCTGAGCAAGAGCAAGACCCCCGTCTCTACTAAAAATAGAAAAAAATTAGCCAGGTGTGGTGTTGCACATCTGTATTCCCAGCTACTCGGGAGGCTGAGGCAGGAGGATCACTTGAGCCCAGGAGTTTGAGGTCTCAATGAGCTATGCTGATGCCACTGCACTCTAGCCCGGGCGACAGAGTGAGACTCTATCTCAAAACAAAACAAACAAACAAAAAATCCCAGAATTTATTGCTGATAGTTCTGGAGACTGGGTAGTCCATGATCAAGGTGCCAGCAGTTTTGGTGTCTGCTGAGGTCCCGTTCCTCACAGATGGTGACTTGTATGTATCCTCACGTGGCAGAAGGGGCAAGACAGCTCCCTTCAACCTCTTTTATACAGGCATTAAACTTATTCATGAGGGTGGCGTCCTCATGACTGAATCACCTTCTAAGGTCTCCACCTCTTAGTACTATTGCATTGGGGTTTAGGTTTCAACATGTGAGTTTTGTGGGGGACATCAGCATTCAGACTATAGCAAAGGGTATTAGAATATCATGGCTCAAGGCTAACCCTCTAGGCTAGTTTGATTTGTTCTTACATCAAACCTGAGTGAGAAGAGGGAAAGATTAATGTAAAGCCATAAAAATGATCATTTATAGTATATTATAAATAATTTTATTTACATTATTTTTAAGTAATACGGTAATTTTGGACAAAGCTAGAAAGAGATATTGAATGTAGTGTGATAAGAAAGACAAATTTTCTAGCTGTTGTGTATATGCCAATAATAAAGTCACTCATTCATTCAAACTAGAAAGTAAGCTCAGTGTGGGCAAGATTTTTTGTTTTGTTCATTGTTGAATCAATTGTGCCTAGAATGGGGCCTGACACACAGTAAGTGCTCAATAAATATTTATTGAGTAATTATTTTAGTTGATATAGAAATAGACATTTCCTGTGCTCCCCTTTCACAATCTAGTTAAATAATAATACAAGGTAATATATATTTTAAAAATTATTTTCCCATTGCCTTTCCTAAAATCCAACAGTAAACTGTAGCCAAACTGTGACAAACCTAACCAAGTTCCAAATTGAAGGAGGCCAGATTAATGAGATTTCATCATATTTTAAAAAGGACATAAAGGATGCAAAAGATTAGCATAAAAATGAATGTTCTCCTCCAGCAAATTCAAAGCACTATCTCCTATAAGCACAGACAAACCAGAAAAGGAAACAAATGTCTATTCATCTTATAATTAATTAAAAACAAACTAATAAGTAGAAAAAATAGAGAAAAGAGAAAGTCAATTTCTCTAACTACCAAAAAGATTTTTTTCCCTTAAGGAAAAAGTTGACTTATACTGAATGTTGTGGTTGAAGTAGTATCAAGTTTAAAGAAGCTCTTCTAAGTCTTGGATTGTTAAGTATTTTTCACTTTGGCAGATAGGTCGAGATCAGCATTTGCAAAGTTTCACTTCCAACTCTGTTTTTCAGTAAAATCACACACAGAGAGAAGCCTTTTGCTCAGCCCACCTACTCATTTCCCCAGTGGCAGAAGGCGCTGTTCCCTCTAATGGTATAGTAGGGCCATTAGGGGCCTCCTGAAGTTGTAAAGTGAAGGAATTATATCTATGTTGCTTCAAGAGCTTTCCTCCTCCCTAGTTCCTTTGTGGTGGCCCCACCAGACAGAGCTGCATTATTCACATACTCTCTTCAAACTCCTGTATTTTGCGATGTATCAATAGGTGGTGATAGAAAAAAAAAGATTAATCTCTGCTAATAAGCATCTGCCTATTGTTGTCTTATTATGCTTAGCAGCTTCATGTAAATACCACTTTTTCTTTATCTTGAAAACTCAGGTACTAATAATTTCTGGCACAGTGCCTTCTAGTCCATAAATACTTGTTGAATAAAAATGATTGCATGATGGCCCTGCATTCTGTTCCATTCAAGTCAACTTAGCAAATATTTATTTAGCATTTCACATCTTCCTGGCACCATGTTAAACTTTGGAGATTTTTAAAATAGATTGGAGATTTTAAAAATAGACACCATCTCTGTGCGTGACAAACTCAAAAACTTTTTAGAATAACACCAATGTTGGAATTTTCCGGCATTATGGAAGACCAATAGGGCAAGTGTTTCTCGTTTAGATTTGATTTTAGACCCCTTAAAGTCAGTGGTCTACTCTGCCAATTTATAAGGCCTGCTTATTTTTGCCACATCTTCTTCTCCATGCATATTTCTAATGACCAGGAAGAGTTCTTGGATATGATTCCAAATGCTATTTTTAAGGCTGTGATGTTAGGTTTCAGTAATTCCTTTAGGACTCAATAAGCAGTTTATATTTTAAAATCCATTTCCTCACCAATCATGAGCTCAAGAGAGCTCACTGTGGCTGGGAACAAACATAACCTTGCTGAATGTTATTACGTTACATTCATGACCACTAACCTCAACGGGGTGCAGAGAGCCACCCAGTAGTCTTACACATTTCACTAGCCAAGTCACTTTCCCACTAAGCCGGGAAATTATTTCATTACTTTTTCTTTCATTTCTGGTCTCCAATATCTTCCCCTCGCCACTCTCAATTGATGAGCTACTTCCTACTCTACTGAGAAAACAGAAGCTCTGAGAAAGACCACAACCTCCCCCAGCTACTAACCCACTGACATCTGGACCCACACACTTGATCTTCCCTTCTATTGCTACAGATGAACTACCATTGCTCTAAGGTCAACTCTCCACGTGGGTACTAGATCTTATCCTCCTGCCTGCTGCAGAACATTGCTCCAACAATTTTTCCTCTCTTTCTTCTGCATCATCACCTCATCACCTTCTTTCTTTCTTATTTATTTATTTATTTTTAGAGGCAGGGTCTTGCTCTATTGCCCAGGCTTGCCAGGCTAGAGTGCAATGGTATGATCATAGCTCACTAAAACCTTGAACTCCTGGGCTCAAGCCATCCTCCTACCTCAGCCTCCCGAGTAGCTGGGACTATAGGCATGCACCACCACACACCATGCCTGGCTAATTTTTTCTATTTTTTATATAGAGAGGGTCTCACCATATTGTCCAGGCAGGTCTCAAACTCCTGGCCTCAAGCGATCCTGCTGCCTCGGCCTCCCAAAGTACTGGGACTACAGGCATGAGCCACTGCACCCAGGGCGCTCTCTATCTTTCCTGGATCATCTCCATCAGCTTTCAAACAAGCTGTAGCACCTGCCCTTTTGAAAAATACAACCCTCCCTGGTGCTTGTCCTGTATCACCTTTTTCCTCTGCTCCTATTCATGGAAAAAACTCCTCGAAAAAGTCATGTGTACTGTTCGTCTCTACTTTCCCTCTTCTCCTCTCTTTAATCTAGTTCAGTTACCCTCACTGCTCTACTGAAACAGCTTGTATCAAAGTCACTAATGGTTTCCCCATTGTCAAATTAAATGGTCTATTCTCAGTCCTTATCTTATCAGGAGCATTTAATTTAGCTGCTCACTTCCTTCTTTTGGCTTCCAGGACACACTCCCTTTTGCCTCTCCTCCCACTTTCCTGGATGCCTTTTCTCAGTCTCCACTAGCAAAAAGAGATTTACATGATAAGCTGCTTGGAAACAGGATTCATTGGTTCCAGAGGCTCAAAGCCAGCGTTGTCAGTTCATTAGTAAAGATGCCTTTACTGGGCAAGTGTTCATCTGAGAACATCTTACCTGTGTTACTGCTCCTAAAGAATGTCTAGTGGGTTCTCTTTTTACTTTTTTGATTGTTTCCTATGCTGTGCAGAAGCTTTTTAGCTGACTGTAATCCCAATTGCCTATTTTTGCTTTGGCTGCCTGTGCTTTTGAGGTCTTACACAAAAAATCTTTGCCCAGACCTATGTCCTGGACCATTTCCCCAATTTTTTTTTCTAGTAGTTTCAGGTCTTTAATCCATTTTGATTTGATCTTTGCTTATGTTGAGAGATAGGGGTCATTCTTTTGCGTGTAGTTATCCAGTTTTCTTTCTATTTATTAAAAAGATTGTCCTTTCCTCATTGTATGGTTTTGGTGCCTTTGCTGAAGATGAGTTTATTGTAAATATGGGAATTTATATCTGGGTTCTCTATTCTGTTCCATTGGTCTATGTGTCTATTTTTATGCCTGTACCATGCTGTTTTGGTTATTATAGCTTTGTAGTCAATTTTAATGTCAGGTAGTATGATGCCTCCAGCTTTGTTCTTTTTGCTCAGGATTGCTTTGGCTATTTGGGGTCTTTTGTGGCTCCATATAAATTTGAAGATTTTTTTTCTATTTCTGCAATGAATGCCATTGGTGTTTTGATAGGGATTACACTGAATCTGCAAATTACTTTGAATAGACATTTTAACAATATTAATTCTCCCAATCCATGAGCATGGAGTATCTTCCCATTTTTTTGTGTGTCCTCTTTTATTTCTTTCATCAGAGTTTTATAGCTCTCCTTGTATAGATCTTTCCCTTCTTTGGTTAGATTAATTCCTAGGTAGTTTATACTTTTTGTAGCTAGCATAAATGGGATTGCTTTCTTGATTTCTTTTTCAGATTGTTCTCTGTTGGCATTTATAAATGCTACTGATTTTTCTATGTTGATTTTGTATCCTGCAACTTTACTGAATTCATTTATCAGTTCTAACAGGTTTTTGGTGAGTCTTTAGGTTTTTCTAGGTATAAGATCACGTCTGTGGACAAGGCTAATTTGACTTATTGAGAACACTTATCAAAGCAAGAGATGTGAAAGTTTTTTACAAAGGCCTCAGAAACAGTTCTTATCTCAGACATGTAAACATGAGCCTCCTCTCCTTTGGGCCTTCTCTGCCCTATTTTATTCTGGGTCCATCCTGGTATCTGCAACTTGCACATCTAGGACAGCTTATTATATCTATCTATACCATTACCTAAAGGATCTCATCCAAATTTATGGCGTAAAACTCCCCAATTTATATGAATCCACAGTCCAAACATCTCCCCTGAGCTGTGGCTGCCATATGTCTAACACCTCATTCCACATTTCCTAACGCTATCTCAAAGTTAACATTTGCAAAACCAAACATTCAGTTTCTTCTCCCAGACTTACAATTGCCATTTCAGTAAATGGCAGCTCCATCCTTCACATTATTCAGGTCTGGAGTCCTATCATGCCCTTTATCCAATTGATAGCAAAACCTTTTAGATCTATCTTTAAAAATTTGACCTTACCTACACCTGTAATTCTGGTCTAAGTCACATCATCTCTCACCTGGGTTGGTACAAGAACTTCCTAACTGGTCCCCTAGCCTCCACCTTTGCCCCCCAGAGGCCCTATTCACATGCACCTCAGGTCATATCACCCCTCTGTCAGAACCTCCCACTTCACTCAGAGATCAAAGCCAGAGTTTTTCAATGACTCCACATGACCCAACAAGTCTTCTAAATCTCCTCCTCCTCCAACACTCTCTGATTTCATCTTGAATCCCTTTCTGTCTCCCTCCTACTGAAACCCCCCTGACCTCCTTGCTGTTCTTTCTTCCAGACAAGCAAGGTCCTGCCTCAGGGCCTTTGTCTATTACCTAGAACGAGCTTCCTCCAGAGAGCCACAGGGCTTGTTCCTTTACTGCTCTAATGTCACCTTCGCAGATAGGCCTTCCTCCATCTCCTTAAAGAAAAAAAAAAATCCCCTACCCCTATTCTCAGAACTTCCTAACTTGTTTGCTATGCTTTATTTTTCTTCTGAACATTTATTACCACAGGAATATGTCCTGTGGTATTTATATAGAGAGAAAATTTGTTTCTACCAGAATGTGGCTCCACAAGAGTTGGGACTTTATCTGTTTTGTTCATTGTAGCCGCAATGTCTAAAAATACGCTTGGAACATAGTTAATGTTAAATAAATATTTGTTGAATGAATGATTAAATAAATGAAAGACACTATTTACCATTATCATCATAAATCAGCGGTGTTTATTGAAAATCTATTAGTTACAACTAGGACTATGTGCTCAGGGAACATCAGAAAAGTATAAATTATGCTGACTCCCTTCAACAAATAATCTGTTATGTACTAGCCCATGAAAAAAAGAAATAGAAATAAGAAATTCAAAGACTTTGCACTGTGCAGTTCCGTAAGGGATAGAGGAAAAACTAAAGAGTTTTTCCTAACTCTCTACTCTAAATACAACACTTCTGATGTCGGATGTGGAGAGTTTCTCCCCTACCTCAACCAATTCTCCAGCAGACACCAGCTGGGCGTCCCCTAATTTCATTCATCTCTGACACTATCTCCCTGGAGTTAGCATCAGATCCCACAGGTTGAGAGCTCATTCCCGCAAGACTTCCCCCTACTTCAGATGCCAGTCACAAGCCCCAGGTCATGACCTGCACTCCTGACCAATTGGTTAAAAATCGGGGTTCCCACAATGGGTTCCTCAGTTTCAATTAATTTGCTAGAGGGGCTCACAGAACTCAAGGAGACACTTTACTTATGTTTACCCATTTATTATAAAAGATATTATGATATATTACAAAGGATACAGATGAACAGCCAGATGGAAGAGATGCTGGGGGAAGGCATGTGGTGTGCCACCCCACAGGCACCTCCATGTCTTCAGCTATCTGGGAGCTCCTGGTACCCAGTCCTTTTGGGTTCTTATGGAGGCTTCATTAATAAGCATGGTTGATTACATCATTGGCCATTGGTGATCTAGTCAACCTTCATCCCCTCTTCCTTCCTTGGAGAAGGCGGGGTAGGTGGGAGTCGAGGGGAGTTGTGGTAACCGAAAGTTCCAACCCTTCTCTTCACGTGGTTGGTTCCCCTGGCAATCAGTCCCCATTCTGAGGCTATCCAGGAGCCCCCAGCCATCAGTCATCTCATTAGCACTTTGGAAATTCCAAAAGTATTAGGAGCTGTGTGCCAGGAGTCAGGCAGATACCAAATATGTTTTTCTTATTATATTAAAATATCATAAGTTTTATGTAAAATAGTCCTAAAGTGTATCTGTCATTATTATTGGATTCTTCAACTTCAGTGCTTTATGGTCTAGGTGCTAATATGGGGTAGAATTCAAAATCAGAATTAAATTACCTGGTTAATGTCAGTTTGAGAAGACATTTTCATTTTTGACTTGTGGTCTCAACATGTGTGATAAAAGAATTAGCCACAAACCAATTACGAACATGTAATGTGGTTTTCTGTAACTGGAAAATATTCAAAGATGTCCTACTTACCATTTACACATGGTTGCCATTTTCTTGTTTTCACATTTGAATTTTTTTTTCTTTCTTTTTGAGACAGAGTCTCGCTCTGTTGCCCAGGCTAGAGTGCCATGGCGTCAGCCTAGCTCACAGCAACCTCAAACTCCTGGGCTCAAGCAATCCTACTGCCTCAGCCTCCCAAGTAGCTGGGACTACAGGCATGCGCCATCATGCCCGGCTAATTTTTTCCATATATATTTTTAGCTGTCCATATAATTTCTTTCTTTTTTTTTTTTTTTTTTTTTTTTTGAGACAGAGTCTCACTCTGTTGCCCAGGCTAGAGTGAGTGCCGTGGCGTCAGCCTAGCTCACAGCAACCTCAAACTCCTGAGCTCAAGCGATCCTCCTGTCTCAGCCTCCCGAGTAGCTGGGACTACAGGCATGCGCCACCATGCCCGGCTAATTTTTTTCTATATATATTTTTAGCTGTCCATATAATTTCTTTCTATTTTTAGTAGAGGTGGGGTCTCGCTCTTGCTCAGGCTGGTCTCGAACTCCTGAGCTCAAACGATCCGCCCACCTCGGCCTCCCAGAGTGCTAGGATTACAGGCGTGAGCCACCGCGCCCGGCCTATATAATTTCTTTCTATTTTTAGTAGAGATGGGGTTTCGCTCTTGCTCAGGCTGGTCTCCAACTCCTGAGCTCAAACAATCCGCCTGCCTTCACCTCCCAGAGTGCTAGGATTACAGGCATGAGCCACCGCGCCCGGCCCACATTTGAATTCTTAGTTAGCATGAGGTTAACATACCGTATAACAAGTTTTCTGTTAAGGTATTTATGTTCCATCTTATTTCAGAAAGAATATAAGGTACCTACATAAGCATCTAAATTTAATGACATAATTTGACTTTAGATATAAGCAATATAAAAGAAATTTCATTGGTTGAAATATAGCAATTTTAAAAGTTTCATTTGTATTCTTCAGAATATGTCAAAGGTACATATCATAAATACCTTTTAATTTATGACTATTGTTTGTCTAATGAGTCCTTTATTATATGTGAAGCCATCTGATCCTTGCTTTCTGATCTCATTTACTCATAATCACAAAACAATGTTATTACTATTTTACAGAGCAGTAAACTGAAATATATAGAGATTAAGTAACTTGCTCCAAGTCCTACAACTTATGAAGGGGTGGAGCTGGGATTTGAACGTGGGTGTGTCTCTAAAACCCACACTCTGTGCCTTTAGTTACCATGACATGTCCTTCTTGTCCTCTCATGGTGTTCGTAGTGATCTCACTGCTGGTGTGAGGGAAGAGGCAACACAGGAAAGTGCATTGGAACTTAAAAACCTGAACTGAATGAGAATAGTTGCTGCACCTACATGCTTTGTAGTCTGCCTCCCCACAGACCCCACCAGGGACTGTCAGCCCTAGGGAGATCCCTTGATCACTTCCTGAAGTTGCCTTGCTCTGCTAATAGCAATAAGTTATGTATATATAGTTTCTGTAGTATTTTGATTCACAAATGTGTTTATTGCTTGGTAGCATAAGGCTGATTCCTCTTTTCTGTGTCTCAGCCAGCATGCTACTTGGATTCCAAAAGATGTAATTGGTTGGTGAGTAATAATCCTGGTGGGATATTGTGAGGCTGGAGAAATTTGGAAGTTGCTAGAAGACATATGGCAGTAACAGGACCTGGTGGAGCCCCATACGCTCTATCTTCCCTATAAATCCTATCGAGGCAGTCCCCTGGACAGAAAACAGTTAATGATATTAGACAAAGAAATCAGGCTGGAGTTTGCCTCAGCAGCACAAATACTATAATTGGAACAGTACAATGAAGATGGATATGACCCCTGATTAAGGATAACATGTAAATTTGTGGACTATTTCCATTCATTAAAAATAAGAATGTAGGCTACTTGGCTTTCCACCATTGTTCCAATTTCAAGGTTATTTCTTTTTAAACTAGTATATCTATATATCAAGGTAGGTTTCAGAATGCAATGCAATGCAATTAACTTAGGAGTCTATAAATAGTACATCAAATAGATAATATAAGGCCTACACCATTGCCACAGCTATCAAAACAAGGAGGAAAGATAAAATAAGAACATGATATTTTAAAACATGTTTAACCTTCTTTGGTAATTGTTTGGCTCTTAAGGATAAGAAAGAGAAAGTTGTTAAAAATGACAAATTTAGAAAGAAGGATAGCAGGCCATTGACCACAATGGAGAAACCGACAAGAAGTGCTGATTCGTGTGAAAGGTAATTTAGTTGTTTACTTGCTATAGTTCTGGTCCCCATCAGACATCCAAATGAAGCTTCCAGGGAGAGCGCAGATATGCAGGCGATATACGTGTGGGATTGTGGTTGAAGGAAGGTGAGTGAGCCCAGGAAAAGAGCTTAGGGAAAAGGCAGGTGCCAGGACTGACCCTCGATGTGAGTGGAGTCAGAGGGCCAGGAGAGAAACCCAGCCGGGGGCTTGGAGGGGGACAGATGTCACTAGCCAGAGTGAGAAAGAGAGATAGGACCTCGGCCCAGAAGACAGCATCCAGGTAGCCAAGGGAAGTGAGAATTTTGAGTAATCAAGGACAAATGCTTAATTGAGGATTCAGAGGACTTGGCCTTGCAAAGGACACCATTTTAAAAGAGCAGCTTTATGGGAAGAGCAAAAGGCAAAAATCACAATAAAAGGAATGAAGACCAACTGGAAATGGTAACCCGGATGTAGTTACCAAGGAGGTAGAGGATCTGATTGAAGGGTTCAGAATAGGAAACACAGAGTTGGTAGCTGGAAGGGTTCAAGAAAGGTAAACCTAGGAGAGTCTAGTGGAAACCATCCCATGCTACAGATGGATAGATGACAGATAATAGGTACAGTGGTTTTTGGACTCTGAGGTCGGGCTGTATGTTCATCTCTGGAGACTTCTCTCACGAGTTCTAAACCAACTGAGAGAAACCAAAGAGTCAGCAGGTGAAATTCAAAATATCAAGATATTTATAATATTTTAATTATTTAAACCTTCAATTTAATATTTAAACATTAATTTTAAATACTCAAATAATTTTAAATATTGAACATATTTTAAATGATGAAGCTGATAATGGCGAGCATGGCTTCGATAGGTGGCAACCGTGAACTTGGCAATACCGACCCTCCCAGAACAGACAGATGTGCCCTCCTCCCCCACCACAGCCGTCATGGGACAGCTGCGGGCCCCCAAGTAGGGGACTTACTCCTCTGAAGCTTATAGCGTGTTGGAGGGGCAGACTAGCATAGGTCATCTCTGTGGTCTCCTGGAAGGGAGAGAAGAGGAGACGGGGCTGCATGTGCCCAGTTCTTCAGCCCTAATTCACGGAGGAGTGGAATTACCCTCAGCCTTAAGAGGGAAGAGTGAGCAAGCGTGTGGCGGGACCAGACACTGGGAGGTTTAAAGACAATCCTTCTTCACAGAAACCAGAGGAGAGAACAAGCAGTCTCTAGTGCTCCCCTCACCACTACCCCCCACCTTCACCCTCTAAAAATACTGTGTGGTTGTTTGGGGGTAGTGGTGTCATAAAGAAGGCTCAAACTTTCTGTCCAAAGCCAAGGTCAATTGATAAAATTTGAAATTTTGGCATTAACAGATAACATTTGGAATTTTACTGAGTTTAATGGGCTTGTTAGAGGTCTTTACTCATTCCATTATAAAAACTTAGAGAAATATAATTTGAAATAGTATTTAATAGCTCTCTCCATTCCCCCATCCCAAACTATGCCGTTCTCCCCTCTCTCCTCCACCCTTCTCAGCAGTAAGTGATGCCCCTTCCCTCATGAAATCAGTTATCAGGTCCAGTCAGTTCTACTTTCAAAATCCTTCATGTCCATCCTCACTGACCTCCACTTGCTTCAGAGTAATAACTCAACTCTGGATTATTTCGTAGCCTTTTAATTTTTCTCCTACCACTACTTTCATTTCCCATGAATCCACCCTCCATAAAGGTGCCAGACAGCCCCAGGGACCCTTAAAATAGTGTGAATCTGATTATATACACTCTCTTTCTGTCATTCACATGGTAAAATCCCAGTCCCGTGTGACCTGGCCTGCTGCACTGCAAGTTACTTCTCAAATTTTCATGCTCTGAAAGTATTGCACTTTCTTGAACTTTCTCAGAAATGTCATGTCATTTCATTTATTTGTTTTAGAACATGCTAGTAGTTTCTGCTCAGAAGGTTGGCCTTCCCCTACCCCTTGTCGATCTCTCATGCCATCCTGACTCCTCCCCGATCCTCACCCGTCACCCCACATCCTGATAGAAATGTCTGGTTTCGCAGCCCTTGTGCTGAACCCACACCACTGCTCCTTCCCAGAGGCAGCTCACTGATTTCAAGCTACGTCCTGGGCTGACTTAACCAATATGCACAATAGGCAGAGAGCTAAGACCCACAATACTTATAGGAGCCCATGAAAATGCTTAATTTCATTTAAAATCAGAAGAGAAAAATAAATTGTTAGGTTAAAGAAAATGTTTTAATATAAAATATTAATATATTTGTGTTTATATCAACATAGTTGTAAAACAATATACATAAACATACATGCATATAAATGTATACATATATAGGTATACATATATGTATATTTTATATGTAATACATATAAATACAAATATATATTTATATTATAAATATACACACACAATTTTTTTTTTAATGGAGAATCCATGGACTTACAGACGGGTGCAAAAAATAAATCCTCTTTTGCAACTCAGAACTCATTGTTCAGTATGAGTTTTGATACATATAAGAAAGAACATTATGAGATAGTTTAAAATGATGGGGGTTGGCTGGGCACGGTGGCTCATGCCTATACTCCCAGCACTCTTGAGAGGCCTAGGTGGGAGAATCACTTGAGGCCAGGAGTTAGAGACCAACCTGGGCAACATAGCCGTACACTCTGTCTCCACAAAAAATAAAAAAAACTAGTCAGGTGTGCCTGTCCTAGCTGCTCAGGAGACTGAGGCAGGAGAATTGTCTTGAGCCCAAGAATTTGAGGTTACAGTGAGCTATGATTGAGCCACTGCACTCCAGCCTGGGTGACAGAGCAAGACCCTGGCTCCAAATTTAAACAAAAAAAAAAAAAAATCTCAGGACATGAGAAATCTCAGCTGTATTCACTTAGTATTCTAATTTCATGTTGGTGTACTTCTAGAACTCTGGGAGGCCGAGGCAGGAGGATTGCTTGAGGTCAGGAGTTCAAGACCAGCCCGAGCAAGAGCGAGACCCCCCATCTCTACTGGAAAAAAAAAAAAAAAGGTGGAGAATCCAAAAAGGCAAAAGTGCTCAGGGCTCTCCAGAGTCATACTGTGGTCCTTGCAAGATTTGAATTTGTGTTTAAAAATTCTGAAAATAAAATCAAATTTGATTTATTTTTCAGTAAGAGGTTCCGTGTCGGAAAGCAGGCTAAAAGAGGTAGCATCAAAAAAAATCTGGAATAATTCATTCAAACTAAACATAACTAGAGATTATCTTTTTTTTTTTTAAGTTTAGAAACAGAAGAAGAGCGACAATATCTCACCTCAAGCTATGTTAACATCTCCACTGATTCATTACAAGGTGGCAAGAAGTATTTGGTTTGGGTCCAAGCTGCAAATGCACTAGGTATGGAGGAATCAAAACAACTGCAGATTCACCTGGATGATATAGGTAAAGAAAAGGAAATTCTATAATGTCTTTAATGATAAACAACTAATGTGTACTGACCTAGTCAAATGAAGTCTAGATATGAAAGAAGTTCCCCTAAAGTTCCTGCAGATCATGAGAAAGAAAACAGAAGTTATTCATAATTCTACCTGCCTGAGACAACTCAGAGAAGAGTAGTGCTGCCGCCATTTTGCCGTGTATCCTTCCAGTCTCATTTCTACATAGGTGCATGTGTCCTTACACATATTTATCGGGAACTTCTTATGTTTCAAGCATTGTTCTAAGGGCCAGGCAGAATAAGTTAGACAAGGTGTCTGCCTTAAAATAACTTGCAATCTACTAGGGAAGGCAGAAAGAAACAAGTATTATAATAAAGTGTGAAAACTCTTATGTTGTGAGAAGTACAGCATACTAAAGAATTATACTCTATACACTATTTGAGGACTTATGTAGGGTTTATTTTTGTTTTTATGTTGAAAAGTTTTATAAAATACATAGAAAATTGCGGAGAATTATGTAGACATCTCTGTATTAACCAGCCAGCTTTAACAAACGTTAACAGTTTTTGCTTCAGTGTTTTTAGACCCTGCCTTTTTAAACTTACAATATATAATGAACATTTCTATTTATTTAACCTATAGTATTATTTTAAATTTTGTCTGAATGTGTAGTAGTTTAGTCCTTAGTGTTGGAAATTTACACTCTTTTCAATTTTTTGCCATTATAAACTACATTCCCATGAACAACCTTGTAGCTAAATTTTTTCTTAGTTGTTGGTTATTTCCTTAAGATAAATTCCAAAATGTAAGCACCCTTGATCCTTTTACAACTACATCCAAGTCGTAAAATAAGACTTCAGGCAAAGAGCGCCAAGCGTAAATCATCCTCTCTCTGGAGATCCGGGTACCAGTGACTCCTGTTGTCACCGTTAAGGATGAGTGCCATAAGCTAACATGCGTTCAGCACTTTCTCATGTGCTAACTGCTGTTGCGTACACTATTTTATTTACCCCTCACAACAATTCTATTTTGTAGAAGAGATTATAATTTATATATGACAAAACTGAGGCACAATGGCACTAAAATATTTGAGATTGCAGAGGCAGGGAGCACATAATTCCAACATCCTTGACTCCTATCTTCAGGCTTTACGAGAAAAATAAAAGCACACTGCAATGTGTCTGACAACCTCTCTTCCGATTAATGATCTAGGGGATGTGAAGGCTTCTCATCTAGGAATATAATATGGGGAAACTTTTGGGATCCCTGAGGTCTTGTATCACAGCTAATATCTCAACTTCTCAACTAAATTCAACTATCACAACTAATGGGATTGGTCCAAAAGTCTGTCCTTATGCTCTGAATATTGGGTTTGGAAACACATTGTTGACTATGGTGATGAACAATAACTCCATTTTATTGCATATTCTTGGAGTTATAGTTCTCTTGACCATGGTATATACATTTTTTTAAATTTACGTTTTGAGATAGAACACGGTATTCTACACTTTTCTTAAAACAGGTTCCCTTTGATGGATTAATGATGTTTAAAGGCTATCATGTCCAGTATCATTTTGGCAGTGCCATTTTTGGGAACTAAATATAATTAGTATAATATTACAATATTATCATTTCTATTGCTATTATTACTGTCATTATGATCTTAATATCATTGATTCCATTTATTGAACACCTCCTGTGTTCCAGACACTGAACATTCACATTACATTTAATTCCGGAAACAACCATGTGTGGTACTATTGTCCCCATTTTACAGATGAGGAAAGTGATAAAATAATTTTCTCAAGGTTACTTAGCAAGGAGGAAAATCAGATTTTATCCTAGACTTGCTGACTTGCCATAGTTTGCTATCACCCCACTGCCCACAAAGGGAAAATCTCATCTGGTCTCTATCTCCAAATTTGATTTCTCATACTGAACTGGGAGTTTGGAGTTGTTTCTCCTTCCCCTTCTCCTCTTCTCCTCCTCCTCCTCTTCCTTCCCCCCTTCCTCTCCTCACCTTCTCATTATTCCAAAATGTACTCAGAAACTCAGGTTGAGGCCGGGGCACGGTGGCTCATGCCTGTAATCCTAGCACTCTGGGAGGCCAAGGCAGGAGGATTGCTTGAGCTCAGGAGTTCAAGACCAGCCTAAGCAAGAGTGAGATGCCATCTCTATTAAAAAAAAAAATAGAAATCTTAGCTGGTGTGGTGTACACCTGTAGTCCCAGCTACATGGGAGGCTGTGACAGGAGTATCACTTGGACCCAGAAGTTTGAGGTTGCAGTGAGCTAAGATGACACTACTGCACTCTAGCCCCAGGGACAGAGCAAGATTCTGTCTCAAAAAGAAAATGAATAAAAATAAAACTCAGCTTGAAAAATCAGTTTAACTATGTAGGAGGCCCCAGTAAACAACGCCACCAGATTATTAACAGATGAACTGTTTTCATGGATGACACTTTAAGAATGAGACATTGCAAATTAGATAAATGAACTGTTCTATGCAACTGAGAACAGAAGACTCTCCTGGGAGCAATTTCCACACAACAGCTACGAGGTTGGACTGTAATTGCTTTAAGGAGGCTATGCTGAAAGGCAGGGCAGAGTTAGTAGCACAGTAACACTGTGCCAACATGGCATGTGACAGGAATGCTTTTTAACTTCTCTTGTAAAGAAATAAATTTTAATACAGAAAGTGCAGTGACTTCTGCCTACCATTTTGAACATTAATTCTACCTGTTGTATAAATATGGATAAATATGTGCTATTAGGAAGATACCAAACAACTACAATCTGTTTTGTTTATTTCATGTAGAATTTTAAAATATGACATTTGTAATGAATTTGACAGTTTTTCTAAATGAAAGATATAATGGAAATGTTTGAAACCTAAGCAATGAAAGCAAAACTTCAACATTTAAATCTTGGCTAACAAAATACGTATTCAATTCACATGTATTATATGTGTTTATTTACAAAAATATGAACTTATTCAAACCTAGAGGCTTAGATCTTGCTTGCGTGGCCCTGCACTGTGCTAAGATCTCACTATGCTATCTCAGTTCTCATAGGACTAAACAGACTTTGCTTCGTCCTCAGAATATTTATTTCTTCAAAAGGGTCTCAGAATGCTTGTGCAGTGGCCAAGCCAAACTCAGGGGTGGAGACAGGAGGAGGTAGGTAATTTAAGCTTTGAGAGTGCGTGAATGGAGGGCGCATAAGTTAGTTGTCTCAGAGCCCTGGGGACCCACTTTCTTGACTCTAGAATTTCTGAATACTGATTCTTATTACAAGAAGCTTACACTATCAAGAGGAAATCAGCTATGGTATTCAGATGATAAAAGTACAATACAGTAAGCTCTTTGATTAATTCTACAACTACTACTTCTATTCTATGATAGGTTTAGCCCAAGAATTTTATGATAGTATTGTGCTATTAGAGAGCAAATCCTTAATTTTTATATTTCTCTATAAATTACCTACCTATGCACATAATTTTAGAAAATAGTCATTGGTTATAAAACAATAATTTTTTCGAAGAATGTCTTATATCCTTAGAATAAGTGAAAATAAACTAATTCATAGGGAATATTAAGCCGGAACAATGGTCTCTAAAAACATACATACAGGCCTTTGAGTTCCTTGTTAAATAACACATCTAGCGAAGTCATATGTTTTCTTTTCTTTTTTTTTTTTTTTTTTTGAGACAGGGTCTTACTCTGTTGCCCAGGCTAGTGTGCATGGCATCATCATAGTTCATTGCAACCTCAAACTCCTGGACTCAAGTGATCCTCCTGTCTCAGCCTCCCAAGTAGCTGGGACTGCACGCTCACACCACCATGCCAGGCTAATTTTTTAAAATTTTTCGTAGAGACAAAATCTCACTATGTCATAGGTTTTCATTCTTCCATCTTGCATATGGGAAAAATAGAAAGTGCCAATGATTGCATTCTGTTCAGACAAAACAAACTTACAAGTATTTATACAGTTCAGAAATATAGAGATTCCAGTTACGCCATTCTAGTACAACAAAACTAGTAAGATAACCAATCAGAATTTCAGTTTCCTTTTAAAAGTAGGTTATCATAGAATATGACAACAATTTATAAAGTTTTGGAGTCTTATGAGACCCTCTTTGTTCAAATCCTGATTTTAAGAACAGATTTATTTTTATTTTTTTATTTTTTTTGGAGATAGAGTCCAACTCTGTTGCCCAGGCTAGAGTGCCGTGGCATTAGCCTAGCTCACAGCAACCTCAAACTCCTGGGCTTAAGCAATCCTCCGGCCTCAGCCTCCAAGTAGCTAGGACTACAGGCATGTGCCACCATGCCCAGCTAATTTTTTCTCTTTTTAGTTGTTTGGCTAATTTCTTTATATTTTTAGTAGAGACAGGGTCTCACTCTTGCTCAGGCTGGTCTCGAACTCCTGACCTCAAGTGATCCTCCCGCCTTGGCCTTCCGGAGTGCTAAGATTACAGGTGTGAGCCACCGCACCTGGCCTGGACAGATTTAATGCAGAACAAAACAAGTTAACAAGAGATATAAATATTCATACAAGTTTCCCTGTTACACAAGAGAAGAATATTATTGTGAAAGATCTCAATTTAACATCTTATCAAATCAGATTCTCTGAACTAATTTGGATGCAAAACATCATCTCTCCCTAAACAGATGCAGGGAAGAGATATTTCCTTTATCTCTGTTTTTACACTCTTTTTTGCACTCTGAATTTCAATAGTTAGAATTATAAGGAAGTGGGAGGTGGAGGAAAGACAGAACCATGAGGGTTCAGTTTAAAAGAGATGGAGAATAGGCTGAATAGAATTTTCCTTAATAACAGCAGTTCTCTCCTGTATATAAATTAACAAATAAGAAACAACTCATTAATTGTTAATTAGATCATGAAATTGGTTTTTTTAGGTACTTGAGTTTTAACGTATCTATATATTGATGAAAAGACACCAATTTCTCCCTAAGCAAGTTTCCAACTGCTTGGTTTTTGTTTTTGTTTTTATAGTGATACCTTCCGCATCCATCATTTCCAGGGCTGAGAATGTAAATACTACAGTGCCTAAGACTATAATTCATTGGAACAGTCAAACAACAATTGCAAAGGTTTCCTGTGAAATGAGATACAAGGCTACAACCAATCAAACTTGGAATGTAAGCTACACCTTCATTATTCCTTAGTATGTGAGTGAATGATTTAAAAGAAAAGCCAACCATCAGTGACCACAGTGGACTTGTAATGATCCATTTTACATATTTTTATCTGACTATTTGTGTGATATTCAAGCTACCTTAGTTTTAATAATGATTACCATATGCTTCCAGAGAGTTCATTCATAAAAATATCCTCTTGCCTTTTGTAAATTGCTAAATAGACAAATCTCCAATTAAGAGGGATTTATCTATTTAGCTCTTTGTAATTTGGTGTCTCCAAGGGTGAAATTTATATCAGTGATTATAGATATAAAATTTAAGTATTCTATGCTGAAATTTGACAGGCATCCAAGGAAATAAAAATTCTTCAAAAATAAGAACTTAGATTTATAGATGTCTCTTTTTAAATGAAAATGTGCAATTTGAAGTGTAAGATTTACTACTAGCATAAGCCTGAGTCTTAAATGAATTTCAAGTAAAAAGTGAATGTCTAGACAAACAAACTGACCATCCTTAAATACCAAGGGTAAATTATCAAATGTCTTAGGAGAGGCATAGGTACAAGGTTCATTAATAAAATCTCATCACATAACAGCACTGGTGAACAATGTAATAAAAACTCTCTAATTTCAACTATGGAAGAACACTAGTCTGACTTAGGAAAAAGTTCCAATTTTGGTGTATTTGAAAAGAAGTGCCATTTTATTATTGTCAAATATAATAAACTGCCATGTAGTCAAATAATTAAAGAATATAGTTTCTGGCTTTTCTTACTCAAGATTTTATATATCAGGTATGGATTACCAGTTTTCAGTGAATTAAATAAAATCATATGTATTTACTACTAGGACATACATTAAACATAATTTAATATTTCCTTGGTGATTAGCATGACTCCAAAGCCTTCCGCTGCTTCAGCTTTATCATTCTGAATATGTAAGATATGTGCTAAAAATATTAATAGGTACTAAAATAGTAATATGTTTTAAAAGCATCAAGAAGATGGGGCTAAAACTGTATGGATTTCATGACACACCCTAAAGACTGCTCATCCAATCATAAATGTGAACTTTCTGGTTGTTCAGATTATCCTTTGATGGGAACCCATGTTCTGCATCATTTGATCACTAACCAAGTGAAGATCCTGCTGAATTCCTTTGGCATGTGTGGAATTTAGGTAAATTTCAAAACAACCCAAATGAAATTCTCAAGTCTGAGATTTTGACTTAACGGAGTTTTACTCTAGTAGGACACCTAGGGCCCTTGGGCAGTGGCACGGTCATAGGATTATGCTAAGAATACTAGCCCTCCTTGTTTGGTGTAAGTAGGAGGATGCAATAGACTATAAGAATGTTAGAAAATAGAAAGGAATTATACTATCCTGGAATTGTCTCTGAATAGGTTTTCAGAAAGCAGCTGTGTTCTGGTTGAAACTCCTGTTCTCTGCTCCCCCTGGTGGTGCTACACGTGCCACTGTGAGACTTGGTAACTGAGAGGTATATTTGAACTCACTTTCCAAAACTTTCTCTTTATCAGAAGTGGCAAATGAAGAAGCTGAAAGATTGTTATATAACCTTCATGACAATTCTTTGTGATAGGCAGTATTAGCTCCACCATCTAAATGAGGAAATAGAGCTCAAAAGAGGTCAAGCCAGGCTTTTCTGAATTTACAGTCAGTACCTATGTACCTCTCATAGACCCTACATCACTTTAGACACTCAATAAATATTTAGAAAATGAAAAAATAGGTTTTGATCCAAAACCCATATTCCGTCCCATCTAGCACACTTCTTCTAAATACAACCACTAACATAACGTTTCTATGCGGATTACCCAAGTCAGTAATAGCTACAATGAAGCTTTGTTTTATTTTTATGACTTTATTTTATTTCATTTCATTTTATTTTATTACTTTTTAGAGACAGGGTCTCATCCTATTGCCCAAGCTGGAGTGCAGTGGTGCAATCATAGCTCACTGCAGCCTGGAACTCCTGGGCTCAAGCAATGCTCCCACCTCAGCCTCCCAAGTAGCTGGTACTACAAGCTCACACCACCACACCAGGCTAATTTTTAAAATTTTTTTTGTAGAGACAAGGCTCATACTGTGTTGCCCAGGCTGGTCTCAAACTCCTGACCTCAAGCGATCCTCCTGCCTCAGCCTCCCAAAGTGCTGGGATTACAGGCATGAGCACCTGGCCTGTTTTACATTTGCTGCTATCAATTTCATCTGGGTCACACATGAAGTGTTGTCTTTGCCTCCTTGTAGGGAAATGGGAAAGTCAGAGTCAAGAGCAGGGGGAGGATACCAAGGACTACAGAGCCGTTCTTCTGCCTCCGCTCTGTGGTGGCATTGCCTCTGTCCTGGTCTTTACCTCAGGTCAGGTCTTTACCTCAAAGTGGCAGGACAGCCTTGTGGCTAAGAGCACAGGCTCTAGAGTTCAAAACCCAGCTCTGCTACTTTCTAGTTGTACAATCTTGAGCAAGGTTCTTACCTTCTCTGTGCCTCATTATTCCCATAGGTAATGTAGGGACAAGATATGCACCTACCTCATATAACTGGGGGGAGAGGTTTGGGGGCAAAATCAGATGATGTGAGGTGTTAGCCCAGAGCCTGGAACAGGGCTAATGTTCAGTGAGTGAGAGCTAGTATTGTCACTCTCTGACCTCCGGGGGAGCCACGCAGCAGGGGTGGTAATGCAAAGTAATCCGCCTGAAAATCAGGGTATTGAGGGTGCTTTTCAGCCCCTGTGGCTAAGGTGCATACATAGTTTGAGGTAACTAATGGAAACAGCCAGTCCTTCCGATGATTCTACAAGGCTGACATTGCGGGCAGAATACAGTCATGTGCTGCCTAATGGTGTTTCAGGAAATGACGGACCACATATAGGACAATGATCTCATAAGATTATAATGGAACTGAAAAATTCCTATCACCTAGTGATTTGTGTTAAAATCACCTACAGTATTCAATAGAGTAACATGCTGAACAGGTGTGTAGCCTAGAAGCTATGCCGTATAGCCTAGGTGTGTAGCAGGCTATACCACCTGGGTTTCAGTGAGTGCACTCTGTGATGTTTGCACAACAATGAAGTCACCTAACACTGCATTTCTCAGAACATATCCCTGTGGTTAAGCAACACGTGACTGTATTTATCTGTTGAGAAATGGTTCCAAGTCAAAGCTTCAGATTTTGTCCCTGGAGATGGAACTGCATTTGGAAGAACATTTACAAACCTCTGGTCCCCATCTCATTTGCCTCAGCCCCTTCTTGAACTCCCCAGTAGTGCCGCTGAGACTAGGTTGGAACCTGCAAAGATTTTATTCATAGTAAAGGCTCAGAGATAGCAAGAAGAAAATAAACATCTCAGAGAAAAAACAGCTACTACATAATCTGGATTACAAAATATAGCTGGCTTCCCAAAGTTGATAGGCTCTGTCGTGTGGTTTAAGCTTTCTTCCATGCAGTAGACATCATCTTAGCAATAACAACAAGGAAATCCCTCTCTATATAGTATCCTCCCTCCTAGACTCTAGGACCAAGAAAGCAGTTTCCATAGAGAGATAGGGCTCCTCTTTATTTAAATTCTATGTTCTGTCAGGTGTGCTCCTGTAGTCCCAGTCACTCTAGAGGCTGAGATGGGAGGACCCCTTGCGCCTAGGAGTTTGAAGTTACAGTTAGCTATAATCGTGCCACTGTACTCCAGCCTGGGCAACGGTGAGAGCCTGTCTCTAAAATTAAAAATATATACATATATATATTTAAATCTTGTCTTCTAAATTCTAATTATGTCTAATAACATAATTATCCGACATAGATGACTGACACCAGGAGTGTCCACCCTCTTTGAAGTGTCAACCTAAATAACAAAACAAAGAGAGGCTCTTTAAAAGAAACTGATGTTTATTCAGGAATAGCGCATTGTAATGGGAATTTGCATGTCAAAATAAACTATTTACATAATCATGAAAGTAAAGAAACACAAAGGTTTTTAAAGGAAAAATGAGGAGGATTATAATTGTTTTGAAATAATTATCCTTGGCTGCAAAGATCAATACTGATGGTGATACCAGCCTGAGGCTGTACAAGCAGTCGCTGGGCAAATGTCTTTGCAGAAGTTATTTCTTGTGTAAGATTGTGATGGCCTTTGTGCAAGGTTGTGGTTTTTGCAGTCTTTTGTGATAGTTTTGTTATCAAGCACACAAGCGTGAGAACCCTCTCTTCGTACCCTTCCCTGGCTCTACTTGTCAGGGTTTTTCTTTGTTTGTTTGTTTGCTTGGTTTTTAACACAAGTGACTCCATTTTGACAACTTTCACAAAGGGAAATCATACACGTGTGCACACACACACACACACACACTGGTAGTGGGTTTTACTTTGGGGCCTCAAAGGACTATCATATCAGGAAACAACAGAGTGAGCCTCCCTTATATTATAAGAAATACATTTACAGTAGCAGTGAGGTCACCCTATTGCATCCCCAAAAGGTGTTTTATAAATAATATAGCTAAACAAAGCCACCTCCAAATCCAATATTTAATCTAAGCAGCAAAATTTTAGAAGATCTGCTTTCTACTAATTAAATACAGAAGTTTTAGTACTTAAAATCCGCTGCTGGGTTTTCAGCATATCCTTGAAGTATGTATCAGCTATCTATTGCTACAATAATGTGTACCAAACTGTCACTAAAACTGGAGTGACATACGACAATAAACACTGATTTCTCACTGTCAGTGGAGTCGAGCGGGTCTACGTAGAGCGTAGCTGGGATTGGGCGTGGGGCTCTTTCCCAGGCCTGAGGACCGGCTTTCCTCTTCATGTCTCTTAGTCTTCTTCTTGGGACCCATGGGCTAGCCTGGGTGTGTCCTTCTTATGGCTATGGCAGAGGGCAAGAGCACCTAAGCCCAATCTCTCCCGTGCCTTTCAATCCTTTGCTTGCATCATTCTCACCAATAGTCCATTTGCCCAGAGCAGGCCACAGGGCCCAAGCCAGAGTTACAGTGGGAGGACACTCAGAGCTACATGGTAAAGGGCAAGGATACTGACCTGGCCGATATTGCAATCTACTGCAAAATGAAATCGAGGCTCTCTCCGCTCTGCTAGAACCAGTTCCTGCGAGGACACCACTATCTCTCCAAACAGCAAAGGCCAAGAACCTTGGCAGTTCTCATTCTACTCTAGCATTTGGCACTGTTGACCACCTCGTCCTCCAAAATATCTCTCCTCTTGGTTTTCACATTTTAGGAATGTTTTAGTTCTCTAACAGTATCTCTGGATCCCCTTTCTTTTGTAAACCTTCTTTTCTGCCAACTTCCTAAATGTGGGCATTCCCTTCATACTACAGTCTCTCGCTCCTCACTCTGTTGCTCCTCTCACTTGCTCTCCGGGCCTCTGCTGTAACTGTAGGCTAGAACTCGGAGCCCTCCTCGCTCCCGTGGAAGCCAGGCCTGCATTGCCAGCTCCTCAGTATCTTCACCGATGGTCTCGCTGGCACCTCAAGTTCGTGTCAAAAATTGAGTTCACAATCGCCAGCAGGAATCCATGCTCACTTCTGTGTACCCTATTTCAGGGGCATTTGCCACACTGTATACACTTACCTGTTTACTCTGCTGTGTCTCCATCCTTTAACTACCAGCTCCTGGAAGGCAGGTCTGTACGAAAATCATTTTTTGTATCTCCATTGAGTTTTATTTTTATAATGTGTAGATACATGTGTATCATGTAGATATTTTGAAACCTTAGCAGCTATTATTATTATTATTATTGTTATTTGACTTTACTGGTGTCCAATGTCAGTGACTGTAAGGCAGGGAAATCTTAGCTGTAAGTTCAAGTAAATGGATTAATGGTGACTCATTTCTCTAATTAAGCTAGACCAGAGTCTAGGCAAACGTTTAACTCAAGGGTTAAATGGTAAACATTTAGGTTTTACAGGATATAAGGTTTCTGTCTCGGCTACTCAGCTCTGTGTTTGCAGTGTGAAAGCAATCATGGACAATATGTAAATGAATGGTCATAGCTGTGCTCCAGTAAGATTTTATTTTTGGACACTGAAATTTGAATGTTACATAGTTTCCATGCATCGTGAAATAGTTTTCTTTTTATTTTCTTTCACCGTTAAAAATATAAAAACCATTCTTAGCTTAGGTAGCAAAAACCAAGTATTCATTCTTTTTCTGGAAGGGCTGATAGAACAGTACACAACAGCAAAGAATCAAATCCTTGGCTTTTGCATTTCAAAAGTCTAAATGCTGGTGTAACAGAAAACTTGGAGGATCGTGTGACTAGTCACAACTAAGTTTCCCAATCATGACCCCACTTCCCTTCTCCATCAAAACACTAGATAAAAATTACTTGGACAGACAGAGGGGGAAATTGAGGGGAGGGGTAAAGAGAGAAACCTAAAGAGTTTGGACACTGCTGGGTTACTGAGGAGGACCCTGTCACCCTGGGCCATGCCCCAGGTTGGTAGTCAGGGGAGATGGGGATTATGAACTCTCTGGAGAGGTTGGAGATTCTTCCCTCCACCCAAGGATGCTCCCAGAAATTTAGCTATAACCCCAAGAAAAGAGGTACCTCAAACTGGTGGAAATTAAGTTTCAGTGCCCTCCAATCTTCAGAATTGAGGCTCTAAACAGAAATTAATTGTTACAAAAAATAAACTTATATTTCTTGTACTCTTAAAATTATGGACTTTACGTAGGCACTCAGTTAGTTCTAGCACTCTCAAAACTCATTTTAGCCTCTGAAGATACCACCATGAGGTATCATCTTGTATCTGCAAGGCCCTAAGCAGTTACCTGGTTTGCCTCACGGTAGAAATAACTTTTAATAGTTTTATAAAATTCTTCTTTCCATTTTGAAATTCTGGCTGTTCTTTAGGGTATTTCTTTCCTTCAAAGGCTTATCTATAAACTTAATGGTAAGGCACACATTGGAGAATAACAACTTTCTTATAAGAGAAGCTAATATGAAGCATAGTGCATTTGAAAGTCTAATCTTTGGCACAGTAAGTAAAATCTCTCCTGGATCCCAGGGGGCCCTAGATGCCCACAAGTCAAATTTACATACCAGAAAATTCCAAGGGCCATGAGCATAGACATGGCTTATGGAAACCCTGAAAGCTATCTTTCAGGGAGTATGACTCCTCCCAAACAGATATTTCCATGAATTTTACATTTTCAATGCATTTCAAGTTTTCAAGATTGATGTTATGATTGGGTTTAAAAGAAGAATATCTGAATAAGGGTGATATCTTGTTCTTTTTTTCTTTTCTTAAGCTCGATTGTTCTAACTTTCTCTTTCGTGAGTATCTGGTAACCATTTTTTCCCAGTTGTTGCATAAATGTATTTCTAGACATATATTACATCTGCCTTTCAAGTAAATTACTTACTAGAACATACTGAAGATGCTGTACAAATACCTGGGTTTCTTTCTGCCCACTGAACCAGCTTGTTTGAAGGTCATTTTTCATTATGTTTTATAGCAGGTTGTAGTGCCCCAGAAAAAAGATTTGTAGGTTTTATTCCTCAGCTATTTTCTTTCTTATCTTCCATTGGATTTCCCAGTTCAGCATTCTTAAATGCTGTTTCTCTCACACATACAAACGTATATATTACTGGGCCTTATAGAATCTGCATAAACCTGCAATATGGACAGCTTGGCTTATGAGTAGTTTTTTCTGAAAGTCATCATTAGCAAGTGAAATTGTTCCATCATTCAGGAAGAATTATCAATCTATATATCCAACTGCAAAGAAAGGGGGGATTCAAACAATTGCTAACACATCCCCCATTTTCCCACTTCATTAAAATCATCTAATTTAAAATTAAGAATATATTACATTTTTTACTTTTTTGAGATTTGAGAAAGTTGTCAACATAAAGCAATGTGTATTTCACTTTTAATGTTAGAAACAAGTTTTGATTACGTATGGCCACATTTTATATAAAGTACTCTAGTCCTCTTTGTTTTCCCAGGATCTAGAAGAGTGCCTGGAGCATAACAGGTGTTCCATACATTTCTGCTAAATGGAATAATTGTTTTAAAGCACATTGTTTTATTGTTGTTATTTGACCATTTTAGGTTAAAAAATTTGACACCAATTTTACATATGTGCAACAGTCAGAATTCTACTTGGAGCCAAACATTAAGTATGTATTTCAAGTGAGATGTCAAGAAACAGGTAAAAGGTACTGGCAGCCCTGGAGTTCACCTTTTTTTCATAAAACACCTGAAACAGGTGAGTGCATTTATATAGTTTATTCTCTTATGCTTTTTTTTTGACCTGTGTCTCTTTACTAAGTATATATATAATTTTTCTCCTTGACTTCTACCAAAATTGGCAAAACTACCCTATGGGGCAGATGGTAACATTTAAATTGTCATTTAACTTTTATTTTATTAAGGCTGACTACAATTTATATAATTTTTCTCAAACATTCCTGAGCATAAAAACTACCTGGGGTGCCTGTTTAAGATGCATGTTCACCATCACTGCTCCCAGAGGGTCTGATTCCATGGGTAGTGGGGAATTCTTACAAATATCCTGGGCATATACTTTTTAAAAAGGTAACCATGAATAGACAGTCATTCATAAAATACTCATTTAGCGTCTACTACATGCCCGGCACTTGCTAGGTGCTTACAGACCTCAGTGAGCAAAGGAGACAAAGGTCTGCCTTTGAGAACTTTCATTCTAGACCAGACAGACAATAAAAATCAACCACGATAATTACATAAAGATATAGGTAACAGCAGTAAGAACCAAACGTGACAGCTGAGGTTTGAATTGCCTCACAATTGAAAAAGTAAAATGATAATAGTTTCTGTAACACTTTCGTTAATCGACTTGTTTGATGATGGGGTTTGTTGGCCAAACTTTCCCAATAATTAAAGGTTTATTTATGAAGAAACATAGGCCAGGTAATAATGCCTCCTCCATACAGGACTTTGCTGTGTTATTCTCTGAATTTCTTGTGTGTATATTTCTGAATTGATTCATCTCAATACAACGTGTTTTCAAAATTCTGCCCGGCAAGGAAGACGGCAAGACAAATCCTGAAGCAGTTGTGGCTTGTCCTGCAGCCTCAGCGTTCTTCCCTAATGCTTTCCAGCCCTGGAGCGTGCCTTTCTTTGGCCTATATAAACCTCGTCTCACAAAGGAACCAAACCAGCTCCTCTATAGTAAGATTTCAATGACTTAGACTTCTTCTCTTTTCCTTCCTTAGAGTATTTAGACTTTAAAAAAAAAAAAAAAAAGTGTTCCTCGGTGAGCAAGTCTTCGCAGATCTACCCCTAAAGTCCGAGGAAAGTGGCTGACATACCCAGTTTCTCAGAAGGAACGTTTGATAGGAACTTACACACAGAAGCTGTGTCCTGAGCTGCTGTGAGACAGGACGGCGGGTGGCACCAATTAGCCCTCAAACCCAGGGCTTCTCTGCCTAGGGAAGAAATGCGTGGGACAGTTAAAGTGGGCCCCTCGGAGAAGGGTAAGAATGCTAAGTGAAGGGCAGGATTTACTGTAATGGTAGATAAAGTAGAAATCTAGAGGCATTCCTGAAACAGGGGTTAATCAGCACATTAGCGTCCAAGATGGAGTTGTTTTAATTTCCACATAAAGCTCTATACTAAAAAAAAGAAAAAGAAAATCAATTCCCTGACTATCAGGCGTTAGCAAACACACAGGGCAAGTTTCTCCAGGTTATAGACCCATATTATTCTGTCCTGGTATAACAGCAAGAAGCCAATTAAGTGACTGAATCCCAGCAAGACTTCAGGCTAATAAATAATAATAGCTGACATTTATCGGATGCTTACTAGGTGTTCGGCACTGTGATAGCATTTTACTTATGAATTGTCCTTAATTTATCACTACAGCTCTCTCAAGGGAGTGTAATTGTTGTTCCAACTGTGCAGACGAAGGCAGTGAGGCCCAAGCAGTCTTGCCAAGCATGACAGGCTGGTGAACGGTTGAACCAGGGCCTAACTATGGGAGTCCACCACCCATGTTATTTATAGCTCTGCTAGTCTGAGAATGAAACCAGGAAACTCTAGGAGTCTTGGGATAGGCTACAGAAGGAAGGTGCGATCTGAGATGAGGATCTAGGTGGGAAGGTGGCCTTGCCCAAAGCAGGACCACCACAGGCAATTCATAATGTGTTTTCCCATCTGATCCTGGTGCTGGGCACTCACTCACAGTGCAGATTGCTGAGCCTCTTGTCAAGTGATAATTCTTCAGTGAAATACAAGAACCACTGCTCTAGTGACCAGACACACCCTTTAAGAGGTTATCAAGGATAACACAGGGTGTGGGCAGGAAATGTGAACAGAAAGGGTGTATCTGTTTGCCCAAGCCACTGCCTTAGTAGCAGTGGTTTAGGGGGCAGAAAAAGGGGGACATGTGAGAATCACAGGCCATTGTCTCTAGTACAGTCTGGTCACTTCTCTGCTTCCTTTTCCTCTTTCTCCTGAGTCACTGACCACACCAGCCCACCTGGGCAGCACGGGATCCCCAGAAGCACAGGGTGGGGCTGTTGCCCCAGTTAACTCTCGCATCGCACATGACCCTCTTCTGCCTGGACCCTGCCCTGGCTCTCGATGGGAAGTTTCAGCTGAGATTCTGAGAACCACTGAGAGCCGCTGAAGTTGGAGCCTCTAACCCAGCAACCTTGACAGCCACTGCAATACTGGGGTCTCTCAGCAGTGCAGAAAAAGCCCCAAAGGGGAAAAGATAATTTGTCAGTGTAGAAAACCAACAGTGAAACTGTATAAGTCAGTTCTCTAAATTTGCTGCTACTGACATAAAAAAACAACAACTAGGCAGGAGTGTTTTCCCATTCTGCACTGTAATCCAAGTCCCGTTGTAGTGAAGAAAAGCTACCACAGGTTCTATAATACCTTTAATGCCGAGTTAAAGGCCTGAGGGAAGGGCAGTAACATTAATTGATGACTAATTAACTTGCTTGAATTGCTACTTGCCCTAGAAAAGTTTCCCAGAGAAATCATATTAATTCTTTTTTTGACAATTTCCCAGAGGAAGGCAAGTATGAGCAAGATATTAAACAACATTTGACTTTGTTCTCACAAAACTGTACAATTACTGCATTACCAATGATTTCTGAAGGTTCTCATTAATTTTTCAGGACTTTTAATGACTAAAAGAGAAAAAAACAAGTATTATGTTGATGGAACTAAATGTAGGTGATATTAAATATAATGCAAATTAGATGGTGACACACAGAATGTATTTTCCAAAAATTCTGTTATTTGTAATTACATAATGTCACAAACTTGGTAGCTTAAAACAACAGAAATCCAAAATCAGTATCGCTGGGGTAAAATCAAGGTGTCAGTGGGGCTGTGTTCCTTCTGGAGGCTCCGGGACAGAATCAGTTTTGTTGCCTTTTGCAGGCTCTCAAAGCTGTCCGTGTGTCTTGGCTCAGGGCTCCATCCTCCATCTTCAGTCAGAAGCGTAGCAACTTCCAATGTCTCTGATTCTCACCCTCCTGCCTCTTTCTTACAAAGACCCTTGTGATTTTATTGGATCCACCCATAAAATCTAGGATAATCAACCCATCTTAAGTCCCTTTCGCCATGTAAGGTAACTGAGTAGGAAAAACAAACACAGTTTCTCCTACCACACAGTATTTTTACAACACAGATCCCTTCTGTGACCTTGGGTCACCAAAATGTGTGTGGGGATTTCTCTCCACCAAATTCTGTGGCGGATTTGTCAGTGGACACCAGCTGGGTGTCCTCTAATTCAATTCAATTCTGACACTATCTGCGTGGAAATAGTGTCACATCCCACAGGTTGAGGGCTCGGCCTCACAAGTCTGCTCCCCACTTCAGACGTTAATCTCAAGTAAGAGGTTGTCACTTACACATTGACCAATTGGCTATAAATTGTGGTTTCCACAACCTTTTCCTCAGGTTCAATTAATTTGCTCAGACAGCTCACAAAGCTTTACTTGTTAATTATACAGGATATCGCAAAGGACACAGATGAAGAGATGTACAGGGCAAGATGTGGGGAAAGAGGTATGGAAGTTCCATGCTGTGTCCAAGCATGCCACCCTCCAAAATCCTCCACATGTTCAGCTATCTGAACCCAGTCTTTTTGGGTTTTTAGGGAGACTTCATTATGTAGGCATGATTGATTACATCATTGGCCATTGGTGATTAACTTAACCTTCAGCCCCTCTTCTGAATGTTGGGGGGTGGGCAGGCTGAAAAGTCCTAACCCTCTAATCTCGCCCTGGTCTTTCCTGGGAACGCCCCCATCCTAAAGCCATCCAGGGATTGCCAGCCACCAGCCAACTCATTAGCATACCAAAAGACACTTGTCACTTTGGAGATTCCAAGGATTTTAGGAGTTAGTTGCCAGGAAACAGGATGAAGACCAAATATATATTTCACAATATCACGGTAACCTATTCACAGGGATTAGGACATCTTCTGGAGGCCATTATTTGTCCTACCACATCTCCCCACCTCCCAACCACCACCAACAATTGCAATTTTTACTAGTCAGGGTGATCAGGTGTAAGCAAAAGGCATCAAATCTGGTGATCTCAAGCAGAAAGGGAATTACTGGAGAGGTAGCTGAAGATCAGCAGAAAGGCTGGTGAAATGGGCGTGATGGGCATTAGCAGTGACAGCAGGAGCCAGAGCCACAGCCCAAATCATAGCCCAGGGAGAATCTGGTGAGGACCCTGCAGCCGGCACTGTGATCACTGCTGCTAACTGCCTGTGCCCAGACAGCCCACTGGTGCTGCTGTCACTAGATCCTAGATACAGCCACTACGCTCTCACTGGATTCTAAATGGTGTCCTAGAGCTGTGTGTCACCCCATCCACGTTCAAAGTCTAGGAGTCGGGGAGTGGGGGCGGTGGCATCTGCTTGGCTAGGCTTAGGCCATTTGCTTGTAGCCCGACCTGCCTCTTATTTTTTTAGTGTTAAAGGAAAAAAACCCAAACTCTATAAAATAATTTAAAGAGGTTTATTCTGAGCCAAATATATGTGACCACTGACTGGCCAAGGAATCCACAGATCCAAGAAGCCTTGAGTAAGTGGTTCCAAGGTGGCTTGGTTACAGTTTGGTTTTATGCATTTTAGGGAAATAGGGCAAATCATAAATCAATACATGGAAGTTATATTTTGTTTTGGCCTGAAAAGGCACGACATCTCAAAGGGGTGGGGCTTATAGGTGGATTCAGAGATTCTTTGATTTGTAATGAATGGGTTAAAGAAATAAGGCTTTGTCTAAAGACTTGGAGTCAGTAGAAAGGGATACTTGAGTTAAGATAGGGCGTCTGTTGATCAGAGACCAGGCCACAATATACTCAAAGTGATCTGCTAAGCAAATTGATGACTTGCAGGCATGATTTAGCCTTTTCCTTCAATGGCCTTAGGTCTTGTTTGCAATTAGTCTAAACTCCAAAAAGGAGGAAGTATAATGAAGCATGTCCAACCTCTCTTCTCTTCATGACCAGGAGCTCAGTTTTAAGTTTTTTCTGGGGTCGCCTTAGCCAAAGGGGGATCCATTCAGTTCGAAGGGGTAGAAAGAGGCTTAAGATTTTATTTTCAGTATACATTAGGATGCCCACAAAGAAGTATGTCCTAGTGCTGGACTACTAAAAAATGACAAATGTCCTCTAGATTATTCAGACTCAGGAACATGGGCATGCTATGTTTGAGAGCAGGGTTGTACCTTTGAAGAATCTTTGACCACTGGGTAAATTTGGAAGCTGCCGCCCATTCTTGCATTTGGAGTTTTGCTACATTTTGACATCAGACCCTCATCTCTATGTGGTCTGTGTCACTTAAGAAAATTTCCTGGATGGCTGCTGCTCTTTGCCTTTTCCTCCTCTTATTCTTTTTTTTTTTTTTTTTTTTGAGACTGAGTCTCACTCTGTTGCCTGGGCTACAGTGCTGTGGCATCAGCCTAGCTCACAACAACCTCAAACTCCTGGGCTCAAGCAATCGTCCTACCTTAGCCTCCCAAGTAGCTGGGACTACAGGCATGCGCCACCATGCCTGGCTAATTTTTCTATATATATGTAAAATTTTTTTTTAGCTGTCCATATAATTTCTTTCTATTTTTAGTAGAGATGGGGTCTTGCTCTTTCTCAGGCTGGTCTTGAACTCCTGAGTTCAAACAATCTGCCCGCCTCAGCCTCGCAGAGTACTAGGATTACAAGCATGAGCCACCGCACCAGGCCTTATTCTTTTCTTTTTTTTTTTTACCATATAATTGCCATTTGTACATTTCTTACTTTCTTCTCCCTGCATACCAAGTATCTACATCCTGGGAATATAAGAATGAAGATTGTTAAATGAAGACAATGACAGATTCATAAATTTGGAAAGGAGAGCTTGATTTCTTATAAAGGATTACAGCCTGTAGGTGGCCTTTCCAACAGGCCAGGAAACAGAGCGCCCAGCTAGAAGCCAGAAACTCGTGCTTTGAGGGAGGGACAATGGGAACAGGAATTTATGCTGAGCAGAGTAGCCAAATATATATATTTAACAAGCAAATATATATATTTAACAAGGAGGAGTCAACATTTATGAAAGGAGAAATATGCACATGGTCAATTAAGCTTTATGTCCCTTTATGGGCTCCGTGTTCAGAAAATGACAGTCCTCTGATGTCAAAAGGTAAAGCAGAGGGTATAAAAATCTTCTGTGCAGGTGCTTGTACACTAGTTAAAACCACTTCAGGCTTGGTGGTCTCTTATCAGGAAAGAACGCTAGTCTGGATCATGGAAACTGGCCTCTGTCTAGCCTGTAGGGAAAAAAGCCTGATGGCCATTAGTCATGGAGGAGTATAACAAGGCTTGTCTGACCCCCCATCCACTCACGGCTGAGAACTCGGTTTTAAGGTTTCTCTGGGGTCCCCTTGGCTGGAGAGGGGGGACATCAGTTTAGCTGGGGGACAGGGGGACTTAGGATTTTATTTTAGTTCACAGGATAATCCCTTGACTATGTCTGTGTACAACCTCCTTAACATGCACCAATGACACTGTAATCCACTAACTGGTTCATTGTTGAACTTGTTTTTCAAGGTGTGGTGATGAGTTTGTTCTGACACATCATCAACCCTGCCCTGGGCTTCTGGTGCCTATTTGATATGTGTGGCCCTTGTCTTTGCTTTGCTGATTGACATGGGTCAGGGTCAGATCCTTGCCCTTGGCCTGATAATGTTGAATTCCAACCACAGAGCTAAACTGACCTGGCCTGGGGAGACAGCACTTAAATGTGGTCAAACAGCTGAATTATTAAAAGAAGGAGATTAGAAAGAGAGAAAACAAAAGGGGATGTTTATGTTTTAAGAAAATAGAATGGGGGTGGGGAAGGAATTCTAATAATTTAAAAAACTCACCCTTTGTTTCCTTTAATACTGACTCCTCTTTCTTAAATATCTAGAACCTTCTGAAAGAAAGGTCCAGAAAAGTCCATGTGTCACCTCTGATCAAGCCTTTATGATTTAGGCCTTGGTTAGGATGGCCTTGACACCAAGACTGGCAAGGGCAAAAGTAGATAAAGAAAACTTAGAGATGTAATATCCTTTGCCCAGTAATTCACTTGTAGAAATCTAGCCTTAGGAAATAATCAGAGATATGGAAAGGAAATTTGTGTACAATGATATTTACCCAAAAGGTATTTATAATAGTAACAATTTGGAATCATCTAAAAGTCCAACAATAGCAAAAACTAACGCTTATTAAGGTTTTTTGTGTGTGTAAAACATGGTACTGAGTGCTTGATATGAACTACCTCATCAAACCCCATGAGCAAAGCACTGCTATTATCTAATTTATCTAAGCAACTTGTGTAGGGCTGAGCAACTACAACTGTGGAGCTAGGACTTAGACTGAGTTTCGTTTGAGTCCACAGCTGGTGTTTCAAACAACCAAGCTATACAGTTTCTCCAATGATTGAGTAGATACAGTAAAACATGATGAAATATTAAACAGTTATAGTATGATATTTTGAACAATTTTTCATAAAATAAGGAAATGTTCATTATATACTATTGAATGAAAAAGATAAGACACAATATTTATTAAAGAGTATGATCTCCACTAAGGTACAGATATACACAAAAGACTGTCAGCCCAGGGGAGGTGGCTCACACCTGTCATCTCAACACTTTGGGAGGCTTAGGCAGGAGGAGCGCTTGAGCCCAGGAGTTCGAGACCAGCCTGGACAACAAAGTAAGACCCGTCTCTACAAAAAATAAGAAAAATTAGCTGGCATGGTGGCATGTACCTGTAGTGCCAACTACTTGGGAGGGGAGGCTGAGGCAGGAGGATCCCTTGAGCCCAGGAGTTTGAGGCTGCAGTAAGCTAAGATGGTGCTACTGCACTCCAGCCTGTGTGACAAAGCAAGACCTTGTCTCAACAACAACAACAAAAGGACTATTAACATATATAAAAAATTATTGTTTCTAGTTTGTGAACAAATATAAAATTGTATTTTCATCTCCATGCTCTTCTATACTTTCCAAGCATCCTGTAATTAGTATGTATTGCTTGTATAATCAAGGAAAATAGTTGGTTTTAAGAAAAAAATAACTCTAGGCTGGAAAATTCAAAGAATCAGTGCTAAATGGGTTAGCCCAGTCATAGCCCATCATGGTGGAGTCTGGAGCCCTGCAAGGCCAGGCAGCTCTAACACCATGGCCAGCCCGGGGAGGAGCAATGTGAACTCTCATCGTGGGAGAGGCTGCTTGCAGGGCTGATTGTGCTACCCCTCCCTGAGCCATCCTGCTGTAGAAGTGAGGTTATTGATTAATAAGACCAGTTACCAGCACAAACTACATGTCAGAACTGGATGGGAATTTCCACTCTTCAGCCTCTATGTAGGCAACTTTGAGCAAGTTATTTACCCTTTCTATGCCTTTGTTTCCACATCCATATAATGAGGACAATAGTATTATCTACATGATTGTTTCATTGTGAGAATTCAATGAGAGAAAACATGTAAAGTCTAGTATGTTACCTGCAACATAATTAATGCTCATTAAATTATCACTTAAAAAGGATAACAAAATACACTTTGTCCCATGGGAGATGTATAGAGCAGAGCTGAGGTGATTTCGCATCATGCTTAGGAAACAGATGGAATACATTATAACTAAAACCATGCCTTTTAGAGCAGATTTGGTTAAATTAGCTTGGTATTCTGTGGGTCAAAGAATGTGGTTATGTTATGCTTTAAGTTTTGTCCAAGTATACAAAACCAGATTTCTTGTTTGAAATCATTCTAAATTCCCTACAAATACATTGTCTTCTGTAAGGCTAACTCTAAAGTACAATGTCAGTGTGTATAAGTTATATAAAAATGCTTCCCAAATTAGAGATGATTTGGGTTTTTTGAAAATATTCAACTATGTCCTGAGAGAGTAATAGGCATAATTTAACATTCTGTTGCAGAGACAGAATTGTCCCGTTATGGACATAACACCACAGATATTAAATAAATAATGAAAATATTATGCAGTTTTTCTAGCACATTAGGCAATGTATTGGTGATTAGAGCTCATATAAACAATATTTTTCAGTCAAAAAGGCTCTGGGTGTGTGTATCATTCTGTGTTTATGAATGCTTTTCTGTTAAATTACTTGAAAGTACTATAAAATACTAATAGCAGGTGGATTAAGGGGATAGGATTAGAGATGGTTTTTTTTTTCTTCTACTTCTTAAAATTTTTTCTGTATTATAATTACTGCTTGTATAATGACAAATGTTAAGTATGAATTTGGAAGAAATGACCTAGCCTCTTGGTGGCAGTATGCCACGAAGGATATAATCTCCATGGCTTCATTTCAGTCCTTTGCTTACAAATTTTGTGATTGGCTTGATTTCTTCTCTGACAATTTTGTTTATAAATTGTCTTCAGATATCTGATCCTTTGGAAAATTACCCTGTGATAATTAAGCACCTCTTTTAAATAACTTTAATTTAATTTAATTTAATGCGCCTGGTTGATTTGAAACTATGATAACAAATAGACTCTAAAGGAAGATTGTATTTATTCCCTATTAGGGCTAATAGTCAGATAGGAAATTATTTTTATATGATGTAAATTAATAACTGAACAAAGTTTCAGTGCCAAATAATCACCTGTCATTTATACAACAGAATTACATTAACCTGTACTAAAAGCCAAGAGCACCATATATTACTTTTAAATTAAAAATGCAAATTTTAAAATAAAAATAATAAAAGTAAAATAAAAACAACAGAAGTAAAACAAAAATAATATAGCAACAATTGCTATTACATAAACCCATGGTTTTGCCAAATTGAAAGTTGTGTTATATTTTAATGTAATATTTTTATTCTTAAAATTTTTAAATAATGTAGATGCAATCTCCTGCTTGAGCTCCCTGAGAATGAACATTGGCCTATAAAATACTAATTCAGGTGAACAAACCTGACGGTTGGCCATTAGGAGGCGTAACCTCGCTGTCTCAGAGTTTGATGGCACCACATACTCAGGGAGCAAAATGCTAGGTGCTCACAGCGGGCTGGAGAAAGAATTCTCACACCAGGAGTAGAATAATTTTAGGAAAGAAAGTTTGTTTTACTTTCTCGAGAAAGAGAGAAAAAGAGAGGGAGGCCGTGGCACTGAAGAAGAGGTAGAGGGTACTGCTGGGCAGCTGAGGACAGTTGCTTCGTGATTTTTCCCCCCCTCTCTTCAGCAGACTGATAACAGAAGCGGCAGCAAAGAAGTTGCAGGAGCTGTTTACTTATTTATTTTTTTCCTCTATGGGGCCGAGTTTATCTGAGTCCTTGGAATCCGGGGCTGACCAGAGCTGAAGTGGGGAGTTTGTCCCCCCACTGTCTGCTTAGGGCTCTTCAAGGCTGAGAAAGAACTCTGCGTGATAACAAGTTAGGCCACATATGTGTTAATTAAAACAAAACAAAGGGGGTAGTTGTGTTGTGAGTTTCCTTTTCAAGGGGGCAATTATGTGCTGTGAGTTTATTTCTCTTATTTTCTGTTAGACAGTTTATTTTTCTCTGTTAGATAGGTTGTTAGTAAGACCACCTTTCACAAAAGAAACTTAGTGAAGCACTGAGAAGCCAAAAGGAATTTTTGATTTGTCACAATTCCCAGTGAAACATTTTCTTCTGCTGTAGAGAAGCCAGAATAAAAATATAGGAAAGAACTTTTGGCTTTTCTGATGTTTTCATCTTCTAAAATCCCCTACCTATTGTTCTTAGAAAACTGTCCTTCAATCAAACCTGTGCCTGCACCCAATCAGCCTTTTTAAAAAATTTCCAAAGACCCATAGGAACCTTCTCATTGGAAATATATGGTATGTTTCTCAAAGAGAGTTGCATGGGCCACATTGCTCATTATACAAGCCTTTGATATCTTGGTGACAGTTAAGGATGCTTCAAGTTGTGATTTCTTTCTGGCCCCAAAAGCAATTTTAAAAAAAAGAATTTGAGCACTGAAATCAGAATGACTGAATAAATAGGGCTTGAGGCACTCTCAGGGATGCAGAGCTTAGAACCATCTTCAGAAATGTCCTCCATCAGCTGGGAGAATTGTGCTTTTAATGTCACCTCTGGCATCTTCTAATTATCAGGAGGGAGGAGATGGGCGAGGCTGCACCAGGACTCTTTTGAATTCAGACTAAAAGAAATTAGATGCCAAGGCTGCTCGCTCCACCCTGGGCAGAAGCTGTCATTAGCGGTGTCCTGACAGCCTTTATCACGAGACAGTGCTGGCCAGAACCCTTGAGAATATGAAAGGAGCAGAGAGAAGTCATTCACGACATTCACCCCTGTGTTATAACCTCAAAGCGTCTGCTAATCAAAGTCCCAAACATTGTGCAAAGGCAACAGTGACACATCTTGGAGACTCTTAAAGAAACCTAAACATTATTGAATCATCTATTGGAAGGAATCAAGTAGAGACCAGTTATTGTGTATTTTTCTGGCTCGGTGAAATAAAGCTCCTTGGTATTTGTTGCCTAGAAGCCTCATGAAATTAGTGGACACACCTTGAAGTTTTACAAACCCTAGGTAGTTTTTAATTGTCCTTGCAGTGTTTCCTCCTTTGAGATTTACCCAACTGAATAAAAAGAAGAAGACACACAATCGAAGGCCATTGTTTTTATTCCGTCTTTCAAGCCTATTAAAGTTACTGGTTTACTTTAATCATCTCTAAACAAGGGAAGAAACTCTCTTAGAAAATTGGGCAACCTGAGTTCAAAATGTGAGAAACTGACACTCTTTTCTTTTTAAGTTTCCCAGGTGGCACCAAAATCATTCCAACATGATAGTCAGAGTCAGAATTCTGGGCTTCTAATTGCTTCCATCTTTAAAGAACGCCTTACTCCTGGTAAGAAAATATCACTCAGGCTTTTGGAGTAGTCTTTAGTAATTGCCCATTTTAATGCTCCAGACTGAAAAATCACATCAGGCAAAAGTTTCTGGCTAATAAGATATGCCAGACTAGGCGAGGTGGCTCATGCCTTTAATCCTAGCACTCTCGGAGGCCGAAGTGGGAGGATCACTTGAGCTCAGGAGTTTGAGACCAGCCTGAGCAAGAGCGAGGCCCCATCTCTACTAAAAACAGAAAAATTCACCAGGCATGGTGGCACCTGCCTGTAGTCCCAATTACTTGGGAGGCTGAGGTAGGAGGATCACTTGAGCCCAGGAGTCTGAGGTTGCAGTGAGCTATGATGGCACCACTGCACTCTAGCTGAGGCGACAGAGCAAGACTTTGACTCAAAAAAAAAAAAATTAAAAAAAAAAAAAATAAAGATATGCCATATGCTTTCCCTAGGAAAATAATTGACATAGTACAAAGATCTGCTTAAAACTGAATTTAATAAGTGGTTAGGTAGACGTTGCCAGCTTTTGCAATGTGTTGTATACATGTTCATTTTAATAGTTTCTGGGGCTCAAGACCCAAAACCTTCTTTCTAAAAAAATATTATCTATTATCTAATACCATGTGCTAGGAGTTTTATATACATCATCTTCCTCAATCTTCAAAACAACCTGGTTAGATAAGTGCTATGTATCTATTTTATAACTGAGAAAACTGAAGCTCAGAGAGGTTGAGGAACTTGTTCGAGATCACACAGCTGCTAAGTGACAGCGTAAAATTCAAATCCTCTTGTTTCAAAATCCTGAAGGCTGTGTTCTTTCTCTTATACAAACCTATTTTATTTGTTAGTGTGACTGTTAGTCTATTGATGAGCATACCTAAATGTTCTAAGCTTAAAAAATATTAATTAAAAAAATTTTTTTGAGATAGAGACTCACTCTGTCACCTAGACTGGAATACAGTGGCACCATCATAGCTCACTATAACCTTGAACTCTTGGGCTCAAATAATCCTCCTGCCTCAGCCTCCTGAGTAGCTAAGACTACAGTTGTTCACCACTATGCCTGGCTCATTTTGTAATTTTTTTTAGAGATGGGGTCTTGCTGTATTGCCCAGGCTAATCTCAAAGTCCTGGCCTCAAGTGATCCTCCTGCCTTGGCCTCCCAAAGTGCTGGGATTACAGGTGTGAGCCACCATGCCTGACCTTCTAAAGATATTAGATCAGGTTGTACAATGGGCAATTATGACTCTAACTAGAAATTTCAAATTGAGAAACTTTAGACAACTGGTAAACCATTTATCTCCTTGCATAGAAATCTGGCAGGAATAGTATAAGAACTTTTGCAGGTTTTATTGATATTCTTTGCACTTTCATTCATTTATTCAACAAATATTCATTAAGCAACTGCTATGTGCTAGGCGCTGTTCTGTGTGCTGCAGCATCGGCAGTGAAACCAATGAGCAAAGACCCTGTCTTCGTGGAGATTCCATTTTAGATAGACAGGGGAGAAAAGCAATAAACAAAACAACAAGGAAAGTCAGGCAGTGGTTAAGTGTTATAAAAAACAAGAAGCAAGGTAAGGGCACTCTGAATTTGTAGCTGTACATCAATTATGAGCCAAGGGCTTAGGTTCAGTACAAATCCCAAATTACAGATGCCTGCACAGACCTGCACCTTGATACTCCTGTGAAAAGTGTGGAGGCTGGAACTCACCACAGCTCTCTTAGATAAGTAGTATTATCTCTATTTTACAGAAGAGAAAACCTGAGTCTCGCCAAGTTCATAATTATGCCCCAAGGTCACAGAGCTGATATGTGGCAGAGTACGAGTCAAACCCAAGTATCTCAAGCTGTGCTCTTGGTTGCATTGTTCTACTGCTTAGAACCCTTCGCCTAGCACCATGATAACTTGGGGGCTCCTTATCCTCTTCCAGGCACTAATGCCCAAGGCTGTGTGGCAGCCAGTGCCCCCTATTAGTTGCTTGACATTTTCAGCAATAGCTCTGTAGCCCTAGGAAAACATAATTCTATATCCCATTGGGACTTTGGAGTGACCTAGAGCTACACAGGGCCCTGTCTGCCAATTAGCCTGGACACCCTCAAGTGTAGGTTAGGCATAGCTGGGAAATAACTAAGGTGGGGCTAAGACAGTGTTGGCCACATGGTAAGTATCCAATAAACGTTCGCCAAAGGGAGGGAGGGACTGAAGAAGGAGGATTGAAGGAAATCAATACCCAGCATGGCTCTAGAACAAATTCCAGTATGATAAGTTATGTCTCAACTATCTTCTGTATTTGAAAATAGGGTTTCTCAAGTACCAGGGAGAAAACATGATAAGCCTAGTGGGTAATACATATTCAATAAATTATATAAATTATTTGAAGATTTCAGGAGATTAATTCAACTTCAAAATGCAAGAAAGGCATTGGTTTTTGTTTTGGTTTTTGTTTTTGAGACAGAGTCTCACTCTCTTGCCTGGGCTAGGGTGCCATGGCGTCAGCCTACCTCACAGCAACCTCAAACTCCTGGGCTCAAGCAATCCTTCTGCCTCAGCCTCCCAAGTAGCTGGGACTACAGGCATGCGCCACCATGCCTGGCTAATTTTTTCTATTTTTAGTTGTTTGGCTAATTTCTTTCTATTTTTAGTAGAGACAGGGTCTCGCTTTTGCTCAGGCTGGTCTTGAACTCCTGAGCTCAAGCAATCCTCTCTCCTTGGCCTCTCAGAGTGCTAGGATTACAGGCGTGAGCCACCACTCCCGGGTGGCATTGGTTTTATAATAAGTATGAATGCAAGATATATGGCAATTTTGATTTCTTTCTTATAACATATATTATTCTAAGTAGAGTGACTGTCCTTTTTTGGCAGAAAAAAAGATTCATGAATAATGAATTTTGAAGAATGATGACAAATTACACGTAAATTCTGTTTCACACAAAAGGTTAAAAAATATGCATGCACAAGCTGACCACATTTGCCAGAGATGCACTTCTAGGAACCCACTGACTACATGTATATACATGTAGTCATTGATATACATATATACATTGCTACATGTATATACATGTAGCACAATTTTCTCAAACAAAAAGTTGATTCCTGTGTTAATCAGGCAGTTTGGAAGAGCAGTCACTTTACAGCCCAAGGTAAAGGTTAATTTTGCTTCCCCCTTCCCATTTTCTTTGAGACCTTTGCTTTGAGCAGAATAGAGAGAATGATCATTGTAGCATCACATGAACACTAATGCTTAGTTAAAATTATTTTTCTTTCCTTTTATTAGACAACAGGCAAGACATTGGACTTTTGTCAGGAATGGTCATCTTTGCTGTTACATTGTCAATTCTTTCTTTGGTTGGGATATTTAATAGATCGCTCCGAACCGGGTAGGTTTTTGTAAAATTTCTGTTTTCTGATTAAGACCATATGTGTGTGTGTGTGTGTGTGTGTGTGTGTGTTTGCGAACCATCAAAACATAGTCATTTCAGTTATTTACTAGAAAAATCCATCAACCTTTTTATTTGGAAAAAGGAAAATAAAAGGAATAAATGTTTAATGAGTACCTACCCATGCCAAGCTTTTTACAAATGTCATTCATTTAATCCTGAAAGTGACAGTGCCAGAAAAGCTCCATGGCCTATTTTACACGTGACTTAAATGAGGCTCAGAGAGTAAGTCCTCCAGCCCACGGCCACTGAGCACTAAGCCAGGAGTCCCGACTCAGCTGGTGGGAAAGCCCACGTTCTCTCCGTTACTACAGAGCCTTTTCCATTGTGCCTCAATTTATCTGCAGTGCCTGGTTCTTTAGAGTGGTTACATCATAATCTGCCTTGAATTCTACACAAACAAACCAGCTGAATCAATGGAAAGAGAAATGTGGCAATGTTTGAATGTGTCACTTTGTTACCAACTGTGTTGGTGTTTTAGCATCCAGCCCTGAAGCCCTGCTGCCTGGCCTCTTTCAATTAGTTCTTTTTTTTCTTCCCCCATCAATATGATATTAGCAAAGATTTATGCCTATTTATTGAAAATGAGATTTTGAGGAAAGCGAAGCCTTTGATTGTAAATTTTACTAGATGCATTGAGTATTTCTAATCCGTTAACAGACTAGAGTTGTTTGATGTAGCAGTCTCCCAGTATATCCAATTATTCACAATTTGGACACTTTGGAATGTTCTTTGCCAAATTGGCACTGAGTTTCTCTTTCTTGCCATCACTTGCTTCATGAGATAATCTTTCTTTTAAATTTATAATCAAAATGCAGTAGAAGGATTTTAAATGAGCTATTCTAAATAAAGTATGCTAATGATTTCTTATCTATGTAGGCTTTTTCCTTAGAACTTAATATTTTAAAATTTAAATTACACCTTAGTAAACATATTCCTAATATCCTTGAGAGGTTGGCAAATTAATATGAAATTTTATTTTAAGTTGCTTTAAAATATTCTTGATTATAAAGTCCCTTGAAATATCTTAAGGTTCAAACTATTACCCATAAAAAATATTAATACTTGTGTTATGATCCAAAGATGTCCTAGTCACTGTGAAATTTTAAATAACATTAAGTTTGGAATTAAGAATAACTTAAAAACTAACTTTTAGTTGGTAATAACAAGTAAGGAAATAGTATACTTCTTGGCTAATTTAATTACTTAAATAATTACTCGTTTTAAAAAAATGAAACAAGAGGTAATTTCTATATATTTATTTTACATATGAACAGATACTGTTATTTAATATAACCATACACTAGTTATAAAAGCCTTACTTCAGAAACAGAACTGGACAAGAGAGGGCATTTCATTTTAAATATAATGAATCCAAGAGTAGGTAAATATCTATAAATATGTTTTTACTGTATCAGCATGCTATGTAAAAACTTTACTACAATAGCATGAATTTACTGATTTGGTCTAATTTTAAATACAGAAAAAGTGTGAATTAGAAAAAAACTGAATCATAAAATATTGTATAAATATATGTGAAGAAATTATTTTTACCTTCAAGTCCAAGGTCAAATTGAGCTAGCAAAATTCACTCAGTCATTTCAGTTGTTACTTAGTAAAAGTCCTTAGAGAACCTATTCAAACACGTAAACAAGTTTTATTTGTTGTTAACAGGCCCATTGTTAACCTGTAAAAATGTGTTTAGTCTCTGTTAAATTCTTGGTACAACCTGTTTGCTCAAATCAGTTTGTACTGTCAGTGCAGAAAGTGCTTTTAAACAACATGGCAGCACTAGGGGGTGGCTTGGGAGAGGCAGTGGGATGGTCACAGCTTCTCCCTCTTTCCATCATCCCACTCCAGTGATGCTTGGTAAGCACACAGTCTCAGTAAAAACCAGTTCTCACTGTGCCACACAGCGGCAAGACAAGTTCTCCAGCCTCCTGCTTCATCCATAGAAAGAAAGTTTGGAGCCACCACTATCATCACAACCTTATTTGGAATCATTAAAAATTCAGAATCAGAGGAGCTCAAGTTATAAGGTTTTATTATATAATATCCTGTTCTTTAATATTCTGTACTTTTGGTCACCTTGGAAAGTTCTACAAAATGTCTCTTAAATTTTTCAAACTTTCCCACACTGACGTCTTCTGCTTTTATAATGGTTTGCTCTACTTAACACGTATGCAGTTTCATTGCCGGGGTGGTTCTCCCACTTATCTTGAATCTAGTGTGAGTGTTTTGAAGTGTCCCTGCTCATTAGAAAGAAGCAGAGCAAGAGAGACCAGAGGAAAATCTGAGAAGATGTTGTTATCAATTTCCCATTTAACTTTAAGTAAGAGATGGGAACCTTAGCTCCTGCATCAGGAAATTTGATTTTTATTTTTTTATTTTTTATTTTTTTTCATGATTAGGAAGTGTTCCAAAAGGGAGATTTGATTTTTATGGCACATCCCATTCCAGTTGACTTCCTAATTCCTCTATGATTGCCTGCACCAATCCTAAAGTAATATGCTTCTTCTAATGTGTCATTTTTGTTTTTTAGAATTAAAAGAAGACTCTTATTGCTAATGCCAAAGTGGCTTCATGAAGATATTCCTAATATGGAAAACAGTAATGTTGTGAAAATGCTACAGGTAACCAAACACCATCAAACAAAAACTGAGTAGCAGTTGAGACCAAGAATGCAGTCTAACGATTAGAGTAGAATTTCCATTTAAATAAATAAATGTGTATATATATTAACATAATTGTATATATGTACGTAGAAACAAGATTGTACATTTCAAACTATTTAAAAAAGAGGAGAGAATGGAGTTAGTGGAAGAAAAGAGAGAAGAAAGAAACAGTGCTATTCAAAAGAGAAAAGTAAAGTAGAAAATTGTGAGCCAGGTGCAAGAGTCACTTGGTGACCAAGCAATTGGTAGCTGTCTTCAGGGACCGAAGGAGGAGGAAAGCAATGCTCAAGGGAATAAGCCTCAAAGACTCAAAGGTGCTTCAGTTTTACATGAAGCGGAGAAGCAGGGGGAGCCCAAGGAGGCCCTCACTTCAGTCTTTAGTCCCAGTGGGATGCAACAAAATTCATGTGAGAGGACTGTGAAAGATGGTGCCACCAGGGGTGGGCCAAGTTTCCATTTTAGCAAAGAGGAGAAGGGCGTGCACCATGAAGACCCTGAGGGCATAGGGGACTTTGCAGGTTGTGAAGGAGGGGAAGGATCTGCCATGTGCCGTCCTGCTACTTTCTGGTCCCTGGGGCTTGGCTGTCAAGGGGCTCAAAACCCAGTCAGTGGAACAAACACACCATCCAAGCATTGCAATGCAGTGATGTAAGTGCAGTGAGAGAAATGAGCCCAAACGTGATGGGAGTGGAGAGGAAACACACTGAAAGATGAGAAGGAGTTGTTCAGAAGAAAGACAACATTCCAAGTCGAGAGGGCAGCATGAGCAAAGGTTCAGGAGTGAGAACAGCATGTTGGGAAGGAAGATGAAGTATTTGAAAAACAAATAAAAGTGGCTCTGTTTGAAGCTCTGGTGAGCCTATGAATCAGCTCTTTCCCCACCCTGATATCATTTGAACAAAGGGTTCTTAGGCGAAAGTAAAAATGTTTTGAAGAGTTTGAAAACCATTGGTTGAAGTCTGAGTTCCTTAACACAAGACCTTCTGTGATCTGATCCTACTCACCATCCCAGCACTATTCCAGCCACTCCTCGTGTCCAGCTTTTTTCAATAAAGTAATTCCCAATATGCTGCTCTTGCTGGACCTGGCAAGTGTCCTGGGGAAGCTGTGTCTGAAGAAAATTCAAATGACACTTCACACTATTTTATTTAAGATCTTCCTCTTTGCCAAACTCCCTTGCTATTCTGGGCTCCTGGAACTAGAGGTGAACCATAGGGTTTCCTTCAAATAAGGTTTTGTTTTCTGCCCAGGAGTCTACGGAGTGGGAGCTTAGGCAGCTCGGGCTGCTCTGACAGAATATCATAGGCTGGGTAGTTGAAACAGCAAACATTTATTTCTCACAGTTCCGGAGGCTGGGAAATTCAAGATCAAGGAGACAGACAATTCGGTTCCTGGTGAGGGCTCTCTTAGGGACGACTACCTATCCACACGGCAGAGAGAAAGACCACTCTCTCCCTTCTCTTCTTCACTAATCCCATTCATGAAGGCTCCACCCTCATCACCTAATTACCTCCCAAAGGCCCCACCTCCAGATAACACTGTCTTGGCTTCAACATATGAGGAGGTGGATGCACACAAAGAGGGGGCTATGATTTTGTCATTGTGTGGGGTGGAAATTATTTGCCCTGAGCGGTAGCCATCAGCTGGAAGGCGTTGAGTCCATGTCTCTTTGAAAAGAGTCATCAGGCTAAAACTTTGATGCACCCTCCCGATCATCACTGACATGTCTGAATTGTGAGTAGCCACAGAGGACATCACTTCACTCTTTAGTCCCAGTGGGATGCAAGAAAACTGTGAATAGCGTACCCCTTTAGAACGTAGCACCAAGCATTTATCACAACCTCATTCTCATAATGTATGCAAAATAGGGTTCTCCCCTCCTTTCTTTTATTTATACCGCAAAATATTTTCTTGTACTTAGGTTCCATAATATTAAGAAATAGTCCAACATATTCCAAAATCCAATTTTTAAAATGCCCTAAAATAATATACAAGTTAATATACAAGATTTGTCTTTCTCCTTAAATCTTTGAAGCCAAGATGTATGCTTAACAAATGGATTATTTTTATTATTCCTTTCCTTCAGTTTCTCATGGGAGAATTTAATAAAGATTTGGAAGCAGAAAGGATAATAAAAGACAAAAGAAGGAAATCACAGGGCAAGATAAACAGTGTGAGAAAAGGGAGGGGGAAGGGAAGTTGAGAGAAAGCAAAATTCTAGTCCTTATTCAGTTACCCAGTTTGGCCCCTTTAAATGACTTTTTTAAAATAAAACAATGTTGTTTTTTTTTTTCCTCCTTAGGAAAAAAGTGAATTTATGAATAATAATTCCAGTGATCAGGTCCTATATGTTGATCCTGTGATTACAGAGATAGAAATCTTTCTCCCAGAACACAAACCCACAGAGTACAAGAAGGAAAAGAATACGGAATCCCTGGACACAAAAGACTACCTGGAAAAATCACTGTTTGCCAGTACTACAGTTGTGTATCTTCCTGATCTCAACACTGGATATAAACCCCAGATTTCAAATTTTCTCCCTGGGGAAAACAATCTCTGCAGTAATGATGAAATGGATTCCTCAACTCTTAAACCACCAGTTGATTCCTTAGACCTGGGGAGGTATCCAAGGTTAAGAAAATGTCCTAATTTTGCTTTTTCTGTCTCAAGTATGAATTCACTAGGCAACACGCTTTTTCTTGAAGGATTAAGCTTCATTTTAAATCCAGGTGAATGCAGTCCTCCTGACATACAGAACTCAATAGAGGGAGAAACCACCACGCTTTTGGAAAACGATTCACCCAATGAAACTGTAACAGAACAGACCCTGCTGCCCGATGAATTCGTCTCCTGTCTGGGGCTCATGAATGAGGAGTTGCCATCTATTAATTCTTATTTTCCACAAAATATTTTGGAAAGCCACTTCAGTAGGATTTCGATCTTGAAAAAGTAGAGCTGTGTGGTCAAAATTAATATGGGAAAGTTACCTTTCAATTGGAAGTTGGATCTTCCCCTCAGTAAAAATTAAATTCTTCCTCATTTTTTAAAATTAGAGAATTAAGATCCAAAGATGGAACATGCTTTGTAGTTATGCACACACACACACACACACACACACACACATGCACACAGCATTATTAGGGATATCACCTGTATCTTTTACAAAGTATCAACTATTTCCTCTTAATTTTCCCTCATTGAAAAACAGAACAATTCTCTCTGTTGTATAAAAAAGAAATAAGTCATACAAAATTTGCAGTAGTAAAATAAATGCTGAAAACAATTCCTTAAAGTCTAAACGTTAGTATTTGCTTGCAAAGGGAGAACCAAATTTAATTCTTCATTTTATCACTTAAAATTCTCTTGACTAGATAAAAATGTAACCCCCAAAAACAAATAAGTAAAGGACAGAATCAGAGGACAATTAATTAGCATGTTTGCTGTATTATTTTGTCCACTACTTTCCATGCAGGTTACGGGATTTGATCTTTCCTTAGTGGGATTCTGGGACAAGAGAGCTGTGAAACAGTGATGTGGGAAATCATGAGGCTGCCATCTTCACTGAAGTGACGAGTGATGACCTTGTCCCCCGGGGCATGGTTGGCATATCATTTATACCATAGTAGGATCCAAGAGAGGCAACAGATGCAGGATCAGTAAGATGTAACTTTTTTTTTGTTATCAACTATGTATTAGATATATGTCAGAAAATTGATAAAACAGGTCTTTGTGCAAATCTGGGATGGCAAATACTTGCTGCACCTGCCACTGTCCGGAATCTCATGTCTCCTGCACGTACCAGTAGCTGCTCCCCACATGCCGTTCTGCTGACTCTATGGTGGTCTCAGGATCCTCTCAGGCAGTGCTCTTGATGGCCACGATCAATAAGGACTGAGACAGGAGATGAACTCTATCTGCCAATAAGGTCAATATTTAAAAGTGGTTGATCTTAAAAATACAAAATGCATATCTTAAGCTGAGAAATGGTACCTAGCAGACTTCTCTATTCCGATGAATATTTATGGTCAAGGAAAAATTTTTCTAATGATTGGAATGGTTTAAAACGGGGTAGCTTACCCATTGAATTCCTCTTCCTCCTCTAACAATTGTCAGCAATAAGAATTTATACTTAGACTTAATTTTATTATAACAAATTAAGCAGTTAATCAAAACATGAGCAATTGTCTGCTATGTATTTAACACATGAGCAGGCTATTTTGTTTTAACCATTTTTTATTAAAAAAATTTTAAAGCAGTTTCATTGTCATTAAGTGTCCCCAAAATGAGGATGACCGTACATGCTAGTTTGCTCTGGTTTTTGTCCACTGTCCCAGTGTTAATTATGACCAGGAGTGCATCCCATTTGGATGATAAATCATAGGGTCACTCTATCTAGGAAGACTGTTTTTTTTTTCATTTTTATTTCAGGATATTATGAGGGTACAAACATTTTGGTTACATTTTATGACTTTGCCTCACCCAAGCGAGGATTAGAGACATGCCCTTCCCCTCTACAATGCTCACCGCATCCATTAGTTGTGAGTTTACCCACCCCAACCTCCTAATCCCTGGAGAATATTACTACCACGTGAGCACCATAGTGTTGATCAGTTAGTGCCAATTTGACGGCGAATACATGTGAAGCCTATTATTCCGTTCTTGTGATACCTCACTTCGGAGGATGGGCTCAAGTTCTATCCAGGAAAATATAAGATGTGCTAGATCACTGTCGTTTCTTATAATTGAGTAATATTCCATTGTATACATATACCAAATTTTAATAATCCACTCATGAATTGATGGGCACTTGGGTTGTTTCCACATCCTTGCAATAGTGAATTGTGCTGCCATAAACATTTGGGTGCAGATTTCTTTATTAGAGAATGTCTTTTGCTCTTTTGGATAGATGCCTAATAGTGCTATTACTGGATTGAATGGTATTTCTATTTTTAGCTCTTTGAGGTATCTCCAAATTCTTTTCCACAGAGATTGCATTAATTTGCAGTCCCACCAGCAGTGTAAGAGTGTTCCCGTCTCTCCACATCCTCGCCAGCATTTGTTGTTTGGGATTTTTTTGATGGAGGCCAATCTCACTGGGGTTACATGATATCTCATTGTGGTTTTGATCTGCATTTCTCTAATGATTAGAGATGCTGAGCATTTTTTTATATGTTTGCTGGCCATTATTCTGTCTTCTTTTGAAAAGTTTCTCTTCGTTTCCTTTGCTCATTTATTGATGGGGTTGTTTGATTTTTTCTTGTTGACTTTTTAAAGTTCTAGATAGATTATATGAAGACTATTTAATGTTCAGCATAAATTCATCAGTATTTATCTTTGTTGCACTGACAACCCCTTTTTACTGTATGTCATTTACTAAGGCCATTTTACTCCAAAATGGAACATTACTATTCACGGTGTAAAAAAACCTGTCCCACGTGTGAAATCCTATTCTGTTTATCCTAAAATATGTATATATGTTATACTTTGCATATTCTGAAAGGGATATATTTTAAATCACTAATGAAATGCTAATCTTAAATATCTTGATTTATAAATTATCATATGCCTTTGCTTAATTCTTCTCCAAAGAGAGAATTGTAATAGTGCAAGAAGGCAGGTGGTATTTGAGATAGAAATAGCAAAAGACTATGATAAATCTTTGTTTACAAACCTGATGAAGACATCTGGTAATATGTGAAGAATATTTTCACAGTGGATTTCACCCTAATTGTAATCTATCACACATCAAAGAAGCTTTTGTCAAGCTTAAAGGATTATATAACAGTATTATTTGATCTTCTGCAAATGCTTCCGCTACAGTGAATGCCTCCTTTAGAACTCCTCCTTCTTGCTCCCTGGAGTGGGCAGGGAGCTGCTTTCTCATTCTATGGTGTCTTCCCCACACCACATCCCCTATTCGGCACAGAGGAAACGCTTCTGCTTCCATCTTTGTGATTGGCCCTTGGTGGTCCCAATGGACTAGACAGTGAGGCTATACCTGCAGAGGGAGCAATGTACCTGTCATTGCTCCAACTCACAGGAAAAATTTCAACTGATTTATTGCAATGCAACCATGATAAAGAGGCAAACGTTTTCTTTCTAGTATTCTTTTGTTCAACAAGGATTCACTGGACTACTGAGTGCCTCTACTATGTGCAAGACACTTTGGGGGATGTGGATGTTAACAAAACCAGCCAATCCCTGCAACCCCAGGGCTTAGAATCTAGGGGCAAGATACAGACAGTGAATGAGAACAGGTCATGCCTTTAAGGAACTTACATTGTCCTGGGGAAGGGGCTAGAAGTAGGGGATGGAGAGAGGCAGGAAAAAATAAAGAAGGAAAATGCCAGATAATCATAAGTGCTGTGTAGAGAAGTAAAAAGGGATCCTGAGATGGAGAGCCACTGGTGGCCATTTTACATGGAGTGGTCAGGAAAGATCTCTTCCAAGGAAGTGACAGGGACATTGCCATCTGAATCTCAGGTAGGAGCCAGCATGTGAAAATTAGCTGGCCACTGGCAAGTCCCTTCTATAGAAAAATTCTTAGGCCGGGTGCGGTGGCTCACGCCTGTAATCCTAGCACTCTGGGAGGCCGAGGCGGGCAGATTGTTGAGCTCAGGGGTTCGAGACCAGCCTGAGCAAGAGCAAGACCCTGTCTCTACTGAAAATAGAAAGAAATTATATGGACAGCTAAAAATATATAGAGAAAAATTAGCCTGGCATGGTGGTGCATGCCTGTAGTGCCAGCTACTCGGGAGGCTGAGGCAGGAGGATCGCTTGAGCCCAATAGTTTGAGGTTGCTGTGAGTGAGGCTGATGCCACGGCACTCTAGCCTGGGCAACAGAGTGAGACTCTGTCTCAAAAAAAAAAAAAAAAAGCAAAACCAAAACAAAACAGAAAAATTCTTGAGTGGCTAATGCCTTTACTTCTTTCCCTCCCGTGCAAGTCGCCCTTAGCCACCACCAACCCCACCCCACCTCACCTCCCGCCTTCACCTTCGTGAGCCAGAGCTTTCTGTAGATTCTGGGGACACGTATCCTTTCATCTTTCCATCTAGTTCTTGGGCCTATTATTAACTTTCTTTCTCTGAGTCTCACAATCTTTGTAAGTTGCTGATTCCTAAATGGGCACATCCTGCTTATTGGTGTGGGTAAAGAGGAAGGAGGAAGAGAGAGAGAAAAGTCCTCCCAAGGTACCATTCACAGGGAGGCAGGGGAAAGAAATATAAAGGAAAAAAAGGCAGATTATTACTTAGCAATGCTGAAACAAAATGGAGTGCCATAGTTCTGGACCATACTAAAGTGAATTAAGGAATACCCAGTTTCCTCCTGTTCTAGTATCTTTCCGGTGCTTTGTCTACTTCTGTTTCTTACATAGAAGCAATAGAAGGAAGCACAAGTAAAGTAAAATCTGAGGGTGTTTTCTCGGTGCATGTTCGTGTGTGTGTGTGCATGTGTATTTTGTCTTTTTTAAAGTTAGTATTTCTTTTTTTAACCACATTTGGAAATAATATTGAAGAGAGGTTCATGAGAGGATGTGGTTCTCAGGTAATGTGGGTTGCTGTCTGGCCGTCCCGGTGTGTTTCCAGCTTCTGCTTCTCTTGTATTCTTAGTCATCCTCCCTTTGATCCCTACAGCACATGACTGTGGCATAGGGCAAAGGTTTTCAAAAACTAATTTTAGCAATTGATTCCCCTTTTTTCCAAATGCAATCCATTGCAGAATCCCAAACTGTAAAATGGATGAAAGGAAATCTCCTGTTCAAACAGATATTGGAGGTTATATCTGTGCCCTCTGCCTGTGCCTCTGTCTCTCCCTCCCTTCTCTGCACCTACCTCTGAAACAACGTGAAAATCTGAGGCTGGGGCATCCTCTCTTCTCTACCTAGGTGGCCTGGGTCCTGGACCAGGCTTGAGAAGCCTGGAGCTAAGAATTGAATTTCACTCTCCACCTAAGCCACAAGGCTGCCAACTCAGGCTACTGGGCCCGGATTCCTACAGCTTGGTGACTTTGTATAAAGGAGCTTTCTCTCTGAGGCTGTTAACAGAGGCAGTACTATATGTACCAATTAACTTGCTTCTGTCCAATTACTTTATCATAAATGTCTGGGCTTTGTTCAAGTTGATGCTCTTTTTAAGATCACTAAGAATAAAATATTGTGTTGTGAACATAATTAGATTTTAAAAACCCAGAGATGGTTGAATTGTGCTGTGGTTTATCTCTTTATGAAGTAATTATACCAATTAAAGGAGGTGATGTTTTAATGGGAAATGTTACCCACTTGGCAGGCACTATTAGTTTAAAATAAAAAGAAGTGATTACAAACAATTTATGGATCTCTCCTGGGTAAAAGAATGAAACCAGAATAAGATAATTGGATTCTGATTCATAGAATGAATTGTGCACAATTTTCTTGGATGCTACAGTTAAGGCAAAATTACAAGGAACTCTAACAAAGGTTTGACAGAATGTTATTATGTCTCTTTCCCACTGCTAAGATTATACCATTAAATTCCAATTTCTGTTTCATATTAGGGGTCTCTTAGCCATTTTGCTAATTTCATTTTAAAACTTAATTTAGGATAACCACTCTGCATCTTTTAAATCCCGAATTTCTATTAATTTTCTGAAGATGCATTCTCATTACGCTTATGTTCAGGAATACACGTTATTATCCAATTCTTATAATTAGCATTTAGCAACAAATTAAGAATTTATTCATTCTTAAATGGTCCATTTTTCTGTGGGGTAGTAAGCATTCTGGGCTAGTTTTATGAGAGGGAAAAAAAGAAAGTACTAAACTAAGCATTAGTGTTGCAGAAGCATAGTTTTTTTTCCCGAGACTATTGGTTCAAAAATTCAAGCAAAATAAAATGCTGTTTCTAACCATAAAGGTATGCCTAAAATTAGTCAGAGCACAGGAAGGAAATCATAAATAGTCAAGCACTAGAACTCAAGTGTGAGATGCGGAAGTCAATAAACGTTACTCTTTTCTTTATGTTCACATCCTGCCTGAGAATTGCATTAGAAGGGAACAGGAGGGCAAGAATACCACAGTAAAATAAAGAGAAAGCATTTTATTTTTAAACTACACGGTAATTCATGAAAGAACATTTTAAAAAAATCAAAGTAATACCAACGCAAATGGAGTGAAAAGTAATAGTTCCTGCTCACATCCCTACTTCCCACTGCCCACCCCCTCACCAAAGGTAGTGACTCTCAAGTTAGTGTTTTCTTTCCAGTATTTTTATTTAAATGGTTAAAAGATGATATTGTTCTGTGACTTGTTATTTTTCACCTAAAAATATATCTTGGAAATCTTCACATGTAGCTTTACCTTGTTTTTTAAACAATTGCATAATTGTCCATACGATAAATGTATTATAATATATTTACCTAATTATCCATGGCCATTTTGGTTGTTTCTTATTTTTCACTATTATACCTATTTCTGCAATAAATCCTCTTGTACATATATCATTACACATGTATGGGAATTTGGGGGTGGGGAGAAGACAGCTGCCTAAATGCAGACTTGTTGGATCAAGAGATAAATTCATTTACATTTTGGTAAATATTACCAATTATATCTCTAAAAAGACTTTGCCAATATTATCAGTATTTAAAATGTTTGCCAATCTGGTGAGTGTCTTGTCTGCATTTCTTTGGAAAATGAGGTTGAACATTTTCTTATATGTTTATTGCTCTTTTGTATTTCTTATTTTTTGGTTTGCATTTGTTATATTCTTTGGCCATTTTTCTATTGAATTGTTGGCTATAGTCTTAGACATTTGCAGGAGTGTTTTGTTATATATGTTTTGAATACTTTTTCCCAGCCTGTTTTTTGTTGGTTTTATTTTTAAAAAAAATTTTTGTTAGTTTTAGAGACAGGGTCTCATACGTCGCCCAGGCTGGAGTGCAGTGGCACAATCATAGCTCACTGTAAGCTTGAACTCTTGAACTCAAGTGATCCTCCTGCCTCAGCCTCCCAAGTAGCTAGAACTGGGAGCTCAAGTTACTGCATCCAGCCTGTTTTTTGTCATCTTTATGTTTTCTTTTGCTAAACAAAAGTTTTAAAGTTGTGTGTAGTCAATCTGTTGCTATTTTTCTTTATGACTTCTGGACTGGGTATCACATTTAGTGCCAAAAGACAAAATTACAACAAATTGAAAGATCTTAATTGGCTTTTATTTGCAATTCTAGAATCAGACAACACCTCGTTCTATAAAACGGAATGAGTGTTCCAATGAGCTGAGCAGAGGACTTTGGTTTTATAGACAGAAAAGAGCTGAGCAAAGTAGAAACAGAAAACAAAAGGCAGATTGGTTATTTCAAAGTTACTTTTCTTGTAAAGACTAAAGCGGAGGGTTAAACTTCCTTGTCATGCCAGCTAAACCTGGCCTGTTTGGGGATTTGGCTATTATCTCTCTCTCTCTCCTGATTTGTTGGAAGGTCAGCTAAAGAACTTAGTTTCAGCTTGGTGTCAGTGGAACTTCAGCATGAGAGACTCCATTTTGGTTTGGTCTGTTGGGCTTAGGGCAGGAGCTCTGCCCAACCCAATGGCCTCCTGTAAATTTTATTTAACATTAGCAAAATATATTTTTGAGCTAGAATACTTGGTGGTGGTATCAAGCAATGGGACAACAGTGGGCATTAGAAGACCACAGATCTGGCCCAGCGCAGCAGCTCATGCCTGTAATCCTAGCACTCTGGGAGGCTGAGGTGGGAGGGTCGCTTGAGCTCAAGAGTTCGAGACCAGCCTGAGCAAGAGTGAGACCCCGTCTCTTGTAAAAAGGCTTTGTGGTGTGCGCCTATAGTCCCAGGTACTTGGGAGGCTGACGCAGGATTACTTGGGCCGAGGAGTTTGAGGTTGCTGTGAGCTATGATGCCACTGCACTCTAGCCTGGGCCACAAAGTGAGACTCTGTCTCAAAAAAAAAAAAAAAAAAAAAAAAAAAAGAAGACCACAGATCTAATTAGAATCCCTCTTTCTCAGATCTTGACTATGTGGCTTCCAGCAAACCCTTAACCTCTTGAGGATTCGATTTCTTCTTCCTTTATTTAAAAAACATTTTTTCGGCCGGGCGTGGTGGCTCACGCCTGTAATCCTAGCACTCTGGGAGGCCGAGGTGGGCGGATCATTTGAGCTCAGGAGTTCGAGACCAGCCTGAGCAAGAGCGAGACCCCATCTCTACTAAAAATAGAAAGAAATTATATGGACAGCTAAAAATATATATAGAAAAAAAATTAGCTGGGCATGGTGGCTCATGCCTGTAGTCCCAGCTACTCGGGAGGCTGAGACAGGAGGATCGCTTGAGCTCAGGAGTTTGAGGTTGCTGTGAGCTAGGCTGACGCCACGGCACTCACTCTAGCCTGGGCAACAGAGTGAGACTCTGTCTCAAAAAAAAAAAAAAAAAACATTTTTTCCATTTACTTCCTATTTGTACATGTTCACGGGGTACAAGTGCAAACTTACTGCATTGTGGTGAAATCAGGGCCTTTGGTGCATACGTCACTGAAGCAACACACATTGTACCCACCAGGCAACCTCCCCTCATTCTCTTCTTTCTTAAAGAAGGTCACACAAATACCTTCCTCTGGCTAAATGTTGAGAGGACTAAATAAAATGACATATGAAAGCACTGGCAGAGTGCTTGGCACGTAGTAGGCACCGGGGGAATTTTGATACAGCAGGAAGAGGAATGCTAAGTACCTGAGAGCAAAGGCAGAAATTGTCAGCGGACTAGTGGAGTGAAGAGGAGTTGAGGAAACAGGACTAGAAAATCCTAACAGCATGCACTTTTAGATAGGACAGAGCTGCTCTTGTCCATATATGAAATAGCGCCAACCTTAAATTCCTATCATACTCCCCGTTTTACGTCTTAGTGTTCAGGATTTCATAGTAAATATGCAAAATGTGATATTCATTTAATATTGGTTGCTGTGATACTTATTCCAAACCTCTTCTTATCTAGATTTATACAAAGTTCAACATTCATTTTACTTTGAGATTCAATGTACAAAATTTATTTTATCTTAGTTGCTGAAATTGGAAATCGCTGGTATTTCATTCAATGAAGAGATTAGGATTTTAAGAAATTGCCAGCTGCCAAGTATTTGAAGCTTCATTTTCTTTTTTTAGTATTCATCGCACATCCCATTCAATTTGTTACTTTGGAGACTCTAGACAGAGGCAGCCTGTGCAGAACCCCGTGAGGGACGGGAGGGGGCTTGCTGAAGCCCAGAGCAGTGCAGAAAAGCAATTCTAACACAAAATAAATACAAATAACGAAAACCAGAAACACTCTGCAAACACAATAAATGATAGAGTCAACCCATCCACGTCACTTTAATGAAATGATAATTATTAAAAGCACTCTTACCTTGTCTTTTGTATTTTGTTTCTTTTGTTCTACCAAAACGTGGAAATGCTCAGGGAAAAAAGAAACCCAGAAAAGCATATAGAACTACGAGCATAACCAACACTGTAAACAGGTGGACTAAACTTCATTTTTTTCCTTTTAAGAGCTTAGATTAAGGTCAATCAGGGCTTTTGAATTTCCACTTTACCACATGCCCCATGTGTGATGATGTTGGGTCATCACCAAAGTTTTTTAAGTCCTCTCCTTATCCTACTTTCTGGGACAGGGATACCCTTGACTAAGTTGATGGCTCTCTCCTCCTTGAAACACTTTATTCACTTCACTCCAAGGACACCACATGCCCATGACCTCCTTCTCTGACCACTCATTCTGTCTACTGTTTTTCCTTCTCCTAGTCTCCTTGTCACCTAAACGTTGGAGGGACCACAGTGCAGGTCTTAATTTCTCCCTTGGTGATCTGGTCCCTTCCTGTGGCTTTAAACACTATCTACGTGTTATGCAAACAGGTTAACCCAACCTCTACCCTCCAGACTCATGTATTCATCTGTGTACTTGACATCTCCATCTGTACATCATTGAGACATGTAAGATCCTATCCTTCTCTTCTCACAAATGTCCCCATCTCAGTGTTGCCATTTTTCCAGTTGCTCAAAAATCTTGTAACCAGCCTTGACTTTTTCTTGTTCTCTCACTCCTCACATTTACTCTATCAGAAAATCCTAGCAATCCTACCTTCAAAATAGATCCAGAAGTTAAATAACTTTGTATCCCTTCAACTCAACCACCCTAGCTCAAACCACCATCCTCTTTTGCAAAAGCCTCTCAAGGTCTATTTTCACTACAGTAACTAGATGATCCTGCTAAAACAATACTTGTTTGTTCCGAACCTGCCAATGGCTTCCCATCCCACACACAACAGGAATCTGAGTCACTACAATGACCTATGAGGCTGATAACCCAAAATAAGTGAGTGAGGCAAAGATCTCGGTCAATGGAGGTTTATTAATCCAAGGTTTGGGGATGCACCTGGGAAAAAACACAAGCTACAGACGCATCTGTAACTGTTTTTTCCCAACAGAGATTTGGAAACTCAGTATTTAAAGGAGAGAGGGCATACAGGAAGAAGAAGGAGGAGGGATATGAGTAGTGAGGCAAATGGTTACATTCTTGTGAGGCCACAGAAATCTATATTCTACATAAGTTAAGGTAAATGTTTGAAGAGAAAAAAGGAGTAAAGGAATAATCAAATTATGCAGTTGTCTCTGGGTGGGTAGAAGAATGATTGATCTTGTCTCATCTCTGTTCTGCACCCGGGAAGATAAGCTTGGAATCAACATTATCAGTGTAGAATTGAACATTAGTTTTAGAAGCTAGACTTAAGACTAAAGACCTAAAGCTACATTGGCATGTATTTCTTTATGGGAGGCCAGCAAAGAATTTCCTTATGAATGATCCGTGGGCACTCCTCCAGAGATGCCTGAGAACTTTTACATTTCCATGGGGATCTTGCTAATATAAAATGTTAGTAACAGCTATTCATTTGGGAGTGTTGCATGACTCAGCCTCCAGGTTTGACCTTCCCTTTTGCATAAGGAGTTAGAGGCGCAGGGTGGTCCTGAGATTTTTATTTTTCTTTATAAGGCTCTGCCTGGTTTACCTCTTTCTCTCCCAGTATCCTCCCCTATAATCACTCACCTCCAGCTAGACTGGTTACCTCATAAGCAAGAGTCTTTGCTTTGCTGTTCCCTCTGGATTTCTCTTCCCCCAGATATTTGCATTGCTTTCTGACACACTACCTCTAGGAATTACTGTTGCTATCCATTCAGGCCTTGCCCAGCCTCTCTATCTAAAACTGCAAACCTCCTCCACCCCCATGTGTCCTGTCCTCCTCTGCTTTATCTTCTTTGCAGCACTCACCACCATCTAAAATTGAAAATACTGCATATTTTACTCATTAATCTTCGTTGTCTGTCACCCACTACAACATAAGATCCAGGAGGGCAAGAATTGTGTCTGCTTTGTTCCCTGCAAATCTTCAATGCTTAAAACAGCACCTGGCACATAATAGGTGTTCGGTTAATGTTTGTTGAAAGAACGAATGAATACTAGACAATGACCAAATCTATTCATTTCTTCTGCTTCCCATGAGAAGGAAAACTATTACAGAAAGGCAAAGAGCTTGCAGACTTCAATGTGTTTTCTGAGGCTCTTCCATAATACTCTATTATTTTATCATCATCATTGTTGTTTTCCCCTAAACTATCACTGTATAATTAATGAGACAGCAATGATGTAACATAAAATTATGCAGTTTTCTTTTCATCTATGTAGCTTTCTTTTATTTTCTTGGATCATCTTTTATGCTTTTGACTGAAATCCTTTCTTCAAATAGATTCATATGGCAGAGTTAATAACACCTCAGTGAGCAAACAGTATCCTTTATTTCTCCAGGAGGAAATCTTCCTAGCTGCCACACTAATTAGACAGCTCTCTGGCTGATAATCAGGAGCAGACAAATGGTGCAACATGTTAAAGAAAATGAGCAAACAAACAGGTGTAATCACTTTACAGACCATTAATTATCTTGCTAATAGAAACAACTGCTGAATTCTAAAAGGCCAGGCATTCTTGTAGCTGATAGGAAGGAAATTTGGTATAAAGAAATGTGTCCCTTCAATTATTAATTACAGATGATTTTACTTGAAATAGTCAAGTGGAGATAATCCACAGAAGGTAGTTTTATTTATTATGTATTACTGTTTTAAATGCCAGCTAATTTTGTTTTGATCCAGCCTGTTAATTTTCTGAATGAAGCTGTAGTTGGCATTTACCACAGTGTCTGGCTCATAGTAACGGTGGCAGAGACTCTTAATTGTCCTCTTCAACAACCATTCTCACATTCTTACTAACAGAACCCTATATTATTCACAGCAGCAATTTTCCAACCTCCCTTGCAGCTAGCTGTGGTCATGTGACTGAGTTCCATCCAGTGAAATGTACATAGAAGGTGTTAGGGGGATTTCCAGGAAATCTTTTTAAAATGGAGGACAGACAAATGGAGAAATCCTTTCCTCCTCCTTCCTCCTTCCTGCTGACTGGAAAGTGGACATGCTATCCAGAGCTCCAGCAGCCATCTGAGCCATCTGAGCCCTGGAAGATAGAAGCTGTGCACTGAGAGTGGAACAGAAGGCAGGAGCCCATGTCCCTGATGATTTTGACGAGCTGTGTTGGATCATTTATCTCAACTTTATTCACATGAGACTAATGGTTTTAAATTACTGTTATTGAAGGTCTTGATGGTTGTATCTGAATTAATCCTCATGGACACAATAGGTAATCAGACATTATGTTTTCAGAGAATGGATGGAGTAGACCCCCATGGTGGTTATGGTAGTCTGCTCAGGCTGCGTGACAAAATACCGCACACTCTGGGGCTTAAACAACAGAAGCTTACTTTCTCACAATTCTGGAGACTGCAAGTCTAAAATTAAGGTGCCATCAGGGTCGTGGTCTGGTGAGGCCCCTATTCCTGGCTTGTAAATGACCACCTTCTTGCTGTGTCCTCATATGGCCTTCCCTAGTGCTCACTGAGAGTGAATGAGAGAGAGAGAGATTTGGTATCTCATTCTCTTCTTTTCCTTTTTTTTTTTTTTTTTTTGAGACAGAGTCTCGCTCTGTTGCCCAGGCTAGAGTGAGTGCCGTGGCGTCAGCCTAGCTCACAGCAACATCAAACTCCTGGGCTTAAGCAATCCTACTGCTTCAGCCTCCCGGGTAGCTGGGACTACAGGCATGTGCCACCATGCCTGGCTAATTTTTTCTATGTATGTATTTTAGTTGGCCAGATAATTTCTTTCTATTTTTAGTAGAGACGGGGGTCTCGCTTTTGCTCAGGCTGGTCTCGAACTCCTGAGCTCGAGTGATCCACCCGCCTCGGCCTCCCAGAGTGCTAGGATTACAGGCGTGAGCCACCGCGCCCGGCCCTCATTCTCTTCTTAAAAGGAAATCAATCCAATCAGTTAGGATCCCACCCTTATATCCTCGTTTAACCTTAATTATCTCCCTAAAGGCCCTATCTCCAAGGCACACACTGGGGATTAGGGCTTCAACATGTGGATTTTGGGGAACACAATGCCATCCATAACAGTGGTCATCTATGGTCTCCCCAGTAGACATGTTCCCCTCTTCTAGGACCTGCTCCTTTCCTCCCACGTGTTCCTTCATTGTCGCCCTGATTAGCTAGTAGCAGTTCATTGGCATGAGGTATACGCCTGATCCTAGCTGGACCAATCAAATGCTTTCCCCAGGAATTTTGGAATTAGACCTGAAAAAGAGAAAGACTCTCTCCAGTGACAGAATGTTAGATGTAAAGCTCAGAAGCTATTGTCAGTCTTGTTTTTCTTCATGTGGCCAGAACAAAAGGAAGATGGTCTGCGGACAGAAAGCAAGAAGAATAAACACACAGAAAAGGGCGGAGGAGAGACGGAATGAGAGTCCTAAATGCTTCTGATCCCTGGCTTTAATTGTTAATGAGGTTCAATCACATTCGTGACTTATGGTTCAGAGAAACCTCTATCATACTGTCTTCTTTTTTCTTTAGCTACTTAGAGTTGGCCTTCTGTTCGTTTTAACTGAGAACCCTAACACACACAACTCCCTAGAACTAAGAAAAAAGAAAAAAAGCTTTGTATTTTTAGGTTCCCAGAGCCTACATGATTTTCTTTTAATAATGATTAGCAGTAACTGATGATGTGTGTTTGTTTGTTTTATCTTGTATGCTAATTTATCTGAAACTGAACAGAGATCACTACACAAAGAAAGATTTGATGTTGCATTCAGCAAATTGTTACTGGAATTAAACCTCAAGTCATCCTGATGACTCCTCCCTATATCAACCTGTTTGCAATCGCAGATGAAAGAATTGGCAATAAATGCAGTTCAGCTTGAAGAAAATACCATCAATTTTATAAGCCTGTGAGGACCTACTGGGTTGCACACATTGTGCATCCTATCTGGAAGTCTAAAATAGAACTAAAGTTCTAACGTTTCTACTTTCATGTTTATAATCGTCATCTTTCCAGCTCAAAAATTATTTCTGGATAAACATACCATGTATCATCTGAGAAGAGGAAAACCCCTTTAAATTACATGACTGAGTTTCAGAATGTGAGTAAAGTATGGTTAACCAAAACGTTCAAGCAAGCTGATGCAAATTTCCTTTTCTATGACTACATAAGCAAAAATCTTTTGCTCCGTACTGAGTTTGATGTGGTGTAACATGTAAAAAAGAAAGCCCCTTTATCTGTGTTTGCACAGAAACCGAGTAACCTTGTCATAAACTGGGGAAGAAATGACTTAAGTGTCGGCTCCCACATCTTCTGCTGTGAGTAGATTTAAGAGGTATTGGGTGTCACAGTCATTAATATACCAAACAACAGAAACTAAATCTCAGTGCACAAACAGAGGAAAACATATCTGCAACAAATGAGCCCATAGAACTGGGCTCTTCCCATACATTATTTAATTTAATCTTCCCAACAATCTGTGAGGTAGATATTATCATCACCATTTTACAGCTGCGAAAACTGAGTCAGAGAGCGGCTACATCTTGCCCAGTGTCACTTAGCTAGTAAGTGGCAGAGCTGGCTTTGGAACATAGGTCACCTCACTCCCACCCCATGTGCCTAATTTAGCACCATGCCCTAGGGATGCCTCAAGGGATAGGAACTACTGTTTAAATTGTTTTTTTATTTCTTTTTTTTTTTTTTACATTTTTTTATTTCAATAGATTTAGCAAGCACAAGTGGTTTTTGGATATACAGATAAATTGTACAGTGGTGAAGTCAGGGCTTTTAGTATACCTGTCACCCTGAATATATTGTACCCAATATATAGTTTTTAATTCCTCATCCCTCTTCTGAGTCTCCAAAGTCCATTATACCACTCTGTATGGCCATGTATACCCATCATTTAGCTCCCACTTACAAGTAAGTGTTTGTGGTATTTGTTTTTCCATTCCTAAGATACTTCACTTAAAAGTATGTCTTCCAGTTCCTTCCAAGTTGCTACAAAAGACATTATTTCATTCTTTTTTATAGCAGAGTAGTATTGCATGGTGTATGTATATACACACATACACCACGTTTTCTTTACCCTCTCCTCAGTTGATGGGTGCTTAGGTTGATTCCACATCTATGCAATTATGAACTGTGCTGTGATAAACATATGAGTGCATATGTCCTTTTGATAAAATGACTTCTTTTCCTTTGGATAAATACCCAATAGTGGGATTGCTGGATGGAATGGTTAAATTTTTCTTTAAATTGCCATGCAAGACTGGAGGCTTCTTCTTGGTAGAGAAAATGTGTACAGCACCAAGAATATAGCAGTTATATTGAGAATATATTAAGTCAGCAGGTGTCTATAATAGAGGAATTACAAAAGGCACACCTGTAAAATATTCAGATTCAGCAATAATAAATTATTTAAAAACTAGGCTTGACCACTGAATGCAACACAAGATCCTGGACTGAATCCTATGCCAAAGGCAAGTGTGATGGGAGATTTTCTCTCAAGAACACTATTGAGGCATTCAACAAAATTTTAATATGGACTATAGATTATAAAAGGAAATGCTGTATCAATGTCAAATTTCCTGAATTTGATACCTGTACTGTGAATATTTAAAAGCATGTCTTTATTAATATGAAAACACACTGAAGTATTACAGCTAAAAGCCAGTAATGTATTCAAGCAACCTCTCTTGGATGGTTTATGAAAACAATTATATCTTTAAAGAGAGAAAGAGAATGAGAGAGAGAGAATAAAACAAACATGATAAAATGTCAAAAATAGGTAATCTGGTAAAAGGTATATGGGAATTCTTTGCATGTATGTTTCCCAGTTTCTCTGGAAGTTTGAATTATTTCAAAATATAAGGATAATTTAAAAAAGAGCACTAGGCTTAGACCCAGGAGTACTGATTTAGTTTAAGATTTCCCATTATCCATCTGAGTGACATTTGTCAGTTCACATAACCTCTCTGGACCATGCCCCTCTTCTGTAAAATGCAAAAGTTATTTGTTTTACTGTGGATTAGCATTCCATTATACAAATAAACCTCAGCTCATTCATTCCCCTATGTTGAGTGGCTTCTACTTTTTCCCTGTTATGAACAGTGCTGCAGTGAACAGCCGTATTCATAGTCCCTTGTGCTCCTGTGCAGGCATGTCCTAGGGTAGAGCCACATGTATCAATGTGGATAAACTGAAAAAATATAACATTGAGTGAAAAAGGCACAATGCAAAAATAAATGGAATCATACATTTAATATGACTCCATTTATGTAAATTTTCAGACACTAAAATACATCATTGAAGTACAAAAACATACATAGAATTTATATATGCCAACTTCACCACAGAACTTACCTCTGAGCAGGAAGGGACGAAGAAGAAAGGAGCAGTATGGGCTACAGCTATAGATAGTTGCACCTATAATGTTTAATCTCCTTAAGAGAGAGAGCAACACATTGATCTACAGCAAAAAGGGTCTCAGCTAAAAAATCTCTTGGTCTCTTCCAACTCTAATGATCTCTATTAGAGCCTGCTTATGAGTGTGTGTATTAATAGATTTAATTTTAACAAAATTCAACAAGCACGTATGGAGAAAATTCTTTATGCAGGGCATTGAGCTACCTACAGAGTAGTCAGAAATAAATAAAACATGTTTTGGAATGCTTTGAAGGAAAAAAGACTCAGATGTGATATTAAAGAAAAAGCTTGGTTAATCATTTCCTTCAGGTAATGGTACAAAGCTACAATTAAAGGAAACAACAAACATGGGAGGCAGGGGTGGGCTTTGGTTAGAGATACACTATTAGCCATATATTCCTGATGTGAAAATTCATCCTTAGAATTGTTGGCTCAGTGAACTGCCTAAGGAAGTTACACCCCAGAAGAAAGCATGTTATTACACATCTGAATTGACTGGTCCTCTTTTAATAGCTACAGCTGAATTGCGTCTATTAAAACAGCAAAAAAAAAAAAAAAACAAAAAACACACACACACACACACACACAAAATATTTTAAATCAAGGACTAGTATCATTTAAATCAAAACAAAGTGGAAATTTGGTAATTATTCTGTGAATTTCTGCAACTTGATAATCAAACTGGGTAATTCAAGCAAAGAGTTCATCTATTGGTGAGCACACACTATTACAACAAAATGCATCTCACTACCTCTGAGAGTCATCTTACATAAATGTGAACAGAAGAGAGATCTAACCATCAGGGCTCTTTTGGTGCCAAAGAACAGAAAATCTAACTCAAATGAACTTAAATGAAACTAAAAAGTCCCAAGGCAGATTTAACTTCAAGTATGCCTTGACCCAGAAGTTCAGGCGATGACATCGTAGGGGAGCCTAAAGATCCGATCCCCTCTACCCATTTTAGTTCTTAAGTGGAATCTTCAACTGGGACTAGGAACCAAATTGACACAAAACAGATTAACAGGAGAAAAGCGTACAAGTTTTATTAATTTTATACATACAGGGGGATCATCACAAAAGATCAAAGACCCAAAGTAATGGCCAAAGCAGATAGCTTTTATATTTTTAGACAAAGAATGATAAATTTTATGAAGAAATGACAAGACAGAGGGGTCTGGGCTAGAGAAGTAAGTTCCAGGGCTGTCACTAGAGATATATAGAGAGATGTAAAGCTAGTGGAAGATAGGGTTATTTTAGTAAATTTATTCATACAAATCCATTGCAGCATCAATTCTCAGCCACTGATAATAAGGGTTATTTTCTCGTGCTGGTACAGGGAAGGCAGCTTTCTCACAGGAGTTTTTATGGCTTGCAATAGGTAAGAAAGGGCAGGCAGTTGAGACAGCTCTTTCTGCAACTGCTGCTTCTCAAGGGCTTTAAGCGCCAAAGAATCAATACACCAGGCGAGGCACTTTAGAGTATTTATCCCTCCCTCCTTCATTTACCCTGTTTGAAATGTCCAAACAGTAAAAGCTGAGTTGCTGACTGTGGAGAGGAAAGTTGGGTTAGTAGCTGAGTGGCAGGAAATCTGCAAAGGGAAGGAAAAACAGATGAGAATGAGAATGAATACACAGAAAAGAACAAAGCTAAGCACATTTCCCCACATCCCATTAAATCAGTCTCCTATTACTGGGAATAATAGGTCAGTCCAATGGATTGATTTAGCTTCATTTATCTGATGAAGAGTGTTTATCTTGTCTTTTAAAAGGTGCAGATTATTCTCAGTTTGTCTCAAGCAATTTACATAGAAGCAGCGTTCCTCACCAACGGTCATGCAACTCTTCCTCGTTGGGCTGTCAGTGTATCTGGGACACACGATTTTGTACAGAGGCTAAACGGCTAACTTCTGACTGGAGTGTTCTCAATGTTTGCATAGTAATATTGAATTCTTGTTCAATTACTACAGAAAGATTCTGAATTGTCCTTTGCATCTCATAAGTTCCAAAGCCTGGAAAAAGTGATCTCATTACTGAAAACAATTTAGAGCTCTGATAATCAACTGGGTTTTCTATAACGTCTTGTCGAGTACGTTTGCGTGGCACTACTTTATGAACAAAGGAGCCCAAGTTTGTAATTTGGCTGGAATTTAAGATGGAGTACCTGGGGACAGATGGCGTTAGGTATCTGAGTCCACATTGATCTGACCATCTAGGTGGGAATCCCTTACATACCTTATCACCACACAAGATAAAAAACACCAGTGTTGTTCATGAATAAGGTCAAAGTGGAATATGTAACCTGCCAAAGTGGAGTTTGTCGTGCCATGCTGTCTGTCATATTGGCATCTGTGCAGCTCTAGCCTCTAGGAATCCCTGTTAGTCCACAGGAGAAGAACAGATCACAATATATCTGATACAGAAGGCCTTTAGTTTTGGCAGATATAAGGCTTAATTTTGTCACCTGGCCAACTTAGTCCATAATTTTTTTCTATCCATATATAATCTTTGGTGTCTGGAAGTCTAATGAGGAGAGCATGAGAGTCAGTGTCAGGACCTTCGTGACAGGCTTAAGGATGCCACCTGTGGAATCAAACCACAGCGTTTGATTGCAATATTGCTTTGGTATGTTACCTAAGAAAAGTCCAGCATCAACCCTACTTTCAACACAAAGGGAAAAATTCCCTTCTGATGACCTTACTTGAACAAAGGTCAGTCCTTGAGCTTTTATAGAGGTGTCTCTGTGTCCAATTGACTCACCAAAAGGAGACATAGCGTGACATCTTCTCAGTCATGGATGCCAAACCCTGCCGTACACCCATCCTGGTGGACTTGACCCATCAGGCATTGGCATCAGCAGGAACACAAATAAGTTCAGGTTCTTTTGCATAATTTAGATGTTGACATAACCAGCAGTCAGACTGGTTAGTTAACGTGGCCAGGGTTTGGAAGACTGATGCAAAGGGGTGTCACGTCTGTGCCCGACTTGTTGGAAAAATAGTAAAGATTAATAAGAGCAAGACACAGTTTGAAAGAAAGCCCACAGTAGAGGATCAGAGAAAGAACAGGATAGATTTAGGCAACCTCCATCAGCTTTTTAATAGGCGGTCAAAAAAAATGGGAGGACTTTATTTAAAAAAAAAAAAGAGGGTTTTGGGGGGAGGGGGCAGTAGGTGAGTAGAGAGATCTAAAAGGAGAAGAAAACAGGTGGAAGTGAAGTTTCTTAATTCATGATCTTGGAAAAAGCCATCCACCTTGAAGAAATGTGATCTGCTTGTGGGCCCTGGGAATTGCCCTGGAAATCCTTACTTTATAGTCACCTGTAAGGGTGGTTTTCTAACTGCCCTGGGAGTGCTGGTCACACGCCAGCTGGGTGTGACTTATGTGAACCCAGGAGGATTTCCCTTCTTTTATTTTGATGGCGGTGTAGGTGGTCAGCAGTACTTCATAAGGGCCTTCCCAGAGAGGGGTGCCCTGAGAAATAATTTGGCCAGAAATTTTGTAGATTTCAGATCCTAACAAATTATCTTTTAGTGCCTTAACTATCCCCCTTCTGCACATATGTCCCACTGAATGGGAAATAAGTGCAAGCCAAAAGGTCAAAAGAAAAGGAGCCAATAGAAGTCCATTGGGCCCAATACATAATCTGTCTGGTGATCGCTGGGCAAGCTTTGTCTCCATTTATCTTTTTCAGATTTTGGAGCATTAACTAATGATCAACAGCACCAGTCAGGGATAAAGTTGGGTTTATAAATTACGTGGAGAAAGGATAAGGGTGACCATTTTTGGCTCTGTACTTAGCAGCCGCATCTGCCCTCTCATTCCCTAGAGATACAGTATCAGTCTCCTTAGTATGGGCTGGACAATGAACAGTAGCAATGTTAGTAGGATAGTGAACGCCTGTAATATCACCCCTACCAGGCCCTGAATATCAGCTCTAGCCGAGCCGTTTCCTCATCATTTGCAGGAGAGCCCAGGAGAAGCTCTGCCATCTGTTCCCTCTGTGGGGGGGCTTCCCCCAAGGCCTCTGGCCTGTTTGATAACTGCAGTAAAATCAGGGATGGGAAATACACCCTCTAGCAGCCAAGAGCAAGGTTCCTATAACTGAGGTTATAAACTGCTACTAATCATTTTCTCTTATTTAAATTTGGTTAGGATCTTTTGAAAGTAGGGGCAAAAGGGCTTTGTAATTTAAAAGATCTGCTGCTGTCCGGGGGCACGAATCCTCTATGGGAGGGTCTGGGATACATTCGCTGGGGGCATTGCATGGAGAGGTCTGGAGCTATCAAAGTTTGTTTACAGACCCCTGGAAAATGGAGGTGTCCCACGGCACAGTCAAGCGTGGGGACGCTTGACTGTGGCCACGTGCTCCCAGAGCCTGTGCCACATTGATTTCCAGCTGTCAGCATTGACATAAGACCTGTGTGCCCCAGGCCTGAAGACCGGGCCAGAGCACTCTCTGTAAATCTTGCAGAAAAGGGAAGTTAAAGCAGGCAGCTGGGTGTTTAAGGGATTTTTCTGGGGAAGCTGGAAGAGTTTCAGAAATTAAGGGATTTTGCTGAGGATACGGGGCTGGATTTTGAAGAGGGGGTTTAAGCCAGGTGCTCAGAGACCTAATAGGTCTTCTGGAGGGTGACGGCTGGGGAGGTGGGGACAAAGAGGGGCATCAGTGGATGGAGAAGGAGGATATGTAGTGGAGAGGGTATGGACAGATTAACAAGAGAAAAGCTTACAAGTTTTATTAATTTTACACATACATGGGGATCCTCACAACAGAGTGAAGACCCGAAAAAATGCCAGAGCAGAGAGCTTTTAAACTTTTTAGACAAAGAGTGATAAAGTTTGTGAAGAAATGGCAAGACGGAGGGGTCTTGGCTAGGGCAGTAAGTTCCAGGGGAGTCACTAGGAGATACAAAAAGAGGTATGGAGCTAGAGGAAGATAAGGGTTATTTTAGTAAATTTATTTGCACAGATTCAGTGCAGCATCAATTCCCAGTCACCGGTAATAAGGGTTATCTTCTCAGGCTGGTACGGGCAAGGCAGCTTTCTCACAAGAATTTTCTTGGCTTGCGGTAGGTAAGAAAGGGCCCTTCAGATAGTTCTTTCTGCAACTGCTGCTTCTCAAGTGCTTTCAGCTTGAAATACTCAATACACCAGGGCATTTTGGGTGTTACGTCCTTAACCCCTTCAGCATCAAGACTTTTCTCCCCATGTCTTGGCTTGTTCTTCTGCAACGCTGGCATCATTCTCGGGCTTATACATACAGTGGCCACAACAATTACGGACTCAGGTCATCTTTACTGCAATAATCCTAGGGGAAAAGAGGTGGTCTCAGCTTGGTAGTTGCCACACAAATTCCAGTATTTAGGCGGCTAGGCATAACCTGAGTCACGTGCTTATGCCCGAACTAAATAATCATTGCTGCCAGGGGATACAATGCCCTCACTGGCCAGGTCAAGCCACATGCCCAGCAAAGGAGTCAAGGGTGAGGTTGTAACGTCCACTCTCAGAGCTATGCGAGAGGAGGTGTTCTCAATCCACACTTCTCAAACTTGAATGTGCATTCAAATTGCCAGGGGAACTTTTAAAATGCAGATTCTGATTCGGTAGGTTTGGAATCCTTGCCAGGTCAGACTCCCAAGGAGCATGCTAAACTGCTAAGAGTCAAGAGTATAGGCAGTTGCAGGCAGACCTAATATGCGGGGTCCAGTGCCAAATGAGAAAGTGATGCCCCTCATTCAAAAATTATTAAGAATTTTTAGAAAGTGAGAGCAGAGCATTTAACCAAGCACAGGGCTCTTCTATGCTTGGGGCCTGTGCAGCTTCATAGCTCACACGCCCATGAAGCCAGCCTCGATTGCAGCCTTCTGCTCTGATGAGTTGGAGATGGAACCAGAGCTGGATTGCCGTAAACAGCGCGGGAGAGACAGAGTCAGAACGTGTGGTCCTTCTCTGCTTTTCTCCCAAACAGATTCAGCCTCATCTTTGAACAAATGTTGAACAGTTATTTGAAAACCATCTTTCCGTGGGAGTACCAATTGTTAGCCTGTTTGTGGAGCCCGTATTCCTCAGTCCAACTCTCATCAGAAGAGCTCTGAAATGCTTACCCCTTGTCCTTAATTGCCACTGAGTTTACCCCCATATTAAGCTAGATATTCTTGCTATGTATCCCCCAAACCCCTTACACTTTCAGAATCATAGCCCTTAGCGCTCATTTCTGTTAACTAGTCTGGTTGTCTGTCTTTCCACCTGGACTGTAAGTTCAAGGAGGGAGGGACAGTGTCTTGTTTATCTTTGTAAACTCTTTCTTTAGTGCAGCGCCAGCAACAATGTTTTCTAAATATCCATCGACTGAGTCGACAATTATAGTAATAGTTAACACTTTTGGCATTGTTGGATATTGCAATTTTAGCCATTTTTGTGGGTGAGTAGTAGTAATTCACTGTGGTTTTAATTTGCATTTCCTTGATAACTAATGAGGTATAACACCTTTTCATGTATTTAGTGGCCTTTTGATACCCTCTGTATTAGGGTGCTAGGGTTGTCGTAATAAGGTACCACAGATTGGGTGGCTTAAACAACAGAAATTTATTTTCTCACAATTTTGGAGGCTAGAAGTCTTGAGATCAAGTGTTGGCAGGGTTAGTTTCTTCTGAGGCCTGTCTCCCAACATGTAGATGGCTGTGGTCTCCCTGTCTTCACATTGCCAACTGAAGAATTGCCAGGTTCATAACTCTGGAAAGGAGAGATTTATTTCTAAAAGGGGGTATCACAACCTGCAGGCAAGTAGTGGAGCCCCCCAGCTGAAACCTAAAAGGAAGGGCTTCAAGGGAGGGAAGGATGAAACAAGAATTTATGAACAGGCCAGCTAAGTATACATACTTAATACGTTATAGGAGGAGCTATTAATATTCATGAAGGAGGACACATGCATGCATAATGAGCAAACATGAATGTTATATACAGCCCATGTTCACTTTGGGGTGCAGACTTAACATTTAAATGCATTAAAATTAGGCTCTGTCTATCAATGGGTGAAATGGAAGACAAAAAGACAACAGGTGCGCAGCCTGTATAAACCAACCAGAACCAGTCCATGGTCAGTGGTCTCTTATCAAGAAGGAATGCTGGTCAGTTGTGTCAAAACTCAAAAAAGGGAAGAGCAGCATCAGGCGGTTGGTTGAAATCAGTGGGACAAGTCTCTTGAAAGGATTGGTCTCTGTTCAACCCCTAGGAAAGAAAGTCTAATAGTAGTCAGCAAGGGAGGGGGTATAACGATGTGTGTCCAACCTCCTGTTCTGTAATGGCCAGGAACTTGGTTTTTAAGCTTTCTCTTGGCCAAGAGGGATTCTGTTCAGTAAGTTGGGGGGATGGGACTTTATTTTTATTTCTCAACATAGTCTTCTTCTGTGTGTGTCTGCACCCTAATCTCCTTTTATAAGGACATCAGTCATATTGGATTAGGGCCCACCCTAATGACCTCATGTTAACTTAATTACTTCTTAAAAGACCCTATCGCCAAATACAGACATATTCTGAGGTACTGGGGGTTAGAATTCACCCAATATGAATTGAGTGTGGGGCACAATTCAGTCCATAATCCCCTTTTTTGTAGAAGTAACTATTCAAGTTTCTTGCCCATTTTTCTTTTGAGTTATCTGCTAATAAGAGCTCTTTATATAACATGCATTCAAGCCCTTTGTTGTTATTTACATGGGTTACAAATATCTCTGTCCATTTTCCTAATGGTATCTTCTAATAAATGGAAGTCTCTCTTTTCTGTAGTCCAATTTGTCAATCTTTCCCTTTACAACTAGTGCTTTTGTTTCCTGTTTAGAAAATCTTTGCTTCCTCTGAAGTCATGAGACAGTCTCTTATGTTATTATGCACAATTATATCCAGCTAATTTAAAAAAAATTTTTTTCATTAGAGACAAGGTCTTGCAGTATTGTTCAGGCTGGTCTCAAATTCCTAACCTCAAGGGATCCTCCTACTTTGGCCTCCCAAAGTGCTGGGATTACAGGCATGAGCCACCTCACATGGCCTTGATTACTTATTTCCTATTCATTTTCTTTTCCTTGCCAATTTACAGGAGTTCTTTCTACATTTCAGCTACACTGAGATGCTTTACAGACTGGCAAAAATTATGAAGTTGATGTGGTAGGCAGGAAAATGGTCCCTCAAATATATTTACATCCTAATCGCCAGAACCTGTGAATATGTATGTTATGTTACATGGCAAAAGAAAATTAAGGATGCAGGTGAAATTAAGTTGCCTATCAGTTGACTTTGAGACAGAGAGATTATCTTATCCAACGGACCAATGTAATCACAGGATCCTTGTAATGTGGAAAATGGAGGCAGAAGAGAGAGTGTTACAGTGATATGAGGTGAGAAAGATTTGATCAGCCATTGCTGTCTTTGCAGATGGAAGGGAGCCATGATGAGCCAAGGACTGCAAGTAGCTCTAGAAGCCAGTAAAGGCGCAAAAATCCACTCTCCCCCTAGAGTCTCCAGAAAACAATGCAGCCTTACCAACACACTGATTTTAGCTCAATACAACCCCTTTTGGAAGTAAAACTCAGTGGAGATCAAGTGGGAGAAGGGGAGGAAGGAAGAGGGGAGGAGCAAAAACCTACCTAATGGATACAATGAACACTATTTGGGTGATGGGCACACTTATAGCTGTGACTCAAGCATTATAAAAGTGATCCATGTTTACCAAAAACATTGATACCCCCTTAATATTTTGAAATTAAAATAAAAAAGACCTCTTTTGGACTTCTAACCTCCAGAACTATAAGCACTTGTGTTGTTTTAAGCCACTAAGTTTCTAGTAATTTGTTGTAGGGCAATAGGAAACTAATACAATCAGATAATATAAAATTCTGGAAAGAATGAGGAGCAACAGATATTTTTGTGTGGCACTGATGTGAGTTCCAACTGGTACAGCCAATTCTGGAGAAGAACATGGTAGTACTTAGTGCAACTGAGCGTGTACATCACTTCTAGGTACACACCTCAGAGAAACGCCCACGTATGTGCACAAGAGACATACACAAGGATGTTTACTCAGCAAGGTCTTATTTGTGGTAGCAGGCAGTTGGAGGCCACATAGAAACCCATCAATATGAGTGTGGTTATGTAAATGTGGGCAATGCTTATGTTGGAACGCTATGCAAGAGGCTGAAAGAATGAAGCTACTTGTAGCAACATGGATTGAGCATAAATACGTGGTGTTGAAGGAGAACTTAAAAACACAACATAAACCACTTATTTAAATTTTTAAAACATATAACAATGTTACAAATTTATCACAGATTCATATGTTTGTAAACAAACGTGGAATGTGAATTGGAAAGACATACGTTATATAAATGAGAGTGGCAATGGAATGGGAAGGAGAGTAGGACTGGATATGGAGGATAAGTGAGGAAGAAAGAAAATAAGATAAAGCAAAAATTAAAGGGGTCATGGACTTTAAAGACAATTGCGTGCTGTGCACTTTATATACTGACTATTATACTCAACATGATTCTGTACATCTAAGGCAGGGCTCAGCAACTTTTTCTGTAATAGGCCAGATAGCAAATATTTCAGGCTTTGCAGATCACATAACATTTACAATCTCTAAGGTTCTGGAAAAAATTGCTAGATGGGCAAAGAAGCACAAATAGTATGACTCATAACTAGGAGAAAAATCAGGCAATAGAAATAGACCCAGAAATAACTGACTACATTTTATAACGGTTATAAATATGCTCAAGGATTTAAAGGGAAAAACTAATAATAAGGGAAATCGAAACTATAAAAAATAACTAAATGGAACTTCTAGAGCTGGAAAATATTTTAATATCTTATATAAAACCTAACTGGATAGATTTAACAGATGTGACACTGCAGAAGACACAGCAATGGACTTAAAGATATAGCAACAGAAATTTTCCAAACTGAAACAAGGAGAGGAAAAAAGACTGAAGAAAAAAAATGAACAGAGCCTTAGCAACTTGTGGGACAATATCAAGCACTCTAAAATAATGTAATTGAAACCTAGAAGTGAGAGTTGGGGCAGAAGAAACAGTTGAAAAAAATGTCTGAAAATTTTCCAAATTTGTCAAAAACTTGGCCGAGAGCAGTGGATCGTGCCTGTAATCCTAGCACTCTGAGAGGCCAAAGCGGAGGATCGCTTGAGCTCAGGAATTTGAGACCAGCCTGAGCAAGAGTGAGACTCCTGTCTCTACTAAAAAACAGAAAACAAATTAGCCGGGCAACTAAAAATAGAAAAAATAAAGTTAGCTGGGCATGGTGGCACACACCTGAAGTCCTTGAGCCCAGGAGTTTGAGGTTGCTATGAACTAGGCTGACACCATGGCATTCTAGCTGGGGTGACAGAGAGAGACACTGTCTTAAAAACAAACAAACAAACAAAAAAAAATTCTTGTTTTTAAATTTCTTTAAAAGATAAATGACTGGTGAAAGCAAAAGTAATAACAAGGTATTGTGGGGCTTATATATGGAAGTAAAATGTACAATGAAATAGTATAAAACATATACAGATACTTTACTGTTATAAAGTTCTTGTATTATACATGAACTGGTATAAGACCATTCGAAGGTAGACTGAAATAAGTGAATATAATAATACATATTTGTAAACTGTCAGACATATGAAAAGATGATCAAAGAAATACAGTGTAAAGAATTGAGATATAATTTTTCATCTGTTTGATAAAAATTACAGAAGATGGACAACATTCACTATCAGCAATAATGTGCATTCTAGTGGGAGTATGAATTACTACGATTGGGACAACAATGTGGCCTAATCCAGTAAAGTCAAGAAGTTCATTATCCTTTGATTCCACAAGCCGCATGTGAGCTTCTTTTATACACAAATAAAAACATGATATATTTGTACAGGTATATATGTGAGAATATTTTTATTTTGGGATGTATGTTATGTTGCTTGTTTAGGTGGGAGGAAATGGTGAAAACACCTGAAGACCTATAAATCTGAGAATGGTTGACTAAACCTTGGTACATACATAGCATGGCATACTTGCAGCTGTCAAAAACAAAGAGCTGCATCTATTATGTGTGTTAGGGAATGAAGATCATGCCATGTGATAAGGCAAAACAAAAGATACCTGGATAGAGATACTAGTTCAATTTGTTTAAATACAGAATATTTATATTTTCGTCTGGGCGCGATGGTTCATGCCTGTAATCCTAGCACTCTGGGAGTCCGGGGCGGGCGGATCGTTTGAGCTCAGGAGTTCAAAACCAGCCTGAGCAAGAGCGAGACCTCGTCTCTACTAAAAAAATAAAAAGAAATTAGCTGGACAACTAAAAATATATAGAAAACGTTAGTCAGGCATGGTGGTGCATGCCTGTAGTCCCAGCTACTTGGGAGGCTGAGGCAGGAGGATAGCTTGAGCCCAGGAGGTTGCTGTGAGCTAGGCTGACACCACATCACTGTAGCCAGGGTGACAGAGCGGGACTCTGCCTCAAAAAAAAAAAAAAAAAAGAATATTTATATTTTCTATACTGTTTAAATATAGAAAAAAAACTAAAATGCTTTTATACATCTATAAAAGCATGAAAAAAATGTGAAAAGATTCTCCTAAAACTAGTACTTTGGGAGGAGAGATTGGAGAGGAAAGAAATTATTAAAACTTGACAGTACTCTGTAGAAAAGTATACTTACTTGAGATTCTTCCTGTCTCAGTTTTAGCAGAGGTCCTATAGGCCAAAATCAAAAACTCCTAATATTAAATACATCCCCCAACCGGCAGTAGTGCTTTGGACAGCGACTTCTGGGTGTCACATGTTGCTCCTTTCCCAAGCAGAGCATTCACTGTCCCTGTCCCATTTTTGCATCCTAGGTGGGGGATGGGGTGCAGGGAATCTGTGCTTTTAGCTTACAGACCATGGATCCAGAGGAGCCACAGCTAACAGAAAATTGGCTCTGAGCTGGACGCAGTGACTGGGCAGAACTTCGGGTTGTCTCACTGAGGAAATCAGACAGTATGAGAAACATGGAGCAAAGGGACATTTGCAGCCCAGAAGAGTGGAGTGCAAAAAGAATGTTAATGATCACCAAACATCTACATTCCAGAGTGCTATTCCTTAGGCTTTTGTTGAGGTACTTGAGAACAAACAAACAAAAAAAAACTCAAACAACAAAAAATGAGGAACATGTGGTTTTATGTAGAAATGTTGGTGAGAAATTTGCATTTTACATGTGAATCGCTCTCCTCTTTATAAGAGCTTAACAGAGTTTTGTACCAGGTCACGAGCCATTATATTACAGAATCTGTGAATCCTGTGACTCATAGGTTTAGATTTAGCTGCTGAGAGTAACAGAAACAGTCTGTGAATCAAGTTTATATTGTGGAGGAGCCTGCAGCCATCGGTGTTTTAAATTTGCCTCATGTCTCACTTTGCTCTTTAACCTTTGTTTTCATTTAACAAGGCCTCTGGCAAGCTAAAAACCTCTTGAAAATGCATTGCTACTCTCCAAGACATGGCATTTTTCATGTGGTTTGTTCATAAACAATGTCTGTGCTTGCTGAATGTCAGTTGTGGAGAAGTTACAGCTCTGCATTTTAAGAATTATGGGCATCACTCATAATTTAAGAATCTGGCATTGCACCATTTAATATAAACCTTTTCAACATATGACACTAAAAGTATACTTAGGAGTTATGTTGGTGTCCTACACATTTAACACTTTGGAGAGATGAGTACAACTAATAATTGAGTGAAAACTTTTAGAAATGGAACTTTTACCAAGTGAGGCAGCAAGGGTGAACTGAGTCTCCTCATTATAAGTAAAAGGTTAAAATGATGTTAAAACCTTCTTACCAAGCTTAACTGGTGCCAGCATTCATCTGATGCCATAAGTCACTATTTTAGCAACCACCTCTCCATGTTTGTCCTGATAAGTGACACTTTAGGCAGAGCACATCTCAGTTATTCACAGAATAGTATGATTAAGAATTTTCAGGATGTTTTGTATCAACAATGAACCAAAATAGACAATTAAAGGAATAGAAATGTACCAGAAATGGAAACTGAACTAGTATTTCCTAGAAAAGACTTTGTCACTGTCACTGTGGTTATTCATTTAATTGAACTTTTGATTTGCAAGTACATTCTTCTAACAGCTACACAGAAGGCCATATCACACTCATGGACTTAAAAATGATCATCCTAACTATCATAGGTTGACATTTTAGTTAAGCTCTTGATTCATTGGGTATTCTCCACTGGCTAGGTCTTATTTTTCAGAAAGCATAGAAGCAAGATTTTTTTTTCTTCTAACTAGACAGGCCTTGATGACAACCATGCCTCTATTAGTGAAACTCCCCAGATATTAAAAGAAGGAGGAGAAGGAAGAGAAAAGAATGAGGGAAACAGAAAAGTCTCTACAGATGGTTAGCTCCCATAGGGAAGGGTCACTGACTTGCTAAGAAAAACTATATGTAATTTTCCAACTATTTTTTAACTCTGTTGAAAACTGTGAAGATTCAACAACACCTACGGCCTTGGTTGGCCAAAGAGAATGACATCTCTCCAGAACAAGTCAATTCAACTCAATAAATATTTATTGAGTACCTGCCCTGCGCACTCACTGCTCCAGGTACTGGAGACAAGGGACCCTTGTGCGCATGGAGCTTACGATCCAGGGAGCGTGTGGGATGAGAGAACCACTGTTAACAACTATTAGCACAAATCTTCACTTCATAGTAACCCTAAATTGAATGACACATTGATGTATTTAGAGCATGATGATTTCTCTAGTAATATTTATGTAAGAGTGTTTATCTTCTGATTTTTTTGCATCTGGAGAAGAGAATAAAGAAGGCTATCATTGTTATCTGCATCTTACTATAATCTCATAATTTGTTCTGCTTGCTTAACCAGATTCAAGTTCTTTCCTCAATTCCTCTCATCTGTTTTCCCAAAGAAAATGCCTCAGATGCATTTGGAACACCATCTTATGTCTGACTTAGAAATGTTGTAAGATGCTGCAATTAGAAGTTAATATAGCAGTGGACTGTCAACATCTTAGATAGTGTACACTCCTTCAGAAAAAAAAAAAAAGCGATTTTTGAGAATACATCCCCAATATATGTTTGGTTTTTTTCACTTACTTATAAATTATATATGTATTTATATATATACACACACATACAAAAATATAAAATAAATCTTAAAATGATATAAAGAGTAAAATACATTTCTGGAATTATTTAACAAAATAGAAGCCATTCTTCTCACTAAAAATTATTGAAAAATAACGTAATCCATGAATTATGCAAACTTTTACTCATATTTGACTATATAATCTTATTATCTCTGACGTCAATCAGTTTTCCTTTCAAACTAATCAGAAGCTGCTGAATTTTCATATTTTTTTAAACAAATGGGTTCAAAATCCACTGATCTGCTCAAATAAAAGATTGAAAAAGATAGCAAAGTGTTTCCAAGTTTTTTTAAAGCATTTTTTTACTTGATAGCCTTACATAATTCTCAGCAATAAAAAACACACATTTGGCAACATTTTGAAATATTTGTTTTCAAATGTTCTCTTCATAGCACTTTCTCACTTGGTGTTAAAATCACCTTGAAGGGGGAAAAAAACAACCCTGTGGGTTTTTCTTCTTTCCTTCAGAAAAATCTACTGGGAAACATACTACTGGGAGCCATATATCATTACAGAAAACATGAGCACATTTAAAATATTTGGTTTTTTGTAGAAAAAAGAAAAGGACACATTTAACTAAGACAATTCTTTTAAGTTTATTACAAATGATTTTCACAATTATGTACCATCTCATTACAAAGTCATGTTAAGATTCTATAATTTAAAAGACTTAGACTATTCACTTAAATTACTAAAGCATGTAAACTACAATATGTCACAATCTCATAAAAGCAATCTACTGTGTATTGTCAATTCTCAGATGTACATTTTTCACATTTAATATCTCCAAAAGTGGGAGAGGTCTTAACGTATTTCCAGGCAGTATGGTATGCAGTTGTCTGCTTGCATAAGCTCAGCAAACCTGGATAGGGCTCAGTGGGCTGGAAGAATACTCCAGAGACAGTAGAGGAGTACTCTTTACTCTTTTAAGAAATGCTGCTTTGTTAATACTCTTATGTCACTGGGAATGATATTGGGTGAAACAAAAAAGTAATCAGGAGTGTTGAACTCTGAATGTAAAGAATATTTTAACCAATCCATTTTGCTTATATTTTCCTTTTTCTTTTCTATATGCACAGAGTGATAGACAATAAAATATGTCTAAATACATCTAAAAGGGATATTTAGATAAAATATAATCAAAAAGATTCTAAGTGCCATTGTTTATGTGGCAGTTCTTTTCATTTCTCACTAGCACTTAAGTAACGGTATGTCTTGAAATTGATGAATTCCCGGATCCAGTGAAATACCGTCTTGAGCAAAGGACAGTGCCCACCCCTCTGCGTTGCGGGCAGGTTCCTAGGGCCAGTGTCAAGCCATCTATTAAAAGTTCATTTCTTTCGTATTTTTTAGATAGCAAATACAAAAGAAAGTTCTGATTCTTCTTCCCGCACTCCAGGGGTTGTCGTGCGCACAGCCCACCTTGGAGACCGCGGCGCTGCGGTGTGGTAAGAGCTGGGCGGTCCGGGGCGCGCCGAGGAAGAACATTTCCGAGGGAAGTTCTCTGATGAGTGGCAACAAAGTGCCACTTTTCCGTGGCTGTGAACGCCGAGAACATGACTGTGTCGTGCTTATTGTACCTCGGGGCATAATTCGCTTCTCCATCTCAGCCGATCCTTGCTCAGTCTTATGAGAGCCCTTATTATCCACATTTTATAAGAGGGGAAACTGGGCTGTGGAGAGGTAATTACCTTGGTCAAGGCGACAGGGCACAGCCCACAAGTGGCAGAATCCGACCGGGGCCCCCTTTGACCGCTGCGTGGAAACCGCAGGCGCTGGCCCGGCTGAGCGTCCGGCAGCTGAACCCTGAAGCCGGTTTCCCTCCGCCCGGCGCTCACGGCCACCACCACGGCTCCGGTCCCCGCCGGACCCCAGCTCGCCGCCACCTCGGCGCGCGCTTTGGCTCTGGAGCGCCCACCCCGGGCTTGGCGCGGGCACGGCGGGCGCGGCGGTAGGAAGGCGGGCGCTGGCCCCGGGGACGCCTGGAGCGCCCGCGGAGGGTGCGACACGTGCGGCTCAGGGCCCCGGGGCTGCTCGGTCTGCACAGGCCCGGGACGGACCCCGGCAGAGCGACGCGCGGTGAGTGATCAGTGGGTCGGGTGGGGCGGGGGTGCGGGCGCAGGCGGCCCCGGGATACCGGCCCAGCTGGATGTGTAAATACGTGGGCTTCCGTGCCCCGCTTCTCCTGCAGGTGGGGTGGGGTGGGGATTTCGGTGTGGGCCAGTCTTCATCGCGGTCCTAGCCCTCTGGGCACCGATGTTCATTCACTAGGGGGTGCTGGCTGGGGGTTTGGCTAGGTGGAGGCGTGGGGGCGCTCACATTGAGCCTCCAGGGTGCTCCTTGGGGTGGGGCGTAGAGTGGGGGGTCTCAAGGAAGCGTGGGGATGGCGTCTGGAAAAGGGCAGAGGCACTCCTCAAGGTCTACCCTCGGTCCAGACCCATGAGCGTGACTTACTGCTTGAAAATGGATCTCTTGTAAGTTACTGGGGGCTCTCGCATAGTCTTGGATGAGGGTGAACCATCCCTCTCTTGGCAGCGCTTGCCCGTGGCCTCTGTGAACAGACCCTGAGTCCCTGCCTGGTCAATTACTAGCAGGACGCTCTGGTGCAAGCCAATTGGCCAGCCTCAGTGTTTTGTCTGTGAAATGTGAGGCCCCTCTCACCTCCTTGGGGACCACTAAATATAAACATTGTAAGGGATTATATATTTGTACGGTTAGATCCAGGTCTACAGAAAGCACACAAAAAGACTTTCCCTGGTATGTCTGAAGACCAGGGCAAAATTAGTCTTTTTTTTTTTTTTTCCTTGCCATTTTTAAAACTCCAGGTAATTATAATCTGCTATGTGTGTGCCCTGTGTAGATGAGCATCTCTGTTGAGCACTGACTACCTGGTCCCTGGGTATATATTGTTATCTACTTCTTTAAAAGTCCAGTTGGGGTGGGTATATTCCCATGTTACAGATGTGGAAACTTGCACGTTTCGCACAGTGAATTACAGGTTTCTGACTCCAAACTCTGTATCCCTGTCATAAGCACCTCTGGCTTGTAACATTATATCCACCTCCACTTGAGCAAATAAACATTAGATTCTCATTCCCCATTAGCAAGGAATGGTGCGATGCCCTATGTCTCCATGCAACACGTAACTGAAAGGCCCTCATTGGCTAACAGCTAACACTTTCCTCCCCTGTTCAAATGTGAAATCCTAAACACATCCCTGTCCCTATATTAGGCACACCAGGCTCTAGAAGAGTTTTCAGCAGCTCTTTATCACGTTCCATGTTTCTGGAATGTCATGATGGTTATATAGAGTGGTAAATTTCTATACTTTGGCAAACTGAATCTTTCCTGTATTAGAATGAGTTTTAGTGTGAAAAAAAAATTTCTAAAGCATATGCATAGTTTTTAAGGGAGAAGAATCCTCTAAATAAGGTAGATGCTGAGTATCATTTATTTGTGGACTTATTTTTGTGTTACTACACCTGCTTTGTTCTCTACCAAATTATTTGTCATCTCTGTAATTACACTCACAGCACTGCTCTCAACTTCTACATATAAATTTTTGCAAACTAACCTGAAAAGAAAGCCAGATCCCAAAAGAAGTCTTATATAATTTCCTTTGTTCTTAGAAGTTTCTAGTGCTCTTTGCTAGTGGTAACAATTTTTTTTCAAAGACAAATAAGTATTGAACATATATTGTGTTCAATGCATTTGCTGGACACAGTAGCAAATAAAAGAAATGTAAGATCCAGTTCATGTCCTCAAGGTTGGGGAGATAAGAAATATAAGAACATTGAGTATGTCATAAACGATAGGTGGCATGAAGTCAGGAGATATGAAGTCTAGTTTTAATCAAATTAATCTTTCACTGATGAGCCAGATGAATGGGCAAAGAGAGAGGTCCAAAGTAAGGCTGTCTAACTTAATGCTAACAATGTCCTTGAAAAGAAATGATACTTTCTTTTTTATTATCATCGTAAATAGCAGATGATATTGACTGAGCTCTTGCTGTGTATCAGGCACTGTGATAATAGCTTCTCATTTAACCCTTACAATAATCCTGTGAAGTGGGTGCTGTTTTGTTCTCAGTTTACAGATGAGAAAACTCAGGCTGAGTGGTTAATTGATTTGTCACAGGCCACACAGCTAGAATTGTCAGAGCAGAGACTTAGGTGTTCTGACCCAGGTCCACTGCTCATTTTGTTACTACTCTAGTTGCTCAAGAGGCTGTTCTAGAAGCTTGGACTGAGGTGATGAAAATATGGCTCAATTCATCTTTGAGTAGTCACTTTGTGGTGTCAACATTGGAGGACTGAGGCTTACTGAGAATAAATGAGGAGGATAATATTTTTCCTGCAGAATTTAAATAGATGTGGGGCCAGGGCAGCCAGTTGGACTAGCAGAGCACCAAGAGTGGATTTTCATTTTCATTTTTATTTTTTTAATGCTGGTCAAGTGAAGCAGTGGGAGTGGAGAAGGAACAAAGGAATCTGTAACTGGTTGTGATCAATTAGTTGTAAACACCACTGCACTCAGACCAGCCAAGAGTGGATTTTTATTTCTCAGGTGATCATGGACTGAGAAGAGAAGCACAGAATGTAGTTCTAATCCCACTCTGGCTTTATTTCTGGTTTTTCTGTGTTATCATGGTCAACAGACAGATTTTTCCACCTGTAGAATAGAGATACTAGCAGTTACTTTATACAGTTGACCAAATAGTAACTAAATTATATGCTTTGCATTGTGATAAATTGCTAAGTAAATGCATATATGGGATGATTAAGATTAGAATCTTAATGTTTATTTTGCAATGCAGGAAAAGGAACACATTAGGCAAAATATCAGGCAGAGATATTGAGATGTGGGTTTGTTAGTTAGTATAGAGACTTCAGCGGAATTCTCAATTTATGAGAGAAACATTGCAGGATGGTGATAATTAGCCTTAGTATTTCACTCCCCTCCCAAGTGTGCCTCCAATTATCTTAAGATACTTGTGCAATTCCTAGAAAACTCAAAACAATGTAAGTGTAATATGTTTTACTATTTTTAATGCCTTCTAGCACTTTGTGAAAAGACTCAGGGGTTGATTTTATAAGGTGAAGCAAAACTTGCCGGGATTTGACAATACCCAATATAAAAATGTAAACCCTCTACCCCCATGCCGTTGTCTCCAAAGGGAGAATTCAAGTTTGAGGATGTCAAAGGAGAGAGCTTTCCAGTAAACTAAGGAAAAAAAGTTAGTAAAAGAGATTTAATTTTCCCAATAAATGTTGACTGCCATTTTTAAAACAAGGAAAGAAAGCTTTGAAATGTGAAGTCACTTGCCATGGTGACAGAGGTAAAACTGGAGGAGCCAAGGATGATGCCCAGGTCCTCTCACCCTGGATGCCATACTCTCTCCAGCACATCATCCTTCCCAGTAGAAGGTAGCTTATTCTATAGATAGTTCTAAGATGAGGCCCAGAGTGAAGACAGAAAAGGTTGGATTTGGATTTTTTAAACTTTATTGAACAAGAGCCATGAAAGTTGTAGACTTGTGGGAGCTAATCAAACAAAGAAAAGAGGTCATGAAACACATAGCTGATTTGAAAATGCCTTCTTTCTTCGAGACTCCGTCCATGTCTTGTTTGTTTTTTGTCTTTTTTCTCCTTTCTTGTTATGTTGAAGGGATACTTGTTCGATTTATAAGATAGCTCACAGTGCAGATGTCGGGGTGGGATACATTATTTTCACATGTGATATGTTTACACACAACATTGCAGGAGCCAATTATGCATGTCAAGTGGGATCCATCTGAAATGGAAATAAAGACAAGTAGAACTGACAAAGAAAACATTCCAGAAAAACAGGAAAGAAGGGAGAAAGGGAACTTTTTTTTTAAGGGAACTTTTTTTTTAAGAAACATGATAAAGATGAAAAGGAGAAAACATGCTGAAATGTTCTTTAAAAAGGAACAAAAGTTCAGAAGTCTCCTGCATTTGAGCAAGAGAAGAAGGTTCCTATACCTGAGTAAAATTCAAGAGGCACCTTAGGCCTACAAACGCTTACCAGTGAGATAAGAGAAAATTCAAGGGAGCGTCAGCAGCTGCACAAAAAAGAAAACAGGTACGTGCCACATTTGGCTCACGTAAACAGTGTTTGGACTGTTTGGTAAAAAGAAGAAAAAGCAGAGCAGATTGATACGGTGTTACTGTCCCTCCTTTTCGAGCCATTTAACGTGACATTGTTAAAGGGCTGATTTGGCATTATTAAGGGCCTAACGGGGCCTGATGGGCCAGCTTTTGTCCATGTTATGGTTTGTCCTATTTTTCATCAAATGGTAGACTGGAAGGAAAAAGGAGGTAATGCTTCAGCCAGGAGATTGACAGTTTTTTCTTGACATAGCTCATGGAAAGCCATGAAGAAGAGAAGATTGGCTCCAGTGACTAAGCTGCAAGTTAGCTACTTGGTAACTTGATTTGATTTTCCTTTTCTGTCACCATAATGGAATAGATCATTAGACAGGATTGCATATTGTATGTGTACTGGGTTTTGTTGTTTCATCCTCTTTTGAGGGAGGTAGGGAACAGAAATAATGATTCAGTCTTCTAAAGATTAAAGCATTAGGCATTCTAAGTGCCTTACTGGATGGGTAGCACAGCGATTGTATGTAAGATGCCTGGCATCATGCCTGGAACATACTAAGAGAGAAAAATTGTACCATTAGTATTAGGGGTAGTGTTAAGATTAGCATTATTTTTAGTATGGTGCTGCTACTGTTGACACTGGTCAGAAGCAATCTCACGTACTAGAAGCAATGCTGGATTAGAAATCAGGAGACCTAGGTTCTGATCTGGACTTTGCTATTAATATGACCTTGGGCAAGTCCCCTCTTTTCTCTAGGTCGCAGTTATTTATCTGTAAAATGGGGAAGGTGGAATAGATGGCCTCCAAAGTGCTGTCGTTATACTGATCTGCTACCAGGAAAACATGTCTGTAAGTAGCTTTGCCAGCAGAAGGGAAGAATTTTGTGCCCTGCCTTGTTGAGTCAACTGGTAATTAACAGCACACTGGTCATTTGTATGAAAACCAGCCTTCGGGCACATTCAGAACACTCGTTTGGTTGTTCTGTGGTAGCCAGGGTGAAATGTGAGCTGTTGGGAGGGGAAGGGAGCAGCAGGGACACTGTACTTACTAGGTAATCTTTGAGGTTCCTTCCTCCCCTGACTTTTTAAATTTTTTTGATAGCCACGCTTAGGAATTAAGATTGTCTAACATACGATAATTTTTTTAACCTAGTTTAACAAAACACACAATTCTAGTATATTGAAAATCCTGTGACTTAGAAAAGAAATGCAAATGTAGGACTCGGAAGGGTAAAAAGGAACTAGCCTCAGTGGAGTCCCTACTTTGTGCTAGGTATTCTCACGAGCCCGTGATACCATCAGATTGATCTTCACAATGGCTTTGTCTATATAGATATCACCGTCCCATTGTAGGGACGAGGAAATGGTGCTCTCATGGTGCATAGCACACAGTGGAACTGAGACTCACTAGCCTTTTTCTTTTCCACAATACTACACTTTCCCTTGACCTTAACGTGGTGCTACAAAAGACAAAATAATGTGGAAGTAGAAATTATTCCTGCCTGCATGAGATTATCACCTGTGAAAGAAAACTTGAGGGTTGGTTTTTTTTTTCCTTAGCCTAGTACAATACAATTTTCAGGTAGGTGCATATTTTGTGCTTCTCTCTGGAGTGATGGGGAAAGAGCCTGGATGAGGAATAATTTTTGTCTCTGCCTTCCTGCTGGTTGGTGTATTTCTGGCTGGTTCCTGCTCACCCTTTCCCCCCCTCCCTCACCTGTGACATTGTTTTCAATGTCTGGAAACTGTCACAACTTCAGTGATGAGTCAATGACATAGCACACTCTTTGATTTTCTGATTCAAGATAGAATTGTAGTGTTAATATTGATCTTCCAGGCAGGGTGTATGAAGGATGTTTACAGTTGATAGGAGGTTTCATTTTATTGGAAGATATCTCATTTACTTGAAGGTCTTTGGGGATTCTGAGCTTCTCATAAATAGACAAACTGTTTTTACCTGGTATTCAGAGAAAATGAGCAAGTTTGTGTTTGTATCAGTATGCTATATGAACTCAAATTGATCCTCTATTTTACCTATTTCATATATATATTTATATAATATACCTATACTTTAATCTACTTAATATATAAGATATCAATATATAAAAACACATACTTTATATATATCCATTTTTTAAATCCTTAGAATTACCATTTGAATAGTTTCACTATTGGAGGAATGTTACAACTTCACAAATTGCAAAACATATTGACAATCCCTAAAAGAAGTGCTGTAGGTATATTTTGCAGCTAGGAAGCAGAAACCTATTTAATTCCTATCTATGTTCATTCAGTTATCTTCTAGTTCAATCCATAATTTCCTCTCTTTCAGAATATTCTAAATTTTCACATAGCAACTAAGGTCGCCACTGTAAGAATGGATAAACTCCCCTCCACTCTCTTAGGTCTGAGAATCAGATTGACATAAGATAGATTAACAGGAGGAAAGCATACAGATTTAGTTAATAAGTTTTACATGGCATGGGAGCCCTCAAAAAGAAATGAAGACCCCAAGAAGTAGTGCGATCACTACTTATATACTGGCTTAAACAAAGAGTAGTAAACTGCGAAAATGTGACTAAATTATGTTGGGAGGCTTAGAAGATAAGAGCTATTTTAACAAGGTCTGTACAGAATTTTCTTGGTCTCAACTTCTCATCCTTGAAAATAAGGATGTTGCCTTTCCTTCTAGTACAGGACGAATGTCGAATGTCGTTCACACAGGAATTTCATCTTTTGCTTTTAAGGATCAGCATAAAAGTCAAAGTGATCTTCTTGCACCTGCCGTTTTTCAAGTGCCTTTAACTCAAATAGTCAATATGCCAGAGTAGCATATTTGAAGCCATCCCTACAATAACAAAATCTCATCAACGATGCCAACCACGATGTAGCAGTATAAGATTATTTTATGTAATTTTAGTGTAATTAGGTTAATACTAAACTAAACTAAAAGTAAAATAGACACAGAAAAACCATTTAAATTTCATTCAGGTTAGCACATGCCAACTACGTGCCACAAATGGTGGCCGCTGCTACCCCTGAGGAGCTTGCAGGGGAATAGAAGAGACAGACAAATACGGAAATAAATTAGTTCTACGTAACATGACATGTGCCAAGGGAGGAAGATGCCAGGATGCTATGCAGATACTGGGGAGAGTTTCCAGTCTGACCTGAAGACGTAAGTAAGGCTTCCTGCGCTTTGACCACTTCTTTGCATCTCCACTGCTGTAACTGAGGTCCGTGGCACCATTATTTTAGCTGTGTCTCTGCAATTGTTTCCTAACTGCTCTGCCTGCTCCCACTCTGGTCCCCAGAGTATTGCACATGTGCATGTGTGTCTCTGTGTGTGTGTGTTTAATGTAATTCATATCTTGTAACACCCCCAATTAAAACCCAATTAAATAAATAAGTACAACTGCTAACTAAACACCAGCAGTTTCCCATAGACTGAGTAAAATCCAGCTCCCTTTTATAGCAAACAAGCCTGTGGTAGGTCTGGCTCCTGCCTTCTTCTCCAATTTTATTTCCTACCATTCTCCCTGCAGTCACTCTCTCTAGCCACCCTGACCTATTCCTGCACCCCATTCTTGGCAGGCTCGTTCCTCTGCCTCCAGGATTTGCATTCACCGTTTTCTCCATCAGGAAAACTGTTCTCAAACCTTCACGTGGCCAGCACCAATCGCAGCTCGAGCTTTGCCTCCTACAAATGCCTTTGTTGACCAGCTTCTCTCCTCCCCAGGCTCTCTCTCCTCTTTTGTGTTCTTCTTTGGTCATTATCTGAACTTATTTGTTTGTTACTTATTGCTTTGTCTTCCATCTCCCCACTCTGGAATGTTTTCTCCGTGAGAGCCAAAACCCTGTCTGTCTCGTTCTCCACTGCATCCCAAGCCCCTGGCGCACAGCAGCTACTTAATACATGTTTGTTGAATGAATAACTGCATGAAAGGTGTCTGGGCTGAGTTTGAGTGGATGAATAAGACTCAGCCAGCTTAAGAATAATAGAAAACTATAGAGAATAACTAGCATGAACGAAAGACATAGGCGCACGAGTCGGCATGGGACATACTGGGATCTATAAGTAGCTCAGTGTCACTAGATGGTAGAGAGTCAGCAGAGAGTTGTGGTGGATGTGGCCGGTGATAAATACAGGACTGAGCTCCCAGAGGCCATTATTTTGGTTTAGATTTGTTCTTCTCAAACATTTTAACCAAAACCCACAAGAAATACAGTTTATGTTATGTGTAAACTGAGCTCCATCTCTATCCTTTAGAAGCAACTGCACTCACTGGCTCCTGGCCCCTTCCTCTACTTCAAAGCCAGCAGCGAAAGGGTGACATGTCTCTCTAACCACCTCTTCTGCCTTTCTTTGACAGTTTTAAGGACTCATGTGATTAAATTTGGCTCATTTGGGTAATCCAGGATAATCTTTCCATCTCAAGGTTCTTAACTTTAATCACAGCTCCAAATTTCCTTTGCCATGAAAGGTAACATACTCCGAGGAGATGAAGGGATGGGCAGCTTTGATGGGCTGTCATACCGCCTGCCTCAGGGATGTTTATAGGAGTTTTCTATAGAAACGTTGCATGTACCTTCCCTCCCTCCCTCTTTCTTTCAATAGATGTCCACTGAGTGCTAACTCTTCCCCAGTGTTAGGTGCTGGTACACAGCAGTGAGTGAGACAGACAATGTTCCTGCCTTCATGGGGACTTATATTCTAGTACAGAAGACAGATGACAAACGAGTCATCAAGTAAAGAAATAAGGTCGTTACAGATGGTGCCATGAAGATAGTAAGTAAGCTGAAGAGTAGGTAGAAATCAACTCGGGAAGACCTCTTTGGTCTGGGAGGGACAGGTGGGCAGGGAGGGGCTCTCCAAGGAAGTGAACTGTGATCCAAAATCTGAAAGATGTAAGTACATCAGCCACACTACTAGGCAAGGGAAGAGGATTCTAGTAAAGGACATGGAGAGTACAAAGTCCCCAGGCAGCAAAGGGCATGTGTTGTTCAAGGAACAGTCTGAAGGCCAGTGTGAATGGAGCAGGGTGAGCCAGGCAAAAACGTGGAGTAAGTGACAGTGATAAGACGGGAAGAGGCAAGGCCCTGCAGTGGCCGAGAGGCAGTGTGTGGTAAGGGCTGTGGATTTTACTCTCACAACAGCAATGGGCCCTGTTGAAGGGTTTTAGATCTGATTTCTGTTTTTAAAAGGTAGTTAGCTATGAGAAAATGACTCAGAAAGTGCAAGGATAGATTGGAGAGACACGTTGGGGGCTGCTGTAATCCAGTGTAGAGATGACAGTGGTTTGGACTAGGGTGAGGACAGTAGACATGGAGAGAAGTGGCTTGACCTGTGACATATTTTGGAGGTAAAATTGACAGGACAAGTGATGGTTTAGTTGTAGGGGGTGAGAAAGAGGGTAGAATCAAGGATGACTCTAGGTTCTTTAGCAACGTAGGGGTAAGAATGCCATTCACTGAGACCAAAAAGCCTGGAGGAAGAACCAATTTGAAGAAGTGGTGCCAAGAATTCAAATTGAACATGTTAATATTGAGGAGTGTGTTAGACGTCCAGGAGATGATGCCAAAGAAACAGACTATGAGATGGGAGCTTGGGGAGATGTCTGAGTTGAAAATCTACCTCTGAGAATCTTTAGCTTACGGATGATATCTAGAACCATGGGACCAGATGAGATCCCCTAGGGAGAAAGTAGGAATAGAGAAAAGATAACATCTCCAGTGCAGTAAGGTCCTTCCTCCAAGGGTTAAAAGTCAAGAGGAGGAGAAAGGGCAGCTGGCAATGACTATGGGAAAGATGCTACTGTTATTTGAGGCCTCCCTGAGTGATGAGTAAGTAGGCCAGAGGTAGAAGAGTCAAAGGGGCACTTTCCTAGAATCGTACTGGGGCAGGATGGTTGTGTCACTGGCACTTAATGTTGTACCTAGCACGCGAGAGGTAGCCATCAGCATCAAATGAGTAAGTGTAGTTTTCTCAAGCTCTCCATTATGCTCTGGCACGTTTCTAGGTATGGGGATAAGAGGCGAACATTTGTTTTTCATTGGCTTCTTTCCAGTGGCCTGACATCACAGAACTTCCCAGCCTACTTTATGAACTTTTGTCCCACCTTTAATAGAATTTAGACAATTTGCCAATGACTAGTAGAGCCATTCCATGGATTTGAATTTGGAACAGATAAGAAATCACCAGCTTATATTTTCTGAATTATTTCTGAACTATCCATGATAAAAATCACTTGGTAAATAAGTAAGTAATTATAAACAAACAAGTAAGATTGAGTTTCTATAGAAAACCCAAACAACCCTTGGAATTCCTTTCTTACTGCCAAAGAGATCACTATTTTACTAAGTTCCAGAAGGGTTATGACCCATTTTTCAGTCTACTGTTTCCCTGAATCACATGACTAGATCAGAAATTCCCATTAGTCAAAACTACTCTGTATGACTATGCCTTGTTTGGAAGAAAAAAATGTTTTGTATGGGACTTAGGCTCAGACAGGTTAAGTGACATATACATGGTCTCCAACTATTTAATCCCAGTTCTAAAGGACTCCAAAGCTCATTGCTATGGTCTGAATGTCTATGGCCCCTCAATTTAAAAAACTTTTTAAATGTTAAAAATGTTAACATTTTTCATATGTTAAAACTCTAACTCTCAAGGTGATGATATTAGGAAGTGAGGCTTTGGGAGGTGAGTAAATCATGAGGGTGGAGCTCTCATGAATGGAATTAGTGCCCTTATAAAAGAGACCCCAGGAGGCTGCCTTGCCCCTTCCACTATGTGAGGACGCAGTGAGAAGTTGGCAGTTTATAACCCAAAATAGGGCTCTCACCAGAATCTGACCATGCTGACACCTTCTTCTTGGACTTTGCAGCTTCCAGAACTGTGAGAAATAAATTTCTGTTGTTTATAAGCTACCCAGTCTAGGGCATTTTGTTACAGCAGCCCCAGTGGACTAAGACACCCAACCTCCTTCTCCAACCATTTGCTACACCCAAGAAGCTTCACTGAGATGGGGGTTGGAAGGTGGCTAAGATTTTACTAGTTTTAAAGGTATACTTCATTTTTAAAAACAACAAACAAAATCTTAACAATGTGAAGAAAAATAAAATGGCACTTTAAACTCTCCTGAATGATTTTGGTTCTGGTATTTTCTGAATGTGTTTAACATGAATTAATTAGTCTTCTTTTACCAGGAAGAATACGGGGTCATATTCCAGAGCTAATTGTTCATGGCACATGCTGTTAGAGGATACTCATTGGCACTTATTTTTATAATCATGTGGCTGTTGATTAAAGCAAAAATAGGTAAGATATTTCTGTAAGCTACTCTGTGGAGGGATTTGTGGTTTAAATTCTGTGGTATAGATTAACTGTGTATTTGTGGTAAATGTTCCGGTAGTTGGTTTTTTGTAGTCAATGTTATGTCATTTAAGTCGATAAGTCTGTTTCTATGTCTGTAACTAATTGTATTCTATTTAATTTATACTAACGATTAATGTAAGGGTCCAATAATTTCATTATCCTCTTAAGCAAGTGGCTAGGCATCATGAATGCATGTTTTACATTTTAGTGCATTTTAACAGAGGAACATTCATGAGTGAATTCAGCAGTGCTAAAAAAAATGATGGCTGGCGTTATCTCTGTTTGGTTTTTTTTTTTAATTAAAAGCTTATTTTTGGCTTTCTGGCCCATTGGGATCAAAGAAGCAGAGAACAAACATAAGTAAGATAGGAGAGAGAATGAGAGAAACTGTTTTAGCTCTGAAGATAAAAATAACTTTTTATTTTGAATGAATTTTCAGTATTTCCTTAGATAACTTTTTCACCAATTCCTGTTTATAGTAGTTGGTCTAAGCAATCTTACAATTATCCAAAAAAGACTTTCAATGGAGGCTTTATGTCACATCTGAAAATTCAGGGTGAACCTATAATTCTGAGCTTCTTTCACCAACAGTTGCTGAAAACCACCAACTGTTAATTTCTGAATAGTTGTCATATTTATTAATACAAAAGCTTCTAGAGAGTAGAAAATGACCTCTTTTAATAAAGGTTTAAGGTGTCATCAGGTATATAGTAAATAACAGAGAACTTATAAAAAGAGGAATACATTCATATAATTTCATATTAGCTATATCAGGTAATGGTTCATCCATCCCAAGATCTTATATCTAGAAGAAATATCAAAATATGGCATGGTAAGACTGAACTTCCATCATTGATGCCAATTACAGACATACCAAAGCCTTTCAGTATTTTCTCTTTGTTATAAAATAATGTTGCAGATTATACATACTTTATACCAGTAATACAGCAAGAGAAGGAATTACTCCTAAATATACCTCTAAAGTTTGCAATACTTTTTTAAAACTGTCTTCTTTTTCTTGGTATGAGTATTGAAGTAAGCATTATAAATCATAAATGGTGATGGAAACAAATGTGATTTATTCTGGGAAGCCCTCTTTAGTAGTCTGGTGAACAATTTGCATATGAGAAAGGCTGGTTTTTCCTGGAACCGTGTTCCTGAATGTTCTTCCAAATCTTCTGTCTCACCATTTTCCTATTTATAGTTCTGGTCATAGTATTACTGTTATGAGAAGGATGTACATTTTAATTCAAATATAGTTAAACTTCAATATGTTTGCCTTCTATTCTCACTGTGCATCACCCATATAACCAGAGCAATTGTGTGTTATTTATATTTCCATGATCTGATTGGGTTAATTTTACTCTGCTTTTGGGAATTGCACAAACTTTCCATTTGGAAATGGGTTTATTATTGCCTTTGTATCTTATTGCAGATGTGTGCAAGAGAGGAGATGTGACTGTGAAGCCTTCCCATGTAATTTTACTTGGATCAGCTGTCAATATTTCATGCTCTTTGAAGCCCAAACAAGGCTGCTTGCACTACTCCAGTTCGAACAGGTTAATCCTCTACAAGTTTGACAGAAGCATCAGTTTTCACAATGGTCACTCCCTCAATTCTCAAGTCACAAATCTTCCCCTTGGTACCACCTTGTTTGTCTGCAAACTGTCCTGTATCAATAGTGATGAGATTCGAATATGTGGAGCAGAAATCTCAGTTGGTGGTGAGCAGTCCATTCTGAATTTCTAAAAATTGGTGATCTTTTGGTATTTGTCATGTGTTAAGCAGAAATCCAAATACAGAACAGTGTTCTTTCTTTTCTGACCACATAGAAGTATTTTTATCTTGATAACAACATGAGTACCTCAGTGTGAGAAGTCCATAATTAATAGAATTGGGGTCTTCTTTAGAATATCTCTCTCACACACACACATACACACAACACACACACACACACACACACACACACGCACGATTAAAACCATTCATCTGTTGTCCTTGGTCTCCAATGGCAGGAAAATGTATCTCTGCAGTTGGGTCTTCATGCCTTTTTGACTTCAGAGAATTTGTTCAAAGCCACACCCTCCTAAAAAGAAGAAAGAGATGTATTTTTTTTGAATTATGCAGCCCAGGATGACTACACAAGGCTAAGCAGCACCTCTCCTCCTCCCTAACTCAATGCACAAAAAATAGTTCTTCCGGCCAGGCACGGTGGCTCATGCCTGTAATCCTAGCACTCTGGAAGGCCAAGATAGGAGGATCACTTGAGGTCAGTAGTTCGAGACCAGCCTGAGCAAGAGTGAGACCCCATCTCTACTAAAAATAGGAAAAAAACCAGCCAGGTGTGGTGGCACACACCTGCAGTTCCAGCTAGTTGGGAGGCTGAGGCAGGAGGATCACTTGAGCCCAGGAGTTTGAGGTTGCTGTGAGCTAGGCTGACGCCACGGCACTCTAGCCTGGGCAACAGAGTGAGACTCTGTCTCAATAATAATAATAATAATAATTCTTCCATCCATACTCGCCCCAGACCGCTAATTATCACACTTAGCAGAGGTTGAAAGAAAACATTGATCGTACTTATCTTTTCTTGGGTTCTCTAGAAAATTGCCTGAAATGAAACAGTCATGCTAACTCTTCATGGGGGGCAAGGGAGTTGTACAGTCCCAGGAGGGCAAGAGTGACGGAGTGAGCCAGGAAAGGGGCAAAAGCAAACACAAGATGGTGACATTACTGAGCTGGCCACAGCTTCAACAGCAAATACAGCTGGTTGTTTCTTCACATACAGACATTCCCAGAAAGGGCATATGGAAATCCCATGACAGGGAAAAAGAAGAAGAATTTAGCTGTCTCAGGGAGGTGTGCAGCATGAACGAGCAGCACACCTGCCTGCAGTTTGCAACCTGCAGCCCACAGCCTTGCAGGTCCAGCCAGGCAAGCCAATGAGATGCATGGGCCCTGAGTGATTCCGTGGCACCCTGTGCCTCAGTGGTTCCAGGGAAGCTCTGGGGTGACAGGCAAGAGGCATAAGGAGACTAGGACAAATTGCTGTAACAGGCTGGCTGACCAAGCTGTAGGGAGATGCTCTCTGTCATAAAGACAGTGATATAGAGCTCAATGAGACTCTTTCCAGGAAAGATGGACACTTCTTCTCTGTGACCTGTGAGGCTGGTGCCAGGCAGTTTTCCTAGAGGGCCACCAGGAGCATGGAGCAGAAGACCAAGCAAATGATGGGATGGGGAGGAGGCATACCTAGGCCCAGTGCTCCTCTTCCAGCTCAGGGCCTCCTGTTCACACCACTTAAGGGTCATGTACTCTCAGCTTTGATAGCCTGTGGCCCAGCAGAAGGAGCCTAGACTTTAAATCCTAATCCTGCCACTAGCAATGTACCCATAGACAACTTCAATTCTCTGAGCATCAGTTTCTCCATCTGTGTTATGAAGAGAGTAACATCTACCTCATAAGATAGTTGTAGTGACTCAGTGACCCCTCGTGTGCAAAGTGCTTAATCCAGTGCAAGGCACAGAGGAGGCATGGAAGTGATTAGCGCTAGAGTTGCAGTTCCACCCAGCTGTGCTTTTTTCTTCGTGCACGTGTCATGCTGGGTAACTGTGTGCCATTCCCTTAGAAGTACAAATATTGGTTATAAACAGAATTAATTTTTTGCTCAAAAACACCGTTGGCCTTTACCTTTCTTGCCTTCAGAGCACCTGAATATTTCACCCAGGTAATTCACCATTTTAGCAGACCAATATTACATATTTGTATGAGACATTCTCCACCTTGTGATATCAGTTCCAGGTATCCATAGTACTTCTGGCATTTTTTTCCTTTTCACAGACCAAGAACAGTCTTGGCAGACAGCACCCTTATAGATGTACCCAGCCATTCCATTCCATTTCATATCTGAGCAGTCATATATTACAGTGCTGCAGCCCCTTTTCATTTTTTAACTTTTCCATCAAGTGTATGTGGATGCATTTGTGGCACTTTGCAGCATCCAAAGCTTTAGAGAGGTGATGAGGAGTATCTGTCATGGTTCAGCTCAGTTCAGTTGGGTGGTGCTGCCAGAACGTTGCTTGCGCAATGTGCTCAAGTGGTAACCACACAATCAAATGGCTGTTCTTTGAGCAGGGTTAGCACATTTGAGATGAAGGACTAACTGGAAGGAACACCTTTTTCTGAGTATGGCTAGTCATTCCAAGAAAAGACAGTGAATTTTTTGTTTCACACAGTATAGTAAGCTCAATCCTATCTAGGGAGGGAAGAAGTAGCCCATTTTCTTTTTTGCAGTAAGTGGTAGTCCATAGTACCATTGCCTGTTTTGGGAGGGTCTGTCATAAACGTGGCTAGTTTTTCAGAGCTGGGAATAGGCGAGTGGCCTTTAAGTCTTTTCTTCCTGACCCCTTCTCTTGCTTGGGCTGCTCTGCTGCCCAGAGTTTATCCAAATTGTGGAGAAACTAAACAGCCAATGCGCTAGCTTAATCTAACAGGACTGATGCACAAACAGTTTAGAAAATCAAGGCAATAGGGAGGAGGGGATGAGTAAATTCACACTTCATGGGTGCGGTGCACTCTGTCTGGGGGATGGGCACGCTTGTAGCTTTGACTTGGACGGTGCAAAGGCAGTTTATGTGACCAAAGCACTTGTACCCCTGTAATATTCTGAAACAAAGAAATAAAAAAATAAAACAACAATTGATCAAAAAATAAAATAAAATAAAATCTATAGTGCTTCAAAAAAAAAAAAAAAAGAAAATCAAGGCAATAAATGAAAGACAATGGAATCTTGCTTAAATATATGCTTAGGCTGTTGATATTTCTGAAAATGATTTATCTAAGACTTTTTACTTCCCATAACAAGTAGGGCTTTTAAAACAATAACAACCATAATGCTCATAACAATATCTTATATTGTAAGTTATTTTAATTTTCAGAGGGTTTAATATCTGTTCTTTCTTGGGCATCAGCTATTGTACATTTGTATTAAGGAGAATTTTGCCTGGTTGTCCCTGGAACAGACAGTTTCTGCCAAAACTTAGCCCTGAGCTGAAGGACATCTGGATGTCATGGTCCAGTGAGAAATCAGTTTTTATATCAAGAAACTTGCTTTGTGGGTGAAAGCTGTGGTCTTTACAATGAGAGTTTCTGTAAGCCTTTAGGAATAAAGGTGGGGGTTAAACTTTTTCATTAAGTAAAAGTTCCAGTTACTTTATGTTAATATCTCATTTGCTCATCAAAAGACCCTACAATGGCTTTTGAGTAAAGATGGTGGATTGAACACATATATTAATTAATACTTTCATTCCCCCTGAAATAAAGTCAAGATGAAATTTTTTAAAAAGTGTTCAAGTGGCACAAACCCTCCAGGACAAAAAGAGTAGGAGGGAAACAAATCAACAAAATTTGGGAAGCTGGTAAGAAAAGTCAAGTTGCAACCGTACTTAACGCAAAAGCCCTCTCCCCAGAAAGACTCAGAAGTTGGTGCCACCATTACCCCTGGGAGTGAGGGTAAAAGTGGGACTGACATGGGAGATGTGATTGAAAGGCTGTTTAAAAAGCAGTAAGAGACTTAGATCCCTTCCTAGTTCCATAAAGCCAGCGCTCTGACACAAGACTTGGTATCACAGGGCTACAGGGCGAGGAGAAGCCAGCTCAGCTGAGCCTAGCGGTACCGCACTGAAAAACAGAGCAATTAAAGGAACATTTACATACAGTGCTCTTCAATCCACACTTTCCTCCAGGCAGATTGAAAAATCCTTTTGTAGGAAATCTGACCAGGCCAAAAGAAAATATCTAAAAATGTTGACAACAGGGCTCCTTCCTCCACTGGCAAAACCTAGCCAGGTAGCTCTGGAGTGAAACAGAGTCAGCAAGCGCCTCCCAACTGACACACACACAGATCCCCGATCTATAACTTAGTGCCCCACTCCTATATATGAGTAAATACAAGGATCTGAGGAAAATGTCTAACATGAAGGACAGACACCAAAACAAACATATAGAACAAAATATATAAGAAAAGTGGAGGAATAGGGTATTCAGGGAGAAGAATTAAAAAAACAAAAACTATGTTTGATGCCATTAGAGAATTAAGAGAAAATATTGTGTACAAGACAAAAACAGGATACTATAAAAAGAAAATACTTAGAGAATAGAAAATATGCCCCAAAAATTTTTTTAAAAATGATAATCAGAAATGAAAAACTCAAGACGAAGGTAGAAATATAAACTAAAACTGGTTTTCCCTAATAGGAGAACAAAAAGACGAAGAGTTTAAAATACAAAATATAAAATTAGAGAAAGGTCTAGCCTATGAAAAATAGGGACTTTTGGAAAGAAAAAAATAGAGAAATCATTAGAAAAATAATTCAAGAAAGTGTCCCAACTGAAGGACAAGAGTTCCTCAAATGTATGAGCCCTTTGAGAATCCAGAAGGATGAGTGAAAACAGACCCTCAGTAAGTACATCTCTGTGAAAATTCAGAATAGTGGAGACAAGGAGACAATTCTACAATCTCCTGAAGAGAAAAATCAGACCATATACAGTGACCTAAGATTCAGAATGGCTTCAAGCTTCTCGATAACCACCTGGAATATAGGAAACAACAAGCATCGCCTTCAGAATTCTGAGTGGAAATTCTTTTCAACTTAGAATTCTATACTCAGCCAAAGTGTCAGTCAAATGTGAGGGTAGAATAAAGATATTTTTAACCATACTCAAAATTTTCCCTCCCACACACCCTTTCCCAGGGAACTCCTGGAGGTTATGCTCCACCAACACAAGTCATTAAATCAAGAAGAAGAAGAACACACTGGATGTAAGAAAAGGAGATTCAACACAGGATAAAGGAGAAAGAATTTATGGGGTGTGAGGATGAGCAGCCCCAGAATGACAGCTGAGTACCAGGTGTGGAGGCAGCCTGTCTTGTCGCAAAGTTCACAAGCCTCCAAGAGAGGGCCTCAAGCAGATGAAACCGACAGAAGTTCCAATGGGTCTGAATATGTGGAACAATGATTCAGATAATTGGCTTGGAGTTTGGAATTATATTAAAAAGAAAACAAAACAAATGGAAAAATAAGGCAATCAATTACTTACTCCGAGATAAAAAGTTCTTTAGAAGATGAAAAGTTAACATATATGGCTCAGTTATGAGTAATGTGTGTATATACATATGTATACAGTGTGTATATATATAAACATGTAATATATAAACACATACATATATGTGTTTATATATGCACTGTACACATACATATGTATATGTACATAAGGAATTAATTTTCAAATGTTCACACAGTGCTCCAAGTGATGCACTGCAGAAATTAGACTTAGGTAGCACAGCCCAGGAGGACATGACTAGGGCAAGTGGGTAGAAGTGCATTGGCAGCAAATTTCAGGTGAATGGAACAAAGAGTCCCTAGATTTTAAAGGTTTCTAATATTTGAAGGGCATCACTCGTAAAAAGTTACCTTACCATCAATCACTAAGAGAGCTAGTACTGGATGGTCATCTGTCAGGGAAAATGGTAGACTATGGAGTGGAAAGGCTTGGACTTGAGTCAGCCACACTTGGGCTGTAGCCTTGATTCTGCCAGTTCGTAACTGTGTCCTCTTGGGCAAAATATTCCACCTCTCTAAGTCTTAGTTTCTTCTTCCATAAAATAAGGATAATAATGTTATCTACCTCATGGGGTGCTTTGATGTTTAACTGAGAAAAATTGCACATGAAACACTTATCAAAGAGCTTGGCATATAGCAAGTGTTTGATCAAACATATTCACTATTATTACTACTGTTATTAGAAGAAATTCTTGCCTTGGAGGCAACCTTGAACTTGATGGAATCTAAAATAGTTTCCAGCTTATCTGGGTTTGGGTGACATGGGGAGGTATTGTCATGTTGTTGGCAGATAGTAACAATGCGATTGAAATGTCACCTGTGTGATATTTCAAATATAAGTTTTTGCTCTTTCTTTTTAAAGTTGCTCCAGAACAGCCTCGAAATGTATCTTGTATACAGAAGGGAGAGCAAGGCACCGTGGCCTGCACCTGGGACAGAGGACGAGACACCCACCTGTACACTGAGTATGCTTTACAGTGAGTGAGAGGCTGTGTTTTTGCAGCTGTCTTTGTAGCTCTTCCCTTAGATAATATTTAGAAATATCTAAGTTTTATTTTTACCAGAGAGAAGAAGCAATAGACACCTCCAGACAATTAGATAGTTTTTTAAAAAATTCTAGTGTTCATCAGTTAAAATTGGTTCATTCATCTACAGCATAAGAACTGATGTCTTGGGTCAGAGTTCTAACTGAGAGCTCTCTGCAGAGCATCGAAGGCCCAAGTTATGGGTTCTTTCCTGCTCTAGTAGGGTTAAACTGGCTGCATAACATCTCTTTCCTCTTTTGCAGCTACAGAGCCCTGGGGTCACAATACATAAATAGACTCTTCCTTGTGGTAGTTTTCCGTTAGCTTGGAGGAGTTTCTTTTTAAAGCACCATTGGCTGACCTGAAAGGACACAAGAAGAGAGTGTCTGGGAGATTCTGTTCCTTGGAGTTGATTCCATAATTGCATTAAAGATCCAGCCCATTTGCCCTGTGCCTGAGTGAGCAGGAGACAGGGGAAAGGAGGTGGCCCCAGGATTCTGGTCTGGCCAGTGCTGTACTGGGAACTGACACTTTCATGCTGTGGATGCCAAGGTGGCCATGGATCCTTTGGATGATGTTAGGAATTGCCCCAAGGAGCCAAGATGACAGCCAGAGTTTGGGGAATTCTGGCAATATAGGCATTATTGTCTATCTATCTATATGGACACTACAAAAAAAAAAAAAAAATCTCACTTCTACCAAAAAAGGGAGAGGGGGGAAAGTATAGTTCTATTTATGACCACAGAATACAAATATTCCCGTGGTGTATACTTTAGTAATAAGACTGACCTTTAAAAACTGTCTAGAATTTTAAATATTTGAACATTTTGTTCTTTTATCCTAAAATGAAAAAGTAGCACATAAAATATCTTGCTAAACACAATGGTGTTTTGTTTATAGGTTAAGTGGACCAAAAAATCTAAGTTGGCAGAAGCAATGTAAAGATTATTATTGTGACCATTTGGACCTTGGAATCAACCTCACCCCTGAGTCACCTGAATCCATCTTCACAGCCAAGGTTACTGCCATCAATAGTCTTGGAAGTTCTTCTTCATTTCCATCCACCTTCACAGTCTTGGACATAGGTACATTTTATTTCATTTTTTGTAGGTGTCATTCATTTGCACTTGGTAATTATTTTGAAAATCACCCAAATCTTTTTTGTATGATTGTTTCAAGGGGGACAAAGGTTGATGGAGAGTGGCCAACAGGCATAGGCAAAAGATAGAAGTTACTTTGGAGCAAGTAAAAGAAAGAGTGCATGATCGTAGAACTTTATAAAAATAGCTGTACAAAATGGGATATTCAACATTACTCTGTACTGGAGAAAAGAATCCTTGGCTTCAAATCTCATGAAAAAAACAGCTGCCAATGGTACCATCTGACTGAGGAGAGGGTCCAGTGAGGTCATTTCAGAAGCTCAGTGTAGGTTCTTCTTGGAGGAGGTGACCTTTTACCCCATGGCTATTCCCACTGTTCTGAGATAGGCTACCTGTGGGCCTGCTAGGCTAAAGCAGCCAGGTGCAAATTATAAATAAATGTATCAAGTCACAAATGCATCTAGCACCGAGAATACTTAACCTCCACCCCTCTCATCAGCTTGGGAGCTGGAGTGAGCCAGTCCCAGCACATTTCTGAGTAAATATAACTGGCCCAGTTGAATCAGAGGCCAATGTCAGGCATCCCGAGTTCTGACCATGCCAGGTAGGCTTCTGGCCTGCCTGCTGTTCCAACCTCCCACTACGTGTCTCTCTTTTCACTTCCCGCAGCACCTTTTTGCATGCACACTGCTAACTATGGTCTGATCATAGTCATTACACACTTTCCTATCACACTTCCCTTCATCCCAATTCCCATCTCTTTACACAGACCTCTCATCTCTAAGCCACCATCTTTCCCCCTGTTCTTTTCTTCCTCTGTGTCTCTGCTCCTTTGCTATGAATTTTCCCACCAACGTTTCTCCTCCTCCTAAGGAGATCATCACTGCCACCTCTGGCTTCTCAGTCATTGGAACTCCCGGGTTTGGCATGTTGGTTTTTTAAAAACCATTGAATTAAGTGGAGTCGACACATCACTGATGCCAGCAGTAGTTATTTGGTAAAAATGAGGTTGGACTTAAGGGAAATTATTTTAACAATTTAGAAGTGAATCCAACTTTTTTTTTCTTTCTTAAAGCCAGGAACTTCCGTCTCATATGTTTTACCAACTTTGGTGGTTATGCATCTTAGAAATGAGTTTTGTTCAATTCTTTATAGCTCGTGTGTCAGCACCTAAGGCAATTTCTGATTGTGAATCCTGAACTACACTTTTTTCTTTGTCCTGGTTACTAGTGAGGCCTCTTCCTCCGTGGGACGTTCGAATCGAATTTCAAAATGCTTCTGCCAGCAGATGCAGCCTTCAGTGGCGAGACGAGGGACGGGTGCTGCTGAATCGACTCAGATATCGGCCCAGGAACAGCAGGGCCTGGAATATGGTAACGGTCTTTAGAGTGAAGGGAAAAAAAATTTAAGGGGCTCTTAATATCGCTGCACAGACCTCTGTCTTTCATACTAGCAAAATATGAAGTTTAAGAATATTTAGCCCAAAAGTACACACTTAAAAACTATCAGAGATGTTAGCGTGCCGAGCCCTAGCTCCGTGGTGCCCCACGCCACTCAGGACTCTGCAGAGTCTGCAACGGCAGGAAGGTTCTCACTGGAACCGGCCCATCAACCCTGAACTTCTCAGTCTCCTTGACTGTAAGAAATAAATTCTTTCTCTTTCTAAATTACCCAGTTTCAGGTATTCTGTTAGAAGCAACGGAAAACAGACTAATACGGAAAATCGGTACTGAGAAGGGGAGTGTTGCCGATAGCGAATACCTAACAATGTGGAGGCAGCTTTGGACCCGGTGGTGGGCAGAGGCTGCAAGAATTGCAGGAGCAGGTTAGAAAAAGCCCAGCTTCCGGTGAGGGCCTAGGAGACAAGGCTAGGGAATGTCTGTGACTCCGTAGAGTTTGATTCAGTGGTTGTGACCGGACTGCTGATAGAAATATGGAAAGTGAAGGCCATTCTGATGAGGTTTCAGATGGAACTGAGGAAGAAGGTACTGGGAAATTGAGGTAAAGGCTGTCCTGGTTTTTATGGCGAAGAACTTGGCTGAGCTGTGTCCAGGCCCCAGGGGCTTTGTGGAAGGCTGAATTTAAGAGTGATAGAATGGTAGAAAAAAAACATGGGGCAAAAAAAACTTCTAAGCAGCAAAGTGCTCGGGCTGCTGCATGATGACTTCTGACTGCTTATGGTGAACTGCTAGAGAAAAGAGAAACAGAGCAGAAAAATTTGAAAAATTCTCAGCTTGGCCATGTGGTAGAGAATGAAAACGCCTGATCCAGAGAAGAAATCAAGGCTGTAGCCCAGCGACCTTTTGCTAAAGAGATTGGCCTGGGCAGAAGGGAGCCAGTGCTACTCCTCGAGACACTGGAAGAAAGACCCCGAAGGCATTTCAGACATCTTCAAGGCTGGCCCTCAGGGTTGTCCACAGCCTCACTGCCCAGGGCCACCCCAGGGCTCTGCTCCCTGCACTCCTGCCCAGCCCCCTTGGTCTGCCCCCAGCTCAGGCAGCCCCAGCTGTGGCTCATGCTGCAGCTCCGGAAGATACAAGTCCATGCGGTGCTAACTTTGCAGGCTTGCAGAAAGCAAGAGCTGTGGAGGCTTGGTAACTTCTACTCAGATTTCAAAGGATATTGTGGAAAGCCTGGGGGCCCAAAAGAGACTTGTTGTAGGGGCGGAGCCACCGCAGAGTCCCCACTAGAGCAATGCTTAGTTGAGCTGTGGGGCCACCATTGAGACCCCAGAACTGTAGAACTACCGGCGTGCAAGACCAGGCTGGAAGAGCTGGGTGGACTGAACCCAGCCAAGCCATAGGGGTGGGGCTGCTTGAAGTCTTGGGGGTCCAACCCTGCACCAGTGTACACAGGATGCCAGACTTGGAGTCAAAGATTATTTTGGAGTCTTAAGACCCAATGTCTGCTCTGTTGGGTTTCAGACTTGCATGGGGCCTGATACCTCTTTCTTCTTGCCTACTTCTCCCTTTTGGAATGGAAATATGTACCCTATGCTTGTAAGTAGACGACTTGTTTTGATTTCACAGGCTCACAGATGAGACTTTGAACTTCTGAGTTGCTGCTGGAAGGATTTAAGACGTTTGGGCTGTGGGGATGCAATGAATGTATTTGTATGTGAGAAGGACATGAGTTTTGAGGGCCAGGGGCAGAATGCTATGGTTTGAATATTTGTCCCTTCCAAAATGCATGTTGAAATTTAATCCCCAATGTGGCAGTCTTGAGAGGTGGGGCCTTTAAGAGGTGATTAAACCATGAGGTCTCTGTCCTCATGAATGGATTCATGGACTAATAGGTTAATGGATTAATGGATTATCAGGGGACGGGAATTGGTGGCTTTATAAGAAAAGGAAGAGAGACCTGAGTTAGCAAGTTAGCACACTCATCCCCTCACCATGGGATGCCCTGCACCACCTCAGGACTCCGCAGAGTCCCCACCAGCAAAAAAAAAAAAAAAAGACCTTAACCCCTTGACCCTGGACTTCCCAGCCTCCAGAACTATAAGACATAAACTTAAACTCTTTTGGTATATACATATATATATATATACACACACACATATATATATATCAGAAATTCATGTATACCTCTATTTATTAAGAAATAGCTTGAATATTGATCATTGATTCTGAAATGTTTTGAGTCAAAGATGTTTGTAAACCAATATTAATTTTCTACAATTTATTTCTATTCATTTCTCCTTATTCCACCTCCTACCCCCTTAGTATTAATACTTTTTAGCAGCTTTTAACATACTGAAAAGAGAAATATTAGGGAATGCCCACAGAGGCTTATTTGGAATTGAATATTCTAAAGAAAAGGCCTATAATTTGATATAATATTAGGTATTACATGTTTTTTATAATAAAAGGTATACGATTATGATTCCTTCCAGGATTTTGGTAAAATATAATGGTTTATAATAACAAAGGATCAGTTCTACATATGCTGATACTCAAGAGAGGTATAACTAGTTTTCTTTTTAAAGCCAGTTCCATATCTGTGTTTAAACATTCATCACATTCTAATTGTAACTAAATAAAAAATAATCTCTAGTGTAGAAACTTTTCCAAGGCTTTTTGAAAATTGGTAGTTTTCAAACTTTACTTGTTTTCCATCTGGTCTCAGGATCCCCCTGGGAACCTATATGGAAAGGTTCTTAGTCCCAGGAGACTTTTTTTTTTTAATGAGAAGCTATTATTCATTGATATTTTTTCTCATTGAATGGTAGATCTGAAAAATTAAAAGGGTCACATAGTCTGGTTTTTTCCCTTTATGTTAAAATTCTTTAAATTTGTAATTTAGCATTAATAGGCACTTTTTAAAATCCTGTCTGATTCAAGGTTACTGTTACAAATGCCAAAGGAAGACATGATTTGCTGGATCTGAAACCATTTACAGAATATGAATTTCAGATTTCCTCTAAGCTACATCTTTATAAAGGAAGTTGGAGTGATTGGAGTGAATCATTGAGAACACAAACACCAGAAGAAGGTATGTGGCCAAAAAAAAAAAAAAAAAGAGGAAGATGTAATGATTTTCTTGGAGTAGAAGCTCTAAAGTACTGGCACTGAATCAAAAGGTATGATTGCATTAATTAACAAATTAAGTTTGACATTAACTTATGTACTAAACCTGTTCAGGGTGATATGTTTATACTGCTAGGAAATTTTTAACATTAGGTAAGTCCTCCTCCTGTTTGCGTACTCAGTCATGTTGATTACAGGTTTGTGCCTCACTAATGTTTGGTTATAACTCATGCCTCTTTCTTTTTATCTAAGTAACTCTCTCTTATTCTACAAAGCTATCAGTAATTAATCTCATTTTTATAGTTGAATCTTGATAGATTTTATCTTTTGGATTCTATGAAAATTAATATGGTTCTGTAAGTCATACTAAAAGCTTGAAAGAAAGTAGACTCTGGAGACATATATTTAAAAATAAAATTTAACATCCAGTAATCCTCTCTCCTCCAAATATTACAGCTCTACACTTCTTAAAGCCTTTGATAGTCACTGCTCAGATGAGAACCACCTGAGCACCCATAGCTATGAAAAGGATATTAAATATATTTTTCAATATAATAAACTTTTATTTTTTGATAATTATTGGGAAAACAATTTTATTGAAGTATAAACAAATATTTCTCTGAAGCAAAAATGCTTATATAAACCTAACACCAATATTAACAAATCTTTGGAGACATAAGAAATAGCCATCTGAATATTAGTTTTTAAAATCACTCAATATAGTATAGAACTTTTCATAATTTATATAAATTTGGCTCAGAGGAAAAATTATTGGCATATAATCCATTGCTCATTATCTGGAGCTTTTGTAATATTAATGTGCAAAAATCTAAATGTTTATTTGTGAAACTTATGTGTACATGTAAACTAGCCTCACGATTAAGTTGCATTCATTTTCTCTGAGCTACTAACAGTTTTCGGTAACTTATGACACTTAGCAATGATACACCAATGACATTCAAGGACCTAAAGGGCCTATTTGCAGAATATAATGCCTAATACATTATTTGTAGAATAATCTTTTAGTCTTCTTTTCTTCTTGTATTAATTGCATTTCTCCATATTTAAAAAATTGTTTAAGGCTGGGCACGGTGGCTCACGACTGTAATCCCAACACTTTGGGAGGCTGAGGCAGGAGGATCACTTGAGGCCAGGAGTTTGAGACCAGCCTGGGCAATATAGTGAGATACTATCTCTACAAAAAACAAAAACAAACAAAAAAAAACACCAGCTGGGCATGGTGATGCACACCTGTAGTCCCAGCTACTCAGGAGGCTAAGGCAGGAGGATCACTTGAAGCCCAGGAGTTCAAAGCTGCAGTGAGCTATGATTGTCCCACTGCACTCCAGCCTGGGCAACAGAGCAAGATCCTGTATCAAAAAAAAAAAGAAAAAGAAAAAGAAAAACGAAAAGAACTCCCTCCAAAAAATGATAATTTAGTACATCTCATTTTATAATAAAATCTTGTAATGTTGAGCCACTTGCTCTCTGCTTATCATTTTTGTAATCCAGAGCTTACTCTTAATATCCTTTCATTACACAAAGTAATGTATCTTTTTAAAATAACCTCATAAATCAGATTTTGTTTAGATATGGTACAGATAAAATTTTGAAAATGGGCCATATTTTATGTCCAAGTTCAAGGTAGTAAATAGGCTGTGAAATACTCAAGTTATATCACATTAGGCTAAACTATAAACTAGGGAAACTCGGGGCTGGTGAATTCTTGTCATTCTTACATTTGATAATGACCTATTTAGAGCTGTGCGAAAATGTTTTTCTTTTTTTTAAGCATTTGTCTGCTGAATTAAAACTCCTGCAAGGCAGCACAGTAACTCTCATATCCTAAAAAATAAACCACCATCGTAACAATGAGTGCAGCACCTCGTTACGGTTATGAACCTGTGGTTGGTTATGAATAGAACCTAGGAGGCTGGATTCTTCAGAGTTGTCGCAGTTGTTCATACAGAGAGAAACCCATACCCTGAGATACACCATGCTCACCAGCCTCTGTTGGCTTCCTTTCAATGTCTGAATCTCCCTTTTCTACGATTGATCTTTCTTTGGACTGTTGTAGGTTCTTTTTTTCTCTTACTCTAAGCTCTATGGTTTTCACCCCTTACCGCTGTTTCTGTCATCAGTTCCTTTATGAAACACCAACTGATGTAAACCTAAAAGGTGTGAATTTTTTTAACACTTCTTCCTTTTAACCCTTTTTTACTCATATGTAACTTGGCATTTAAAAAATCACCAGTAAGCTTCTTTTTTTTTTTTTTAAGTACTCTCTAAAACTGTGAATGATTTTGTGACAGAGCTTCTTCTTTGCAACCTTTGCCTCTCAAAACTGAGAGGAACCTAACGTCTCCTGGTGGATTGGGTGCAGCTATTTGTATCATGGCAGCAGTGGGTAAGGGCATTCTTTATATGGCCCTTTCCTGTGTCATTAAATTCAGCACCTGTCATGGTCCTCCAGGAGAGGCACTTCTCCACTAATGACCACTGAGAAAGGGATAAGAGGAAAGAAACCACTTTGACATTGACAAAAAACAATGCCAGTGTTTAGGAGGACAGTCCTGAAATCAGTGTCCGTCAAAGGCAGGCCTGATACTGATATTGGGAAGAGAGCAGCCACGTTTTCCTTCTAGTGGAAAACCATTCTTGAATTTGAGCTCTAGGTCCCCAGACATGTCTGAGAATATGCCCAGGTGTTGGAGGAAGGGAGGAGATTTAGAACCACTTAGAGCACCCTGGAAGAGACTCCAAACTATAGATGATTTACGCTGTTTCTTAGAGCTACCATATCAATATGTGTTTCTCTTTGTTCATTCACCATTTTTTTTAAAGGCTTATTTACATACTTTGGTCTTGCTGAACTCTATTATGGATAGTTAATAAAGGAAGCGTTGCATGTTCATACTTGGGCCAGAGCAGTAAAGAAGGCCCCCCCGCCCCCCGCCCTGCAACATCATGGGGATTGCAGGGGTGAGGGGGAGAGATGCCCAAAGAGGAAGAAAGTAGGAAGTACAGAGTCACCAGCTGCAGCTGCCCCTCCCCACATTGAGAAGCTAGGAAATGCATGCACTCATTTATAATTTTAAAATATTGCAATGATAGGGTGGGTATGAACAAGCAAATGCTGGAGATCATTTTGGATAGTGAGCATTTCATAACAGTCTAGCTTGGAGGTTGGCAAACATTTTCTCTAAAGGTCCAGATAGTAAAATTTTTTGGCTTTGCAGACCATACTTCAGCACCATAGTTAAGGGCTGGACAGTGAGGGCAGTAAGGATTGCTTCACTGTTGGCACGTCAGTGGTGGCACTGTGTTAGGGAAAGTTTCCATGGTGGAAAAAGGAGGGAATTCCTATCCAATTGCTCCCTTTTGCTCAGTGAAGTCTAAGGCAAAGTCATCCTTTGAAAGAACCAGATCATTGGAAGTGGAGGGGCTGATGGTGCCAGCTGTCACAAACAACACACATGTGAATCATGAGCCACCAAGAATAGTGACAGTAAAGAGGTGGAAAGAGAGAGTGAATCCAGTGGAAGTCATCAATCAGAGAGGGGGAGCAACAGGGGGGTTCTGTGCAGGACTCCACAAGGAGACATAGCAGCTGACAATGTCTGAAGGCAGGAACCTACCTCTAAAAACTTGTTTACTCAAGTAGCTATTGGTAAGATGTGTTTAAATTAAATTAGTTGAAACTAGATTTTAGATAAATGTATCACAGCCCAGGACATCCAGGAACCAAGTGAGTGAAGGACTTATCTTCATCTTGCTCTGCTCCAAGCATGATTTGGATCAGGATGAGACCAGGATGTGTTTCATTTAGTCTCCTACCTGAAACCTCTCAAGATACGCCTTTTCCATATTTACACTCTGTTAAATTCTCCATTCTCACTGCTCACGGAGATCTCTACACTTCTCCTCTCTGCCAGCTAAAATCCCTGTGGAGCAATTGCTTTCCACCCTGCAATCTAGCTGCTCTCATCTGAGCCCCTGCACTTGCCTTGGCTTCAGACACGGACGTAAACTCAGAAGCAGCCCATGGCTTGGCTCTGGTTTGTTTACCACGTGTACTGTTTCATAGAATCCAAGAATCTCAATAGCTTAGAGTTGAAAGAATCCTTGAGGTCATTTAGGCCAATCTCCTGCTTAACTTAGGATCTCCTCTTTTTTTCATATTTGTGGCTTCCTCTACTTTGACCCTGCAGTTTTTCCCTTTACATAGGAAGTAGTTTCATCTCAGGAAAGCTGATTTCTATTTCTCATATTTGTATTTTTAGTCATTTGTACTCATTTGTTTTGAAATCACTTAAACACATTGGCCTTCGACTTTCTTTTTCTCACCTGCCCATGATAGTTTTATGAGTCTTTTTTAGATAACACTGAGGTTAGAACTTTCAGTGATTTTGAGACAGTTCAATGTCAAAGATTCTCTTTATTATTAGCCTTTATGTTGCTTTAAGCAGCAGTGATTTGACACCTCTGATCATGAAATGTTACACTTTGGAACTCCTAGGGATTCAACTAATGATTGCTCTCCCACAGAGATATACATTGCAGGTGGGCACCATTAAAATTTCAGTTTCCCTTGCAATTTATCCTGTGAGGAGAGTATGATTCTAGAATTTGATTCTTAGCTCTGTAGTAATCTGTTAGGTTGTGGATCTTTAATGAGGCAATGAGTGTTCCCTTTAGATTTCTCACCAATATGTAATTAACTGAAGACATTTACTGCTATGGAACAAGGCAATTGGCTTTGACATTGAGCACACCCAAATTTCCAAATCCTGATTATGTAGTCAATGTCTGGATTATCTATGATAGTTTGTGTATTTTTGCTCAAATATAGTGAGCTTTGATAGGAAGAGCAGGGTCTTCAGAGACATCAAGACCTGGGCTTAGTTCTCAGCTTGTCATTTACCAGCTGCATGTCTTTTGTAAATCATTTAACCTTTGCCAGCCTCCTTGTCCTCAGCTAGAATGCCGGATTAATCAAGTGCACCCCTGCATCGTGTGAGGTTTAAATGAGATAATGCATACGTAGTGTCCAGACATTACCTGGCACTTAGTAGGTGGTTAGCGAATGTCACGTCCCCTTTCTTTGTTGCCTGTGCTTTTTTCCTTTTTGCATCTGGGCTAGCAAATAGAAGTCCCAGGCTTGATTCCTGGGTCACTCTTCATACTCCTGAAGAACTGAGAACATTTTCAGGATGTTTTATTTAAGCCTTTCTTACCTCTAAGTCCCTACTGCAAGGATCAATACTACCACTGCTTGAAAGACATGGGTGAAGAAAAGGCTTTAGGAAAGAAAAGAAGGGTGTGTTTAGAAAAAATAGAAAAAGAAGGGCGAGAAAGACAGGAAGAGGAAGTGACAGAGGAAGAGGATAGAACACGGAGGCCCAGCACATGGGGGATGGAAGGACATGGACAAATCACCAGGCTTCTCAGAGCCAGGCCACCGTGGGGGACAGAGCCCACGCCATGGGCTCTGGGATAAAGCAGACCTGTGTTCGAGGCCTGGCTTCTCTAAATATTAGTTCTGGGACCTCGAACAAGTTCCTTAACCTCTCAGCGCTTCAGGTTTCAGTGGAAGAAAACAGCAAGAGCTACGTTTGCTGAACACTTACCTGTGTCAGCACCCTCCAAGTGAATTCCCACTACGGCTCCAGGTGATGGATGGCGTCTTTACCCTCATTTGACAGGTGGGGAAGCTGGCTGCAGGACAGGGTGTTTGTTTGTTGAAGACCACGGAGCCAGTGTGGCCCATAGGTGGCCTGGCTCTGGGGCTGGCACTTTGCTCTCTAAAGCTGTGTCACGGGACGACGTGAATGGACCCACACGGGTCCCACCCTGTATGTGCTGGCATATGTGCTCCCTTCCTCGCCGTTTTGCTCTCCCCCTATTATCCAGGTGGTGGGGCTTAATTTTCTAGATATTTCTAGCTAGTTAAATGGAGCTTTCTGCTTCAGGAGAGACCTTGGTTGCAGCCTTACCTCAAATGCCCCCTGAGTTTCACTGTTAAGGAAGCTAGGCTGGTGCTACTGACGCCTGTTTTCAGAAGCTGCTTCTGTTGATTCCACTCCTGGCTGTAGGTCAACACGGATCTAAGTGACTTGACAGGGGAAGTGACACTACTTCAGCCACTCACGCACACGTGCACACACTCACTCTCACTCACACAGACTCACAGGCGTTGATTATTCAGTCCCTTTTCAAGGATGTTTGGTTGACTTTCTCAAGTCAAATTAGGCCATATTTGTTTTTGGGTTTTTTTTTTTTGAGACAAAGTCTCGCTCTGTTTCCCAAGCTAGAGTGCCCTAGCGTCAGCCTAGCTCACAGCAACCTCAAACTCCTGGACTCAAGCAATCCTCCTGCCTCAGCCTCCCGAGTAGCTGGGACCACAGGCATGCGCCACCATGCCCGGCTAATTTTTCTATATATATTTTTTTAGCTGTCCATATAATTTCTTTCTATTTTTTTAGTAGAGACGGGGGTCTCACTCTTGCTCAGGCTGGTCTCGAACTCCTGACCTCGAGCGATCCTCCCGCTTCGGTATCTCAGAGTGCTAGGATTACAGGCGTGAGCCACCGCGCCCGGCCCAAATTAGTCCTTATTTGACCATTGGCTTATAGACTAGCGGTTATTGCTTCTATCAGTTCAGCCTGTGTTTTGGCATTAAATAGATATCGCCTGATTTGTTCATTTGTTCCTTCATCGTTTAACAATTATGAGAAGCCTATTACATTTTATGTGCTGTACTAGATATGCGGAATATTAAGCTAAATGAAATAAGCCTCCCTTTCAAGTAGATCATTGTCTAATGATGAAAAACCAAATAATTATACTATAACAGGATAAGTTTAGGAATGGAGATGAACACAAGGTTTGACATTTGTATTTGTGTATTTTTCCATGACCAAATAATGTTTTTCCTTATGATTTATGTCTTTACTTCTCCACTGAGAATTCTTTCTGCATTCCCATTAAAAAAAGAAATAACTCCACATACTTTCTTTGAATTATTTTATTATTATAGTGTTTTAAGAGTAAGTTATGAAATAAGTTTCCCTATCATTTTTGTTTATTTGTTTGGTTTGGGGTTTTTTTTATTTTGTTTTTGTTTTCTTAAGACAGAGTCTTGTTTTGTCGCCCTGGCTAGAGTGCATTGGCGTCATGATAGCTCACTGCAACTTCAGACTCCTGGGCTCAAGAGATCCTGCCTCAGCCTCCCAAGTAGCTGGGACTACAAATGTGTGCCACAACGCCTGACTGATTTTTCTATTTTTTGTAAAGACAGGGGTCTCACTATGTTGCTCAGGCTGGTCTTGAACTCCTGGCCTCAAGAAATCCTCCCACCTCAGCCTCCCAAATCCTCATCATTTTTTTAAAAGCTGGTTTTTCAGTTAGCCCTATTTTTTCTGATTTTTTGGCAAAAGATATACATTGTTACATTGTTCATTGTTAAAGAGAAAAATACTGGAGTACAAAAAATTTGAAATCATCCTCTAAACCTACTCTTATTTACTGAATGACCAATTTACTTAAAGACTTTCCATTGTGTAAATATATGTGAAAATATGGTTTTTCCCCCCTTCAACACAGAGCCTACTGGGATGTTAGATGTCTGGTACGTGAAACAGCACATTGACTACAACAGACAACAGATTTCTCTTTTCTGGAAGGTAAGTTTTAAGTGTCAACTTAAAACTCAAGGGAATTAAATATTTGAATAATTAGTCTTAAGGCAGAAAAAGACCTGTCTGCTTAGTGGCTTGGAGATGAGGCTTCAGTGACTTTGTCGGAGCTCATTTTCTCAGACATATTCATGACCCGGGATGCAGTGTCGTTTACCTTTGTCAGGTGAGGACGAGAGCTCCAGCGGACTTCCTTCCTTTACACCATCACATCCTTTCTTCATCCCACTTCCTGTCGGGTCAGGGTCCCTTCCCACCCCTGCACTTCCACACTCTGACCCACTACACTGTCTCTTCCAACTCTTGTCCCCACACTAGCCAGCCCCCCTCTCTCCTGCATAAATGTGCCCAGCAGTGACCAAGCCACCTGACATGCTCACTCTCTGGGAAGTAAAAGATGGGAAAGCTTTGGATGTGGATATGTAAGAATATACATGTTTAAGTCACTGAAAAGGGAGAAGGTGGAAAGCAAGCTGCCCTACCTTAAGAATACTAATAGTAGTAGAAAAAATGATACAAATAGAAACAGAAAGCAGCCCTTCCTCAGAAATGGTAGTAAAACAATAGTAAATTGAACAACCTTCCAAAAAACCGTGAGTCCTAACATTATTATAGAATGTGAAAGTCTCACAGCGTATTGCAAACTGGCACTGCCTGTTCATTTAATGCTCACAAAACCCCCCGTGAGTTTCTCAGAGAGAGAAAGTTCTTGCCCAAAGTCACCCAGCTACCCCTGGGACAGGAACCTCATCCAGAAGCTTCCTGCTACATCATGACACATCTTTGATGAAGGAAAATTCTGCACCATTTGAGTTGAGCTACTGATTGGTGTGCTCATAAGTTTATAGAAATGGGCTCTTTCACTCTCTTCTCCCTTACAAAACGTCTGGTATAAGAGAAGTTGACTATAAATAGCTTGGTGAGTCATGATCAAGCTCACTTTGAAACTAACGCTGCAGCTCCAATTTTATTTTAAAATAAAACCACTTTTAATAGCAAGATGATTCTCAAAGCAGGACATGCAGAGCAGCCATAATTTGTGAACGTTATAGAAGGATCCAGCTCAATTACTTCATTTTCACAGTTAAAACCAAAATTCCTCCTCCCATAGTAAGATTTCTCCAAAAAATGTCCTCAGCAATGATCTGGAAGGATATGCTGTGTTAACCTACTTCATTCCTTTCCACTCAAGGGTCTCTCTCGGTATAATGAAAGTAAATATACTCCACTGTGGGGTCAGTAAATCAGGACACAAACGTAAAAAGATCACAAGGACCTCTAAGGTAAAATTAAATGGTACTACATCATGAATTTTTATCCAGACGGTGAAAGCAACATGCCCAGTGCCAGGCCTGTGTGCTTCTCACTGTAACAAAGAGAGCTTATTATACCAGGCGGCATCATGGTCCCTTGAAACCAGTGTCACAGTGAAGTCAAAAAAGATATTTGTTAGCCAGAGCAAATGTACATGCGCACATTCTTCTCTGCTGCCCATTTTGACTGTATTCCTGTCTTCACAAAGCTTAGATTCTAAGATGAGGTCTTGGGATTTGGGGGGACTTCAATGCTCTTCCAGTCCACCTTGCCTCTCCTTGTGGACATGGCTCCTACTCCTGCCTGGACAGACAGATGTCTCTGCGAATACCTTCTAGAACAGGGAGAAGCCCACTTTGTAGTCCATCCATGCCATGGTTGAACATCTCTTATCGTTAGAAAATCTTTCCTTTTGTGTAGCCAGAATTGTGGGCCCAAGAAGGATGCTTTGGACTGGAACTGGATTATATAAGAAACCAAAAAGATAAATACTAGAAGCTTCTACAACTTGATGTCGGTTGGTGGTCATCACAGGGCTACCTCAAAACCTTCAGGGATTCTCTGGCCCTAAGGGGCTCTCCAGGGAAAGTTGGATGCAGCCCTAAATTTCACAGGGCCATTGTAGCATTCAGTCCTTTTCTGTCAAATCCTGGGCTTCTTCAGTGGCCCCAAACAGGCCACTTGCCAGCGGGTAGGGATTAAAACTACTGCCCAGAGCTGCTGAGATGAGCAGTCCTGCTTTGGACCCAGAGCCGCAAAATCCCAGACCTCTAGAGCCAAATGAATCTAACTAACATGCAGTCCTCCTCCTCACCCCCCTTGTTTTACAAACGTGGAAACTGAGGTTTCAAGAGGTGATTTGCAGTGAAGGGATTTCAGGTGACAGGGCCCCTCTCCTGTCCCAGCCTCTGATGGGGATTCCTCGTGCCACTCTCAGGCAGGCTCGGGAACTGAAGGGGGTGACGGGGCACCAGGGACCCATCTCAGTGTCAGGCTAGAAAGAAAACCCTGCAGCCAGATCAAGTGCCTTGCGAGGGGCCCAAGTCATGCCTCACTGGGGGAAGGAAGCAAAGGCTTGTATGTGGTGGGGCTTTTACCTTTGAGCCACTCTGGGAAACCCAAATGCAAGACACACCCCACCCCGCACTGCAAAGAGGGGAATTTCAGGTCTCGACACCAAAGGAAGCCCCAAGTAAAACCCCATCAGCCCCTGAACAAAGTGACAGCATGTTTCTCCTGAATGTGGGGAAATGCGAAACGACCTTTCACTTTTGTAGGATGTTTACGTTAGAGGAGAATGACTCGTGCTGACTGGGTGCAGCCCCTGCGTGTGCGCGCGTGGCTGTGAACGGACGTGCGTGTCAGTGTGTGTGAGCGCGCCTGTATGTGAGTGATGTGTGTGCGTGTGTTGCGTGTGAGTGTGAAGGCTACGTGTGGATACGTGTGTGAATGCAGGTGAGTTTTGCATGTGTGTTAGGGGTGTGAGTGTGGGTGTATATGTGAGCATGTGTGTGAAGTGAGGGGGTGATTGTGAGTGTGTGTGTATGTATGTGGATGAGTGTGAGCGTGTACGTGAGTGTGTATGTGTGGAAGGTGTGAGTGTGGGCGTATGTGAGTAGAGTGTGGGTGTGAAGGTGAGCATGTGTCAGTGTGTAAATGTGTTGAAAGTGAAGGCGACCTTTACTTTGTTGCTATGGTTTCCACATCGTTACTCATTTTCCCAGGCCTTTGTTTCTCCTGAAAGCTTCATTTCCTCAAAAATATCCTGTACTTTTTTTTTTTAATCATAGCTATTTTTAAAAGGAAAAATACTTTCAACATTGAAGCCAAAAAGTACAACTTACTCTATGAAATGAAGCAAAAACGCCTGAGTATTGTTAAAACAACAAACGCAGTAACAAGTAGAAAATGTTGTCCGTCACAAACAGCCCCAGTGTCGTGTTAGACCCCTTTACAGGGGGCTTTTAGCAATGCCGCAAATTCCCTCTCTTATCTTCTATGCAAAGTTTTGCATTATTTGCTTTGATTAAGTATTTCAGTCCATGATTCCAATACACTTCTCTTCCAGTTAATACAGCACGTATCTTTTAAGAAGAAAATCACCTTGAATCTATATATGGGTAATGTATGGAAATGACATGACAACCAGGTCAAAGCCACATTAACCTTTCTAGTGTTCTCTGTTAATTCCTTTAGAGTCCTCTGACTATCTTGATCATAGCAAATCAAAACTTTCTGAAATTTGTTTGAGGCCCTGTGTCTGGAAGAGAAATACCTGCATGCAAATGAAGCTGAATTCACTCACTCACTCATTCATTCATTGGTTCAAACAAAAAAAAAATACATTAAAGTTCCTCTTTAGTATTAGACACTGTGCCGCATGGCCAGGATGTGGAAGTGAATGAGACAAATCCAGTCCTCGTGTCCTGGAGCTCACAGTCCAATGCGGGGGCAGGAACAGGAGCCAGATGATGAGGACACTCCGGGTGTAGAGGAGTTCAAGGTTCAGCTGGAGGGATGATGGTCGGACTCGCCCAGTCGAGCAGGGAAGCGGTGAGCAGAGAGGCAGAGCTGACCCCAGAAGAGCGGGTTAGCCATGGCAAGGGGGGAGAACGTTTGGCAGGAGACCCTCTGGGGACCATGGATTTGGTGGGGAAAGAATCTCTTGAGTGAAGCACTGTCTCATAGCAACATAAAGCAAGCCACAAATGCAAGCCACATTTTAAAACATAAAAAGAAACAGGTGGAATTAATTTTAATAATGTATTTTAACTCAGTACATCCTGAATATTATCATTTCAATATGTAATCAATATTTAAAATTATGGAGATCTTTTACATCCTTTTTTTGCTTACTAAGTCTTCAAAAACTGGTGTGCCTGCTAAGTGCCAGTACAGTGCAGTGGGAAAGAGTTCACCCTCCAGGCAGCCGGACCTCTCAGGGCGGCCCGGCCCGTTTCAAGGGCTCCGTGGCTTCCTGCGGCTCAGGGCTCTCTCCCCTATCGGACAGCACAGCTCCAGTGTTTTGAAAGCAATACAGAGAGAGTTCAGAAGACTCTTGGTTCCAAAAGTGGGGAAAAGATTTGGTGCTTTTTATTCACTTGTTACGCGGGGTGATTCATTTTGATAAGCAGCTACTGTCTCTACCAAAGGAAGAGAAGATAGCAAGCACCGTACGCCCATTGACGGCACAGCCTCAGAGAGACTGTTGCGATGGGGACAGCTTTGCTCTTTCTCCTTGTATTTCTCTGTCATATGAGGAACATTCCAATCTGTATCACACTGCACTGAAGTGATGAATTCTTTGGCCTCCTCATCTGAAAAAGGCTTGGTAAGAGTGGAAAGTATTATTTGGAATCTGATTTATATCGATGTAGGACAAACGTCTATTATAAATCTCTAGGGAGAGTTGGCTGCCAGGAAGTGTTCAGGCCCTTATAGAATTGCAGGAGGTAGACAATCTCAGAATCAATATTTAAATACAAACATGACAGATGGTACAATTCTGATTGTTTTGTTGCAATGTTCAACTCTATCTCCTTCCCCTCTCAATCCTTGTCTGATCACAGGCTGGCATAGCATTTCTGAAGATATTTTTGGAAAGAAGACTTTCCCTTGCTTACTAGTTACACATGTTATGCCAGCTGAAATGTAGGGAATTTGCGTTAAATAGCAGAATGTGGCCAGTGCAAAAAACCACAAGAGAGGAGGTAGCAGAGAATTAACAGAAGGTAGAAATCAGAGATGAGACAGGAGTTCAAGTTTTGCTCTCACAAAAGTTTTCCTTATTTTTCTGTTTTTCTAGCTGCAAAACAAGACAGAAATCGTTATGCCAGAGTAACTACCATGAGGTTTGACTATCAATTAAATCAGTTCAGTGTAGCAGAACACCTGGGGAGTATCTCCTAAGTACAAGCATGGTGCAGCAGCCAAGAATTCAGCCTTTAGATAGAGCTTTGCTACCTGGGTTCAAGTTCCAGCTGCACTACTTATTGGCTGTGTGTTCTTGAGCAAGGTGCTTAACCTCTCTGTGCATTACTTTCCTCATGAGTAAAGTGCAGATAATAATGGTATATACCACATGAGGTTGTTGTGAAGATTAATGAGATCATTGTGAAAAGTGTTTGATAAGTTGTCGTTAGGAGGCAAACATTGCACATGACACCGAGGGTACAAAGTTGATGAGCTAATGGGAAGGTAGACTGTTACATAGATAATTTCAATAGAGTGATTCTTAAAACTTCCCTGTGAGGGTTGTCTTTGGAGTTACTTCTTCCCTTTGGACTGGGGTTGCTGAAGGCAGTCGTGAGTTCTGAAATCAAGGTACCCAAGTTTAAACTCAGATTCCGTGTACTTTGGAATCCACTGCATGGCGTTGGTAAGCTTTCACATAGAGCCATAGTGAAAGGCAAGAGTCAAGATGGCCTGGCTCTCCATATGCTGGTAGAAGGGTCCTGCAAGTGTGATACCAAAAGTGCCAGTCCTGCTGAGTTTTATATTACTTTAGAGTAACTGAGAGCGGGGAACTCGCTAAGAGACATCATCTGCCATTTGCCCAGTGCACTTTAAAACAGTTTACCTCCCTTAACTCACTGACTGCTCCAATAAGCCTACACTGTACATGGAATCACCCTCATTTTATTGGCAGGGAAATCAAGGCTCAGAGAGGTCAAATAACTTGCCCACAGTCACACAGCTGCTGTGTGCTGAAGCAAGACAGCAAAGGGTCTGCCTTAATTAAGAAGAACCAAAGTTGGCAGTATTCTGAAGTCCAAATCAAAAGAAAGAAAAGCTGTTACTAAGAAATGTTCAGATCCCCCCAGCTTTCTAAGGTCTTGATTATAGACCCTCTTCTTTGATATAGACTAAGCTTTAACAACTTTTTTTTATTATTTGCATCAGGGGAAGTTCAGAAGTAATGCACTACTTCATAACAAGTACAGTAGAGTTTTTTTTAAGTCTTAAGAAGAAATGATTTATGAATTCACAGAGACACCTTTTCTCCAAAAATAAAAACAGGTACACTGCATTCTGAAATGTGTTAGATTTTGTCCTGTCATGAATTACATTCACCAAGTTATTTTTGACGCTGAAAGCTTTTCCAGGCAGCAGAGCTCCTACGGTAGTAGGTTTATGGAGGGAACTGGTCACTCTTCACTTCTCAGGCAAACGTAAGTCATGTAGGCTTTCCATACTGTTTAAATCATTTCCCACAAGACAGAGCAGAGAGAAAGCTGAAGGAGAGAGGAAATAGGGCAGCTTTTCCTTTTTAGCGTACTCTCACCAATAGGAGAGGGTGACAGTGACAGTAGGAACATTGGCCTGAGACCCATTCTCTGCACTGCCAGAGAAGAGGTTCCAGGTCTTGGCCACGCTCCGGGGCTGCCAGACAGCTTTCCGGATAGCACGGTCCTCTCCCACATCCGCCAGAGGGCGCTCTAAAATCTCCCGTTGCTTCTCCGTGAGGCCTGCTTGAGACGTACCCTTAGCTTCTCCCGGCTTCTGCATCCTCGCCGGAACAGGGGAGTTGCAAGGGCTCAGTGTGACCACAGATGTAAAGCTCCTGGCTCCTGGTATGGCCCAATAAATGGCAGTTTCTCCTGTATCACTCTCCCCAACGAGCAGCATAGAGAATAAAGAAGTTTATCCGGGGAGAGTCAGCGGGCTCGCAGGTCGGCAGTCCTCCTGGGTTGTCTCCTGTGACTCAGAGCCTGCTAGCTCCGAAATAAAAGAATTCTGCGTCCCCGCCCTCCTCAAACTGCTGAACGCATGCCCGCTGTTGATGCTGCATGTTCAGAATGACCTTGCAATTAGAGAAGTTGCTTTGCAACTTTTAGCCAGGGGGTGATGGGAGATTCCAGCTATGATGCAGGGCAGTCCACACCTACGGTTCATTGTCTCAGGCTCGCCAACGTGAGGAGTGGCACGTCATGACAGAGGGGACATTGGTCTAGAAGTCCAGAGCTCTGGGTTCTTCTACTCCTACCTTCTTCATCTACCCCTTGAGTGGCCTGGAGCAAGTCACTTCACGTCCCTGGGCCCCCGTTCTCCTGTTTAGAAAATAAAACATTGAATTAATTGTTAATGTGTAGAGTCCCTTCCAGCTCAGTGGTTCCATAACGATACTCCATTTCATCAGGGCTAGGCATAATCCAGGAGTGATGGATTACACACTATTTGCAAATGTTATGCTGCTTTTTATTTTAAACCAAGCTATACTGGTTTCAGATGCTTCAAGAGACTAAGTGCCCAGCTGGCTAAATACTTAATACCTGTTTACCTATTGGCTCGTCGAATTTTTTGTTCCGTGGACCCTGTTGGACCAGATAGGCTCGTTTTCCTGTCTGATTAAGGAGACTAATTACCTAAGAAAGGATAACCTCTATTCCAAAACTTGAGCTTGACGTTTTAGGTTAGCATAACCCACAGGAAACCATATTTACTTGTCCAACTAATTCCATCCCACTCCCTGCTTTTCACTGACATTTCCAACTCTAAAATCTGAGATCTGGAGGGGATAGTGCAAGGGTCGGAGTCCAGGTCCTTCACTGCCCTCTGACAATCTGCACAGTCCTTCAGCTCCACACCTCCGTTTACTAGATTGCTGTGGTCAGCTAGATTTTCACAGCAGTCGCTATGCAAGTTTGTAGGTTCCAAGACGACATTTCTCCCCTTCTAATTCAGCACTTTATTAGATTGATGAGATTTCTGGGATGTCCATGAAGGACAGTAAGAGGGTGGGAGGTAATAAAGGCTGGTTCACAAGATGTTTTGGGTTTTTGTTTTTGTTTTTGTTTTTTTTTCCAATTAGGGCTGTTTCCTTAGTTGTTAGACTGAAACTGAAGCCTCTTGGGTCCCTGGCAAGAATGGGGAGCTTCGTGAGCTCAGTCAACTCTTGGGGAGTGCCTTAGGGTGGGGGAACACGGGGTGGGAGTAAGGGTAACAGTCCTACCTCTGGACCTACAAAGGAGACAGGGAAGGGTGGAGTGACAGATGGCTGAGGGCATGGTCTTCCCTAGCCAGCTTTTGCTTTAATTTATCCTGTTTTTCTTCTTGACGAAGAGCATGTTTATTAATAATAATTTAGGACATCATACTTCAAAAAGCACTTGTTCTAATTCAAAAACAGGCCTATGGGATCAGCTCTGATGGACGTTTGAAATGCTAACTTTAGGGAAAGGCTGAATGTTCACCCACAAGGGCCCCCAGCAGCATGACATTCCCCTGATGCACTGACCATGGTTTAAGATCCACTCTTGGACCCTGTGGATCCAGAAGCGTCCCCAGAATGGACCTGCATTAATCAAGCTTCCAGAAACTGAAATATAAAGAGCTGGATGCTGGTGGATTAATTAACAGCATGAAATGCAGCTGTTGGGCCAACCAGAAGGCTTGAGTCAGCAGATTGGAACATTCTCTCCCAGTATGCTAAGTGTTTCAGAAGCCAAATTGTAATCAGAAAGCCAATTTATTCACTTAAAGTGAAAAATACAAATTGTAAATGAACCAGATGTTCATGTCAGCCCCAGCCTTTCCTGACAGATACACTTCATAGGAAACCAAATTATAATATTAGAAGATTACTTGATGAGCAGGGAACCAGGGCAAGGGGCATTTGCTGACTAAGGTGTGTCTTTCAGCAAAGGCAGCTGGAGGTCCCCTGCCCATGGAAGGGGTAGCCCTGCCAAGAAAACTGTGACGCTTAAATCTGGTGAGCCAAGCCGTCTTCTCCCCGCGCTAGGCATGGATGGGCACTGCCAACGCTAGACTTGACAACTCTTCATTTTCTATGCTTCTGTTTCCCATGGCCCTGGTCCAAACAGGGTTACAATACAAATAATTAGTTCTCTGCTTACTTTCTGGGATTGCTCCCAAATGATCTCAATTGGAATTTTTGCAGTTCCAGAAGTTGTTAGTCACACATTTATGAACAGTGTCTTAGTTTCCTAGCACAGATGGCTAATTCAGTTCACTAAGTGAAGATTTTACTAGTTTAGCTCCTGAAAATCCTCCGTTTAATGTCATGAGCAGCATTGCATTTTCTATCTAAAAAGTTACATGTGTGTATGTGTGTGTTTCACAAATTTAGAAATGGACACTCAGAGGGCCTGAGTGTCTTGCTCTGGGTCTGTGGAATTGGTAGAGCTGGAACTCAAATTCACATCTTCTGAGTTCAGATTCCACGCTTGTTCCGTGGAATGTGGTCAAGTTGTCTACTGTTAGTAAGTTTCATTTTGAAACAAAAAAGGGAAATCAGTGTTTTTAAGAAATATCTTTTAAAAATGTTAACTGATATTTTTTTTTTTCCCTAAATGGCAGGGGGGCAGTAGAGTGGGTGTTGTGTAAAAGTGTGTTGTGGGGAGAAGAAAAAGATGTAAATAAAAAGGTTACTCAGATGTGGCCGCCTGCAGCAGGGACCGTGAGGTCCAGGCACAGAGCATCCAGTGATCTCGTCCAAGAGTAAACAGCAAATGAATGTGTTTTGTTGCAGAATCTGAGTGTCTCAGAGGCAAGAGGAAGAATCCTCCACTATCGGGTGACCTTGCAGGAGGTGACAGGGGGGAAAGCCCCATTCCAGAACATCACCAGGCACACTTCCTGGACCTGGGTCGTTCCTAGAACTGGGAACTGGGCTGTGGCTGTGTCGGCAGCAAATTCCAAAGGCAGCTCCCCACCCACTCGTATTAACATAACAAACCTGTGTGGGGCAGGTAAGTACCAATTTTCTTTAACGTTGCCTGTGGGAAACTGTGTCTTACCCATCTCTTATATCCTACTGGCCCAGCCCAGGGACTAAAATGAGTAGCCAGGAGTTTAGACTTTGTAGTCAACAGCTTTCAGAGGCTGCCTTTTCCAATGAGACTATAAATGGCCTTAGACAAGTGAATTAACACCTCTGAGCTTCAATGTCCTCCTTTCTAAAACAGGAATTATATTACCTGTCTTGCAGGTCATTCTGAAATTAAGTGCATAACAGGTAAGGAAATATTAGTTACATTAAATTGCACACTGATATCTGGCTAATTTTTACAGAAGCAAGAGTAATATATAGCCAGGCATGGTGGCGCATGCCTGTAGTCGAAGCTACTTGAGAGGCTGAGGCAGGAGGATCACTTGAGCCCAGGAGTTTAAGGTTGCTGTGAGCTAGGCTGATGCCACGGCACTCTGGCCCCGGCAACAGAGCAAGACTCTGTCTCCAAAAAAAAGAAAGAAAGAAAGAAAGAAAGAAAGGATAATATGTGTTGTTAACTTCTAGAAAAAACATTTTTACACCTACAGTCGAAACATATTTTAAAACCCAAACAGGGCATGGTGGTTTGCCCATAGTCCCAGCTACTCAGGGAGGCCAAGCAAGTCAGGATGATCACTTGAGCCCAAGAGTTCGAGGCCAGCCTAGGCAACATAGAGAGACCTCATCTCTAAATAAATAAATTTTAAAAACCAATAATATCAAACTGAAATTCTGACGGTAATTAAACCATGGCTACACTACAACTCTTTATTATACAAATTTAGATATGTATCCAATTACCTTCATCAGAAAACTCCCATCTAAATGTAAAGTTTCACATTTTAAGGTCATATGCTCTGAAAATTAACTTTTCAAAATAAAAGTTCACGATTAGCCAAGAAAATGGACATGCTGTTTCTCAAGATCTGTATTATTAAAAAATTCCATGTCAAGATCATTGGCCTAACTTTTAAAAAAATGTTTAATAAAATAAAACTCTATAATTAGATCCTTCCTTAATATTCAGTGTTACAATTTTATCTACATTTGGGTCTAGCAATCATCATTTTGAAAAAGTCTCTATTAAAACATTATTATTTTATATACACTGTTAAATCTTGGTTATATATCTTTTTAGCCATTAACATAGAGATAATTAATAGATAAAACACTTAGAAGAAAATACAAGTAAACAATGATATAACCTTGGATTGGTGTTTAAGTTAGGAATTGCTCTTAGGAGTTAGGGTTACTCTAACCAAAGGCCTAACTACAGCAGCTTATTTATTCTCTCACATAAAAGAAGTTCAGGTGGAGACTGCACAGGGTTGGTGCAACAGCTCCATGACACCTTCTTTCTGTTCCCTCTACCAAGCCTGGCTCTTATGTTCAAGATGGAAATGGTGGCCCGGCACGGTGGCTCACACCTGTAATCCTAGCACTCTGGGAGGCTGAGGCAGGAGGATCACTCAAGGTCGGGAGTTCAAGACCAGCCTGAGCAAGAGCGAGACCCCGTCTCTACTAAAAATAGAAAGAAATTAGCCAAACAACTAAAAATACATATATGGAAATAATTATCCAGGCATGGTGGTGCATGCCTGTAGTCCCAGTTACTCGGGAGGTTGAGGCAGAAGGATCGCTTGAGCCCGGGAGTTTGAGGTTGCTATGAACTAGGCTGATGCCACGGCACTCTAGCCTGGGCAACAGAGCCAGACTCTATCTCAAAAAAAAAAAAGATGGAAATGGCCCCAGAGGGCTGCTGGAGCTCTAGCTGTTTCCTTCCAGGCAGCAAAAAGAAGGAAGAAAGAAGAGTTTTGTCCTCTCTCTTGAGGAGCTTTGCCCCAGGTCACACAGCAACACTTGCACTCATTGGCCCACTGGTCCACTGGTCACACCCAGCTGCAAAGGAGGCTCAGATACATATGTCAGGCAGCAATGCGCCCTTGCTAAAGAAGATGAGAACAAGGTGTTTGGTAGGCAAGTGGTCATCACTTGGGGAAGGCACCTGAGCTGGGAACCTTGAAGAAAAAATGAGATTAACTATAGAAAAAAAAAAATTTCAACTTTATGCATAGTAAAATAAATTTTTTAAAGACACCATACATAAAGCCTTAAAATTCAAATAGCAATTTAAGAAAAATATATATATTTTTAGCAGAAAGGGGGTTGGTATCTGTAGATCTATGTATTTATGTCTCTATCCATATAACTTTTTCAAGTATATGAACAGGCAACTCAAAAAAGATCCATAAAAGGAGGGATAAAAATAGAAAAATATGCTTAGCCTAACTAGCAATCAATGGGATGCAAATTTTTAGAAAACCTGAAAAACCAAATCATACCAAAAAAGAGTAGGTAGAATTAGCATATCCCGAGTTGGTAAGGATGTGGCTTGTACACTGCTAGTGGGTGTATAAATTGGTACAACTTTCTGGAGAGCAATTTGGCAATACGTAACAAATTTTAAATGTCAATATACCTTTTGATCAAGAAGTTTTACCCTTAAAAAAATATCCTCAGCTTATACTAGGATAAGTACTTAAAAATGTATATACAAAGGTGTTTGCTGAAAAATTGTTAGAAATAGTAAAACACCATAAGCCATCTAAAAAAAAGGCACAAGAATGTTTTTGTTGGTTTATGATTAAATTGAATGTGTGCTAAACCCACCAGTCAACAAGCAAAATGCACTGAATATTTCAAAGACCTAGACCCTTTGCTCAAGAACTCTTGAAACTACAGGAAAAGTCAGAACCCAGTCCAGTTATAAACAGAGATTCACACAGTGGCAGAGGCTGAGGCTCCAGGAGATGAAGTAACTTAGCCAAAAATATACGTCCAGTTAGTGGCAGAGGTAGACAGAAATCCAGGCCACCTGTCTTTTAGGTAGGCACTTTTTCTAAATGCCTGATGAACTTCAGAACTCCATATACAAGCTCTCAGTGAAAATGGAGATGAGAAGTTGAATGATTGAAGCCAAAGAATTAATTTTGAAAGGTGACTGGGAGAAGATGAGTGGTTAGCAGAGTTTTGAAGGTAAAAACATGCCCTGGCAAACATCACGGGGAGGAAACGCCAGGCTGGTTCCTGGCAAGTGCGGTGACTCAGAGGTTGAAGAACCTGGGGCAATGCCAGGTTGATTTGCTTAGCTAATCCCAGAGAAAACAGTGGTTAGGAAGGCTCTTTGGCTATTTTCTCTCAACACCTGGCAAAGGGTCTTGCAAACCGTAGTGCTCAATAAATATTTACTGAATGAATAAATTCATTAAAAAAATCCATAGCATAACCAGGACATCAAATACCAAGGCAAATGAACACAAAGCAACCACTGCTGGGAATGCATGTTCCTGAAAAGATGGCCAGTACATAGTCTATAGGCTCTCACCTCTAAACCTGTCCCTGAAGATGGTGCAGGAGAGACAGGACATGGATGGCTGAGCCCCAACTAATGGAGGATAGTGAAGAAGGGGGGAGGACAAAGGGAGCGCTTTCTAGCTGTGCTCTTTTTTCTCGCTTATGTTGCCCTGGTGTGATCATTGCCTGGGCATCTCTACGATGGGGCAGAGAAGTCCAGAGAGCAGGGCAGAGCACCATCAAGGAAGCCCTGGAACCTAACTGGGGAGGGGAGCTGGAGTGTCTGTGAGCTAACTGAGCCTTCGGCATTTTCTCCTGCCACCCATCCCATGGCCCTGGCAGTTACAAAAGGGAATAACAGCTCCACTCCCTCCTGAAAAGTAGCGCCTGCCATAGAAGCACTCGTGGGTTCCAGAGGCCCACATATGCCTGAGAGGGCACCTGGGGACAAGTAGAGCCCAGGTGGCATCACTACAGGCTCTCTGGCCTGGGGCTTTCCACCCTGAAAAGCTCCTCCTCCCCACCCTAAACTTACAAGGAAGACCATGAGCTGCAGCTAAGCTTTCACTCTTCTCCCCATGGGAACGTAAAGGCCAAGGCTACTGATCAATCAAAGAAAATAAAATATGATCCCAAAAGAGAGAATTAGGAGAAATATAAGGAACACAAGTTCTGGGAATGAGAGGCAACCAACCTGTATCATGGGAAACAGAGCTAAATCAACAGATAAAACAAAGGTTTAGAATAAGTATATTAAGTATTTTTACTAAGATAAGAGAGAATACTATTGTAGAAACGTGGTTGTGAAGAAGACCCAGAGTCGAAACGAAAGTTTAGCTGGTTTTTTTTAACGTGAAATTAAACAGATGGTTTATTCACCCTTTAAAATGGCATGTTTCATTGGAATGACCTCAACGGGCCATTAAAGAAAATGATTTAAGTATTTCGCAGCAACAAGCAATAGTTTAGTAAAAAGATAAAACTTTGAAGTTTCTAATATACTTGGCCTGTTTAGAAAACAAACATATTTAATTGTTCCCATTTCTTAAATATGTCTAGTGAGTTCAGTTTTTAGTTGCTGCACAAATAAATTGGTCCTAGTTGCATCACTTTCTTTCAAACATCATCCTAAATCGGGGCTTAATGTGGCTTGAACATTTTGCCAGAACAGTCATTCTACTTTTGTCTGAGGGTGGTTGATTACATTTTCCAGCTTACAAATGCCAATATATTTAGAAGAGTTCAAGAAAAATTTAATTGTTGAAATAAAGAACTGGGTTAAATAGCAAAGAGGACTGATCTGAAGACTGAATTATTATAGTGAGAGGAAGATTGGGGGAGAAATTCTTCCAGAAGGCATCAAAAATGGGTAAAGAAGTTGAAAGATGAGAAAAAATAGAACACTGAAAAAACGGAAATAGAAGTTATGTCAACTATTTGAAAGGAGTCCCAGTAGAGAAAAAACATTAAGTGGGAGGGAAAAAATATTTGAAGACCAGTGATCAAGAATATTGCAGAGCCAGACGCAGTGGCTCACGCCTGTAATCTTAGCACTTTGGGAGTACGGAGGATCTCTTGAGCCCAGGAGTTCGAAACCAACCTGAGCAAGAGTGAGATCCCATCTCTACAAAAAATAGAAAAATTAGCTGGGCATGGTGGCACATACCTGTAGTCCCAGCTACTCGGGAAGCTGAGGCAGGAGGATCGCTTGAGCCCAGGAGTTGGAGGTTGGAGTGAGCTATGGTGACGCCATGGCACTCTAGCCTAGCGACAGAACAAGGCTCTGTCTAAAAAATAAATAAATAAATAAAATGAGAGACATAAGATTTTCAGTGGAAAGGCTTCAGAGTGCTAAACTGAACATAGTAATTTTTTTTTTTCATTTTATAGTAAAGACCGTAAAGCCAAAGAAAATAGTATAACACTATTTAGGGAGAAAAAGCAAATCATCTGCTAAGGAACAAGAACCAGAAGGACACTAGATATGTCAACAACAAAGCATATGAAAATATAGCAAAGTAATATCTTTAAATTGAAGACAGTAAAGAACTTTGAATCTGGAAATGTTTATTCAGCTAAATTACCATTTTCAAATGGGAGAGATATAAGATAATAGAGTAAATTTAGAGAAACAAGATGTAAGGAAATAATAAAGGCAAGGATAGAAATCAACTTTAAAAAAGCAATAGCAATAATATTTAAAATCCAATAAAAATGATGGATAAACTCTAAAGCTCATTTGTTAAAAAGCCTAATAAAATGGGCAAACCTCTGCTCAGACAAACTGAGGATAAGAGAGAGAGAGACTATGAGAATAAAACATCCAGCAAAACAAGAGGGAAAGAACATTCTTCTCCAGTAAACTTTCAAACCTAGATGAAATAGATAAACCTATGATTTTAAAAAATGTAAAATGCTAAAATTGGCATAAGAAGAAATATTTTTAAAACTTAACTAAAATAATAATCGTTAAAGAAGTTGAAATAAGAGTCAAAAACCAGCCGGGTGAGGTGGCTCATGCCTGTAATCCTAGCACTCTGGGAGGCCGAGGTGGGAGGATCACTAGAGTCAGGAGTTTGAGACCAGCCTGAGCAAGAGCGAGACCCCCGTCTCTACTAAAAAATAGAAAGAAATTATCTGGACAGCTAAAAATATATAGAAGAAATTAGCTGGGCATGGTGGCGCATGCCTGTAGTCCCAGCTACTTGGGAGGCTGAGGCAGGAAGGTCGCTTGAGCCCAGGAGTTTGAGGTTGCTGTGAGCTAGGCTGATGCCATGACACTCTAGCCCGGGCAACAGAGTGAGACTTTGTTTGGGAAAAAAAAATAAAAGAGTCAAAAACTTACTCCTACTCAACATATCCTCCAAAACCTCAGCCCCAAATTATCTTACAACTGAGCTCTGAAAAAACAGATAACTCTGTTATTCAAGTTGTTACAGAAAATATACGTGGATCCAATGCACGTATTAAAAAGGAGTGCAGATACTTTACATTTCCAGTCTAGCATGTAAGGCACTTGGAAGTTATCACTGTGTTCTAGTAACAAGTAAAAGGCTGAAAAAACTGAAAAATAAACAGTTCCTTGAATTATCAGAGAAGTGAGGTCACAGGCAAGCCACTGCCCCCAAATGATGGAGACAGGCAGGAAATGCAGAGAATCACAACTGGCCAGAACAGACACTCCCAGGGCAGAAGCCTTTGTGGGAACGGTGAAAACCTGCAGTACAACTCCCAAATTGCTGGTGGCTCAGAGTGGCCAGATCTCAGAGTTAAAAACTCCACCGGGGCTCAGTCATAGGGGTGGGGGGGCCCCCCCCCCCCGCACACTTTTGTGAGTTTTAGCTCATGGAGCTCGATCAGGTTCTCACAGTGAGTATCCGGAAAAATGCCGTGGTGCTTCTGGCAGGCAGAGGGGAAAAGGAACTGTCTTTAAATATACCAGCGCATTCATTCTGCTCTTTTTCACAAGGCTTGCCCACAAGAGAAATTATTTCATCAGGGCCTAAACTGTTGGAGTTCTATCAGAGCCCAGCCAACCTGGGAGAACAGAAATACCCAACTCCAGCCTGCTCTGGCCTGCCAGGTGGGGTAAGGAGATACCCAACTCCAGTCCACCGTAGCCATCCGGTCCCACCTGAGGGGCAGGGGAGAAACTGAGAAGCACCTGTAGAGTTTATAGTCCAGGGGCGCAGGCTCACAAAGATACTGAGATATATCTTAGAGCTGTTGAATGAATGCCCCCCCACCCTTTCCCACCACATTACTGAAAGCCCATTTACTGCAGTTTCTTTTGCTTAGTATATCATATCCACCTTTCAACAAAAAAAATTACAAGGGGTAGTAAAAGGCAAAAACACAGTTTGCTGAGACAGAGCAAACATCAGAACCAAACTCACATAAGGCAGTGATGTTGGAATTAACAGGCTGGGAATTTAAAACAACCACGATTAGGCCGGGCGCGGTGGCTCACGCCTGTAATCCTAGCACTCTGGGAGGTCGAGGCGGGCGGATCTCTCGAGGTCAGGAGTTTGAGACCAGCCTGAGCAAGAGCGAGACCCCATCTCTACTAAAAATAGAAAGAAATGATCTGGCCAACTAAAAATATATATAGAAAAAATAAAAAAAAAATTAGCCAGGCATGGTGGCGCATGACTGTAGTCCCAGCTACTCAGGAGGCTGAGGCAGGAGGATCACTTGAGCCCAGGAGTTTGAGGTTGCTGTGAGCTGGGCTGATAACATGGCACTCACTCTAGCCCGGGCAACAGAGCGAGACTCTGTCTCAAAAAAAAAATAAATAAAAAATGAAAAAAAAAAATAAAACAACCACGATTAATATGCTAAGGGCTCTAATGGATAAAGCAGAAAACATGCAAGAACAGATGGGAAGTATAATCAGAGGGGTGGAAATTCTAAGAAAGAATTTTTAAAAATGCCGGAGGTCAAAAACACTGTACCAGAAATGAAGAATGTCTTTGATGGGCTCTTAGTAGACTGGATATAGCTAGGGAAGAAGTTTCTGAGCTTGAGAATATGTCAATAGAAACTTCTAAAACTGAAATTCAAAGAGAACAAAGACTGAGAAACAGAAAGCATAACAGAATTACAAAAAGTATGGAACAACTGCAAAAGGTGTAACATACACATAATGGAAATATGAGAAGGGAAAACAAAGAAAGAAAGGAACAAAAGAAATATGTGAAACAATAATGACTAGGAATTTCTCAAATTAATGTCAGATACCAAACCACAGATCTAGGAAGCTTAAAGAACATCAAGCACTGTAAATGCCAATCCCTCCCCAAAAAAAAACTACACCTAGGTATATCATCCAAACTGCAGAAAATCAAGGATTTCTGAAGATTTCAAGAAAAAACCTTGAAGCCCAAGGAAAAAGAAAACTTACCTATACAGGAGCAAAGATAAGAATTACATGCAACTTCTCCTTGGAAACTGTGCAAACAAGAAGAAAGTAGAGTAAAAATATTTAATGTACTAAGAAAAAAATCCCCACCAACCTATAATTCTATGCCCTGTGAAATTATCCTTCAAAAGTGAAGGAGAAATAAAGACTTTCCCAGACAAAAATTGAAGGAATTTATTGCCAGTAGACCTGCTTTGCAAAATTGTTAAGTGAAGTTATTCAGAGAGAAGGAAAATTATATAGGTCAGAAACTCAGTTCTACATAAAAAAAGGAAAATATCAGAGAAGAAACGAGTGAAGGTAAAATAACAAACTTTATTCTTATTCTTAATTGATCTAACACATAGCACTTTGTTTAAAATAATAGCAACACTGTATTTAATTATATATGCTTGTATAATATATATGCTTATACATGCTTATATGTAAGTGAAATGAATGATAGTAATGAATCCCAACAAAGGATAGGAGGGAGGAATTTGGATTATTTGTTACTATAAGGTGCTTTCACTACCAATGAAGCAGTATGTTGTTATTTGAAAGTGGATTTGAATTAGTTGTAAATGTATGAGGTCTGTCTGGAAAGTATCCAGCCATGTAATATGAAAAATGGAGACATTTATTAAAGAAGATAAAAGATACATGAATTGTTGTACATAAGACAATGATGCCTCAGTCCCCTTGGGACCTCACACAGTTCTCCCAGCGTCTCGTAACCTAATCTGTACACATTCAACATTGTCAGGTATTCTGCGAGCTGCAGGCCTTCCAGAATGTGGCTCGCTTTCAACAGATTCTTGTCCATCTTTGAAGCATTTGTGCCATGCTTTTATTTGCACTGCACTCATTGCATCATTCCCGAAAGCCTTCTGAATCATCTGAATCGTTTCCGCAGAGGAGTGTTCAAGCTTAACACAAAATTTGATGTGATTCATTGCTGTACCCACTCGGTCATTTTGAGTGTGACAGCCACACAGTACACACGCTCACTCAGTGGTGTCCAGCGCCCCACTGACTAGTATAATGAAGTCATCACTGTTCGTGCGTGCACATCCCAGTCCACTCTCCTTGGCTGCCAGGTTACATCAATGTTGTGCAAACCATTCTTGTTATATTAACAATGGCTGGATACTTGCCAGATAGACCTTTTTCTATATTGCAAACAATAGAGAAAGCACTAAAAAAAGTTTAAAAAGAAATATAACTGATATGCTAAAAATAGGAGAGAAAATAAAATCATATAAACTGATTAATTAAAACCACAAAAGGCAGAAAAAGAAGGGAAAACAAAGGACCAAAGGACAAAGGCATCAAATAGAAAACTAACAAATATGGTAGGTATTAATCCAACTATATCTAGGTATATCAATGGCCTAAATACACCAATTAAAAGACAGATTGTCAGAATGGATCAGAAAACAAGACTCAAATATATGTTGTCTTTAAATATACAGACACACGTAGATTAAAGGTAAAGGGATAGAGAAAGAAATATCATGTTAACTCTAATCAAAAGGAAGCTGGGGTGGCTATGTTAATTCAGACAGAGCAGACTTCAGAGCAGAGAAAGTTTTCAGTGATAAAGGGAGGCATTACATAATGATAAAGGAGTCTGTTTTCTAAGAAGGCATAATTACTTCTTAATGTGTATTGACCTAACAACAACAATAAAAAAATCTGAGTCAAAAACTGACAGAACTGCAAGGAGAAATAGATGAATCCACTGTCATAGTTATAGACTTCAAGACCCTGTATTAGAAATGGACAGATCCTGCGGGCGGGAAATCATTGAGGACATGTTAAACTCAACAGTGCCATCAATCAACTAAATATAATTAACATTTATAGGCTTAATACACATTCTTCCCACGCTCATATGGAACATTCACTAAGACAGACCACATTCTGGGCCATAAAAACACCTTACCAAATTTAAAAGAATAGAAATCATACAATGTCTGCTCTTAGACCACAGTGGAATTAAACTAGAAATCAATGTCAGAAAGACAGCTGCAAAATCCCAAAATACTTAGAGATTGAACAACACACTTTTAAATAACACATGGATCAAAGAAAAAAATCTTAGGAGAAATTTAAAAATATTTTTGTACTAAATGAAAATGAAAATAAAACTTATTAAAATGTATGGAATATAGCAAAAGCAGTATTTAGAAGAAAATTTATGGCATTGAACACATATATCAACAAAAAAGAAAGATCTAAAATCAATACTCTAAACTGGGCATAGTGGCTCTTGCCTGTAATCCGAGCTAGTCAGAGGCTGAGGCAGGAGGATCACTTGAGCCTATTTAAAATAAATAAATAATAAATAAATAAAGTAAAACAATCTAAGCGCCCACCCTAGGAAACTAAAAAAAAAAAAAAAAGATCAAATTAAATCCAAAGTAAGCAGAAAAATGAAATAATAAAAACTAGAGTAGAAATCGATGAAATTCAAAACTGAAAGAGATAAAATCAATGAAACCAAAAGCTGGTTCTTTGAAAGAGCAATCAAATTGATAAATCTCTAGTCAGTCATAAAAAGAGAGAGAGAGAGAAGGTGAAAATTGCCAATATCATAAATAAAAAGGGGCTACCCCTACTGATCCCATGGACATCAAAAGAGTAATAAGTGAATATTGTGTATAATTCTATGCCCACAAATTTGATAACCTAGATGAAATGGATCAATTCCTTGAAAGATACAATCTGCCAAAACTAACACAAGAAGAAATAGACAATTGTCATAGGCCTATATCTACTAAAGAAATTGAATCCATAATTTATAACCTTCCAAAACAAAAAGAGCTAGGCCCAGATGGGTTCACTGGTGAATTCTATAAAACACTTAAGGAAAAAATTATACTAATTCTCTATAACCTCTTTCAGAAGGTAGAAGCAGATACTCTAGCTGGCTTTTGATTAGTAAATTTTTTAAAAAAAAAAAGAATTTTAAAAAAAGGAGATAGAAGCAGAGAAAATACTTCCTAACTCATTCTATTAGGCCAGCATTACCCAAATACCAAGATCAAAGAAAGACTTGACAAGAAAACTACAGACCACTATCTCTGAACACAGATACAAAAATCTTTAACAAAATAGTAGCAAATCTAATTCAATACTGTAAAAAAATAATTATATACCATGACCAAATAGGATTTATCCCAGGTATGCAAGGCTGGTTCAACATTCAAAAATCAATTAATATAATGCATCATATCAACTAGGTAAAGAAGAAAATGTCATGATCATATCAAAGGAGGCAGAAAAGTCATTTGACAAAATCCAACACCATTCATAATTTTTAAAAAGGCCTCTTGGTGAACTAGGAAGAGATGGAAGTGTCATCAACTTGATAAAGAACATCTACAAAAAAACCTACAGCTAACATTACAGTTCATGGGGAGAAACTGGAAGTTTTCCCACTAAGATCAGGAACGAAGCAAGGATGTCCAGTCTCACTACTGTATGGCAAAATAATAGACAAATAGATCAATGGAATAGAAGAGATAACCCAGAAATAGGCCCACATAAATACATTTGAGTAGTCCTTGACAAAGGAGTAAAGGCAGTAATACTATTTTCAACAAATGGTGCTGGAACAATTAGACATCTGTATGCAAAAAAATGAACCTAAACACAGATCTTAAATCTTCACAAAAATTAACTCAAAGTGCATCACAGAGTACATAATAAAAAACTATAAAACTTTTAGAGGGTAACATAGGAAAAAAATGTAGATTCCCTTGGGTATGGCAATGACTTTTTATTTTTTTTATTTTTTTTATTTTTTATTTTTTTTTTTTTTTGAGACAGAGTCTCACTTTGTTGCCCAGGCTAGAGTGAGTGCCGTGGCGTCAGCCTAGCTCACAGCAACCTCAAACTCCTGGGCTCAAGCGATCCTCCTGTCTCAGCCTCCCGAGTAGCTGGGACTACAGGCATGCGCCACCATGCCCGGCTAATTTTTTTTTTCTATATATATTTTTAGCTGTCCATATAATTTCTTTCTATTTTTAGTAGAGGTGGGGTCTCGCTCTTGCTCAGGCTGGTCTCGAACTCCTGAGCTCAAATGATCCGCCCACCTCGGCCTCCCAGAGTGCTAGGATTACAGGCGTGAGCCACCGCGCCCGGCCCTGGCAATGACTTTTTAGAGCAACACAAACACACAATCCGTGAAAGAGTTGATAAGCTGAACTTCATTAAAATTAAAAACTTCTGCTCTGTGAAGGACATTGTTAAAAGAATGAGAAGAGAAGCCACAGAATAAAGAAAATATTTGCAAAAGACGTATTTGATAAAGGACTACTATGCAAAATATATAAAGAACACTTAAAACTTAACAATAAGAAAACGACAACCAATTGAAAATGAGCAAAAGATTCAATTGACACTTCACCAGAGAAGATGGCAAATAAGCATATGAAATGATGCTCAATATCATACATTATTAGATAATTTCAAATTAAAGTAACAATGAAATATCACTACACACCTATTAGAATGGCAAAATCTAAAACACTGACAATGACAAATACTGGCAAGGATGTGGAGAAACAGGACCTCTCATTCATTGCCGATGGGAATGCAAAATGGTACAGACACTTTGGAAAACAGTTTGGTAGTTTCTTACAAAACTAAACATACTCCTGCTGTATGATCCAGCAATGGCACTCCTTGGTATTTACCCAAATGAGTTCAAAACTTACGTCCACACAAAAACCTGCATATGAATGTTGACAGCAGTTTTATTGATATTAATAATTGCCAAAACTTGGAAAAAACCAAGATATAATTCAGTAGGTGAATAGATAAATGGTGATGCTTTGAGACAATTAAACACTATTCAGTGGTAAAAAGAAATGAGCTCTCAAGCCATGAAAAAGATGTGCAGGAACCCGAGATGCATATTACTAAGTGAACGAAGCCAAAGCCAAAGGCTACATACTCTATGATTCCAACTGTACAACATCCTGCAAAAGGCAAAACTATGGAGAATGTAAAAGATTCAGTGGTTGCCAAGGGTTGGGGGAAGGGAGGGATGACTACATGCAGCACAGAGGATTTTGTGGGCAGTGAGACAACTCTGTATGATACTATAATGATAGATACCTGTCCTTATACATTTATCAAAACCCACAGAATGTACAACACCAAGAGTGAACCCTAATGTAAACCATGGACTTCAGGTGATGATGTGTCAGTGCAGGGAAGGCTGTGCGTATGTGGGGGCAGGGATGGATGGTGTTTCTCTGTATCCGTTCTATACAAAATATACCATGAACTTAAAACTGTTTCTAAAAAATAAGATCTATTTTTTAAAAAGACTCAGCCAAAAAAGAAAAGTACAGAATGATCAAGTAGGGTTGATGCCGAGAATACAATGATGGGTCAGTATCAGAAAAAAAAATGTATCAATGTACTTCATCACATTAAAACTGAAAGAGAGAAAAAAAGGATATACTCTTACCAGATGTAGAAAAAATATTTACTTAAAAAAAGTCTTTAATAAATAAACAGTATTTCATGACAATAGAAACTCTTTGAAAACTATGAATAAAAGTAAAATTTTTAGCATTTTAAAGACTTTCTACCAATAACATGCACCACATATCATCGTAATAAAGAAATATTATAGGCACATTCTCTTTAAAATTAGCAATAAGATAGAAACAAAAAAAAGGAAATAAATTTAATTCAAAGATTGGAGGGAGATATTTTAAGTGTGTTGCTAATAAGATTGATTCTTTACAAGGAACATTCAGCAAGGCCAACAGACAAAGTATTAGAACTAATTGGAGAGTTTAGTAGGTTTGCCAGAAATGAGAATAATATGTATACAGAGTAATAGTAGAAAAAGTAGTGGAAAATAAGATGCCATTTAAATAGCAAACTAAAAATATGAAGTGTCTAGGAATTAATCTAACCAAGAACACATGGAAACTTTAAGGAGGAATTTTTTAAATTCCAGTAAAATATATAAAAGAAGATCTGAATAATTTCAGACATATTTATGAATGGGAACAATTTAACATTGTAACAGTATTAATTCTCCCTAAATTAGACTATAAATTCAATTGCAATAAAAATATCAACTGGAATTTGAGGGACTCTGACAAAATGATTCTAAATGCTATGTGGAAGAATAAAGTTTCATGGATATCTAAGACCATTTTGAAAAAAGAAGAGAGAAAAGGAGGGAACTCTACTGACAAATGGTCAGGCATTACAAAGCCTAGTAATGTGAATGGTGTTTTCTGGAGAAAAGGCCGACCCAGACATAGACCGTGAATATGTGAAACTTGGTGTTTGATAGGGATGGGATGCCAAATGTGATGACATTTGGAAATATTGACTCACTGTGTGGAGAAAATAGTAAAGTTTATTCCCTTAAAAAAAAAAAAAAAAACCCTTTAGCTGGATTTGGATTAAAAACCTAAATGTGAAAAGTAAAACTAAAAGCCAATAGGAAAAAATGTAGCCGATGTCTTCATGACCCTAGGAAGGAAAGATTTCATAAACAAGACTTAAAATGCACAAACCATGGATAAATTTATCAACATTAAAGTAGCTGTACATGTGCAACAAGCACCATAAAATTATCAGAGAGTTGACAGACTGGAGTAGGATAGTGCTGAAAACTGATAAGTGACTAATATCTAGAACATAAAAGTTATTTCTGCAAATCAGAGAGAAGATAGGAAACTCAACAGAAAAAAATGAGCAAAGTATATGAATAGGCAGTTTGCAGACAGGGAAAGGCAAATAGCTAGTAATATATGAAGAGACATTCAGCCTCACAAGAAATCAGAAAAACAAAAATAAAACCACAATTAAATACTACTTTACTCATACCAGATTGACAAAAATTAGAAAGTCAGAAAATATCAAGTGTTGGTGGAGAAATGACAACCCTCATGCTTGTATTGTTGGAATGTCACCTGGCTATTTTAGAGATCAATCTGGCAATATTCAGTCAAATAGTATGTAAATTTACTCTATGATCAGCAATTCTATGCATATATATCCAGAAAAGCTCCTGAACAGGCACACAAGAGGACATGCAAGAGCATATTCATTGCATCCTGTGTTTGCTAACAGTTCAAAGGAACCTCCTGCCTGTGACTTAAGACTGAGGAAGGAAAGGATTTAGGCAGCAAGCAGTCCGAAGAAATGAGCTGGATTTACAGTTAGTGGCAGGATGGATATATCCCAGAAACATAATGTTAAGTGAAAAAAAAGTTATAAAAACCATTAGATTTATTTCCCAATACTTTTCATGAAAATTCAACGCACAAGCACAAAGCAACACTAATTTTCAAGGATAGATGTATGTCCAAATAAATATATGGAAGATGGATTAGAAAGATGCATATTATATTCCTTAGAGTAGGCAACTTTGGGGTCACAGGAATGGAAAAAGGTATGGAAGATGAAGGGGAAGATAATCCTACAAATAACACTACACAGGATCTTTGCACAAGCTGATGATTCTAGTTCTCCATGGACTGAGAAGTAGGATGAACTGAAATCTGTGATCCTGAAGTCCATTAAAAAAAAAAAAAAAAAATCAATTCTTCCTGAAACTGCTGGGATGAGCTGTTTTTTAATATCTTTATCTCTCCTCTTTTTTAATTTTGTCCCTTCTCTTTTCCCCTATAAAGGGTTGCTGGCTCCCCGCCAGGTCTCTGCAGACTCAGGGGACATGGACAACATTGTGGTGACCTGGCAGCCTCCCAGGAAAGCTCCCTCTGCTGTTCAGGAGTACGTGGTGGAATGGAGCGAGCTCCGTGCAGGAGGGGACACACAGCCCCCTCTAAACTGGCTGCGGAGTCCCCCCTACAATGTGTCTGCTCTGATTTCAGGTCTCTAATTAGTGAACTTCCTTCTGGAGGGTTACTAAGTTCATAGGTATTTGGGGAAACTGCAGGCAAGAGTCCAGAATCTGCCTTCAATGACAGGTGGCTGCCTGATAAAGGGGCAGCGATGACCTAGAGTCCATCCAGACAGCACCTCAGAATACACCAGTGCAGCCGTAGGCCAACTGGTCAGTGTGATAGGCACTTTTATCTTTGAGAATTCACTTAATTCACAAAACAATCATGTGCTGGTAGAGTCCTTACGCCCTTTATACAGAGGAGGAAACCAGGATGTTCTCCATTCCCAATTCTGCTGCTGATTATTCGGGTAATAGTAAATCCAAAATTATCTATAGTCCTCAGGTTCCTAATTTGTCAGTGGTTAGAGTCAAGTGAGAGAACACATCTGAAAATATATTAAAATGATTGGACAGGACTTAATGTCTATTTTTTTTTTTTTTTTTAGCTACAGCTACTGGAATAGGAAGTTAATGTCATTTTTAAGCATGAGTTCAGCATAGTAGTTAAAGTTTCTGGTTCTGCAACCAGACTACCTGGGTTTGAGTCTCGATGTGATCTAGGGAAAATTATTTAAATTCTCTGTGCCTCCATTTCCTCATCCGAAAAATGGGGATAATATTACCTACCTCAGTGGGTTATTGTGAGGACTAACTGAATTACTATATGGAATACGTTTTAAATAATGTCTTATACATTTTAAGTGCTCAATAATTTAGCTATCATTATTATTAAATGTGATAAAGCTAAGATTTTAATAGATTTTCAAGCTCTAAATCTTATAACATTTCCATACACCACGACAATCATTACAACTGTCTAGGCGGTTATACACACCCTGCTTAAGTTGACAAGATTTATACAAAATGAAATAACAGAAAACACTGTGTGATAATACGTGAGTCCGTCCTTAACTGTGTGCTTCCTTCATAGTCTAGCTGCTCAGACTCCTAATAGGTTAAGTTGTAATCACTACCCTTAAAGAGAATGCTGCTTAGATAACCCAACAAGCATTCAGAGGAAGGTGAGCAAGTCATTGAGAGTCTGGAACTTTTAATCTGGAAACCATTTAGCCTAGGGAAGAGAATTCTAGATGGGGTGGGGGTGGGGTGGCTTGATGGCTGTCCTTGGTTTTGATGTGTACATGGAAAAGGGTGTGGTTCCTTTCTTGCTCTGGAGAGCATGGAAATTATAAGAAGCCAGATGGCAGCTCAATTTTGAGAAAGAACTTTCCTACCTTGGATGGTCTCTAACAGGACAATTGATTACCTCTCAAAGTAGCATTTTCCTTATCCCTAGAGTTTTTGTAATGGGACCAATTTTCCTTCAGGGCTGTTGTGCCCATCAAATCAGAAGAAAGAGTAGATTAAAAAAAACCATTTACCAAACTTTAAGCAGCTATGAAATTGTAAACATTGTAAGCTGTATCAGCATTTACCCCTGTGGGAGAGTTTGAACTATCTGGTCTCTACAGTTGCTTCCTACTAGAAATTCTATAATTTTATGCAAATCCCTTAAAATAGATGGCAAGAAAGAATGTTTTCCATAGTCAGTAAAATAAAATGTTTTCAGGCACTTTAGAAATATTCATTTGAATAAAATCAATATACTAATGATAACTTTATTGATTAAAGTTGTTCTGCTTAGAAACACTTGGTTAGCTATTAGTTTATATTGATATTACAGTCTGGATATACACACTTAAAAATTAAGTAATTCACACTAATGATAACTTCAAAATGGCCCTCTCCAATCAGTAAAATCACTCATTGTCATTTGATCCTCACCAGCCTTTCCCCAGAGTCTGGCTGGGGCAGAGGTGAGTGTTTGGAGTGGGCCGGAATACAGCCTGGCTCCTGGCTTATAGGTTGGTGGAGCCTAGACTTGGGACCAGTTCTGTCCTGTCTGGGTGAAAACACTTCTGACCATACAGAGCCACTCCTTTTACAAATATGTAACATCGTGGTGTCTAGAAAACTTTCCCTGCTGCCTGGACTAACAAGGGCTCCTCTTCTGCATGCTACCATCTCACTGCCTCCAGGATTACTCCTTATTACTGATCGCTTAATGTTTGCCTTCTCCCACACTTGAGAGGTGAAATTAGCTTTCTGCAGAAAAACCACCTAAGAGATGGTTGATAAACGTGGAGACAGGGACTGTGCCCAAGGGTGCCAGGTTTGCATGTATCTACAGGAGTGGTGGGAAATGAGCCTGGAAATTGGGGCCAGACTCTACAAAGGAAATGAAAGTCTCAGGAGTGTGGGTTTCACCCATGGAAGGTTTTGAGGTGGGGAGCAGACATTGTTAGGGAGCCTTCGTACAGGAATTAGCCAGTAAAACAGGAGTCTTCAGGTCAGAACCAGGAAACAGGCTCGCTAGGAAGGCTTTACTCGAGCTGGAAAGGGAAATGTCAGCTGAATTATGGGGCCACCTTGTCTTCCCCCCTCCATTCACAAGAAGAAACCCACAGCTTCTGATGTAGCAGTTCCCAAGGCCTCTGCCTGAACTCACATTTTGCGTGGCAGAATGCAATGGAACTATTTGCCTAATGTGCTCATCTGGAACTCCCACGCCTCCAGTGGCACAGTGGTTGGTTGGCCCCTCCCGTGCTTTGGGACAGAACAGCCAGGCAGTGGGAGCCAAAAGCTACTCACAGGCCCCTCCCAAGTGAAGTACGATTTCATATTCCATGTTGCACTTTGGGCTTCTGGGTCTCAATGCCACCCATGAGGAATCTTTGGATGACAAGACTAAGCTGTGTCCTTTTCTCTGTTTCACTTGGTTCATGAACTCAAATTGGAATTCACCCATGGCATGTGTTTTGATCTCGTCATGGTCTCTTCTGACAGCACTGGTTGCACAACTGAGTTTTATGCGCTGCCTACTTGCTAGAATATTTAAGGGGCGATGGGTTTTCATATAAAACACACACATTTAGTAAATTATTCTATGATATAAAATTCTTCTTCCTGAAAAAAGAAAACGCTAAACCCTCATCAATTGTCAGTGTAGGGGACCCTGGCTAGCCTTCAGCTGGGCATTAAACAGTATTGTAGAGAGTCCTAACTTTGGCCACCTGATACTATGGTTAATTAGTAGGGGTTCTCTCTCTTTTTCCTTTAAATTTTAATTTGGAATTTAAAGATATATCATGGGCAGTATCCATGAGAGGGTCCTTTTCTTCACAGGCAGTAGAAATCTGAGATTCTTAGAAATAAGTTTTGTCAGGGAAGAAGGACTTGCCAGTAAGTTTCATGACTGATAGAAAATTGCAAAGTGTGGCACTTTAAAAGCTAGAAAGGAGCATTAACATTCCCAGGTACCTTCCAAATCTTCCAAGCTATGAAGCAACTAAGATCTCGCTGGAACACTAGAGGGGGAGGAGGGGAACAAGGAGTCAGATTACACCCAGAGGCCCTGGTTAGTCATGCCCGGGTGTGTCATCTGCCCTATCAGATCCTGATAAGCATCATGGAATCAGAAAAGTATTGCTGCAAAATTCCAGCCTCACTTTCTTGTAAACAGCAAATGATTTATTTGTAGAAGTCAAAGTATTTTTTTTGAAGGCAGGTTTTTTGTTTTTGTTTTGTTTTTCCAAAAGCAGTCTGTGTGCATGTGTTGGTGTGGTCATAGTATTTAAAGCCTTTTTTGGAATTTGAATAGGTTTTATCTCCTTCTTAATCACCATGACCTTGTTTGTTTATATGGAAAGAAACTTAGGTTGGTTGATTGGTTGATCTCATATGTGGAAGTTGGGAACAGTGACTTCCAGAAGCCGTGTCATGGCAAATAGGATGCTGAGAATTTGTGACATAGGTCATCCCTTTACCCTCAGTTCAGACTGTGCTTGAACCATCTTCCAACTAAGAAAAGGCAAGAAAAACCTTGGATACATCTGTATCAGAGATTAAAATGGCTCCCTGTAGTGACTCACTGATGATGGCACACCTGTTATAAGAACTTTCTTTTCCTTGCAGAGAACATAAAGCCCTACATCTGTTATGAAATCCGTGTGTATGCACTGTCAGGGGATCAAGGAGGATGCAGCTCCATCCTGGGTAACTCCAAGCACAAGGGTGAGTCTTGGGACCTTTAGCAAAATTTTGCTTTAGTTTAATGGTGTGGATTTGAAGGGTGACAGAAGCCACCTGTGTTCTACTTTACAGCACCACTGAGTGCCCCCCACATTAATGCCATCACAGAGGAAAAGAGGAGTGTTTTAATTTCATGGAACAGCATTCCAGCCCAGGAGCAGATGGGCTGCATCCTCAGTTACAGGATATACTGGAAAGAACGGGACTCCAATTCCAAACCTCAGCTCTGTGGTACGTGTGAGAACCAAATGCAATGGGGCCTTCTTGTTTGGATGTCAGGAAAACACAGGCCAGTGTATGTGTATATCTACACGTTCGTGCTGGCACCATGCCTGGCACTTAGTAAGTACTCAATAAATATTTGTGAAAGTAATTGAATGAAGAAATATAAAAGACATTTAAACACACACATGAAGTATTGAATATGTGTTATGTGCCAAGCAAATTGCTAAGGATACAGAGATGAAATAAATGGACTAGCTGTCAAGGTGCTTATACCTATGGAGAGACAGCATTTCCGAAAGCAATGAAGGCCTTCAATACTGTATAAACCCTAGAGGTTCACAAGGAATGCATTTGGACAACTTTTAAATACCCCCATTGGCAATTACCATCATAGCATATTATCTTCTCCTTAAAATGGACAAAATAAAATACAGTTTAAGTAACCCTTTATGACCCGTAATCATTCTATAACTGTAAAACGAAAGCAATTAGAATAAACTCTGGCTAGAGCATTGTCTCAGATGATTTCACGGACCTCTCATTTGTGCAGCAACTCCAAGTCACTTGCCAGATTTGGTGTTCCAATCTTTGATTTATTCAGAGCTTTTGTTTTTCTTGAACTTCTCTTCACTTTGTAAGCAGCTGGCCTTCTTTCAGGAGCACTTATCATAAATAAGGAACATTTTCATTCCTTTATGAGAGTTATTAAGTCCAAGAATAATAGAACAAAGCCACCCTGAGATGTAGCTGCCAGAGAGCCGCCTGCAGGGGTAATTTTTACCCAGGAAGCTTTAAGAGTTGGTAATCTCTCTTGACCTTAGGAGATTTGCAGTATGACTTTAAAAGCTAGTTAGTTTTTTATTATATAAATAATACTTGCACATGATAAAAACATTCAAATAGTTTAGAAAGATATAAAATGAAAATTCTCCCTTCCTTCACGGTTAGGCTGTTAGCAATTCCTTGTGTGTTCTTCCAGGGAAAAAAAAAAAAAATTAATCCCATATACAAGAATCTATTTAAGATTTTTTTCTATGATCGAAACATTGCTGTTACCTCTCAACAACACCTACTGGAGAGCTTTCCACATAAGTCCATGTGAATTTGCCTCATTCTTTTTTATCAGCTCCATAGTATTCTATTATAAGGCCCGATGATCATTTGTTTAATCCACTCTTGATAAACAGAATGTATCACTGAACAGAACTGCTTCCCCCGGGCCTGTCAGGGTAAGTCTGAAATGCACCCCAAGAGGTGAGGAATCAATTGACCTCCTCTTGGGCCATTTGAAACGCTTCATGTGAAATTTGCCCCTCAAATGATTCTCCTTTTAGCGGCGTTTAAACTGAGATGCCTGTTTACAGCCAAATGGATCAACACAGTCAGTGAGTTCTTGAAGCTTCTCCTGTAGATGTTGAAGAAAATACCTACCTTCCATGGACACAAATCTGATGACTCTAAAGCCCATGTGAGGGTATTTTTAAGATGAGTTAAAAGGCAAGAAAGAGCACAGATTTACAGTCCTATTTTATGCCAGTTTAGATTAAATTTTGTTTAATTTGGTAAATACTTGATGAGTAAGACCCGTTCCCTATCTTCAGAGAGCTCCTAGCTATGGATGGAGACAGAAAAGTACACAAAAGTGATGCAACTGCTACGATCAAAGACTGACAACTGCCCATCACATTGGCGGCCAGAAATCATAGGCGAATTCACAAGGGCAGTTTCTAGAGCGTGGTAGGAGGTAGCAGGTAGAGGAGGAGGGAGAAGGACACCAGGAGAGAAAGCCCTCATGGCAGGGAAGAAGGGGCCCCACCTTACTTGTGTTTTGGCGCCACTGACCAGGCAGCAGTACTAAGGGCACATGCCGAGTGCAGCAGGAGCAAAACATGTAGGGCACTCAGCCCTCCCCTGGCGGGACAGGCGAGGTGTAGAGCCAGGATGGGACCTGGGCATCTGCATCAGAGTGAATTCCATGGGTGGTTCTGGTGCACAACCACCCCTCCAGAAGCTTGGCTATGTTGCCGTGTTGCACGGATGGACCAGTGGCTAGCACACTTCTCTGCTGGAGGACACATCATACTTTGTTACTACCTGTTGTCTTTGCCAACAGACTCTAAGCATCATGAGAGCAGAAGCCATAGCAATTGCTCGCCATTGTCTCCCCTGCATTTAGAATGCAGCCAAGCATGTGGCAGGTGCTTATAAAAGCAAATGGGTAAACACTGCCCTTGCCTTTGTTAAGCCCAGTATAGATCATTAGGTAAAAACTCATTTCCAGTAACAATGCAACTATTTTGCCTGGCACCACCTGGCCTTCCTACCTACAGCCTCTCAGATGATTGGCAACAATCACATTTTCCTAAACTGGTGTCCTTATCTTTTAACCACTCTGCGTCTAAAGTTTCAGACCACCAAGGATTGAATGGCCTCCTTTATCTCTGCCAGAGATCACGGCCCAGAGGCAGCAGGACCAGTATTTCCTGCTGGACGTCTTGACTTCTTTCTCCTATTACACAACTCAGCCTATTTTGCCAACCAAACTGCTGACAACATCCTCCTCACTGCTTCGCCCATAGAGCTTCTATTTTTGCTCTTCAAATATACGTGTGTGTGCGTATAAACTTTATCGGCCCAGCGAACCATACAAATCCCTTACCTCTGTTCCAACATCTCATTTCACTTCCAGAGCGAAGGATGCCCTCACTCAGTTGCATAGTTACTCCCTGATGCTCGCTGATGTTTTGCTGCAGCAAGATGAGCAGAAGGCCTCTCTAAATTAATTTTTTAATCCCCTGCCTTAGGAAAAGGAAAAGGGCTTTTTGAGCTCAATCATATAGCTTAAGTCTGTGCAAGCAATTTCACCAGGCTAGGGTAGATTTGGGGATTTTCCACAAGGACTTTTCTCAACAGAATGTAAAATACAGAAATTGCTCTGATATCACAGCTATTAAATTATCTGCTCAGGCCTCAGCCACTTTGGGTGGACTGGAGGTTATGTTACAGGGCTCCGTCTTGCTAATTACCCATAAAGGGATAGTGTTAAGGGATCTCTTTTCTCCAGTAGATAGTAAACTCTTTGAGGCAGATTCTGTGCCTTTGTGTTGTCAATGCCTCGTCCAATGTAGGCGCTCAGTAAATATTTGTGACTTTTGAAATGAATTCAGCAGGCAGGACATCATCTGACTTTCCCTGGAGTTGGTGAGCCAGAATATGATGTGGAGACACAACGTGCTGAGTTTTAGTTTCCCCTTTGAGCAGCAGCACAGGTGAGGTCAACTCCATGAGCTGGCAGGTGCTGACCTTGACTTTACAGTCCTCCCCAGCTCTGGAGAGGTCACTCCAAAACCCACACCCAGCAGGTCACTGGAGGAGAAGATTGCCTATTTACTAACATCCATCGACACTCATGTTTCTCAGAGGAGAAAAACAGCATCAGTACATTGCTCAAAAAACAAAATCTTCCCTACAGAGAAAACTGCAGGAGTGTTGAGAGCATAAGGAATTGATAATCTAGGCTTCTGCCTGCCAAATAAGTCTAAGTACCATTGCTCTACTTTTTAATGATTTTATGTCAAATTGAAGCAGATCATCATATGAAGCCCTATAAGCTTGAGACCCAGAGCCTATGAAAAAAAAGTGCAGAAGCCAGGCATGGTGGCTCACACCTGTAATCCTAGCACTCTGGGAGATTGAGGCGAGAGGATCATTTGAGCTCAGGAGTTCGAAACCAGCCTGAGCAAGAGCGAGACCCCGTCTCTACTAAAAAACTAGAAAGAAATTATCTGGACAACTAAAAATATATAGAAAAAATTAGCCAGGCATGGTGGCACATGCCTATAGTCCCAGCTACTCGGGAGGTTGAGGCAGAAGGATTGCTTGAGCCCAGGAGTTTGAGGTTGCTGTGAGCTAGGCTGATGCCACGGCACTCTAGCCCGGGCAACAGAATGAGACTCTGTCGCAAAAAAAAAAAAAAAGAAAAAGAAAAAGAAAAGAAAAGAAAAGAAAAGAAAAAAAGTGCAGAATCTTAACTCTAAAAATCTTAAGCGTTCCCAGGAGTTTGAGGTTGCTGTGAGCTAGACTGATGCCACGGCACTCACTCTAGCCCGGGCAACAGAGTGAGACTCTGTCTCAAAAAAAATAAATAAATAAATAAAAATCTTAAGCGAATGTCTATTTCATCAATCAAAAAACTTAGCTTTCTTAAAAATTCCATTACCCTGAAAACAATTTGTACATCTCATTTTCTACTCAAGAATTCCCCAATATACCTGATAAATACTGGAAACAATATAGTCATAGGAAATAAAAGGAGTTACTATGGCTAAATAATTTCAAAATCAAGATGACAAAAATTCCTTCAAAAGATTTTGCCACAGAAAAAACATTTAATTTGTTTGATATGATATGAAGTGAGACCTCCATAATAACAGTGTCTAGGGCCTATTAAAGTATTAAGTGCTGAGGAATTAGGACTATTTTCAAACAGCAAAGTGCTTTTTTCTTTCAAATTAGATGAAGCATTAAAGAGTAAAAATGATTCAGGCATATATAAGAAGCTATAAAAAAAAGTAAAAATGAGTAAAAGCCCACATTCAATCATTTCCTTTAATACATGCCTTTCTTCCTTTATCTTTTTTTTTTTTTTTTTTTCAGAAATTCCCTATAGAGTCTCCCAAAATTCACATCCAATAAACAGCCTGCAGCCCAGGGTGACATATGTCCTGTGGATGACAGCTCTGACAGCTGCTGGTGAGAGTTCCCAAGGCAATGAGAGGGAATTTTGTCTGCAAGGTGAGAGACAACTTTGAAGATGGTATGTCTACCCTTAATTCTTAACACAGGCATGCATTCCCACTACCACTGGCATGGAGATTATCATATGTTCTTTAATTTACTAATTACTTTCTTGCTGTCACATTTTTGCCCTTGCTCTTTCCTCTAACTGGAGTACCCTACCACGCTGGTGTCTGCTTGGAGACAGTGTCTACTCATGTTTCACAATTCAGCAAAAATATTTCCTCTTCCAGGAAGCCTTCCCAAATGCACCTCCATATTCCTTCCATGATGCACTGCATTTGACCCTTACTCAAAACTCTGAATCCAGGCTGGGTGTGGTGGCTCACGCCTGTAATCCTAGTATTTTAGGAGGCCAAGGTGGGAGGATCACTTGAAGACAGGAGTTCAAGACCAGTCTGAGTGAGAGCAAGACCCCATCTCTACAAAAAATAGAAAAATTAGCTGGATGTGGTGGCACGTGCCTATAGTCCCAGCCACTTGGGAGGCTGAGGCAGGGGAATTGCTTGAGCCCAGGAGTTTGAGGTTGCAGTGAGCCATGATAATGCCACAACACTCCAGCCCGAGTGACAGAGTGAGACCCTGTCTCAAAAACAAACAAACAAAAAAAAAAAAAAAACCGAACAAACAAAAACTCTGAATCTGGTAGGCAGGGACTGATAACTGTTATCTCTATCTTGAAGGCCTTGAATGGTGCCCAGTACACAGTACTTGCTCACTAAATATCTGTTCAATGAGTGAAGAGAATTATATAAACAATAGCAGTAGCAGCTATTGCATATCAGGTAGTTTTATGCAACAGTCATTCTGATAAACACTTTGTTGGGACTGCTGTAGCAAAGTACCACAAACAGAGTGGCTTAACCAACAGAAATTTATTCTCTCACAGTTGTAGGGTCTAGAAGCCCAAGATAGAGGTGTCAGAAGGGGTTGTTCCTTCTGGGGACTATGAGGGAGAATCTACTCTAGGCCTTTCTTCCAGCGTCTGGAAGTTTGCAGACAGTCATTGATGTTCCCTGGCTTCTAGATCTCTGCCTCCCTCCGACATTCTCTGTGTGTCCAAATTTTCTCCTTTTTATAAGGACACCAGTCACATTGGAATCGGAGCTCACCCTACACCAGTGTGACCTCATCTTAACTGATTATATGCTCAATGACCCTATTTTCAAATGAGGTCACATTCTAAGGCATTGGGGTTTAGGACTTCAACGTATGGATTTGCGGGGCACACAATTCAACCTATAACACATACTTTTGCTAATTTCTCCTTCAAAAATTACATGGCCCATACTACTAGGCACTCAGTATGAAACGAATAAAAGGTGAGGGATTTTTTTGCCTTTTTACAAGTGAAGGAACTAAGGCACAGAAAGATTACCCAAGGTCACGGAGGTGTTAAGTGACAGAACTACAAATCAAACTCAGATTTGGTTTCTCAAATTAAGTTACATTTGAGTTTAGGAGTAAGTGACCCAGATAACGTGGGCTTCCCTTCACCGACTAAGTTACGCTGTTCTGTTCTGGCAGTGTTCATTGGCATCTGCTCTCAGTGTAAATCAAGCTGTCCTCATTTTGTGGTTCGGAGCATCCAGTTGATCATGCAGGGCTTCGTTGTTCTATGCCACTGGGAAAGTCGACAAGCCCTTTTCCCATGTCCCCAGCACGCCCGTGAAACTTAACTTGTGAGCAATTAAGATGGATTAAGGACTCAGCAGCTTTCTCCTGGTGCTACTCCAAACGTGTCTCATCCGCCCAGGAAAGAAGGCAGATCCTGAAGAAATGTCAGATTCCACTGATTGTGTGGGGTAGAAAAAAGGTTGCCTCCGTGAATTCCCCCATTCAGCCCTGTAGACACACCCCTCACGGGGCCTAACAGGTCTCTGGCCTCTAATTCCTCCTGCTCACGGTCCCTCCCAGCCCGTCCTTCACTCAGTCAGAAGAATCTTTCTGCAAGCCCCCAGATGCTGACATTCCATCTCTTGTTGTAACTCATCAGTAGTTTCTTAAGGGCCTTCAAGCTAGAATTCAGACTGCAGGATCCTCTTACCCACCTAGCTTTATGCTTTGCCACACATCTCAGCAGACTACCTGCAGCTGCCTGAAAGTACTAGCTGTTCCTTCTTTCCATGGCTGTGCGACATTCTCTTTGTCTGGTCTGGTCTTCCTTGTCCACTTAGCTGACTCCTATTGATCCTCCAACTCTAAACTTTTGACATCATGCCTTTTGCAAAACCTTCCTCGGCTACTACTGAGGCAGTTTCCCATGCTGTTCTCTGCGACACTGACTATATGCTTTGGCCATGCCCCTGTCTTCACACATATGCCATGGCATTGTGGTTATTGCTCACACGTTCACATATCCGTCTCCTGGACTACACTCATGACCTCTTTAGACAACAGAGCCTATGTCTTAGTCATCTTCATATCCCAGCTCCTAATAGAACCTGGTGCATGGTCAGTACTCAGTGAATGTTGGATGAATTATTGAACAATTCCAACAGGCAGTGAAATGCTGTAGTTCTTTTCATGGGAAAGAATAGGCACAAATTCAAAGCTGGATAGAGGGCATATCCCATAGTTTAGTAAAATTAATAGCTATATATTCAAGAAGCTATATTCAGACACATTGCCCTATGCTTTAAATACATCATCTCTAACCTTCGTAACCGCCCGCAAGGTAGACGTCATCATTCTCATTTTATAGATCAAGAAACTGAGGTCCATAGATCACATATCTATTAGTAGCATAGCTGGGACTAGAACTCAGGGCTCCCAGTCACCAGGGTGCTTTATATTCCATACCTCCTTTCTTCTGCCCCTGTGAGAGGCAGGGCTGGTGCTCTTCTTAGAGCCATAGAATCAGCCCCTTAGGGCGCCTGGTCCCTCACTGAATGGACAAAAACGCACTGGCCTTGTTCCTGAGCCCAGCTGCCCAGGAGCTGTGGGTAGGACCCAGAGCGTTCACCCAGCAGTCAGTGTATTGAAATGTTCCCTGAAGATAACTCAGTCACATGATTTACTAACTTTTCAGGTAAAGCCAATTGGAAGGTGTTTGTGGCACCGAGCATTTGCATTGCTATCATCACGGTGGGCATTTTCTCAATGCGTTACTTCCGGCAAAAGTGAGTTGGTTACACCTTTCAGTTTGGTGAATGTATTTTTTTTTTTTTAATTATAATAGCTGTTGCTGCTATGGGTCAGGGAAATGCATGCTCTCATACATTGCTGGTGGCAGACTAAACGTATTCAACCTTATTGAGTGACAGTATGTGTCAAATTTTTTAAAATATACCTCTGGACCTAATAATTCCTAACTAGAAACTTATTCTAAGTATGTCATAGATGTCTGCACATATTCAGTGGAAAACATGTTCACTGAAATACTGTTCACAAAAGAAAAATATTTGAAACAGCTTAAATGCCCCATGATAAGGAATTGATTAACTAAATCAAAATATATCTTATACTATATTATGCATCCATTAAAGATGATGTAGAAAATTAAATGATATTTGCTATATTATGTTTAAAAAGCATGTTACAAAACAATATGTACTTTCATTTCTTAAAAATAGTGCATACACACATACATATGCAAGCATTATCAGCATTACATTTGGTGATATTAATATAAAAGGCAAAATGACTTAAACTAGCTAACAGTTTCTCACTCAGGTAAAGGGCTGGTGTAGTAGCTCCATAGTTATCAGGGACTGAGGCTTCGTCTATGTTTATGCTCCACTGTCCCGACATTAGCTTCCATCCTCAAGTTCACCTCAAGTTCACCGACGGCTGTAGGAGCTATTGCCATCATGCCCGCATTCTACCACTACAGGAAGAAAGAAGAAAGGTGCCCACACTTCCCTTTTAAGGAGCCATCAATAAGTCACACGTGCCACCTTTGATAACATCTCACTGGTCAGAAATTGCTGAAGTAAGGGAGGCTTAAAATTGTGGTCTTTTAGCCAAGTTCATGGTCATTCCAGTAAATCAGGGTCCTCTTCCTAAGAAAGAGGGGAAAATGGATATTAGATGGCAGTTCCTCCTGTGCCCCAAGGATGTATACCACAATATTAATGTGTTTATACGGATAGAATCATAGGTGATTTTAGGTTTTTTTAAACTATTATTTCCTAAAATTTTCTTACTAAATTTGTATTATTTTGTAAAGAAAAAAATTTTAATGAGTTAGTTATTCCATACAAAGCTTTCTTCAGATGCTGTGCAAAGGAATAGAAAAGATTAAAATAAAATTAGCTCAAAGTCATTCTATTAGCCATTGAACTTGTCTAGCAGGTTTTACATTCATTGAAGATCCAATGTGTGATAGATACTTCAAAGCAAAGCTCGCTGTCTAGGTAGACTTTGAAAAAGTTTAATTCAAAAAGAGTCAACTAGGATCACGTGTATCCTCTTCATGGACATAGTGAGGATCAGTTAGGGTGAGGGCTAAGCTGCTGTTTAAAAATAAATAATAAGGACCCAAAATACAGTGGCTTAAATGAAATAGTTGCTTTCTCTCCTGTATAATAGTACTGAGGGCGGCATCCAGGTTGGTGGGCGGTTCTGCTCCACACAGTCATTTGGGAACCCAGTTTTCTTCCATCTTCTTGGCCTGCCATCCCTGGGACACTGCCCTCGTCCACGTGATCTGTGCTAAATCACAGACACCTCGCTCACATGTCCCTGGAGAAGAGCTAGTCACATGGCTGCATCTCTTACTTCAAAATGTTTAGACAAGTTGTAGAAGCACACTTTTCTGATAAAACATCAAAGCTTATCAAAGCCAAGTCATTAAAAATGTTTCATACTGGTCTTGGACTTCTAAAACATAATCAAAATATTTCAGTGACATGCATTTATAAGAAACATTTTTAGGGATTTTTCTTGCTTTTACATCATAAAAGATCTATACTTCCTTGGATCACCAAATACAACCACGGTTAACAGTGCAGATATTTTCCTATGATACTTTTTCTTGGCATTTTTTTCATGGTTATATTCAGGCTATTTATACCATTTTGAATCTTCTTTGGTTTTGGGGTTTTTTTGTTTTTTTTTTTTTTGTTGTTGTTGTTTTTACTTTTAGCTTAATAATGTACATGTCATTATGAGCTCTTTGTAAATATTCTAATTAGCTAAATAGTAAGAGTAGGGACCATGTCTTCTTGTTTGCTGTTCTTTCCCCAGCGTGTAGCATTGTGCTGGTCACATATTAGGGGGTCAATTAATATCTGTTGAATGAATGCATGGCTAGATAGTGACAGACTGCTAAACATTACGCTGAGCAAACGTCCCATGGTTTATTTAGTAAAGCCCAAGTGGCTGCATCTTAACTGTTTATCATCAATCCAAACTTCACAGAAAACTACTCCAGCCTTGGATGATGCATCATCTTTGCTTTCAGTGTTTATATTTTACTTATTTGCATAGAAAAGCCACCCCTCACTGAAATCACTGCACCAAGAATCTGTGCTGCCATGCACTGTGTGCACACTTAACCAAATGTCACTCTTTTCTTATCTACAGGGTGTTTGTTCTCCTTTTAGCCCTCAGACCTCAGTGGTGTAGCAAAGAAATTCCAGACCCAGCAAATAGCACTTGGGCCAAGAAATACCCCATTGTGGAGGTAAGGGATAACGCCTTTGTGTCAGCTGAGGGGGTTCTAGTGGTCACATCTAAGTTCTCTACCGCAGTTACGAGGAAGCCTGGGCGCTGAGTTCCTGCGGGTGAGCGGAAGGCGTTCACGCTGAGTTACACTGAGTCATCACGCTCACTTTCTTCCTGGACTCAAGAGCAACCGATGCACAGGAATCTTCTGAAGCTTGTAACCAACAGACTAAAAGGCCCGTAGCTTTTTGTTCCTCAGTATGCCTTCCATTCTCTTCCTCGCCTCGACTTACTTCAAAAGGAATAAGAAAGCACGTATTTTTGCCATTTGCTGAGCACTAGCCTGAGCACTGACTCATCTAAAATTCAAGAGAATTGAAGCTTTTGACTTTCCTGTCTGAGCACAGAACAGATAAATAGAACCCACACTGCCTTGGTTTGGGCAGGAAGCCAGTACGTCATTCCATTGTGCAAAGAAAAGGTTTTAAAGAAGGAAAGGTTGCTCAGCTGACAGATGAGAGCGCCGAGAGTAGAGGAAGTGAAGGGAGCTGCCACTGTCCAGGAAAAGCAGACAAGGACAGCTCACAGTGGGTGGGACGGCCCTCCCTGGTGGAGGGTCTAGAGGTGACGGCATCTGAATGTGGAGCAAGGCTGTATCTAAGGGGAGAACAGGGGAGGGAAGTGATGCCAACATTCCTCCCGTCGCCTGGGGCTTTCTCAGGCCGTGTATCCCTTCTACTCCAAGCTTCTCCTCTTCACCTACCCAGTGTGTGCTGTCATCCACACCCCTCCTTGGATTAAAGCCAGTGGTCCCGGCCTCTGCTCAGGGAGAGAGCCGATCCCAGCCACGTCTGCCTTGGGAATTTAAGTCACTACCGTTTAGTGCCTTTGGAATCAGGCCTGGAGGCCACCCCTGCTTCTGCCACTTAGTATGTGTGTGACTCTTGGACAACTTGCCCAACTATCAGAGTCTTAGTCTCATCCTCTGTAAAACAGGAATTGACGATACTTCCCTTATATACTGTTGTGAGGCTGAAATAGACGCCATGTAAACCATGTGGGCCAAACAAGACAAAGATTGTTCACTTTCTTCCCAGGAAGACCCATACTTTAAGTCTCCTCTGAGACTGTTAAGTTACAATAACAAGAATAGTGATAACAGCAGTATATGCATATATATTAATATATAATATGTTATATAGTCATTATTATATTTTACATATATTACTTTCTATGTACCAGGCACTTGTAAAAACATTTTCATACATTAACATTCAATCCATACAACAATTTTATGTGGTTGTACTATTATTATCCTCATTTTTCAGATGAGGAAACTGAGGCACAGAGGACTAAGTAACTTGCCCAGCATTAGTCAGCAGCTAACAAATGGTCAGTCCTGGATTCCTATCCAAGCAGGATGTGCTGTCCAGCATTGTGCTATACATTCTAAAAGATCTTTAAGCACAGGGTGAGGGGAGTATTTGTAGCAGTCTACACCTCTGAGCTGAACAGACTCAGACTAAGAGGGGTGTTCGCCCACCAGGCCCTCACACGGTGACAATATTGTGCTGATCTATGGGAACACACTCGACAAGCCGTGAGGCCTTCTAAGGATGCCACTGCCACCGTTAAAGGGGATTCAAGTACCAGGCGTGAACCCGCTGAGCTTTCAGGTGTCTTCCAGTGCTGAGATTCCACAGTCCCATGTCCTAAAAGCTTGAAATAGCACCGCTGGAGGCAGCTCTGGGTCAGTCACAGTCACCTGGGTTACAAGCTGGTAGCTTTGGCATCATTGGCTCTATCTGCCTCTGCTTAGGGGTTACAGAGGCAGACAGAGCCATGGCAGGGGCTGTAAAAAGCCCAGGGGCGATGCTGAGAAAGGGTTAGAGAAAGCAAGACAGGAAGGAGGTAACAAATTGGCACATGCCCAGGGTTACATAGCGTAAGTGTGGTCACTGCAGCATTATAAACAGAAGCAAAAACTTGGGCATAATGTAAAGGTCCACTTGGGGGGCAGGTTAAACATTTTGGATACATCCATACAACAAGATCTGACACAACTACTAAAAAGCATATGAGATAGATACTGTTTGTGCCTAAAGAGCTCCAAGGTATTTAAAAATGAAAAAGGTAAAGTTTATAACGATTGTCTAAAGGTAAGTCTCATTTGTATAAAAAGGAGGGAAATTTTATACACGTCTGTATCTCTGCAGCATGTGCAGAGATATCGTGGAAGCCTTCCACGATATATATGAAACCCCCTCTGGGGAGGAGGTTGGGAGTATGAGGGCCACTTAATTTTTATTACATATTAACTTTTAAAATTTTTAAAGAAAGCTATGTGCATATATATATTATTTTTTTTGCAAAAATAACCAGTGAATTAGAAAATCTTAAAAATTAAGCAGCTTAAATAGGGCCTCCAAGACGGTGGCCTTTGAGGCAGCCTCAGAGGCTTAACCCTTGAAGCGGGTAGACTGTTTTTAGAGAACCAAACTGCTCTCCTGGTGCTAGGCTGAGGCAGACAACAGAAACACCATCATCTCTCTTTCCACTTCAGCAAATATGCTTTGAGCTCTCGGACCTTACCTCCCCCTACCATTTCTTAAGTTGTGGCTGAAAAACCAGGTGCCTTAAAGCTCCGTAGGGAAAGGTCGAGTCATGAAGGGGATCACTGGAATGTTATCCAGCTTGTAAAAGCTTAAAATAGTGTCCGTGGGGCTTCTGAGCCATCCATGGTTTAAGAGGCTTTCCCCCAGGACTTGTTAGCCAGACGGCCTGCTTTGCACAAGCTCCGAGAAGCAGCCTCTCTCAGTCTAGCCGAAGCGTTCACGACCACAGAGCGAACACCTCGCCTTGTGAAAGCAGCGAGCCGTTTCCGCGTCCCGTGTACTCTCCCCCATCTGCAGCAGCAGCGCTCTGGCAGCTCTGCTTCCCGGAGCTGCCAGCTGCGTTCCAAGCCAGACCAACGTGCCAGGGCCAGTTTGGGTAGTGATCAGAAAGGAGCAGACTCCCCAAAGACACACACACACACACACACACCCCCTCTGGGCTCGGCAGGGCCCTTCGCAGAAATCTGTCCCCACACAGTGCTATTGTTCACTTTTTTGACACTTGCCATGCCCAAGGCAAGGGAGGGGACATCAGAGGTAGATCCAGACCAAACCCCCTCTTGCACAACTTGTCATTTGACAAATGAGAGAACTGAAGCCCAGAGAGGTTGGCTGCGTTTTCACGGGTCACAGAACGTCAGAGCTGGGACTAGTCCCCAGGGTTTGTCTTGTCCCAAGGCTATTTTGTATCATCCCACTCCTCCCTTAAGACATGGTCCTTGCGTGCAGATGGCTTACAGACATATGAAAAAAGTCTTAGTCCAAAGCATCACGTGCCACGGACCCGATGGGTGGTTTCTTCGCTATGTTTGGAGTCCAGGGGAAGGAACAGTCACGAGGGGCTTAATGGAAGGGGGAGACATCACGCAGGAGATGGAGGAGCAGACAGGGTGGAGGCTGGCGGTGGGAGTGAAAGTGTTGGTGGCACTGGGAGGAATTTAATGTCTAGTAAGACTGGGACCATGGCTGAAAACGCAGCTTCTGAAGGGAAACACGGAGAGGTGGAGGAAGGGCGGGAACTCGACGGCCAGGCCGAGGTGGGGCTCGTCGCTGGACATGCCAGCCCCAGTCGGCACAGGCTCTGGAGCTCTGCTTTAGACAGATCGGGCATCGGGTGTAACACAGTTTCTAGGGGGTGAGGAGAGCCCCGTTAAAGCCTAGCAAAAGTGTTACTAAAGTGCCAAGGACTTGGCCTGGGGAATGGGCAGTAAGTCTGGAAAGGAAAGAGATAAGAACATTGAAACGCTGGCAGACACAGGATGCTGAGAAAGAGAGAGTAAGAGGGAGAAGTAACTAAGTCACGAAAGTGTAAGCTAATTCCAACAAACAAAATTAGCTGAAGGGAAAAGGGGATGAAAAATTCCTTCAAGAAAGTTATTCTAGAATGTTCTTTCTTAAAAGCAGATCTGACAGGAATATTACCCTGCCTGGAAACTTCCAGTAGTTCTCTCAAACCCCAGACCCCTTGGAATCCCATGGAAGGCCTTCGTGGTGGGACCCCTTCCTATTTCTGAAGCTTCAGTTTGTCAGTGATAAGAAATAACCAGCAGTTTCCAGAATACACCAGTCCTCCTTGGCCACCTCCTGCCCTCCTGGAAAACACCACAGTCTCTCAGGGTTCAGCTCTAGTGTCACCTTGTCACCTGTGTAGTGTGACCCTAAAGTCTTCCCCACCTCCATCCCCAGAGGCAAGCCCAGCCTTTCCTTTGCACCCCGACGCCCTCTCTCCTAGCAGAAAAGCAGGCAGCACCGCTGGAGCCACTTTAGAAACAGCCTAGCTGAAGGCTGAGCCCGGTCATGGATCAGTCACTGGCTGAGGTAGAGAGGAGTCCCTGGCTCCTGCCTCTCTGCCTCCCTGACAAGGTTGACAGCTTCTCTTACCTCGCAACGTCAAGGGCCCGCCATGTTGCGCCTGAGGCTGAGTAGGCAGTACAGGTTGGGAGGCCTTTGGGAACCCTGGAGAAGTAGGTTGTCCAGGTCACTTACACAGCAATATGAGCCTCTTTCTCCTCCCTTCTCTCAGGAGAGGACACAGCTGCCCCTGGACAGGCTCCTGACAGCCTGGCCCGCTCCTGAAGAACCTGAGCCCCTGGTCATCAATGAAGTCCTTCATCAAGTGACCCCAGTCTTCAGACATCCCCATCAGCCTGACTGGCCAGACCAGGGACAAGGAGTCCAAGGTCACCATACCTCTGAGGAAGACACAGTGCACAGTGCCTCAAGCCCGCTGCCTCCGCAAGCTCTCCCAGCTGAGAGAAGACAACTAGTGGATCTCTATGGGGTGCTGGGGAGTAGGGGCCCCGAAGCAAAGCCAGGAAACCCAGCCAGTCCCTTGACGGTCCTCCCAGTTGACTACCTTCCCACCCATGAGGGCTACTTGCCCTCCAGCCTAGATGAGGCTCCTCTCTCTGACCCTCTGGGAGAACTGGAGCCTCAGCACATCTCTCTTTCTGTTTTCCCTTCAAGCTCCTTTCACCCACTCACCTTATCCTGTGGTGAGAAGCTCACTCTGGGGCAGTTAAAGATGGGGTGCGACTCCCTCATGCTCTGAGTGGTGAGACTTGAAGCCTGGTGGGTCAGTGTGCCCCCAACCAGCACAGCCTGCCCCACTCACCCAGCTCCTATTCCTACAGCCGTCTTCTCTGGGTGCTGCCGTCAGCTCTGGCTGCAGCTAGAGCAGGCCTGTTGAGTCTCGGGAACTGGGAGTTGGCCCTCCCCAGAGCCTCCAGATTACATCCTCCACCATGTGGACCTCAAGACTCCAGCCTGAGTTCCTGCCAGGTTGGAGTTTCTTGGCTATGCTGGCCAGAAAGGGAAAAGGGGAGGAGAGTGGAAACCAAACCTCTTGCTAGTAATGGTAAGCTGTCCAGAGGCCCATTCATGCAACTACTTATAAAGCACCTACAAGGTACCAGCCCCATCAGCTCTAGATCAGTACTGTCCAGTAGAACTTGCTGCGATGATGGGCGTGTTCTGCCTCTGCGCTGTCCGATACAGTAGACACTAGCCACACTGGCTGTTAACCACTTGGAATGTGTCTAGCTGGACTGAGGAACTAAATTTTGATTATAATTAAATGAAAGTAGCCACACATGGCTAGTGGCTGCCGTGCTGGGGAGTGAAGCTCTACACTGGTGAGAATTACAGGGAGGCTTCAGAACAAATCAACCTAGGGTTATGGATGAGGACATAAAAGACACCAGTGAACACCAGTATAAAGGGCCCCCACGGTGGTCATGACCGTCCTCATCGGTGGCAGTCTAAGAATGTACCTTCTTCCTAGTTTTGCTAGTTTATTGTTTTATTTTGCCTTCATCCTCCAGGGCAGCTTGACGGTGGGGAGCTACCGGAAACTCGCCGTAGGACCTTGGCAAGCCAGCCTCCCCGCCCAATCCCGGTTCTCTTGTAAAGGGCTGGACCAAAGGTTTTCTGATCCCTTGTTTCCTCGTCTTTTTGCTGCAGCAGTTGCTGCTTTCAGGGCCAGGGCTATCTCAGGGTCTAAGACCCCAACCTCTAAGGTGGCACTCACAGGTTGTCTGTCCCCTTCTCCTGAGGGCATTCATTCTGCTTTCATTCCCAGAGACAACTCTGAGTTGGTTCTCTGACCGCTCAAGTTGAGCCTGTAAGTTAATCCCTTTTCCACAGCACGGGCTTGGAACATGACATGTGTCTTGCTCGTTAAACCTGTGGCCCCTGGCGTGTCAGCCTGCCCTGGACCGTTGCTGCTCTAGCCGTTCATTATAGACACTTCCTCGAAGCTGGTAGGGAAGAGTCTTGGTCTAAACTACTGAAAGTACTTGTCCCAAAAGAGCAGGATGAAAGATCCAGGAGCCTTTGTCTTAAATCCCTGTGGAGCCTGGTGCCAACACTCCCCTCACCCCCCCACCCCTCACCCCCGACACTAACCCCGGAGCTGAAGCGGCTCTTCTGCTCTCTTTTGATGTGCATTCAACAAAGTATTTGTTGCAAATTTACACGCCTTCCCTCACCCACCAAACTAGAAATGTGTCCCTGCACAGCCGAGTCCTGTATAAATAACTGTTCTCGGCCTTGGGTTTGCCAGATTTCCCTCAGAGCTCTAGCGACTGAGCGGTGGACATTTTCTCTGCTTGTTCATGTTGATACTCTTGACTCAGCCTTGCTTCCTGCTATTCCAGACTTAGCATTCATATTCTCTCCGGCTTTCTCTGAAAAGCTTATGCTCCTGCCTTTGCACCTCTATCCACCCTACTGAGCTCTTGCGCGGCACCCCACACCATGGTCCTTGTGCCTCGGCATTGCTCTGGCTCGTCTGCCCCAGGGATGCCGTGCCCCTGACTGGTCCTCATGGGCCATGGCAGGGCCACCCGCTCGTAAGCAGGCCAACCTACCGCCTCTTGGCAGTGGGAACTAACTTCACTGCTTTCTTACAACACCAGCGTTTTCCTCTCTTTGGCTTCCTTGGTTACCTGTTATGCATCTTAGTCACTCTTCCCCCACCCCCAAGTTCATAACACCCAACTCCGAGTCTCCCATTTTACACTCACCCGCACACATATCCTTTCCTTTCCCTTAAAGCCCTGGGTGATACCACAGGACTCATTTGTCTTCCCCCACCACCCCACAAACGTTTTTAAGGAAGCCTTCCTTGACTCCTAAAGGCTCCTCGTAAGGACGCTGCAGCCTGCTTGGTGCTGCCCCAGCACGGTATCACTTATCCCTCTCCTGGACTGCAGACGCCTTGGAAGCAGGAAGCATGGCGCCCTCTCCCCAGCACTGTTCCTGGTCCAGAGTAGCTACCAATAAAAAGTAAACACTGTCACCTGCCATTGCTTTTGTCTTATTCCTTCTGTTCCAGAAGCCAGTCCAGCTGTGCCTTCTTCCTCTTTACTAGGACAGTAGGGTTTGCATTTGTTCCTCTTCATTCCCAGCCCCCATTTTCCTCCTTTTATTGACAACACTGCTGTGATACTTGTAGGGGTGTTTGATTTTAAAGACATATTTAAGCATGACTTTGGCAGCTCACTCTGCTGGATACAATGTCCTCTTTCCATGAATGAGGATGGGTAACCTTGTTCTGCCATTGCCCCAGATAGTTTACACAGTCTGCCCCTCTGTCCCCCTCCCCCAGTCAGAACCCCAAATCAGGTTGCCAGGTTTACCAGGACTATGTGGAGCTCACCAACATACAGCCAGGCTTTCAGTCCTCAGGAAATTGAGCAATAATTTTAAATCCTCACTCCTGATATACAACCCAAGGCCAACCCAGAAATCTCTGCTTTATTGAAACACATCAGATTCCTTAACTGTCTGGGACCCTAGTACTGTAAATAGGTCCCTGAATTCATTCTTAATGAAGTCACGGGAATCCACACTATGAATTCTTGTGAGATCCTCTTGTACCTTGAAGGGCCTATCTCTTTCCTAGAAGATTCTATTTCCTGGGCTTCTATCTACCTTAAAGGCAATAGGAAAGTCAAACTAGTGTTATTTAGTTCTTTCCCTTTACTGCCTTCTTCCCTCTCCCTGCAGGCCCCTCCCTCCTGATTTTTTTAGCTTCCATTAAACAAGCCTACAGCTGCAACTCACCAATGCCTTGAGGCTAGCAAAAGAGATGCCAAACTAGGCACATTCTAGTACAGTCAACTCCCCATGTTTGCTTCTTGGTTTTTCTCCACCAGGTTCTGTCCTTTTCTGTCACCTGATGCAGTTGTCACCTTTGAAAGGCACTACTCAAGCCCTCCAAAGGAGGCTTGTTTTTGTTTTTCTCTTCCTAGCCTGCAGGACCCATGGACATTCACATTATCCACTTCTGTGAGTTGACAGGTAAGCCCTCATGAGTAAAACACCCTCTCAAACAAGAGATCAGAAAGGTCTCTTCTTCCCCCTTAAAAAAGAAAAGCAATTCAATCAATTGGCTGATAGAAATAATTAAATCTTTACATCATAATTTACACCAGAGTAAATTTCCAATAAATTAAAATTAGAATCCTACAAAGCTCACACACACAAACTAGACAAAAATATTTACAACATATGCCAAAAATAGCTTCCTCAATAAAGCACTCTAACAGATCAATATGAAAAAAGCCAATACTTCAAAAAAAGAAATGGATTCTGAGTGGGCAATTCACAAAATACGTATTAATGTCCAATAAGTATGAAAAAACAATTGCCTATAATAAAAATGCAAATTACATACTATTTTTCACTTATCAGATTAGCAAAGATTACAGAAAAATTATCCAGCATTAATCAAGGAAACTGAAGTTCACAATCAGGAGTGTTGGTTGGCCCTTTCCTGGAGGGCAGTGGGCAATGTTCCATAAAATTTGAATCAGCAACTCCACACCTAGCAATGTAGCCTAAGGAATAGCATAAATATCCTAAACTGAATGCAGAATCCCTCAACAGCACTGATTAAAATAGTAGGGGGTAGGGGGATAGGAGGAGAGAGCCTTAAATGCCCTTCAGGAGAGACCTAGTTAAATTATGATGTATCTATAAAATGAAACACTGAATTTGGTGGCTCAGGCCTGTAATCCCAGCACTTTGGGTGGCCAGGGCCAATTCCTTGCTTGAGGCTGGGAGTTGGAGACCAACCTGGGCAACATAACAAGACCCTCGTCTCTACAAAAAAATTAAAAAAATTAGCCAGGTGTGGTGGTGCATGCCTGTAGTCCTAGCTACTTGGGAGGCTGAAGCAGGAGGATCACTTGAGCCCAAGAGTTCAAGGCTGCAGTGAGCTAGGATCCCACCACTGCACTCCAGCCTTGGTAACAGAGCAAGATCCTCTTAAAAAAATAAAACGTGTAACAATATTTGACATGGAAATAGTCGGTTACAAAAGGCTGAAAATCTCACTTTTATAAATCAATGCAAAACAAATTCTGAAAGAATATAAACCAAAATGCTAACAGTGGTTATCTCTCTATATATGTTTTAAATTATACCTTTGCATTCTTTTAATTGCAAAAACTCATTGCTCTTATAATTGGATAAGGTCAATAAAATATTACCAATTTTTTTCAAAGACCTGAGACAGTCGGCCTAGAGACAGACACTACTGACTACTTTCTTGGTGGCCCTTGTTTCTTTCACCCTCCATCTTCTGTGTCTGGCACTTTCATTGGCCCTTAGTGCTCCTGTCAGAGGATAGAACAGGCTAAGCAGATGACACAACCAGGTGAGGTGGGGGTGGGGGCACTAAGGTCATAATTGAGGTAATGGATCTTTGAAGTCCAGTTTATATAACAAGCCAATGTTTGCCAAACTCCCATTCTAACAGGAATTGTTAACAATGGTCAATGACATCTAACATAGTACTTAGCGCATGGAGTTTTCAAGGGCTGTAACTCAGTTCTTGCCACCACTGGTTAAGGTAGTGTTATTGCCATTATACAGCTGAGGAAATGAGACATCAATGTTAAGTATTTAGGTCATTAAATATGAAATGTCCTATTTCAAAAGTTTAGTTTATTATATCTCAAATAAGAAACATTACAATTAATCAAAGTTATGTGTAAAGTATTGACACAGTTTTGCCATCTTAACAGTAGCTTGCTTATGCCAGCAGAGAAGCCTGGAGAGCGAGTGGCAATGAAATCCCAAAAGGCATTTTCCACAGCTTGTTGAGAATTGAATATTTTTCTTTGCAAGAAATCGTCCACATTCCTTCAGAGTAGAAGTTGGGGAATGGGGGGATGAAGTGGTCCAAAGCTGTGGTCCCCAACCCTCAGACTTGTACCTTTTGCAGCCAGTTAGGGACTGGGCCTCAGAGCTCTGCTGCCGCCTGTCCCCAAGACACTTAGAAAACAGGGTGGGGAGAGGAGGGCGGGTAGAGCAGGAGGTGAGCTGTGGGCCAGTGAGCAAAGCTTTTACTGCCTCATCTCCCCCTCCATACAAACACCCCCCTATTCTCCCGCCCAGTCCGTGGAAAAATTATCTTCCATGAAACTGGTCCGTGGTGCCAAAAATGTTGGGGACTGCTGGTCCAAAGCCTGGAAGAAGCAGTAGTCAGTTGGTGCAAGGTCTGGTGAATATGGTGGATGACAGAATTTCCAAGTGAAGCTGCTGTAGTTTGAGCAGCATTGTTTTCCATGACATGTGGTCTTGCAAGGGTATTGGCCTGTCTCTATTGACCAATATCAGCTGCTTAATCACAAGCATCCTCATCATTTCATCCAATCAGTTGTAGTAGACATCGCTGTAATCGATTGACAAGGCTTCATGAAGCTGTAGTGGATAAAACCAGCATTGGAGAATCAGACACCATTAGCTTTTTGTGGTGAATATTTGTTTTCGGACTGTGTTTTGGCACTTCATCTTTATCCAGCCATTGTGCTGAATGCTTGCAGATTGTCAGAAAGAATCCATTTTTCGTCATGTGTAACAATATGGTGTATAAGTGGTTCACCTTTATGTCATGACAGCAAAGGCAAGGTTTGAGATGATTTCTCTTCTGATGCTAGTTTAATTTATGCAGTACCCACCTATCCAGCTTCTTTACCTCGCCCATTTGTTTCAAATAGTCCAATAGTGTTGGAATAGTAATGTCAAACCTTGCTGCTAATTCATGTGTAGGTTGAGATGGATTTGATTCCACTAGAGCTTTCAGCTCATCATTATCCACCTTGGTCTCCCCCATGGCTCATTTTCAAGAATAAAATCACCAGAATGGAACTTCTTGAACCATCGATGTACTGTGTTCATTAGCCACATCCTTCCCAAACACTTTGTTGATATTTTGAGCTGCCTGTGGCTCATTGGTTCCATGACAGAACTCATATTCAAAAACAACATGAATTTTTGACTTATCCATGGTTTCACAAAAATTGCTCTAAAAAAAACCTGAAAGATAATCACAAGTCAAAACGTGTGTTTGAAAGAATGAGGATGTACCTTTACAATGAAAAACAAGAAGTGTCAAAGTGAAATGTCAGAGATATCAACTGTCAAACTTAATAAAGAAATCGGACATTTCATACTTAATAACCTATAACTTAAGGGAAGCCACACAACACACACCTAATACCAGTTTGCAGAGCCTAAGTATTAACTACTCTCTACTTCTACTCTATGCAAATGACTGTTCCACAAATTTACATCAATTGGGATTCTGACTGTAGTTGATTCTGTAAAAATCTTTCAATACTACAAACTTCTGAAATAAATGCAGGCCAAAAAGTTATTTTTACTAGGCAACCCAAAACTGATGTTTCCATATTTCTGAAGTTTTAGTTCATTCTTGGTTCCTGAGAAATCACTAAGTGCCTTTTCTTTATCTTATGGTGATTGGTTCCATACTTTGCTAGTGGTCACTTCTTTTAATTACAGGTGCCAAAACCATTCTAAGGCTGGTTCTTCTAAGACTTTAATCACATCTTTAAGGAACATACAAACATATTATGTGCTGCCATGGGGTCCCTTTAAGTCAATTCAGGCCACTTTCCAAGTTCCCCGACTTCAAGGAATTCTCAAATTAAGAAACGCTGGTATTGCCTATGCAAAACAACGTCAGGTGAGGTTCAAAATGGCTCCCCTTTCCAATTTCAGACATTTTACCATTTACAGGTAATAGGACCCAAGGAAACACTATCAAGGCTATGATGAAATTCTCAGAGAATAAACTGTTCTCAAAGGCCCTGAATTTTCACTGGAAAGGCAAGAATACCCACCCTCAGGGCATTTTCACTGGTTCAAAAAACTGTAAAAACACTTTCAAAATTAAATGAAAATTAGTAACAAAACAAAAAAACTGTTCCTTTAGTCTCAATTCACTCGCTAAAATGGCAATGTCTCCTTGCACATTAGCTTTGAGAATGTGGTCTTCGTAACCTGAGGACATTTTTCTTGTATGGTCTAAACCCAGGAGCCAGCCTCCCTTCCCTCTCCCCAAAACCATGTCTCAAGGTGAAAATAGGACTTCCCAAGATTTCATTTAGAAACAGAAATCTTACTTTATTTATTCCATTACAAAGGAAGTAAAAGAGCATTTGCCTTCTTTTCACAACACTAGAAAATACTTGTTTCCTAATTTTGTTTTCTTCATCTGTCATACTCAACTCAAATTGACTGGATTCCTTGGCATTCCTGTAAATATTTAGTTTACCCCCCTCTGATCTGTCAATGGCAGAGTACCTTTCTGGGCAGCTGCAGAGGTGGCTTTAAAAAAAAAAAAAAAAAAAATTACATCCACTTTTGACCTGCTTGTAACAGATTAAAATAATTTTGCAAGGACAGTCAAGTCAGTAAGTCATTTCTTCAGTTACAGATGCAATCTTCAAATCAATTCAAAAATTTTCCTCTAAAAATCTGCAGTTATTTTTAAATTTTAATAACCCTAAGTAGCAAGAGATTGATGGTGCCAAAAAAAGGAAACATTCATGATCTCCTGTAACTTGAGAAGTGCTGGTTAAGTTCTTCAATCAACCATTTACTGGCAATTTTCTCTTATTGTCTATTTCCTCCTGAAGAGAGCTTCTCAGAAGATTGTTTGTAAGTACTTTCACTTAGCATTACATAGCATCCAAAGCACTTCTTTACTTAAGTCAATATGACTTCCAGCTCCAGCATTTGACTCAAGACACGGGATGTCAGTCCGATTAAAAACACTTCAATCTGCTGGATTCTGTTGATACACAGTGACAATTTTCAAGGTATACTGCTATGAACAAAATATAGCAGTGTGAGACACTCACAATATACCATGTAGGTATATATTTTTCCCCCCATAACCAATGAACATCTGCCTTAAAAGTCCAATCCAGGTTTCCCATACATTCGTCAGAAGCTAAACTTTAGTACCTAAGTAAAGCCTTGGCAAATATGTAAGGATTATACTACAAAATTTGGAACACTAAGTTACACTGAAACCAAATTATTAATATCTGTAGTTTCTAAGGTAAAGCTCCTTTTTTTTTACCATTCCTCGCCCCCCACCCCAAGAAATGGAGCTGTGTTAGTTTCACTGGAAATTCTGAATTTAGGGGAATACACAAATAAACCAATTGCCTATCACTAAACAGAATGATGTATTAATTCACCAGTCATAAAGGCCTAAACATGTTCAGTCATGTAATGGGGGAAAAGGAAAACTATCTTCTTTGATGTAGTCAATTTATTTCCAAATTCACCCCAGAAATCTGAGCACTTAGACAAATGTCTGAACATGTGTGCTTGTCTAACTATTGTCAGTGTGGTTGCCAAATGAAGCAATGTATCTGTGGATTATTACACCCCAGGTATAAAACATGGAATTCAACATGAAAAGTTCCCAAAACAAAACAAAAATTTTTCTTGGACATTATTTGCTGGCTAACATTTTAGTCCCAAATTCTAGGCAGTCAAATGTCAAGAACCAAGTTAACTTGGACCACTTTAAACAGAATCTTCATTCTAGGTATACAAGAATGAATGCTATTTCTTTAGAGATTTTCTTAGATCCTAAGTCTAGGGAAAGAATCAACCACGACTGCAATCAAGGTGATAAGCGCAAACTAATACAATCGTCTAAAGATAAGCTACTTCCCATTTCCCTACTCACTGACACATTATCAAAGTCGTGATGTTAGCCTTTCACTTTCCACATTTCCATACCAGTAATGCAACTATGAACAAAGCTACCCAAGGTCAGTTCAGAGCAATTGTCTGATCACCATGAATCAATCAGATTTTTTTAAAGTCCATAATGAGTCAGAATTACCAGATATGTTACCACCAGTTATCTTTTATATATAGTCTTCCACTCACAAATTTTAGGAGGGGTACTTATACAAGCCCACTGAGAATTGCCACATCCTTCCAAATGGACAGCAAAAGGGACAAACATTAATGATTTAAAACACTAAGGGCTGGGTGTGGTGGCTCATGCCTGTAGTCCTAGCACTTTGGGAGGCCAAGGTGGGAGGATTGCTTGAGGCCAGGAGTTGGAGACAAGCCGGGGAAATAGAGAACCGCATCTCTACAAAAAAAAATTTTTTTAAGAAAACAAAACAAAACAAAACAAACCCCAACTATGTACTAAGTACACAGATTAAACCTCAAAAACATAATCTGGTAAATTACTTTCTAACTTGCGTGAGCATTTCTCACCTTCTTCCATTTAGAATTGAACAAATGACTCCTGGTTATTTAGTATATAAGTAACCAATAGCACAAAACCTAAATTCCACCCAAACAGGCATTCTAAGCTCTAAAACCTGCAGTCTCCAGAAGGCATTAATTTCTGCCCCAATTCAACCTATGGAGTTAATTAAAAGACATGTTTTCTTACCTATATAAAATGGTCAGAATTCTCATGGAAAAACCAATAATCACAACAGAAAGCTTACCCTAAGTGACTTGAGAAGTGCCACTAAACATGGAACATTAACTATAATCATGGCATTAGGATTACTTTTATAGATTTATAATTCCCTTAACAGCTTTCAAAATATACTTAGTTGCAACCTACATCATCTTTCTTAAAAATTACAAAACCAGCTTTACTAGAAAGCTATCAGATATCTTGCCCATATTCTGATTATAGAGGTGAAAAGTTTGCTTTAAAATTACTTTTCATTCACAACTTCCCATACGGTAAAACCATTGAACTTAGACCTAAATTTATTTCAAAAGAAATGTTGATCTGGCAGGGACAGCTTAGATTAGGGGTCAGCAAACTTTGGTAAAGGGCCACATCGTAGGCTTTGTGGGCTACCTACCTTTATCATAGTTTAACCCTTTAAAAATGTAAAAGCCATTCTTAGCTCAGGGGATGTACCAAAACAGGCCACAGGCTGATGATATAGCACTTTATTTAAACAAAAATCATTTCCAGTGTTCCTACTTGTACCTGTGGCCAAGACACTGATGGCTTTAACAGTTCATCTTTATATCCTAATCACTTTCTGAAATTAAGCCTCTCATGTTTAGGTTACAACCTTGCTTTCCCTATGTTCTTGGATTTACTAAATCCCTCAGCCTAATTTACTTCAATCCCTTCTCATATAACCTTTAAACTTAAAAATCAAGCAAGATTCTCAAGTTGAGAGTCATGCCAAGGTTAAAGGTTATCCCAGGCACAGCTAAGCAAAAAGTAACTGAACCCAAATTTCTGAAAGCTGCCATTTAATAATCAACCATCAATAAAACCTGACAATTTATTTTGCAAATGATGTTGATAAACTATTTCATTAATTACTAGGGCCCAGAAGTTCAAGTAGGTATCATTTCACTGTCTTGCTATTAGTTCTGCTCTATAAAGCATAGTAGTAACCAAGCTTCTGGTCTTTCTCAGGTCAGAGCTGGCTTTTAAGTATTTAGACTCACTAAACACATATTAATCTCAGTACAATAAAAACGTTTGGGTTAGAACCTATTTTCTAAGCACTTAGACAGTAGAACTGCATGCACCTGAGATCCCTAGAATTTGCTATACCAGATAGCTCAACACTGGAATCCATTAATATACCTGCACAATCTTACCTTTAAGGTCAACATCAGTTAGGTTCTAACAGCTTCACATTGCTCAAGTTTTTAAAAACCTTTTAATATCTGTTAGTTTCTTCCACACACTAGTGCTTTCTTAAAGATATATTTTTAAAATCCAATACACAATATTTAGACTTTGTATGCAACTTCCTAGAAGAATAACATTTTCCTATTTCAGTGCAACCATCTTTAGCAATTAGAAAAATAACATAATCCAAATGAATGCTTAATATTCTCCCTTCAAACCCATACCAAGTTTCCCAAATATATTTACAACCCTGGAGATGATGTGTCCTGCTTCGATTTTAAAAATAAAACTGAGTTAAGTAACTAGATATATAGTGCCTGGTGACACTTTTAAGTTTTTAATAACTCCACAGGTCTCAAAATAGTGTTTTCCTAAAAACTGTCCCCAATCACTTCAACACAAGCTGTTAATGTCTAAAATTTCTGCTTTGGAATCACTTCCATTTAAAAGCATCAAGATAAAAGTTCACTAAAACATTAGCTGCCTTTACTATTTTAGGGCTCTGTATCCACTAACGGATTCTTCCCTCAGGGTATCACACCATTTGTCAATAACAGGTGGCCAATCAGCATGATTAACTTTCACCTTCAAAAAATGATTTGCTAAAAAGTGACAATTATCAGTCCTTGAAATTCACATTTTAAAAGAATTCAACTTTGCCTTCCGAAATGGGAAGTGTGAAAGGGGGAAAAAGAAGAAAAATTGAATTCAACTTTCCCAACTAAAGCAGTCGTTATAGGTATGGTTCCCAAATGTGATTTGACAGCCTGGCTTAGCAAATAATAACCCTACATAAAATCTAAATTTAAAAATATGAGCATTGTATCTTGTGGGTGTGCACACAGGGCAGAAACCAGGAAAAACATGACGATAAATGGGTTCCTAATTTGTTTTTATGACTTTTAAGAAGTGAGCATGAAAATAAATCTTTATTTTCAGTTATTACCCACCAGTAAGAGAAAGTTAGGTTCACAGTTTTAGCTCTTGACACAAAGTGAACTAGGAGGCAAATTTATATCCATCAGACACAACTAATGGACCAACTTTTTAAGTTCAGGCTATCTAGAAAGCTTGCAACATACCAGATATTGCTGTTTATTCCTGTGACGGCAATGGGTGACAGTGAGTAGAATTTATGAAGTGTTTTTAATAGCAGGTGTTTTCTATAACATGTTGCTGAAAAATCAAGAGGTTTATAAACATGTCACATGTTCAGAAATGAGTTAGATACTTTAAAAGTCTAAACACACTGATTTAGGAGTGCGTATGTTGCAATCTCAAGAGGGGTCAATAGTCCATATGGACTAAATTAATACTTGCCTCTGGGTAGCAGGTATGTTTGTAAATATAAAATTATATTAGACATTAGCACCAGTGCAGAACATGCTCAGCATCATAAGATCGAAAACACCAGCACAAGTTTATCCATCACTAAAAAACAATTACAATTACCTCCTTCCTAAAATGTCAGACTAGCAGGTAATTTAGATTAATAAATCTAATCCAAATGAATAACTCTTGTACGGTACAATTTTTCTCTTTTAGAAGTGTATGTGAGAACCAATCAGCTAAATGGCAGACATACTAAAGACTGAAGATCTTCAGTATTTTTATAACTAGACATTACCATACATAGGTAGACAATTACTCAACATCGAGGGACAAGATTCTTAAAACTTTAAATAAAATTCCTTTCCTGTTTATCAATAAATGTGGCAGATTTAAAAAAAAAAAAACACCTAAAAAACCTGTTTTATTGATCATCCTCCCCGTGTATGTTTTAGTAAGTGGTGATGCTCCCAAAGAATCCATTATTAACCTAATATTCTAATGGAGGAAGAGGGAAAAGATACTTATCACTTTCTGTGAAACAAACATTCATCTATCAACTTAAGACCAAATAAGAGCAAAATAGGAAATTCAGAAATAGTTAAGATTTTTGGTTTATATTTCACAGATGGTGCTGCTGTTCCAACCTTATAAAGTAAAGCTGTCTGCTTTCCAAATTCCAAAAATTAAAATATTCCCCCATCTAACCATACTAACCAGTGCCCTTTGGTTTCTTTAGAACAAGGAAGGGTTAAACGGTTACCAATTATGTATGTACTATTTTGATTTGGGGACCTTTCACAGACACAAATCACACCGTGTGGCCAGACACTTATTTTACAGAAGAGTTTAAATATTACGCATTAGCCAAATCAACTTATTCTACCCACCCTGTTGGAGGAGAAAAAAATTCTAATACCCATGAAACTATTTCACTTGACAGGATGTGTCTTACCAACAATAAGTAGCTTAAACAACTTTCACCAATAAGGTGTCTAGTTTGGCTTTTAAAATGGGAAAGCACACATTTGAAAAGTAAATATAGTTGAAATTATAAATCGGTTATAATTTGAACCTAATGAACCATGCAAGGAGCAAGAGTTAATAAACCAATGTGCTTTGAATTTGTTCAAGTACTGATATTTCTGTATATAAAGATTTAGCATATATATAACAGCTATCATGAGAAGTGAAAAGATTTTTCCCCAAAATGAAAATATTAAAACTAAGTTAAAATACATAAAGTAGTTAGTATTCCACACAGCATAAAATTCGACAAATCAAAGTTTACATGTCCCGGTTGACCATGTGTGAAAACGCAAAGCAGGTATTAAAACCGGTATGTCCAATATTTAAAACCAGTTTATAATTGGGGGAACATCTAAATCCTTAATTAAAAAACACAAATGAAGTGAAAGCTTTAAACTGGTACACACTGTTCACACCTATATTTCAAGTTTGGAAATGCATATTTGCAAGCAGCAATACAAAAGTATTCATGAAGAATGCATAATCTCTGAAAATTATGAAAACATCCCTGCTACCAATACATTTCTAAATACAAAACTGACTACCATATTTGTTACTTCTGTGTAGCGAGAGAAGTTCATTTTCAAAACAGATAAAATTCAGTCTTTAGGTGTGAATGGTATGAATGACAGTCTTTTTCTTTCTTTTTTTTTTTTTTTTTTTAAATTTCTTAAGTTGTTTGGAATCCTTAAGCATGCAAAAAGCTTTGAACAGAAGGGTCCACAAAGGAACCAGGGTTGTCTTGTGGCATCCAGTTAAGCCAGAGCTGGGAATGCCTCTGGGTCATCCACATCGGGAGCAGAAGCACTTGACTGAAAAAGAAACAAACCAAAATTACCCACAATTCTTAAAAATGCACTGCTAGTGTATACGTTTAGACAGAACTCTAAAAAAAATCTTGGTGTTAAAATACTAGGTAAAATTTATCAAAGCTTTTACTTATAAAAGGCAAAATTTTGGATCAGAATAGGACTACAAATATTTGCAATGAGCCTTGTCCTGAATTTCTATCAAGACCTATTTTCATTTCCTAGTAACAGTATGGGTTGTTTTACTTTTCAAAAAAACCATGGGATATGTAAGTGAATTCTTTGTTGTTCAGTATTCTTGTACTTTTTCCACTCACTAAACAAGAGTAGCATCAATGTGAAAGCATGCTAAGAAACCAATTTAACATTTATGTAGTACATTCAATGTTTTAAAAAAAGGAGCCCCCCCCCAAAGAAGAGAAAGGGGTCCCAACTGTTATTTATAGCCTAAAGTACAAATAACAACAAAACTAAAACGAATGTATTGAAAAGGCCATAAACACAACACTGGTCTTAAAAAAAGATAGATGTCAGAAGAAGAAATAAAGTATCATTACACTGGCACTGAGGACCTTAAATCTATATTAAGTTACCACTATAATCACAATCAAGGAAGTGGGTCCCCAAATTTGTCTATCAGGTGTTGAGAATCCAAGAGGACATTATGGCTGTTTCCAAGCTGGACCATAAGACAAAATGAAATAACCCCAAGGTTACCTCTAATATTTTAGCTTAATAATAGTCATTAAAAGCAGACTTTGGCATCAGACAGACCCAAGTTCATGTCTATCAATTACGTGGGCAAAGTATTTCATTAGGAACTTGTTTTGTGCCACATGTTGTGCAAAGCACTGGAGAGATTATAAAAAGTAAGAAAAAAGTGACTCCCAACTCTCACAGAAGAGTCTAGTAAAAGAAATCAAGAACAAAAAAAGTGTCAACAATCATGTGTCACATAAGGAATTATACAATGAACACACAGAGGTTACCAAGCTGAGACCTAAAAGGCAGTTAGGCATTATCAAAGTAAAAAAATCATCAAAGATTAGTATTTCAGGTCAATTTTAGCAAAGGCCAAGACTTCACTTGATTCCCTGTACCAGGATTTCCTCATCTGTAAAACAGGGATGTCACCAAAGTAAGAATTAGATGACAAAGTACATAAAATGCCTAGCACAACACCATGACCAGCACCTAATAAGAACTCAATAAAGTGTGGTAATCTAATACTACCGACAACACTGTTCAAAAAGTCATTTAAGTGATTTAAACAAAAATACAACCTAAAATGTAGTTTCTTGAAGGTATGTCTACATCTTCTACTTCCTTATGTCTCCAAGAGGACCTAGCCGGTGATTTACAAGTCTTTGAATTACTTAAAAGGGAAAAAGAAGTCTTTAAAATAACCTTGTCAGTCCTGCTGCCACGGTTCGGACGTCCACCACGTCCACGCCCACCTCGTCCTCCCCTGCCACCACGTCCTGGGCGGCCAAGGTCTCCAAAATTGATCTCCAGCTGAGACGTTATATCATTTGCTGGCTTCCGGAAATGATGGTCCATAACGGAATCTTCAGCGTGAGCCTACAAATTTAAATGAAGACCATTGGGTAGTTAAGAGGAAAGTAATGTTGTAAGATTTCTAAATAATGAGCTTTCTCCTAAAAAGACCAAAAATCCAAACTTTACTTTGTGTGAACAAACATGTCATCTCCTCCACAGGTAGTAAGTAACCATTGGGTTCAGCTATAGTGATCTTAAAGGAAGAATTCCCTTCACTTTTCTCTATCTCAAACTTCTGTAACTTTAAATTGCAGGCGATACTGGCAATCTTCAATTAAAGGCATATAAATGATCACGATACGATCAACCCAAGTGGCTGGTCCCCATCCCAGACCTACTGAATCTGACTAGGAATGAAATCTGACAAGCACATTTTAAATATGCCCTTCAGACTGTGAGTGGATCCCTGATGAAGACCTTTCAAAAGATGGCATGTAAGGTTTCTACTAGTGATAATACTGAATCTCTACAGATTATAAAGAAAGAAAACCTCTGCTTTGCATTCTTCCAACTACAACTTGGGAAAAAATATTATCTCTAGACTTCTCAGAAGGGTTTTCTGTTCATATACAACTATTACGCTCTCCCACAATTGGAGAGCTAGAAATTTAAACACTACACCCTTTACACAAGACAGGGGGACCTTGAAAAGCTATGCACAGATAACACCACACCTTAAATGTACTAAAGAAACCTTAAAAATCGTGCTTGTGAAATCCAGATCATCTTTTTGCATTTATGCATACGCTATATATATGAGCCAGTCTGGGGGAGGGAGGAAGCAAAAATCCAGACAACTGCTTAATGCCTGATTTCTTGTATATTTAGTATGAATGGGTTTTAATCTTCTAGTTGGGAACTTCACTTATACCACTTAAAAGCATTTTTCTTTTCCTAAATACATGTATGATCCTCTTTTCTGAAGGAATAATGAAGATTTTGTTCTTTCTAAACAATTTATAATATTACAGCTGTCAATAACTATGCTTTAAAATACAAATAAATTTTTGTGTTTTTATTCTTTACACATCATCTCATACCCGAATTATATGGCATCCTTTTATGCCATGCCAACTCACTTTAAATAGAAGGTTCTTCTAATATTAATTTTAAAGGAGACTAGAAATATAAATAAATGTAAATTCACAAACCACCAGCAAATTAAAATCAATTATATATATTGTCTAACTTTAAGTGCTCTTTCAAACCAAAGATACCCATTCATTACCAACTGCAAATCAAAATAAAAAATAACATTAAAAAAATCAAAACAGTATAAAAAGTAATCACATAAAATTTACATTGTACTTGGTATTATTAAGTAATCTAAAGATGGGTTAAAGTATATAGGAGAATGTACATATAGGTTATATGCAAATGCTATACCATTTTATATAAGGGACTTGAGCATCCATGAATTTTGGTATCTACCAGGGTCCTGGAACTAATCCCCTACAGAGACTGTACTAGTATGAATTTGCAAAAAACTTTTTTTCTAGAGCAGCTAGGGAATCCTAAGTCATCAACAGAAAACTCTGATGTCAGCTCTGTCAATAACATGGCACCTCAGTTCTCCATTTCTGAAGAAAGTAAAGTTCCTTCTTTCCACTAACTACACCTCATATTTGTTGTGAGGACGAAGACATGTAAAAGTTAAAGATTCCTTAGCATTATATACAACAAACTTAAAGACCTAAATATTCAAATAAGGTCACGTATGCCAATAAGACCAGATATAAACACATATTCCTATCACAAAGGGTCCAAACATATGAAAGTGGCTTTATAATGAAAAGGTCCTGGTTTCAAAGCTATTCATAACCAATTTAACATTTGGTAATTCAAATTTGTAATCATATACATTACCTTGTATAATAGTTATTTGTAAAAAGCTCAATGTAAAAGGATATTTAAAATTGGAATATCTAACCTGGTATCTATAAAATGCATAAAAAGACTTCAGGGTATTAATGAATCACCCAAAATTACAACTAGAATTTTACATGTACATGTATTTTGTTCTGGGAAAAAGTCCAGCTGGGACCCCAAAAAAGTTATAAATAATTTTAAGGAAGGCTAGGTAAATCTTTTTCATATTAACCTAGGCAGTTTAATAATCAGTTCAAATAAACAATCTCCCCAAGATGAACTTTCATGGTTCTTAAATAAGGAATTTTATTGTCTTACTCAGACATACTATCTTTAAGAACAAAACAGCCAATGGGTTCTAATGGTTTCTTTTCCTCTCTACGGACTTGTCACTTATGACAATGTCTTCATTTACTATGTTTGTAGAGTAAATGTTACAACCATCTCTTCTAAATTGAAGTCCCTTCAACTTCAATTTTATGTTAAAATGTTTCCAAGTTTGACTCACAGCCTTTTTTTGGTTTAAAAGATTAAAACGTACTAAAATATCATTAAATCTTTTTATTACAGGTTGCCCTCACAACATTTTAATTTAACTTTACCTTTGGATGATAGAATTTGTACTCTGGATTTCTGGCACAGTCCAATTTATGATATGAATGTAATCAAACACAAATGTCAAAAAGTTAAAGAAAGCTGATGGAAAAAAAGTATTTAGTAGAAGAAATAATGCAGTTTGTTAGCTAAAACTATGACTAAAATTTCATGCTTACACAAACCCTAATAGGATGCAGAGATGAGACATTCCTCTAGGAACATGTCCCAAGGCTGAACTAGAAGCTACCAAATAAAAAGCTACCAATGTGACTTTCTCAAATAACAGCTGACCCTTGAACAATTTGGCTTTGAACTCTCTTAATGCCTCCGACCACCCAAGTCAGCAAAACCAATTCCTCTTCTTTCTCAGGCTACTCAAAGTGAAGACAACAAGGACAATCCATTTCCATTTTCTCTTCTTTATGATTTTCTTAACATTTTCTTTCTCTGGCTTACTTTACTGTGCGAATACAGTATATAATACATTTAACATACAAAATGTGTGTTAATTGACTTCGTGTTATCAGTAAGGCTTCCAGTCAACAGCAGGCTATTAGTTAAGTTTTCGGGTAGTCAAAAGCTATTCTCATTTTTGAGTATAACTCAGGGGGTAGACAGATCAGCGCCCCTAACCCCCACCATTGTTCAAGGGTCAACTGTATTTTCATTAGTTTCCATGTTTCCTAAGTAAAAAAAAAAAAAAAACCCATGAATTAATTCTTTGATCTTTACAAGGCATCATTCCACACTCAAGGATGATACTACCATTTACTCAGAGTCCTGACCATTATGCATAGTACAGGCAGATGGTCTCAAAAGTTGAGTACTTAATGAAGCCACTTATATTTTAGGTTAAATCATATGAAAATGCCAAGATTTCTACCTAATACCACAGTCTTTTAATGATTTCCAGTTTGGCAAGATTTCAAAAAATATAACCACAACTTTGAAAAAGAACTACGATATTTCCAAAACACTAATAATTATACAACATATCACTGACAACTTTATTAGAAAAAAAGAACACTATTGTATTAAACATAATTGTGAACTTACTGAAGAACTAAATTTCTTATGTGGTAATGGAGCTTATTTTCCTTTTCCTGCAAGTTATCTGCCCCAAATGATCCTATGTAAACCTTTTTTTTTTTTTTTTTTGAGACAGAGTCCCGCTCTGTTGCCAAGGTTAGAGTGCCGCGGCGTCAGCCCAGCTCACAGCAACCTCAAACTCCTGGGCTCAAGCAATCCTCCTGCCTCAGCCTCCTAAGTAGCTGGGACTACAGGCAAGCGCCACCATGCCCGGCTAATTTTTTCTATATAGATTTTTAGCTGTCCAAATCATTTCTTTCTATTTTTAGTAGAGACGGGGTCTCGCTCTTGCTCAGGCTGGTCTCGAACTCCTGACCTCGAGAGATCCTCCCGCCTCGGCCTCCCAGAGTGCTAGGATTACAGGCGTGAGCCAACCTTTTTTAAACAAAATATTACCCAAGTGAAATTTAAACAAAAATTATAAATACAATTCAAGTCACACCTGAACACTTTCAAACACCAGAAAACTTACCTCTTCACTCTTAGATTTATGAAGAACAAATCCCTTTTTCCACTGCCCATCAGCACCTTCATTTGGTTTTCGGATATTAAATTCTACTTTTGCCCGGTCCTTATTTTGAATAGCCTTCCATTCATCCAAAGTCATCTCTTTTGGACCCTCTTCCTTTACCTCTTCAACTTCGTTCTCCCTGCAAAAAGATGTTTAAATTTTATACCTGGTAGACAGCTGGTATAATTTACGTAAAAGTATCTCAAACTTACAATTGTAAGTTAATCTTGGCTGGTTGGTAATCCTTTAGAGAAAGACGACTAAGTATGGAGATACCAGTTTGCTGTATACCCCAACAGCTAACATTCAACTTTCTAGAGACTAGGAATCAGTGCTTGTTGATTAGTGCGGGGATTACAAGTGTTAGCCACCATGCCAGACCTAAAATATACACTTCTTAATAACACACTACTTTGTTTTAAAACTAACCTCTTATATGCCTAATCCTGGGCCTATCTTCTCCTAAAAGATGCATTTTTAATTTTCAGAATTTCTCAACAATATGTAACTCATAACAAATATGAAAATAACTACCTAGGATGCCTGTGAACAACCAGGTTTCAAATTTTAGAATAGAAAAGAACCGTCTCTCTTACGATTTCAGCAACCAGCACTTAAAGCAAAGTAAAGTAAGAGCTCAAGTTCCCACAATTCCCAAAACCTACACACTGCAACTTTCAAACCAGTGTGTATTGTACATGGACTGGAGACTGAGGTTTCACTAGTAATGGAACTGTCCACAAAGCACAAAGGTTTCAACAGTTACTACCAAATGAGTTATTTCCCAATATAATTCTCAGGCCATAACTACTGAATATTATCCTTTCCCTTTTTCACAGAAACAAAGCCCAGCCCTCGGAATCCATTATTTTAGTCTAATTTCATTTTCCAATTGTCACCAAACAAGTTATTTGCTATTTTGGGAGCCCTGCTTCTTTCCAAAGATAGCAGGTGATTCAGTTAGCCTTAGAGATCAAATATCTTAGCCTATGATGCTGCCCATTACTGTTTGACAAATCCTATTTTAAAACTTCCTAGAGTAAGTTTACATCAAATTGACTGGATCTTGGGTATAGAGTGCAATTTTGTCATCTTATAGATGAGAAAACTAAGCATCTAAAAAAAGGTCCTAGTTACCCCTATGTTATGACACAGCCAGGAACAGAATAGCATACGTTTCTATCACATCATGAAGCCATGACACCTACCTTTCAAAGGTTGCTGTAAGAAGCAAAAGAGAACCAAACAGAAACTGGAAACTATTATTAAGGGAGTTAATCAAAGTCAGCCAAAGTCGTACTTCTTAAATTTATACTTCCATATGCAAGGTACATACTATGTTGCTCAGATTCTTCCATAAAGTGAGACTGCTCTGCTCTAATGTGATCGTTATTCTTTAAAACAAACACTCCTAATTTCATTCCTGGGTCCTGAGCTAAGGATTTGTTTCTAGTACCCTACCAATACATCATTATCTTCTGGGAAAATTATCATCACTCTGAAAGTGACTGAAACATGGGCTCTCTTTTTTGAGGCAGTCTTGCTCTGTCACCCAGGCTAGAGTGCAATGGCGCCATCACAGCTCACTGCAACCTCGAACTCCTAGGCTCAAGTGATACTCCTGCCTCAGTCCCCCAAGCAGCTGGGACTACAGGCACATGCCACCACACCAACTAATTTTTTTATTTTTTGTAAAGATGGGTTCTCGCTCTTGTTCAGGCTGGTCTCAAACTCCTGAGCTCAAGCAATACTCCCGCCTCAGCCTCCCAGAGTGCTAGAATTATAGGTGTGAGTCACCAAACCCAGCCCCCACGGGCTGTTTATTAATGTTACATAGAGTTCATTTAACTCACCAATCAGATTTCATTATTTACTACACAAAACTATGATTCCATATAGTTTTGCATAAATAAAACTTATATTACCCCAAGTGCAAAACACCCAACATCATGTATTTTTATTCACTCTCTCCAAGAGTAAATCGTTCTTCCCTATCCCAACAAACCTATGGAATATGATACTCCCATCACTCTAATAGTGGTTCTCAGTAAGAGCAATTCTTCCTAAAGAAAAGAAAAAGTTCAGAAAGAGCATTCCCTGATTGATGTGAAATGCTCCAGTTAAGAATCACTGTCCTAAATAATCTGTAATCCAAGACTTTAAACCATAATACTATAACAAACAACTGGCATATAACTTCTGCTTGAGTTGACAGAAACTACAGGAAGGCATTTAATTATTTTTACCAGCTTAACTTGAATCTTTAAAACAACTCCCACCCTTGAAAAAACAAAAACTTCAAAACCAAGTCTTCTACCTAAACTTGCAACACGAACATTAAGAAAGCTAGTGAACTAAATTATGATCTTTGCTCTTCTCATACATTTAAAAACAGGCCAGTAATGCTATGTTACAAATTCTATGTTGATGGGAAAAAATTTAGCAATGAAACTAATTTTAAAAAGGTCATGTTTTCTAGTTTTCGATGGTCTCAGAAAATTTGTACAGTTTATAACAGTGGTAAAATGCCTAACCAAATAGAAATAACCACCACATTAATATATTCTATTTTTCAAATCATTTGAGCCAAATATATACATGTAAAGCACTCTTCTAAATACTATTTGAGGGATGAGGATACAATAAAAGTCTCTCTTGTCAAAAAGCCCTCAAATAACAGCATGAAGTCTATGGGCCATCTTATTGGTAAAAACCCAAACTGATTTCAATCCTGGGGCATTACAATCACACACAAGCCACTTACTTATTTTCAGTGTCTGCCACTGGATGTTCTTCACCTTCAGGTGTTTCCTCAGTCACATTTGATTGATCCAAGTCACTGCAATTATAAGATATTTGTTTCTGAATGTATTTTGGGGACTCTCTAAGGAAAGAAAGAAAAAGAAAGGCATCTAGGTCCATTTACATGTAACCAAAGGGTTCTTCATACAAAGATACTAAAACCGCCTCACATCTCTGAAAAGTCTTTTCTTACTAAATTACTACTCCCCAGTAGACTAAGAGAAAACAATACAAACTACTGATTAAATTAGTTCACATGCTTCATACTTAAAAAGTACCAGGACAAGACAGTGCTAAAACAAAGCTTTACTGGCTTATCAAATTTTCTACCAACTAGAATGTCAATAGCTAGATTAGGAACCA